>NC_046339.1:9435972-10052695 GCF_000738735.6 Corvus cornix cornix | reverse complement strand
GAGATGCAGGAGGAAAGCCCATGGTGCTAGGCAACGTCCCATGGCCAAGCCTTCTCCAGCCACAGCAGCTCCAGGAGGGCAAATGCCATGGCTGTGAGAACACAGACCTCATGACAGGTCTCAGAGTGTGGGGTGAGACTGGGCTGATGTCAAGCTCCAGTCCTCCCACCATCATTCCCCTGGGTCTCTCAGCACACTGAGCAGGAGCCAGGCAAGTGCCTAAAAGGTCTGGGAAGGGCTGGGTGAGCTCACAGGTCACACAGTGAGGCTATAGGATTACTCATTTGGCCTTTCTGCTTTTGAAGTGGTGTAGATCTAGCCAAATCACTCCAGAAACTGAAAATGGAAAGAAAAACAAAACCAAAAAAGACAAAACAGAGTATTTGGCTGGAAGATAAGCAGCTATGTGTCATAATCTACAGGGATACCCCTTTTCATTTGTTCCCTAGATAAATAAGCTGGAAGTAACTGTCCTGTCCCTTCTGTCCCCAGTGTGTGGCCAGCCAGCTCGTCCTCTGCCTGGGATCATCAAGCGCATCATTGGCGGGCGGAACGCGGAACCCGGCTTCTTCCCGTGGCAGGCCCTGATTGTGGTGGAGGACATGTCCCGGGTGCCCAATGACAAATGGTTTGGCAGCGGGGCCCTGCTCTCAGAGTCCTGGGTGCTGACGGCCGCCCATGTGCTCCGGTCCCAGCGGCGGGACAAGACCGTCATCCCCGTCTCCAAGGAGCACGTCACCATCTATCTGGCCCTTCATGATGTGAGGAACAAGATGGAAGCTGTCAACAGGACGGTGGAGAGGATCATCCTCCATGAGGAGTTTGACATCCAGAACTACAACCACGACATCGCCCTGGTCAAGCTAAAGGAGAAAGTGACCATGGGGAAGTACGTCATGCCAGTCTGCCTGCCCCAGTTTGAGCACGAGCTGGAGGGGCCTCACCCCAACACGCTGGGGCTGGTGGCTGGCTGGGGGATCTCCAACCCCAACATCACGGTGGACGAGATCATCAGCTCGGGCATGAGGACCCTGTCTGACATCCTGCAGTATGTCAAACTGCCCGTGGTGCTGCACGCCGAGTGCAAGACCAGCTACGAGTCACGCTCAGGCAACTACAGCGTGACCGAGAACATGTTCTGTGCCGGCTATTATGAGGGGGGGAAGGACACTTGTTTAGGAGACAGCGGGGGAGCCTTCGTCATCCAGGACCCAGGAACACGGAGGTGGGTGGCCCAAGGGCTGGTCTCATGGGGTGGCCCAGAGGAGTGTGGCAGCAAGCAGGTGTACGGTGTGTACACCAAGGTCTCTAACTATGTGGACTGGGTGGAGCAGAAAACAGGCTCCTCAGAGAGGTGGACATTTCTGGAGCCAGAGCTGGAGAGATGAGTGACTAAGCAGCCTGCTGCCACCGCGGCTCCCTTTCTTGTTGTTGTTGTTATTGTCTAATGTGCTCCAGACTTGGGTCTTTCGCAAGCAATAGCCACGATACTCCACGCACGCCAAGCCCTTGCCAGGTCATTTGTTTCGCTTGGTCCCGCATCCCTTCGCTTGTGTTCTTAGGAAATGCTTGCTAGGGAGCTGGAGGGAGGGGGCGAAGGACAAGATTTCAGCTGGTGTCCTCCGCATGTGCTGCCCATCTGCAAACCTCACCCACGCTGCAGGGAGCCTCCCTCCAAGCCAGGAAAAAGGCACAGCAATTGAGGCAGTGTTTCCCTGACACCAAAGCTTTGTGCCGCACACAGGGAATTGCCCCCACCCCCAGGACTCTCTAGCCAGATCTGTCCATCAGAAGATGCAACTACAGAGCTTCAGAGCCGATGGACAGTGCAGGAAACTCATGTGGGCAGGACTGGGACTCACAGGTTCCCACACTGGGGAACTCCTTTTCTGTGCAAGGAGTAGTGACAGAGTCCTGGGGGTTTGCCATTATTTTTATAAGCAAATAAACATCCCTTCCTGGTGGCATCTCAGATGATGCCCACCTGGCCCCAAGGATGTGAGAATGCATCCACATTTAGCCTGAAACTTCAGCCATGGCTGCCAAGACATCACCAGCCCAGATGGGATACCTGTATCCCACCATGTGGGATAAGTGACCCACAGAGGACACGAGGACGCGGAGCAGGGTTTGGACTCAGCATCACCCTCACCTCCAGCCACAAAAATTTCTCCAATCTTCTATCATCTCAAGCCCTCTTCAGTCCCACACCCAGATTAGCTCTGTGGTTTCCAGCCACAGCAGACCTCCCAAGGAAACTTTTCCAACATGAGACAGCTTCACAGTGGCTGTATCTAAGCAATACTTATTTTCAGCAGAATCATTTCATTTAAAACAGCCTTCCTTGGCTTTCACTTCTTTCTCAGGGGCCTGGTTAGTCTTGCATGAGAGTTTATTCATTCTTCCAAGAACCTAGTCCCTTTTAACTGCTTTTGAGACCACTGATTTAGCTGATTTACAGGTTACCAATGGTGTTCAGTGTTTGTTCATGGCTCTTGTGGCCTATTGCACGTGTCCAAGTCATTCTAGACTGACTCAAACCCACCTAACACACCAGAAGTATTCATATCTCCCCAGCTTACCTCCATGGCCCATGCAGACAAGTCCCAACAAGGAGCTAGGTCAGGTGAGCTGACCTTCCTTCAGCAGGGACACCTTCTCCTTCACTCGCCAGCAAAGCCCACCTATAGCTGTAAGCAACATGCAAAAATTGCCTGCTGTGCTCTCTGCATGCCTGTAGCCTCCTTCAGGCCTCTCTTTCTCCTCCTCCTCCTCCTTTGGTTTTGCCATGAAAGGAAGAAGCCAACAGTGGATGAGCCACTCTGACATTTTGCTATCATCCAAAAAGCCATTTGTAGACCTGGTAGAGGAGCAGAAGGCCTAAGGAAGGTTAAACTTGCAGATACACTATGAACTGTACTCTTGGCTGTGTCATGTAGTTACTACAAGGTATTTTTTAATATATATGTATTTCTTTTTTTTTATATTACATTCTGTAAAATATCTGGTGTCATGTAAGGATGGTTTTCTCAGTCTTCCTCCTGAGAACAAAATAAAACTTTTGTATGTACAGAGCTTGTGCCCTGTGGCTTTTATTCCAAGAGGAACACGGTCAAGACTGGTTGCTGATGTCTGCCATGCACGCCTGCACTCCCAGGAGAATCCTCACACCATCCCTCACTCTGACAGCTGCTCAGCCATGGCCTGTGCAGCCTCTTGGGCTGAGACAGACCCTGAGCAGCCCTGAATACAAATCACAAAAAAAAGGGCACAACAGAGGAGATCCTGCCTTCAATTATTTATAGCCTTAGCACATCACTGAAGATGGGGGTAGTGGCAGGAGGAGAGGGCAGCAACCTGTTTGCTGAGAATAGCAATTAAGTCTGAGTTCAATTGACACGAGGAAAAAAAAATGAGGTATGTGACTTTTGCTTAAAAAGGGATGAAAAATCAGCCCATCCCCACTAGCTGTTGGACTGAGAGAGCACGTTCTCACAGCAGAGGCTCTGCAGTGAGCTCAGATATGAGCTGAGGCAGGGACAAAACTCTGCCGGGCATCTCTGCATCAGAGACTGTGAGAATCTAGACTCTGAAGAGAGCTTAAAATCATGGGGAATGTTTCCTCCAATGTGCCTGGATCCAGGGCTGAGCTGGGTTATTGATCCCTATTTTCCTATGGCACAGAACTGAAAAACAGCACCAGGCTCCTCTGCGTTGATGACAGGCAGGAGGGCAGTGGGTCTGGCTCACTCACAGGTCTGCTAACACATCCAGAGACATCGCAGGAGTAAAGGAGATGAGAGAGAAAAAGCGAAACAAAGGCCTGGTCCCCTGAGCATTAAACCATCATTTGTAGGATGTGAGCCTAGACAGCCCTGGGGCACATTAAAAAATACTGCTGCCCTTTAATAGATCACTGGTAAATACAGACTCTCCCCGCCTCCCGTCGATAGCTCTGCCGGGAAATCCCCGACCCAGCCCAGCCCTCGCCCCCTGCTCACGAAGCTGCCGCTGCCGAGTGCCAGCCCCGAGCGCCCCACGGGCACTGCAGTGGCTGCAGGGTGGGCTGGGAACAGGCAGCCGAGGAGAAAAGTGACAGCAACAATGGGCTTTGCATTTTCTGGCACCTCGCAACCTGCCAGAGTGGTGAGAGGTTCTCTCCAGGGAGACAGGCGCAGAGACAGCTATTTATCAGGCTGGCTGTGGTGAAAAGCCAGCAAAACATCCCTGGGTGAAGTTTTGCTGTCCCTGGCTGCGAGTGCCAGGCGTGAGCTGAGAGTTGGCTGTTGCAGAGCCCAATCTCAAACAAACCAGGGGGGACAACCAGGACCTGCAAAGAACCCGCAGAGAGAGCATCCTTCTTCCCTCATCCCCTGGGATGGACTCACTGTTCCCATGCCAGCTGGGGGCCTGACCTGGCCAGGAGTGCTTGCTCTGGACCCCAAAAGTGCCAAGAACCACAGAAAGCAGAATTTTGAGGGCAGTTGGCTATGAAAGTAGCAATGGGAACAACTGCATGTTGGACAGGGGTATCCTGGAAAGGACCCCAAAAATGAGGCCATGGCTGAGAAGCCCATGTATGCACAGGAGGCTCTGAGTACTGGGGAGGGGATGAAGGGGCTGCATGAGGGAGGGGACATGCTTGCACAGGGTGAGGACACAGGCAGGCAAGAAGGCAGCAGTGAGGAGGGGACCAGGGGAAAAGGAGCATATTCACACAAGGCCATGGATGGGGGAGCACAGCGGGCATGTAAAAGACTTGCAGGGGAGCAAGACGTGGATCTGCCCTTGCAAAGGAGCAGAGAGACTCAAGCAAGAAATAAGGACCCCTGCAGGGATGTAGTCTCCACCAGAGTTGGCATCTCAGGCAGAGACAAGGGAGTTCCCAGTCAGCAGCTGGGTGGTTGGGAATGCTGCAGACAGCCCAGACATGATGACTGGGGCTGGGAAAACCTCAGCATGGAAAGAAGAGGGCTATGGGCAATGGCAGCAAGAAACTTGGCCGTATCTCTGCTTCATGACATAACGCCGGCAGGGAGAGGGCGGGCTGCTCCCAGCACAGGAGGGAAGGGAGCTGGTCCAGGCTGCAGGATCAGCCTCATCAGAGCTCAGCCCCGGCAGAGCCCCAGCAGAGACACTTATCAGAGCCACTCATCCACAGACCAATCCCGCACCCACGTGAGATGGGCTTTGGGGGGACCATGCTACAGGGAAGCAGCTGGCCACAGAAATAGGAGGGAGGGCATCCCCCATGGGGGGAATGCTGTCCCGACCCAGTGCTGGCGGGTCACTGGTCCCAGTGGTTCCCAGCGCAGTGCCGGAGATCTGCAGCTCCATCTGGTGGCTCCGTGGCCAGGGCTGCTGAGGCTGCAGAGAGAAGGTGCTGGGAAGAGTTGGTGGGGTAAAAGCAGGTTAGAGCACTTTAAAAAACCAAATCCACATGGCGTCTGGACCACACAGAGTTTTCTTGTTATGTTCATTTTTTTTTAAACAATAGCCTGCAGGTTGCATATATGAAAATACAGAAGAATCTTACAGTAGCAGAAGAAGTAGCATAAAGGGCCCTTCAGGATACAGCAGGGAGGAAAGAACAGCAGCTGGGAAGCTGCACGGACAGAGACTGATGCTGTGTGAGCCACAGTAGGTCTGGTTATTGTTTATCCTTCAGCCCATCATTCTTCCACTAATTCAGTCATGAAATCTTTGCTATCATACCCATCTTCAGCATCAAAACATTTGCAAAGTCAGGAGAGAATGGATACAGATGCCTCAGTGGTTCTGCAGGTCTGTTCATTGTCAGACTAATTTTACAGACAGGCCTAAAGCCAATTTCAGTACCCGAAGTAGTTTAGGGGTTGTTCAATTCAGCTCTCGCTACTCAGGTAAGCAGCAGGTCCCTTGGTGTCTGTGTTTCAGCTCCTCCACCACACAGGCAGTGCATGAATCCCAGAGAAAACAGCAGAGAAGAGGGAGCCATGAATGTGCTGGAAACCCCCACTTCATCCCAGCAACCAGCATCCTAGCACAGCAGGTGCCTGGGGCCACTAAAGCAGTGGAAGTTGGGAAGTTGGAGTTAACAGAAGTCACTCATCAGCCAGGACCACTGGCCAGCATCTCTGTGAAAGGTATCAAATGAAAACAAAAACTATGATGAGAATGGCACAAGGACACCAAGGGGTGCTGTCTCCCAAATTGTTCCTAAACCCATCCAGGGCTCAGCAGTGAGCTGGTGACTGCATGCTCGTCACTGGCACCTTGTTTCGCCAGGGAATGGCTGCATCTCCTGGATTCTCCTGTGGGCCCATGGAGGTGGATTTCCCATGGCATCCCTGGTGTCCCCAGTGCATCCCCCAGTGCACTCCCAGGTGACAGCCCTCACAATGGTCTCTCTCACACAGCACATCATGCCCCCCCACCCCCACTTGCTCACCCCAGGATCCCAGAGAAGACAGACTTTGGTAACCATGGTTGTATTCGAGGCTTGTGATGTACAGGCTACAAGCTATTTCAAGTTTTTTCAAGTTGCTGTGGCTTAAGCCCAGCCAGCAGCTAAGTACAGCACAGCCTCTCACTCAGTCCAACCACCCTTCCCCAGTGGGATGTGGAGGAGAATCAGAAAAGGGTAAAGTCTGTGAGTTAAGAACATTTCAGTAATTGAAACAAAGTAAATATTAATAATAATAACAGTCATAAACAGAGAGATAAAGAGAGAGAGACATAAAACTCAATAAAGACAAGAGATGCACACTACAGTTGTTCACCACTGGTTTACCGAAGTCCAGCCCATCCCCCAGGAGCAGGCGGCCCCTCCCAGCCAACTCCCTCTGTGTATCCACTGAGCAGGATGTTCCATGGTATGGAATGTCCCTTGGGCCAGTTCTAGTCAGCTGTCCTGGCCATGCTCCCTCCCAGCTCCTTGTGCACCTGCTCCACTGGCAGAGCACGGGAAGCAGAAAAATCCTTCACTTAAAACAAGCACTACTTGCAACAACTAAAACATCAGTGTGTTATCAACGTTATTATTCCCATACTAAATCCAAATTACAATGCTGTAACAGCTAAAAAGAAGAAAATTATCTCCATCCCAGCTGAAACCAGGACACAAGCACTTACAAACCAACTTCACCTTGTTTTTCTGGGCCAAAGTCATGGCCACAGGACATCCTGTCCCCACGTGTAAGTTCTGCAGGAGCCCAGCTCCCCTGCAGGGAAGGTAAGAGTCAGGATGTCAGGCTGCATGGGGACAACAGGTTCCCTCCCAACCTTATGACACCCACCAGGTCCCTAAAGCCCTGCAGGGTGAAGTAGCAGAAGGCAAGAGTCTGCATCTTCCCTTTTGCCCAGACCCTGCAGCCCAATATTTGCAATTTCCTCATAATTGGGGCATAGACTTTGGACTTGCTGCTGCAGCCTTCTTGCACTTGCCAAGTTTGGGCACCCTTTGCCCCCACTGCAGGGAACTCAGACAGCTGGCCAAAGACAGGGCAGACTGGAGATGTGCCTCCCTGGAAGCAGAGCTCAGCTGGTGGATAAAAACAACCCCCAGCTTCCCTCCGGGCTGCCCACACACACACACACACACCTAGAAAAGGCTTTTGAGAAATTAAAAAGCACAAATGCACCCTTGGGCTGAGGAAAAAGGGCTTGTTTTATTCTTGCAAGTAATAAACCTCCTCCTGTGCATGGGGTAGCTGAGAGATTCATCTTCATACAGAATATGTCCCATAAGAAACCATCAGACCCATCAGTTTTCCAGAGGCTGTGGGACAAGGTGCCTGGCTGAGGCATCCTGATGTGTTCCCGTGCCACCAGGAGCTGGGGAAGCCTCACTGAGCCGAGAGCAAGGGCTGACCTTGGGTAGCCAATTTTCCAGGCACTCCATCAGCTTCCCTAGCCATCACCCCAGTTCCTCTTCACGATCCCCAGGCCCCTCTACATCACGGTCAAATAAAGCACAACGAAGATGATCAGTGCCAAAACACAGAGCAAAGAGCTGCCGATGCAGAAGCAGCGTTTCCAGGGGAAGCTGCTATTGGAGGGTGAGGGGTGGTGGGTCGCGGCTGCATGGGGCCTTAAGCCCTGGTGTTTCAGGGTCTGAGAGGTCCTGGACACACTTGCATTCCCGGCAACCCGTGCCGGGGCTGGCTGCAACCCAGTGCGATGGGTCCTGGCCTTGCCCACACCAGTCAAGGGTTCACAGTCATCTGATCCCAGGAATGATTCCAGGGCTGACTGCAGCTCAGTGCGATGGGTCCTGGCCTTGCCCACACCAATCAAGGACTTCCAGTCATCTGATCCCAGGGATGATTCCAGGGATGACTGCAGCTCAGCGCGATGGGTCCTGGCCTTGCCCACACCAGTCAAGGGTTCACAGTCATCTGATCCCAGGGATGATTCCAGGGATGACTGCGGCTCAGTGCGATGGGTCCTGGCCTCCCTCACGTTTGCCAAGGACTTCCAGACACCTGCTGCCCAGCCCAGCCATGACTCGGTGCTGTGCATCGTGGCCTTGTCCTCATCCATCAAGGGCTTCCAGGCATCCGGTGCCAGGGCCCGCTGTGACCTGTTACAAATGCCCAGCTGGCAGGCCTCGCAGTGGGCACTGTCATGTGGGCCTGTCACCGGTGTATCCACCACAATTTCCAGGAGGTCAGAGGGCTGGACAGGCTTATTGTAGAAATACTGGAGGATCTTTATCACCAGGTTGTGCAGAATCATCTCCAAAGTCTCCAGGCTGAAGTCAGGATCCTCCAGCCGGGGGTTGGGGCAGTGCCTGCATTTCTGGCGAAAGATCCGCATCAATACCGTGCCCCAGCCTTGGCACTGGCACATGTGGAACAGGATGTGCACTTTGGCAGAAGACCACTCATGAAAGCACTGGGAGCACTGAAACCTGTCAGGGCAAAGAGGAGACCAGCTCATGCCAGGCTCCCCATGCTGAGCCAGAAGCTTTCGGCACAGTAAGTAGGGACCAGGATTAACACAGACTATGGACTAACTTCACTCATGCAAGCTTTACACCAGGCTGTCCTCCCCCTAACAGCATGATGCCAGTCTGGGAAGTTCACCACGGATGTGAGCTGAGGGCTGGTCCCAGCACTAGAGATTTCAGAAGCCAGGCTGTCTGCCGGGATCCTGGTCCCACTGCCAAAAGCAGGAGCCCTTGGGGTGGGAAGCATCAGGTCCCTATTTGGGACTCCAGCCCCTCACCCGTGCTGGCTCACCACAGCTCAGTGGAAAGCCAGCATGAAGCCCAGGACTGGATAAGACAATAAAAAGAAGTAAAATAGAAGGAAGGTGTGGGTGGAGGGTGCAGGGCAGGTGAAGAGATATCTTGAGGAGCCAAAAGGTGTGCAACCCGCAGCTCTTAATCTTGCACAATCTGCATGGGGGCTGGCAACCAAGGTCTCCATTTGCTGCCACTCAGGCAGGGTGTCTGATCAACGCCCAGGGTGGAAATGTTTGGGATGAGGCTTCTCATCAGCAACACAGAGCCACAGTCTCTCTCTGTCCAAGACCCTACAGCCTGGTGCAGGTGCAGGGGCTGCTGAGGCACCACCCCATGTCCCAGCACACAGTGGCTCTCCCTCTCCTCATCCTCTGGGTGCAAACCCAGAAGATTTGGCTCCACTATGGTATAACTCCCCCTATGTGCTGAAGGAGCTCTTTTCATTTTGACAACAACATGGAAAAATTCTGGCCAATTACCAGCTGCCCTTTGGCCCTGCGGACCTGCTGAACTCTTCTCCCCTCCAATTATCATGTTTTCCAGTTTGGCAATAACCCACTGAGCTTCAAAGAAAAATGGAGAAACCCTTCACAGCCCCAACCACCTCCAAACTTCCCCTTTTGCTCAAAAACCTGTTTCCTGAAAGCAAATTTTGAAAAAGGAAAAGGTCCACGTGGCAACCCATCAATCCTGATCCTGCTCCAACAGGGAGTGCCAGCAGCCCCCTACCTCCCAAGAGCACGGCGCTGCACAAACTCCTTCCAGCCAGGCCTGCACGCCTGCACCTGCAGGGCATCATCCTCCAGAAGTTTCCATGAATCTGTTATGTGCATTTCTTCAATCTTCACTGCAAAAATGCGCTGCCAGGTGCTCATAGTTCCACTTGGAGCTGGGGAAGAGGTAGCAACCAAGCCTGCAGGTCAAGCTTGCAGCTTCTGAATGCTAATACACATGTACAACTGCCTTGTCCCTATGCTTTTCCTCTTCGTACAATGTCTTTGTGCTTGGAGAGGGGAACCTTTGCTCCTGCATGGGCAGCACCTCCCCATCCCAATCTCTGGGTCAACAGTCTCTGCTGACACTGCACCAGTGTCCTGGGTTGCAGTGTATTCTATTACCATCCCCATCAGCCGTTGAAATCAGGTGGGGCAGTGTTTCCTTGCCTCCTCCCCCCAGACTATCTTTCTGTTAATTGCCCATCATTGTCCTGCCGCCTGACTCAGAGATAACTCCCTCTGGACTATCTTCTGTTAATGAGCCTAATCAACACTTTGCCTCATGACTCATCACCCCATTGTGAGATGCTCCACCCAGAGGGAGGAACCAAGCATCCCATCGTGGATATAATCTGAGGCTGAACACCAGAGACACCGGCTTCCCACTGGATTTCCAGAGGACAGGAGCTACACAGCCACCACTGGACTTCCTGAGGAAGAGCAGACTGTTTTACTACAGGATCACTGCTTCAGAGGACTGCAGCCACCATTCTACCAGACTGCTACCACCACCCTGCCTAACAGGGTGTCAGGTTGTACCTTGACTCTGTCAGTTTGACAGTGTTTTCTTTTACCTTTTTTTTTTTTCCCCTTTTCTTTAATTTCCATTAAATTGTTATTCTGACTTAGTGCCTCTCACTGGTTTGTTTTCAAACTAGCACAACCAGGTCTTGGCCAGGTGAAATGTCACCCAAAGCAAGGACAAGGTGGGTTTCCTCAAAATATGTACATGAACTCGTGACCTTGGAAAGCCACGATGCTGCTCTGTCCATAGAGAGAAAGGCTGGAAACAAAACCCCCTGCTAGGCTGCCCATGCCCATCACATTCATGGCAGTGGGGTGAACTTACAGAGATTTGCCCAGCTTAGGAATAATGAAAGCAAAACCCATCGAAAACACAAGACTCAGCAGCTGATACAGCTCCAGATAACCTTATCTGTCTCAATAGCTGCCACCAACCATGGGCTATTTTTACCAACGTTCAGTCAATTTGAGCAGAAAAAGGCCTAACATGAAACTGCAGGGTGGAAAGTTGGGGAGGACAGCATGGTATGTAAAACCAAAACAGGTGAGGTGTGCTCTGAGCTGAGAGCACCCAGGCAAGGTTTAAACAGCAGGGCTGGAGCTGCGTGCAACCCTCTGCCTCCCAGCTCACCCCTCGAAGGGTGCACAGGTCCCCCAGGGAATCCCATGGAGAGCACGGAGAGCAGGTTAGATAAGATGCCAAAAGAGAACAGGTGTTGAGTTTGAGAAAGATCTTGATAAGGCAGGGTCAGCTCCAGGCAGTCCATGTAGGTAAATCCCAGGAATCACAGCCTGGCAGGGAGGCTCTGATCTTTGCTGCTGGAAGGGAAAAGCCAGCAAGTCGTTTGTACCAAGAGCCCTGTAACACCTTCACAACTGCCCCTCCTGCAAGAGCAGAGGGAGGTGACAAGATCCCAGGGCAGAGCAAACCTTCAGCTTCCACGTTCTTTCCTTCTTTGAGGTTCCTTCCACTCTCAATTACACCTTGATACCATCAACTGGAGCAGGACTGGAAGGAAACAGAGTGCTCAGAAGCAGAGAAGCCAAGACAAGGTCTTCAGAAGGCTTATGAAGGGGTAGAAAGCCCTAACCTATGAACAGAACCTGAGTCACCCCCTTGCTGAGACCCCTATCATGGGTACATTGGGTCCTGCTTGGGCTGGGCCAGTGAACTACAAGCAGGACAGTGAAGCAAGGGTCATACCACCAGTGTTTTCAGAGTTCACAGATGGGGCTGGGGACATCCCTGGCTCAGGGCTGGTGCCTGAGGAAGAGAGGAAGCAGCAGATCTTCCTGGCCTCCTCTCATTCCTTTCCCTGGACCCCCCATTTCTACAGGTTCACTATAGAAAACCCCTTCATGACCCTGCCACAGAGAGGTCTCCAGGGCTGCAAATCTCACGGTGCAGAAGGTGGGAGCTAGTAGGGAAAGGGATGGCCTCACAGCTGGCACCAGCATGGCATGGGGACCCAGCCAGCAGCAGGGTGACCAGGATGGGGCCCCCACCCTGCAGCATCTGCCTGTCCCCTTGGCCACCTCTGTGTTACTATCCAAGAATTACCCTCGGGAGGTTGAATGCAGGAAAGACCTAAAGGTTTTGACACCTTCCCTTTATATCTAGGGCATGCCTGTGTTAGACACCTCCAGCTATTTTGAGGAGGAGGAGCCCCCCTGGGACACAGCCCTGTCTCCCGATACTCCCATATTCACCCAAACAAACCGATCGCTTCATCTGGGGGATCTGTGGTTCCAGCCCACCTCTTCCTCCCTGAGGCTCCTGGCACAGGGCAGAGGGATGCTCCTTATGGGACAGGCACTGCTCCCCCCACTTCCCACCCCAGGGGCCAAAACGCTGCCCCTCTGTTCAGCAGGGATCCAGCAGCACACCTGGCGTGGGAACAGGTCCCTGCCTTCAAAACCTGGCTGTGATGGAAACCAGTCCCCTGTTACGTCATGGCAGCACAACTCAAATCGCGACCCACAATGCGCTGAGCCCTCACAGTCATCTCTGAGACAGCCACGTGCTGGTCCATCTATTAAAGCTTCTGACGTGCTTTTACTAAAGGGACTTTCCTAGAACAACCCACAGAGACGAAGCTGCTTTGACATCCTGTTCCATTTCACACACACCTCCTGGCTCTGCCCAAGCACCTTGCTGCTTATCAGTACCTGCCTGGAAATAAAAGCTGTTCCTACAGGATCTCCCACAGCCTGGCCTCAGCAGGGAGTGGGGACAAGCCCTATCCTGGACACAGCATGACCTCGCTGGGCTGGCAGCCCTTGCCAGGGTCACACCCTGCCAACCCTCTTCATTCTGGCATGCTGGTCATGGCTTCTCCGTGGGATGCATGAAGGAAGCACACAAGGTGCAGCCTGGGCAGTAATTTCCCTGCTGTTTTTGCACAGCATGAAATTATTTTTTACTTGAGCTCCCACCCCTGGGTGAGCCACCTCGGTGTGCGCAGGAAGGTTTCCTGAAGTTCTTTCTCCTCCTCTTCATCTCTCACTATGTGTCAGCCTCCACATTCCCCACTCTTCCAGCCAAGGGACAAAGTGCCCACATTGCCCGTAAGGACCCTCTTTGGCCCACATGCACCCATTCCTGCTGGGACATCCATCCCTTCCTTTGGGATGGGTCACCCCATACCCTGGTGGCTCCATCCTGTCAGCAGTCCCTGGAAAGGGTAGAAAGGGACATTCAACCCCAGTCCCTAGGCAGGACTGCAGAGAGGAACATCCCCTCAGCAGTGGGGATGCTGTGTCCACGGGCACATCAAGATTTGCAGGACAGATGAACTGACATCTAAGCAGCAGGGCAGAACCCTAAACATTTCTCACTGCTTGCTTCATATTGAGGCTTTTTCCCAGTCATTTTTTCCTGTGCTGAACACACCCAATTCTTTTCCATCAGTCATTCTTTCTTTTCTGTTTTCTTCAGGTCATCAGGGCGAATTCAGTTTCTAACCCTCCACCCTAACAGCCCCTACACCCTCCTTCAATAGCATCTTGCTTTCATGTGAGCCAGGCTTCCCCGGAAAATCTCTGTTGGATGTGTCTGCTGCACAAGCTATTGATAACTGCTCATGGGATAGAGCTTCTTGAGAATCCATCCACCCACAGTGGCAGAATTTCCCATTTCCTCATTTGCTTATGAGAATGTAATGTAAGGCAGCACAAAGATAGCATCACTCCCACTTTCCCTGTGGTACCTGCCACCCTAATGAAGAGAAAATGAGGATGGTTTGACATGAGTTCCTGCTAAATCCGTGTTCTCAGCCCCAGCACTGTCCTGTCAGTGTTTGCCACTGGGTGGAATTTGCTCCAGCGGTGTTCTGGGTACTGAGGCAGGCTGACTCATCTAGAATTTCCCAGATCCTCTTTTTTCCACTTCCATGAAGCAGATGGTGAATTGGGCATCCATATCCTCCTGGGAGATGGCTCCACGACAGCGCTCTGTGCCTCAGTCCCCCCCCAACCCTGATGCTGTTGACAGTGCATGGTTGTCACCCCATGGTGGTGAAACTCACCAGCTCTAGGGAAAAACAATGGCTACATTGGGATGTTCCCTTCCATGCTGGACTGTCTGCACAGCTGAACCCTTGGAGGAGAAGTGTCCACCCGCCCAAGGGTGGACTTGAGGAAAGGAGGATCAGTTCCTCTGGAAATGGGGCTATGCCCAAGCTGGGCTGTAGAGAGGGCACACTGCCCCATCATCCAGGACTTCTGGGATGGAGAGGAATGCTGAGCAATGGAGAGAGATATAAGGGAGCAAATGGATATGAAGATGTGGGAAGGTATCACCCCACATGGGTTTAGGCTCCCTGTTCCCCTGGTGAGCCTCGTGATGGTCCCCTCAGATGTAAGGAGAGAGCTTAACCCCCTCCAACAAGGCTCTGCTCCAGTGCCATGGGCAGTGGGTTTGGTCTGGGGACAGAGGAGCTGGCAGGCACAGGGCTCCTGCCTGGCCCTCCAAGCCTCATGAACCCGGATCTGGACTGCCAGCTCTCTCATTGAGCATCACATCCCACCAAAGGGAGGAGAGAGGAGAAGAAATTCTGGAGACAACTCAAAGCAAAACTAGAGAAAGCAGAATGAGGGCGGAAGGAGGAAACACAGATACTCTGCAGGGCTACAGCAGCTCAGTGACAGCTAGGGTGAGACTCTTGGTGGGACAGGATGGAGGAGATGTTGTGGATCCAGACCCCTCAGGACACACCAGAGCTGTGCAACCTGGCCATGGTTAGGGGTCCAGGCAGCCTGCCCAGCAGCTCACCCCTCCCACAAGCCACCTCATTAACCCAGGGGACAAATAACCCACACAACTGATGCATCACCTCCAGCCCAACCTCTCCCAACCAGAAACCTCCAAGACCTCCCAGTAACCAGGACAGTGCTCACTTGAAACTGACCCTACTCTCCCACGGCCTGACCATCTCCTCTCCCCCCAGCATCTGCAATGCCCTGGTTTTCAGGAACAGTGCCTTGCTGCTCCATGGCATGGCTCTCCTCAAAGACACTGCTGAAAAGTGCAGTAGAGGATTTCCTTTCCATCTTCATCTGCCTGCCCAGTTTTCCCAAGATATGGTTTATGCATTCAGGTTTCTTGAAGAGATGCTTGCTCACATGTTGTTCCCAACCACCTTTAATCAAGGATGGGGTATATAGGGAGCCAGGCTGGCTCTCAAGCACCATGTAGGGGGTTTTTGCTTCCTTAGATATAGCCCACATCCAGCTTTCTGCAGATGCTGACAGGGATCGGTCCCAGCTCTCTGAAGTCTCCCAGAGGGCTCTGGCTATTCCCCATCACCAAGACCTCAGCATGGGACCAGGGTGAGCCTCTCCAGAGGTCTCAGCTGGTGTGTGGTCTCAGGGGACTGACGAAACATTTTGGCACTGACAGTGGTGGCAGCCACACCTCGAGGGAGGGCTGGGTGTCTGCAGTCAGAAGAGATTGCTTTAACTGCCAGACCAGACTGTACAGGAAACACCGCAGCTCCAGCACCCACAGCCTCCCCCTTGGCTGGTCCTGAGTCCCAGCACAGAAGAAGCTGTGGCACACAGATGGGGGGCCTGAGGGGATGTGTGCCTGCAGTAGGGGGTGGTATTTGGTACAGTAGCTGTGCAAATCTGGGGGTGTGCACACAAATTTGTATGGTGAGTTACTTGCACATCCGTGTGTTCATGAGCATTTGTGTGTGCTTGCACATGTGTGCATAAAGACTTCCCATTCCCAAGCAGGATGCTGGGGCATGGGGCCTGACACCCATCTCAGGGCACTGCTTGGTTTGGGGATGCTCAGCTGGGGGCTTGAAACCCGCATCCTGCTCAGAGCTCATCTTAGCCCTGTTCCTACTCTGGCCAGCACAGCCAGTGCCACGACAGGTGCAGGGGAGTATAGCTCATGTCTGTTAGTGCTGGGCATCCTGTGCTCCAAACAGGGATGGGAGATGGTGTCTGGCAGACTGGAGAATCCCCACCGCTCACCCCATGCATTTGAGGCCCCAGCCTTCATCCCTGTAAGGGGCAGGATTGCAGCCAGACTGATGGGGATTGGAGGGGCACAGGCACTGGTGCAGGCTGGATGCTCTCCTGTCCCAAATGGCAGTGAGAGATGCTTTTGCTACACCTCCAACCCCACTGGATGGCTTGGGAGCCTCCGGTCAGCTGCAGACCACCATCCAACCAGAGAGGAAAGGACTCAGCCCCAACTGCTCCTGGAGGAGTCATAGCTGCAGCCAGGGGGTGCAGGAAGTGCTGAAGAGCCGGCACCTCTGCTGCGTGAGAGGTAGGATGGAAAATATGAAGCAGGGTCCACCCTCTCGACGATGTCAGTGTCGTGTCTGACGGGAAAGGCAAATGCAAAACTGCTGACTGAGCTCCCAGTTCTTTCCTGCTGCAGCTGCCTCCTGCCTCAGTTTTGTGGGCCCTGCTGGCCACAGCAGGTCTCTGACAGAGCTGTTGGGGCAAGGAGCAGGGCTGCTGCTGGCAAAAAGCCCCAATGGGCTGAACCATGAACTGGCATGAGTGAATGTCATGGGAGTTGCAGCACTGCCCATGGAGGCTACTGGGAGCCTTCAGCAGCACTGGGGACCAAAAGGGGCACCACATCCACTACCCTACCTTGAAGAAAGGTGTGAGCTATCCCAAATGGATATTTATCCCATCTACTCCCCTCTGGAGGTTTCTCATCAACTTTCCAGTCCCCACAGAGTACAAGATATGGTGCCTGACTTGCCTCCGCCCTTCCCCCAGTGCCCAGGTTGGCTCCCGCAAGGCTGTGCTGGTTTTATTGGGGATAAGGGAGGAAGAAACCTGCTGACAGTGCTGCCAAAGTGTGAGATGCAAGTGACTGTTCTCAGTTTTTACTGAGTTTCACACTCTCCTGGCAAGTCTCTGCTGCCTCCAAAGCCACTCCTTACTGGGGTTTCTCCTCTCTCGAGCAGCTGTCATTTCTTTCCGCTCTGGTTTCTGGCAGGCAGCACAGCCCCGGCATCTCTTTCAAGAGAGAAAGTGGAAGCCAAAAAGCTGCACTGAGCACCACAGTGTGAGCTCTGCCCTGGGTGATGGCAGCCAGACCCCTGGCACAGCAGGGATGCTCATCCCCATGGACTGAGTGCCCCAAGACAAGCCTGATTAAGGGGGGGTATTGGTTTGCAGCCACGCCTGGGTGACCAGCTCAGACAGAGGCAAGGAGAAAACGAGCATCAACCTCTCTAAATTCTTAAGAGCATCTTTGTGAAAGAGAAGCTTGCATATCTCACAGAGAGGCCCAGGAACCACAACAGATGCTGCCACCTCCCAGGTCTCCCCTGCACTGCAAGAGCCGTTATTTGCCTGCCCACGCACTTGCCATCACGAGTCAACAAACTCCTTGGATGCAAAACTCTTTATTCACCCCCATGGCCAGATCTGACTCCTGCTTGGGGAGAGAGGGACACAGGGGTAGATCACCCCTCTTGCAGAGGAGGAAAGTGCCTGGAGACAGGCAGAAGACCAGCTTCCCATGGATTTCTGAATAGTGGTACACAAGGCAACCTCTGCTCCGAGCTAGGAGAAGCCCACAGCCCTGGGCTCCCGTGAGCAGCATCTCACAGGATTCACTCCAGCTCTGACCCCCAGCATTTTCTTCAACAGTCATGCTTTGATAGTTGGTTCAGACCTGGGGCAGGGAAGCAGCGTGGCCACTCCAGAGAGCACTGGGTGGAGGTAGCAAACCGAGGCATAATGTAAATCACCTTTGGGACAGACCTGTTGACATCACTGCTCTGTCCCAGCCCATCCTCCCTGCCCTGAGAGAAGAAGTAGCACATGGAGCACAGCAGGGACCTTCCTCATCCTGTGGTACCCACCCCATGGCCACAATACCACTGTGGCCAGGACTGTTCAATATCGACTCCAGCAGCAGCATCTCTGTTGCTTCAGTCCTGATACACTGGATTTTTCCCAGAGTGAGGGACTGGGGCAGCCTGTTCATGCCCACACCCTGGTGAGGAGGGACCCTGACCTTCAGCAGGGCTGTGAGGGCAGCTGTCGAGTCCTCTCATCCAGGTGTTTCTTGCCCCGCTCTGGCGTCACGGGTTTCTCCTCTGGGAAGATGATGGTGGCGTATTCAGTCTGCTCAACCGGCTGGGTCTCGGGGGGCACCGGGGGGCGCTGGTCCCTCTGAAACTCCAGCACACCATAGTCCACAGTGGATATGGACACCACGGGGGGCTTCTCTTCCTTCTGCAAGGTAACCCCATCGTGGCGGTTCAACATCTGGAGGTACCCACCACCCGCAGCACAAGCCCCTTCTTACAGCAAGTGCCAAAATCAGCTCTGAAGCATCCTGGGAGGGTGAGAGTGATACACAGCAGAAAGATGCACAGACCTAGGATAGAACATGCACGGAGGAACCACCTAATGAGCCTTGGGGTCTCAGCTCTCTGCCTCAGCCTCTGCAGGCAGGCTGGGCTCTCTGCCTGCCCAGCCACAGAAGGTGGGACTGTGCTAGGAGCCCCTTTTCCACCTCTCCATTGGGCTCCAAAGTGGCATGGTGTGCATGAGAAGACCCTAGGGCTGAGTTTGCTCAGCCCAGAGAGGAGAGAGCAAAAGGCAACCTAGTCACTGCCTTCAGCTACCTAATGAATGGGGTTGGAGAGAAGATGGAGACAGATCCCTCCGGAGGTGCCTGGCTAAAGGGAGAAGAAAACAGGCACCAGCTGCAGCAAAATAAATTTTAGCTTGATATATTGCAAGGAAACATCCTCCTATTTTCTACAGCAACACAATCCACTGTCAAAGATAAGCCTGCTTTGAAGAAAAATTGGACTAGAGAGTGCCATCCTATCTTGGGTAATTTTATTTTGATTTTGTGATGGGGCTGAGCTGCTGCAGGTGCAGAAAAGCAGTTGTAGCTGTGCAGAAAAGATCAAGCAGCAGCAGAGAAGACAGAAGAAGTGAGATGCTTGTGAAGAGCTGATAAAGGGAGGCCCAGCACCCTCCTCACCCCAGCAATGCCACGGTGCTCTCCTGCAGCACAGCAGGGAGACAGAGGCAGAAAACTCACCGCTGGCATGTTTTCACTCGGTGGTTTCTGCACATCTGCAAAGTAACACACTTGGTTAGAGGAGGTTTGTGTGCCACGTAAGCTGGCCCAGCCTCACCCTTGTCCTAGAGAGCACTGGACACCACAATCTTTTCACCACACCTCCTCCTTGTCTGTTCAGCATCTAACACCCTGAGCATTACAAGAACAAGTGAGACACCAGCCCAAAGTCTAGGGTTTAATTTGGAATAGTGGAGTGCAGGGGAATCCTCTGTGAGTGCCTGTGGCATGGCTGAGGCGATGCCCTGTGCTGCAGCAGGGCAAGGTTCTCCAAAGGTACCTGGGCAAGGTGCATGGGAGGGATTCAAGTGCAGCTTTAAGGCACCACGCTAACGAGTGGTATAGAGCTACTGCATGTGGTCTGTGGGCTCTACAAAGGGCAAGCAGGGCTCAAAGCACCCCTCTCCCCCAGGCATGGAGATATCTATCCCACAGGGATATGGCACAACTGAGATTAGCACCTGGAACCAGTCCATGTACCCCAGGCAGCTGCAGACATCTGGCTGAGCCCAGGTCCCAAACTGGGTTTGCATGGCCTACAGGGGGATCATACCTCCTCTCCTGTATGTGAAGGTGAGGTAGCCAAAGATCAGCAGCACAACCACTCCAGCCAGCAGCAGGATGCCCAGGAGCATGGCCTTGATGTGCTCTGAGGGGTTGCCTTCCTCCATCTCTGGCTCATCAGTGGCATTCATCTGGGGGGCTGCTGCAATAGCCATTCAGAAAAGGGAGAACAAAACAGCAGGTCAGGAGTGTAAAATGGCCTCTGCAGTCCTTGTGAAAGGCAGCAGGGGAACATGGGGGTTGTCCTCAGAAAGAGCTCAGTGCCGGGCAGGCTGCCACAGCCCCACTACCCCTCTCCTACAAAGGAGAAGGGACAGGGTAGGGCTGTGCTCTCCTGACCCATGTCAGGTCCTCTGCCAACAGGTTACTGCCTGCCTTAAGTCCTGGAGCTACAATGAGCTTGGGACCTGTCCCCATCAGCTCAGCCCCTCAGGCTGACCTGTGACCATCAGCTGGGACCGGTTGCTCTCCATCACTTTATCGGGCTCAAAGATGGTGATCAATCCACAGTAGTAGGAGCCTGAGTCATTCTGGTGGAGGTTCAGGATCTCAATCTTAAAGACAGGAGCGCTGTTGATGAGCCGGTACTTCTCTGTCTCCGTCATGGTCTTTCGTGGGCTGATCTCCGCAGTTTTTTGGGCTTGGCTGTGGTTGGTCTCCTTGTACCAATTGAGGCTGTACTCTGAACCAGAGTCATTCTCCATGGAGATATTGCAGAAGAAGGTGGCTTTGTCATGTTCAGGGAGAGTTAACAATGCTGGGAAGATGGTCACTATTTGGGAGAGAGGAAACAGGGAGCAGACATAGTTACAGCAAGCACAGATCTCAGAAACAACAATTCCCTGTGTAGGAGCCAGTGATGCAAGCCCAGTCCACATCATCACACTGGGACATGGGCAGGTACATCAGCCCATGTCTCTCCTGTTCCAAATGTGTGCCTGGCTGGAGAGGCACTCTCAGAGGTAACAACAGTACTGTGAAATGGTTTCAGCAGACCAAATTGTGCTCTGGGTTACCTAAAGCTAACACTGAACACCTGTACCAGGGAAAACAGACTTTTGGGGTTGTATTATTTTTAAATATATGCTGTATTTTAATGTCTGAGTCATCCTCTCTCCAGCTGAGGCTGACTCTGAAAGTAAGCAGAGGGACAGAGTCCCAGGTCAGGGCAGTGTCCTGTGGTGCAGCCCATCACATGCCTGGCTGCCTGCTGGGATGCTCTGGCTCTACCTGCCGCACCATGCTGGGAGCTCAGAGCAGGCAGGGGCTGCCCATGGCACAATATTTGTCATCTCCAGCCTGAGACCACCTGGCAGGGCAGAACAACCGGGAGCTCATAGTGTCATCCCTTTCCAAGGGCCTGTCCCCTCCTTATGTGTACAATTGGCCTTGCCAGGCCATTCCCAACACAGAATCCAGTCAGCCACAGGCACAAGCTCCTCTGCTTTAGCACCAGCCCTGCTGCTTCACCTCATTTCCCTGCCCATTATCCTGGTGGGTTCATCCATCCTGCGCAGTGGGGATGCTGCGAACACAGGCCAGCCACACAATGTCCTGCCTCAGTCAGTCCCACACAGCAGAACATGGCAGCTCTTGCATTAAGTTCTGTTCAGAGCAACGAAAAGTAGAAAGAAACATTTTTCACATAGGTCACCCGACCAAGCTATTCAAACCACGAAGGCTTTGTAAAGTTCTTGTCCAAGGAAGTTCACCTTCCCTTTTCAGAAATCATTGATAGCAGCCCCAGGGCCTGCAGGCAGAGTCAGAAAGTCCCTCCCATCCCTCCAACTCTGGCCTGAGGCCATAGGACCATAACCACAGCATCACCAGTTAGAAAAGGAACCTGGAAATTCTGTGAATAGATACAAGACTAGATGGAAAACTGGGCTGAGAAATGAGGGATGAGACCAAACTGGAGGAGGGAGGGAGAGAAGTGCCCCAGTTCCCACAGGCAGCACTGGCTGTGGCAGTGTCCACACCAAGAGATGGAATTTTTGCCATGTTTTGGATTTCTAGTGTTTAACAGAAAATATTTGGCAGGTTCAGGGCTTTGTTTCCTATTAGTGCCGCTGCCAACAATGAATGAAGCATTTGGAGGACTTCTGAAAGCAGATGTTGTGTTTACATGTTTTCTTGTATCTTCCCAGCTCCAGAGGTAACATCTGCTCCAAGGGACACCCAGCCCTCTGCCCACCCTCGCGGCAAAAAAAATACACGAATCCACCAAAGAAACAGTGGGCTGGAAGGAAGGGGAGAAACAGCTTTACCAGGGCTCTCACTCACTCTGCCCAGACTCACACGTTCCCCTCAACATCTCCTTCTCCCCCAAATTTCACCCAGACCAAGGGCCCTGGCTCCCACAGGATCAAGTTGCAGCCCAAGGGCGCAGACTGAAGCCATAAGAGCCAGAGAGGAAACCCCAGATGCCACTGGCAAACCCATAAGCTCAACACCAAACTCCAACCACCGTCACTGTGCCGCAATACGGCTCTGGTGTCAGCACTGTGGGCTGGGGACCTGTCCCCTTCTCCATCCTTTAATCCCATTTCTACCCCAAGAATCCCCAGATCCTTTGCTTCAGCTTTAGGTTTTCTTCCTTCTTGATGCCAGAGATGATTTTTAACTACAACGCTCCCAGCCCTTAGACATTTTCCACCAGCTGCAAATGACATAGCCATGCCCGTGAACACACCACACTCCTGTACCTACCGCGGCGGCAGCAGGTCAGCATGGGCCCACAGCAGAGCAGGATGGCACAGAGGTCAGCCAGGGCTACCTCCACGCTGCCCCACATCTTCTTCGAGGCAACCTGGAGCCATGGTGAGCCGGTCTGTTCCCTGCCCAGGCAGGCGGGAGGTGCTGTGCCGTGTGTGCTGTGCCGCTCCCGGCTCTCACCGTGCTTCCTTCCCCGCAGTGGCAGCTTGTTCTCTGTCGTACACAGCAAGAGCTGGGTGGAAGTGAAACGTGCCCATCTCTTCCCCAGAGGGAAACCCGGGCTGCCTCCCGCCCCCAGCTTCCTCCCCACGGAGGCAAAGATCAGCTGAGCCAGACCTGGCCCCTTCCCCTCCCTGAGCGCTCCTGGCATGTTCCCACGCAGGTACCCAGCTGCCAAGCAGCAGGGACAGGCACCTCTGAGCCTGCACCCTTTTTGGGGAAAGCTTCCAGGGATGGAGGACGCAGGGACCACAAGGGACATGTCCTCAGCTCCTCATAAGCAAAAGCTGATTTGGGTTCCCAGGCATCCAAGGTGCTCCCACTTGGTGCCCAAGGCAGTGGGGATGTAGGAGATGTGGCACTGGGTAGATAGGGTCTGAGCAGCCATGGGGCACCTATTGGTAGGCTGCTCCCACCTGGATGGGATGGGAGAGGAGAAGGAGGAGGAGGGGGTGGAGAGGAGTTTTTCCTCTTTAGGTGCGTTACTTAGCAGATTTGCAGAGAGCAAGGGCAGGTGCCCAGGGCGAGAGTGCTGTTATTGGGGCGACATTTGCAGGAGACTTCTGTAATTTTTCTCCATCCATGCTCCCTGCTCACCACACTGACTAATACTGGCATAGGAAATAACCAGCGGTGAAAGCGCGCTCCTCCGCTTCTCTAGAACACAGCTTCGGTGCCCCGCAATTTTGGAAAGTGTCAGGGGAAAATTAATAACTGGGGAGAAGGATGTGATTCTCATGATGACTTCATTATTTTTCCAGGCTTTAAGAAACAAGCTGTGGGGCTGGGGCTTGCTCACCTCTCACTTTCAAATGTGTCCCTGGCAGGCGAGTGGGCTGGGGCAGCCACTCCTAATTCCATAGAATCATGAAATCATAGAATCATTGAGATTGGAAAAGACCTCTGAGACCATCAAAAGCCATTAGCCCAACACCACCATGATGGTCAAACTGGGGTGGCCAAGGAGGGTGTTCTGAGCTGGGGCAAACAGGGCTCACCCTGGGATGATGGCTCAGTCCAGCCTGTCTTGGTCCTCTTTTCCAGTCTCCTCCTGGCATTGCAGCATCACTCCTTTCTCATGAGCTGCTGGCACTGCTTGAGCTGCAGAGCAAGGTTGGGCACTGTGCCCAGCTTATCACCTCTCTATGCCACCTGGCCAGAGGCCACCATGCTGCCTGGATGGGTGGCAAAGGGAGTGCTCTCCACCACATGCAAGGGTGCAGGTGGGTTTTGACTTGGACATCACCTCTACCTTCATAATTTCCTGGATTCCCACTAAAAAAAAACCTGACTGAACTAAACTAAACTAAACTAAACTAAACTAAACTCCACAAAACAAGGAAGCTCACAGCAAGGAGGCTTTTCCACCTTGAGGCTTTATGTCCCCAAATAGTGACACCAGGCACTTGGGCCAGGTGCGGGACACCTTGTTTGGCACTTGCCACATGTTTTGGTTTCTAGAGGTGGAAGATGTAATGGGTATCACCACCAAGATCATAACTCAGCGAGCCAGGGATTGGCAGGAAAAACTGGCTCATCCTCCCCGCCCCATGTGACAGCAGCGGAGGGCTCTGATTAGAATCATAGCACAAATTGCTCAAACTTTCCAATGCACACTTGAGATGGGTATAAACTGGCACCCAGGGCGGGGAGGCTGCCATGTCCACGAGAAACCAACAACAGCAAGATGCCCTTTTCTCTGAAAGAAAAAAAAAAGTGGTGAAAAGATTAAAAGATCAAGCTGCTAGGAAGCTGGTGTGGAGGAAAGTGAGGTGAGCAGCAGTGCCAGCCCTGCATATGCCTCAGGTGTTGGCATCACAGAGGAGCCCGTCCCCAGCCCCACAGCAGCCCCCAGGGCTTCAAGCAGGCTTTGCACCCTGCCTGCACCCTGCCAGACCAGCACAGCTCACCCTGGCTCCTCCACCAGGTTCTGCAGCACCAAGGAAAACAGCCTGGCTCCAACCATGATGCAGCTCCCTGCTTGTGCTGGTAAATCCCCTCCAGCCCAGTGGAGTGGATGGTACACCTTGGGGTTTGCTGATGGGGTCATAAAAAGCTCCTTTGATGTTTAAAAAATAAAAATTCTTTCTGTGACTTGGAGCATGGCAAATTGCATGGGACAGTCCTTTTCTATTTGGCCACCAAAAGATGAAAATAAAGTCTAAAAAGGAAGGATAAACAGAAATAAGTGAGAAGACAGTTTGTTCTTTAAAACTAAGAAACAGCAACTTCAGCAAGCACATGTCACACCACTTCATTGCAGCACAAATGTCATGGTTTTTCTCCAACCAGAAGCTGGTGAGTTCCATCAACACAGCTGTGGCTCAGAGGAGGGCCCGGTCTTCTGCAGCCATCACTGTTGGGGCACACAGCTATTATCTGAGCACTCACCTCAAAGGGTTGAGGGTCAGTCCCAAAATGGCTTTAAAGCATCTGGGGTATTTAAGGAGCACTGAAAAATTGGACGAAGAAAAAGAAAGGTGTGATCAAACATCTCTGATGGAGCTGACTGAAGCCCAGAGCTGAATGACCTTGAAGTCCAGGGAAAGCATCGCTTCCCAAGTGAAGGAAGAAACACAAACTACCACAAAAAGATGCTGAGGAACAGAAACCCACACGTTCCAAAGATCCTTCCCCCAACGGTTTAACTGAATTCACATCTGTGGGTCTGACCCAGGCAGGAGGCGAGTGGTAAGAAGAGGAAACGGTTAATAGTGTTTGCAAATAAACACAGGGAGTGTTGAGGTCTTTCAGATACTTCTCAGAAATTATGAAGGTCTCCGCAAATGATTTGCATGAACAGCAACACCTGACCCTGTGGGGACAGGCAGCGTCCTGCGGGTGTGAGTAAGCAGCGGTAAGCAGTGAGTAAGTGGAGGGATGGAACAGAGGCACAAAACTGTTCCTTTAACAAGCAGAAACCTGCAGGGCCTGGGCAGAGCAATGGTAGCTATGATGGGAAGGCGCCACATGGGTAAGGCATGGGGCCAATGTCACCTTCAGCATGGCAGTGAGTGTTCCTGCTGGTGGGCAGAGCTGTCACCCAGCCCAGTGGTACTAAGGACTCTGATGGTCCATTTCTAGCAAGAGGTGCTGGTAAAGTCTGTGGAAATCAGGAACTGCTGCGGCACAGGGTCTCAGCAGCCCATTCATGCACAGAGGAGTTTGGGGCAGGATCTGGCACCAGTTAGGATATGCCTGTGCATCCCAAGCAAAACTCCAGCAGCGGTAGCGCTTTCCTTGTGGTGCAACCTCACACTTCCTGTACCTGAGGGGCACCTCCAGGCACCCCCAGCCCTGTCACAGTTCATGGCCCCTGCCAGCCTCTCGTCCCTGGCAGCAGCACGCTCTGCAGCAGCACTGGCTGTGCCTTCACACTGTTTCCATTCGGAGCTAGGTGAGGCACACAGGGACCTTTCTCAGCCATGTCATCCGCTGCACGTGGGAAGCACAATCGATCACAGAGATCGCTGCTTCGAGATAAACTGCAGAGGAAACAGAATGTCAGCTTCTCAGCAGGGGCTGCGGCACACGCAGCTTTCCCTGGGACACGCAGCAGCTGTGGGCAGGAAAAAGAGTGCAAGAGGTAGGATATTGGGGAGCAGGAATTTTAGACCTTTCTGGAGGATTTAAGAAGTTCCTGGAGGAAAGGAGCAAGGCTGGGATCTCCTCCCTGATGTCTGGGATGTGTCATCCAGAGGTAGGAAGGGAGCCCTTCAGGCCCTGGGCAAGGCTGAGTGCAGGGGCCATGGCTGCCGCCTGGTTTGGGTCAGGAGTGGGGCACCAGGGAAGCGCCCAGTGAGGCCAGGCCATCTTACCCCACTCTCTCCCCATCACACCTCCAGTCACACCCCAGGCAGCAACCTCTTCAAACCCTTTAGTTACAGAATCACAGAATCAGTTAGGTTGGGGAAGACCTCTGAGATCATCCCATCCAACCTATGAGTGAACACCACCATGACAACTACAGCATGGCACTAAGTGCCATGTAGTGTCTTTCTTAAACACCTCCAGGAACCGTGACTCCACCATCTCCCTGCACAGTCCATTCCAATGTTAATCACCCTTTCTGTGAAGAAATTCCTCCTAAGGCCCAAACCTCCCCTGGAACATCTGTGCCCTCTCATCCTGTTGCTGTTTGTCTGGGAGAAGGGGCTGAGCCCCACCTGGTTACACCCTCCTTTCCAGGAGTTATGGAGAAGGATAAGGTCCCCCTGAGCCTCCTTTCCTCCAGACTAAGCAACCCCAGCTCCCTCAGCTGCTCCTCACAGGATTCGTGCTCCAGACCCTTCCCCAGCTCCACGGCCCTTCTCTGGACTCGCTCCAGCACCTCAGTGTCTTCTACAAGACATAGTAAAATTTTACAATTATTACAATTATTAAAATAGCTTGCAATTATTACCGCAATTATTTACCGCTTATTTACCAACTACTTCATTGTACAAGCCTTTTTATTGCAAAAATTGCCTTTTTTTTTCTTTTTTTTTACAAAACAATAACATAGGCTGTAGAGACATAAAATATAAACTACAGTAGTACACAGAACAACACTCCGCACCCCCGCTCGTGGGCCGGCACCCCCGGGGCGGTGCCGCGGTGACGCGGCGGAAGCGGCGGAAGCGGCCGCGGTTGTCCCGGTAACCAACGCCGGGGCCTGCAGGGGCCATGGGCGAGCTGGGCCCGGACGAAGGCGCCGGGAACACGTACAGCCTGCGGCCCGGCCTCCAGCACCGGTGAGGCCCCGGGGGAGGGTGGGGGAATGCGGGCCGGCGTGATGGGAGGCATTGGGTTGGCGCGGTTTGGCCCCGGGAATGTGGGAGCTGCGGTGGGAATGTCGGGGAGGGCGTCCCTGGGCGTGAGGCGGTGCGGGGTGCTGGGAATGGGGGCCCCCGAGGGTTTGGGGTTGGAGGGCACTGGGCTCCCAGTCCAACTTTGACACCCGCTCAGGTGGGGGATGCTGCTGGAGGGGCAGCTTCCAGAGGGGCTGGTTTCACCCCTGTTGGTAGGTGTTTGGCTTTCAGCAATATCTCCATTTTAGCAGGGCTTTTTTTCCCCACAGCTTGTCATCTGTCATTTTTCTCTAATACGTGAAAGCTACATTTTCCCAGGTGGGGTTGTGTATGTTTCTGCACATTGTGTGATCTTCCCGGGCTTTCTGTTGCACTTTTTTTTTTCCCCTATGATAGATTTAAATCATCCACAGTAAAAGAATGCATCCATGCGATACTGAAGGAGAAGCTGGCCAATGTACAGTACATCCCAGAAGAAATGCCTGAGCTTACAAAGTCTTTATCAGAGACAATAAAAGACAGACTGAAAGGTAAGGAGGTTTGCTGGGGAAGTAATTTCTTTTCTTGCCATGTCCTCTCCCTTTTGACAAGATCCCTCTTTCTTCTTTTATTCTTGAAACTTATTCCTTCCCTGTTGACTGACTTGAGTCTACTGTTATGAAACAATCTGTCCTATATACGTACATTCCTCGCCTGCGGAACTGGAGACCTAATTCAAGCAGACAAGATTTGGTTTTGTATAGCTTGGCAGGTGTGTGATGCCAGCCTTGGAGGGGCTGCAGGGGGAGAGAAGCTGCATTAGAGAGAAGAAAGAAGTGATGCTTCATTGCTTCTTGCTTCCATAAACAGAACCATTCCTGCTCTTTTTCTGCTGCGAGTTAGATCAGAGCTGGAATAGCAGTGGAGATCAGAACAAGGCTCAGGGGGCACAGGGAAGAGGGAGAGAGGACAGTCAGCCAAGGAGGGATGTGACTACAGCCTTACAGTACTGGAAAAAGGTTGTGCTGCTGCACAGGATGCCCCCCAACATTTTTGAGTTCTAGAAGAAAAGTGCAGGCACCGGCAGGTGTTTCCTGAGTTCCGTGCTGGAACAAGTACATGGATGTGTGTGCTGGCATGGACACTTCTTTTGCCTTCCTCCTGGGGACAGGCTGGTGCTCCATCTGCTGGGCTGGCCTGATGTGGTGGCACAGCCACACGGTCACCCTCGGTAGGAGCCGTGGATTTGTGCTTCTCCCAGAATTACACATCTGCTTTAAAGCCAACAGCAGCTGTAGTCCCTGCACGTGTTGATGCCAAGCTCATCTGCACTGGGCTTGGTTTCAGTAATGTGTAACCACAGTGGCAGCAGCCTGAAGCGAGGCTGGCCCAGCGTGGCTGCTCTATCAGCTGGCTTCTCTGATAAGCATTGACGTGGTGGATGTTAACAGAGCCAGCATGCTGTGTTTAATCCTCCAGTGGAAACAGGGCTCTGGAGTCATCCTGGGACACTGCTTTGTTGAAGACAGGCATTGGGACCTATATTTGATTTTAAACATGCTTGTTCTGATTTGGCTTCTGGAACACTGCCATGGCCTGATTGGATCTGGCCTGTGCCCCAGAGGTACTTCTTTACTATTGTGAAACAACAGCACATCTCTGCAGACACATAACACAGCTATTATGTGGCCTTTTATCCCACTCAGAAGCAAAGGAAACACCTGTGTGGCAGAAGAATCTCACAAGGCCTTTGCCTCAAAGCAGTTCTAAAATAAGACAGTTTTTTTCAAATTGCATTTTGTCCACCAGCAGCTTTATTCATGTTCTTTTCATGTGGTCAGTTCTTGAAAGTTGTCAAAGCAGAATGCTGACATACAGTGTGGCTGCTCAGGGGTGTCTTGTGCCTTAGATGCACCTTTTGATGGATGCCAACTACCCTGTTCACTCTTCAAATCCAATAAAACCATGGTACTCCGTAGTAGGAAAATGAAGCCTTGCAAGGCAGTGTGTTCACTTGGCTACTTGCATAGGCTAGTACAGGCCACTTGCTTTGTAGCCAGAAATCTTTAGCTCTCAGGGTTCTGTTTTGGGATCGTATTTAAAAAAAAAAAATATTGCTCTCACTAATATTTTTTTTCTCTCCAGAGGAGGGATTTGACAGGTACAAGATGGTGGTGCAGGTTGTCATTGGAGAGCAGAGAGGAGAAGGAGTGAAGTAAGTTTTGCATCTTCTAATTGTATTTCTATCACGTTTTTTGGGTTTGGGTCTGTTTTTTTCCTTTGGAAGCTGCTTCCATCTTCCCTAGCTGCAAAGATCTGTCTGCAGATGATAAAGCGTAAATCACTTTCTCTTCACTTTTCGTGGTAACTTGAGGGTTTAGGTTTTGGCTGATTGAATTACCAGTGATAATTGGCTCTATGGTGGTTCTTAGCAAGCTGAAATGCTGAAGAGCATTTGTGAGGAGTGTTGCAGAAGCATTTTATGTTGTATTCATCATCATGAATATAATGAGTTAGGGTACACGCCTCATCCATTCCCAAGGCCCTGCTGGAGCACAAAAGCCATGGTAACTCACTTCTGTCGAAAGCCAGAAAGCTTCCATAAGCACTTCATTTCCTTTTTTCAGAAGTTTCGATTTCTATAATCCCCCTTCGATACTGTCGTGGGAACCAAGCCTAGATTCCCATGTGGGTGCTGAGCACTTGCAGTCAGCTCCAGATGCCTGCAGTCAGACAAAAGAATTCCTCTTGGCTGCAATAGAGGGCTGTAGCTTTCTATTACTAGTGGGTAGGGAGAAGACAAAAGGGAACAGCTCGAAAGGTTTATGTGCTTTATCTGCTGGGCTTATCTTTATTATTGTGCCTGGTACTCCAGCAGAAGATAAGTGCAGCAGAGCTGTAATCAGATCTGCTCCCTCCCTGTTCTGGAGGTCAGAGAGGAATATCTGTACCTGCTGCTCAGGCTTTTGTCAGGAATGTCCATCTGCAGGCAGACTGCTCCAGAAGCACCATACCAGGGTGAACAGTTCAATGTTCAGGTGGTCTGATCAGAAATGTGAAGCCCAGCAACACAAGCTGACAGAGCAATTGGGGAAATTTCCCAGTTTACAGCAGACAGGAGGCAAGATTGAAGCACGATCACTGACATCCTTAATGCAAAAAACAGGTAGCCAGTGTATTCCAGAGGGAAAGTGGAATACTGAAGTGAAAAAAAAAAGGCAGGATAACCCTGAGGGCTAAGGTAACAGAAGGATGAAATTCAGTCATCTTAGTACGGCAGTCAGACATGGAGGGACTGTGCCCCAAAAGGAATTCCATCAGCTGAGACTGACTGGGGCAGGCAGGAAGTGGGATTCTTGCAGCAGAGAAAGGGGAATGTCAGTGCCTTTAGACAAGGCAGCAGCAAGGTCTCATATGTAAGATCCTGTTATTGTCTGGTCGGTTGTCCTCAGGATAGGGCTTGGGTGTGTCAGTCCATCAGGATGGTCAGGGAACAGAGGGTATAGATACGAAAAGACTAGAAGAGGTCATGGTCTCGTAGCATGGAATCTGCCAAGGAATACGATAGCTCCCTATAAATAAGTTGGGAGTGTGTGCCATGAGGGTGCAGGAGGTGAAGGACAAGAACAAATAAGCTAAATTAGCCACTGATATGCATAGGCCAGAAGTCAAAGATTCTTAAGCATGAGGTTTCAAGCCCTGCTGCACAGTGGAGGTGGCAAGGTTGAGAGCTGATGAGTTTGAAGGTGGAGCAGATACAGAGGGGATTACAGCATGTGGTAGAATTCAGCAGTAGAGAACCAGGCTTGGGATTCAGGAGCACACTTCCCAATTCTGTAACCTTTAAAGCAAGCTCAGTTTGGTTTTCAAGGGAAGTATCTGTGATCACTTAGGTCATTACACTTGAATTCTGGGTAATGTCCCTGTCTGGCTCCTTTGTCTAGCATGGCTGCACGATGTTTCTGGGACGCTGACACTGACAGCTGTGCTCACGACGTGTTCATGAACGTAAGTATGGGCTGGATTCCCATGGGAAGTGCAAGGCTACTTGCTTTTGTATGAGAGGCAGAGTCACCTTAAATATGGAGCAGAAAGGAAACAACTACTAGAGGGAAGGAATCAAGATTATTGAAACAGCCTGATTTACATCCTCATTCACAAAACATATTTAGATATAATAGCCAACGTAGTAAAAGTTCTCTCCTGAGCAGGTCACACAGTACTGTACAAAAGTCATTGTAGTCACACCATTTTACTGCTGGGGAGAGGAAGCACAAGACATAAAGTCTTTTCTTACATACTTTGCTGAACTGCAGTCATGGAGTATGGCTGAAATCCAGGATTGAGTCAAAGTCAAGGTTTTACTTCATTATTAACTTTATTTTAAACTGACACACCTGTGAGTGTATAGATGGAGGAAATTCAGGTGCTTCTGGTATCCATATGCACTGACCTGGGTTACACCACAAGTGAGGTGAATAAGAAACTTAAATAAAGGACAGAAAATTGCAATATATTACCATACAGTTATGGTCTGGTCTAAATATTCCCTGAGGTTTGCCTGTTCCACTAGCAAAAAGCTTGCTTTGACTAACACGGAGCCTTTCTCTGTTTTCCCCAGGACAGCCTGTTTTGTGTGGTGGCTGCATTTGGCTGCTTCTACTATTGAAGGTGACAAACATTGCACAGAAGGACAGATGTGGGGGAGAATGCTTTGGAGTATTTTTTATTTAAGTGCACAAAAGCATCATGTTCTTCCTTTAGTACCTAACAAAATTAACAGCTCTACGAAGCACATCCTATGCCTGTTCTACACACTACAACATTCCTTCTTCCTTGTGGATATTGATACAGCTTTAAGCACAATAGTATTATTATTATTATTATTATTATTATTATTATGTCCTTTATTTAAATGGCCCTTTGTTTTTTATATAGTGTTGGTTTTGTCCTAAAAGTGTATTGCCAATTATTGCTTCTAAGGCAAACTCAACTTCTGTCTCGAAAGGGTTCTGTTACTTTTATTTTTATGAAATTAATGAAATATTTATAAGAAAAAAACAATAAATCTATGTATTTAATATTTCTTCTCCTGTGGCATTTTCTTCCACTCTACAAGATGCACTAGCCTGGATGGCTTGTCTGCATTTCTCAGGTGAGCATTTTCACGATTCTTTGTCAATTAACCCATAAAGCTGACTTCTGATTCTCGTTATCCAGATTTGTTCCTATGACTTCCACAACTGGGCTATGAGTCCCAGCTGTGTCACATGAGATGGTATTAATTGATGGAAAGTCAATTAAGGTATTTAGGACATTAGGCCAGCAGCCCACACACCCCATGACTGCCAGAACTCCTCCCTGCAGTAACCGCTCCTTGGTTTGGTGCAGTTTGGCACCCATGGATGCTGTGAGTGATCATTGCTCCTCACCCTCTTCAGCAGACACTGCAGAGCTTTCTCAATCCCTCTGTAATTGTTTTGGAATATGAGGGTGGATGTTTGGAGACCAGCTTTGCTAGGACTCCAGCCTCGGAAAGGCTGCAGTAGATCTGCAAAAGAGTGCTAAAGCTTCTCAGCTCCCCAAAAGTTAAAGGACCAGGTTGGTTCCTGAGAGAGTGGGTGCCACCAGAGTACATCTTAGGGTGCCCATCAGAAGACAGGATGAGTTGCTCTGTGGTGGTGCCTGTTCTCTCTCTGCTAACAGAGCAAGCACAGCTGAACCATTCCAGTGGCATGAATGGGTTTTAGAGTGCTGAAGCAGGGTGAAATGAACCCTAAATCCCACCCTCACTAACTTAGAGCGGAACACACCCTCCCCATGCAGCTCTTGGAAGCCAGGGAAGTAAAAAATCACGATGCATCTTCTAGAATCCCTCTTTCAGCCACAATGCTGGAGGCATAGAGAACCACTGGTTCTCGATTGTATTAGTTTTAAATATTTTGATAATGAGTCTTCCTCTCCTTTTCCTCTGGTGGGAAATAGAAGGTGACTTCTCTGATTGCTTTGCTGTTCCCTGTGGCTGTCACCCGTTAAGAAACCTGCAGAGAGATGCAACAGTGCTGCTCGGTTTGTGCACAACCTGGGAGTGTGACTTTCGGGGAACAGCAAAGCCCTCCACACAACAACATTTTTCCAGGAGATGGTACATACGACCTCAGACTCACTTTGATGCTTTTATAAAGTCATGGCTATTAAATCACAATGTTTCACCTTGCATCTGCTCCATTTTGGAGGGGTTTAATGGCTTCTTCACAAAGGTGTTGTGCAAAGCAGGTGAGTAGGTTTGGGTCTGTAATCACCCAGCCTCACCACCCTTGGCTGTGGCAGGGGTCGCATAAGGGATGCTGTATTTTCCCTGGAGAAAGATCGAGCCGCTGCTGAGGCACTGCACGTCAGTGTGGACAGCAGGGCAGCTCCTTCGTTCCAGAACCTTTGGAATTTACACTGGATGCATCCATACACTGGACAGACTGAGACTTCATCACAGTCTCCCCTCCTCACGAGAAGCAGAGGGGCAGACACTGATCTCTTCTCTGTGGTGACCAGTGACAGGACCCAAGGGAATGGCCTGAAGTTGTGGCGGGGGATTGGGTTGGATATCAGGAAAAGGTTCTTTCCCCAGAAGGTGGTCGGGCACTGGACCAGGCTCCCCAGGAAAGTGGTTATGGCACCAAGCCTGGTGGACTCAAAAAGCGTTCCGATAAGGCTCTCAGGCACTTGGTGTGACTCTTGGGGATGGTGCTGTGCAGGGCCAGGAGCTGGACTTGGATGATCTCTGCGGATCCCTTTCAGCTCAGGATATTATTCTGTGATAGGAAGAGCCGCGGGGCAGGACCGTGGTGAGCCGGAACGGAGCTTCCAGGCGCGGTTTCCCGGGACGCGGCTTCCCCGCGGCGGGCCGGTCCCTTCCGTGGTTCCGGGCGGACACGCAGCGGTTCCGCCCGCGCCCCGTTGGCGTCGGCGGGAGAGGGGCGGGGCCGGGAGCGGCGGCGGGGCCGGACTCACCGGGCTGGGCTGCGAAGCGGCGGCGGCCGGCGGCGCGCTGGTAGGGGGCGGCCGGCGGCAGCGGGGGGCTGTGAGTGCAGGGGACAGGGAGCGGAGCCTGTCACGGCACCGGCGGCTCTGGGGTGGGTTTGGGTTGGCGGCACATGAGGGCACCGCGCGCTCCTCCTGTGGAGCCGGTCAGGTCCCTCCCCGGGCCCCTCTCCCAGCGTGGTAGCCGTGGCACAGGCGGAGGGCGCGTCGGGAGGTGCTGGTCGGTCGGGACGTGGAACACTGGCTTTGGGCAAGAGGGCAGTGTCTGCTGGGGTGGTCGTGATGCGCTGCGTCCCCTTTGTGGGGGCTTGGGCAGAGGCCGGGGCTCGGGCATGATGCTCCGAGATGGCAGGATTAGCAGCTGAGAGGAGACAGCGCCAGATCAGTGGGAAACTTTTGTACTGCACCCTCAGGGCTTGGAGCGTGGGGGCTACAGGGGACATCCCCCCACCCAGGGGACACAGTCAAAGCCTAGGGAGGACAGTGAGGAGGTGGCCCTGGCTGCGGCGAAGGAAGGTGTGACCCAGCTGCTGCGTAGGCGCACATCGTCTCTAACCCGCTTTTTGTGTCCACCGAAGTCCTGGATGCACTCACTGATTAATGGTTTTGTAATTGGACTTAAAAGTCCTCAGGAATTCTGAGAGCTGTGATGCTCCTCTGTTGCCCTCGCTCGCTGTGGAGGTGCAGGATGCTGCAGGTGGCCTTCCCTCTGTCCCCACCCTGTGCTGCTGCAGCACCAGGACCTTGGCAAAGGTTGGGGTGGTCAGAAACAGGTAATGCTGGGTTTCCATCTACAGGACCCTGGGATCTGAGGACAGCCACTGTATTTGGTTTTGAAATTCAGATGACAAATACCCATGCATTATTTCCCAAAGGAATTTGCTGTATCTACAGAATTACTAAAATTCCTGATTTTGAGCTTTCTCACTGCAAGGTCTGCATTGTAAATCTCTTGAAATCACTGTACCAAGAGCAACAAACAATAACTGTTGCAGTAAGGAATTGGTATTGGCGTGTAAACTTACTAAAGGAGGTTTACATCTCCAGTCTCAAAAAGCTCTGTTGCTAATCCCTAAAAACAAAACGATGCAGAAGTCAGGTCAGAATGACCACCTATTCTCATACTTCATTGTCCCTGACAGTATCTTTTCTGGTATTCTGCATAAACCCTATTTCTGCTGCTTCACTCACCCAGCAGAGGCTGTCACATGTCGGGACACTCAGTGCCTGGAGGTTATGGTATACCTAGAAAGGCTGTGAATTCACAGAGAAGGTCTTGACAGCAGTTTCTCTTTTTTACGTGTGTATTACCTAGCAACACTATCTAGGTGACCGTGCTGAACTGTTTTCACTTGTGGTTAGGCAGAATTATCTTACACCATTTGGGACTTTGCTGGTGTGAAGCAGCATCTTTCCATCGATGGCAGGACATGGGTACCAGAGCTTCTGCCTACTCAGACTCTGCTTGAGAAAATGTTACCAGCCTGCCTGGACCAGTAGGGGATGTAAGGCCTGGGGGGTTGTTTTAGCAGGTACAGCAAAGGTGTGGATGCTGTTGGACCAATGTGTGGCACCGGCTGAACTAGAATCCCTTTTATATGTTCGTGTGGCTTTTAACACACTGAGGGACAGCTGCTTTTGTTAATCTTCATCCAAGGTAGCGGAAGCAGCTTGTGTTTTACAAATGGACAGGACTCTGCCAGATGCTGCAGTAACCTTTATAAGGGGCACAAGGGCTTAGACCATCCAGGTGGAGCAGATGCTGACTGTGGGGAGCGTTGCAGTCTGTCTGGAGGTGAGCAGGCTGGGTTGTAGCCAGCAGCACTCTCTTTCCAGGCAGATGCTCTGAGTCTGGAGACTGGGACAGAGCTGGGCCTGGCAAGCCCGGACTGGGCATGAAGTTGCTTTGGAGACTGGGCAAGTTTTTTAAGCACTGATAGAAGAGAGATCCATGATGAGCCTTCTGTCATTAATGTCTCCCAGGTCTCTGTCTCCACAGATCTCCACAGGGATACACACCAGTAAGGTTAATTGGAGACTGGGGGTTGCAGGTGAGGTGAGAACAGGGGGAAAAGGATTCTCTTTGATCTATGGTCAAAGAATGCAGAGGAATGTAGGGTCGATTTGGTACTTTATAGCCTGGCAAGGGACTTATGTGAAGTGACAGGACTTACTCCTTTTCCCTGAGGCTCTTGCTTACATGCTGTCCATGTGTCAAGGCAGTTCTCTGCAGACAGCTGGCAGAGTGCAAAGTTTAGTAGTATTGCCTGCAGATGAGTCAGCAGAAGAGAAATATCTTGTTCCTGTAAAGTGCAATGATCTTGTAGGCAAAGCAGCACATGACAGTCACATCTGACTGTGCCAACGCCTTCCAAGTTCAGAGGGACGATAGGACAGCCTTGGAGCAGGCAGTGCCACCCAGGGAGCTGTGGGTGTCCCAGGGCCTCGCTGGTCCAGCTGCTCTGGGTCCCTGCTGGGAATTCCAGCAGCCTTGGGCTGGAGCATTTACTGAGTTGTTACAGTGAGCTCGTTTTCAGTTTAAGTTGCAGCATTTATTTTGCTTCACAGGTAAATCTGCAAGTGAAAAGCAGCAGAAGTGGCAGAAGAAATCCTGCTACTGATGTAGGTTTGCAGTTAATATTCTCCAAGAAGTTCTTCAGGAGATCAAAAGGCAGATGGGCCAGGTCCTCATGCCATCCGTGTTCCTAGGTACAGAAAGATCTGACTGCTTCTCTGGTGTAGTGTGAGGCTGGAGTTCTCTGACACCACAGAGATTAAAAAACATCAGCACTGTCCATGAAGATGCAGAGAGTGAGATAAGGCTTTGGCTAAGCAGGAAGATTTACTGTGCCTATTCTAACCTCTTCTACCTGCCAGAGGTGTTAACTTTGGTGTTGTGGTTCAATTCCAGCTCTGATGATGGTGTAGTTAACTGACACTAAAGGAGAAGTCTAAAATTCCTTCCCTGCCAATACATTTTTTTTTTCTTCTAGTAATCAATGCTTGTCCTTTTTCCCCCTCACAGAAGTGGCTGTGTTTCAGTGGGATTCAGTGATTCCCTGACAGGGAAAGCAACTCTTTCCCCATCTGGCAGTCAACTGCTCCTTGCCGAGCCTGTGCAGGTCTCTCTCTCTCTCAGTGAGTTAGCTGGCAGGTGATGCAAGGCTCTTCTTTGATACAGTATGCACCAAAGAAATACGTTTCAGAAGAAAAGCCCTGAGTGTCTTATAAAGTGGTGCAGAGACTGTGATTTGCCCATGGCTTTCCCAAACAGGGCAATTCCAGCTTTTCTCCTTGCAAGCAGTTTCTCATATTCAGCCATGAACTCAATAATGCAGGAGGGTGACACCTTAAAATAGAACAATGTTAATATTTTACAGCAAGGCTTTTTCTTCTGGTTATGCTTGGTTTCTATCTTGAAGTGTTCAGAATGAGCTTTGAGAGTTATCTTCTCTTTGCTCTTCCCCATCTGCTGCAAATGTAATTAATTTTAGAACAGGCAGTGTTTTATGCATTTGGGGAAGCAAAGCCATGTCCTCATGTGTTAAGCTCAGCTACAGATGCTGGATCCCACTGTTGGTAAGTAATTGTTTGGGATGCTATTTTAGTCCCTTGGGTCAAAATGAAGCATTCTAAGATTAGTAGGTTTATTGCAGTAAGGTGTGGTGTGTTTCCAGTTTTTCATGAAGACAAGTTTGGTGATGGGAGGACTTCTCAGAAATGCACTAGCCACAGGACAGAGGTTTTGAAGTTCTGAATAGTGGTAAAATTACTGTTTCATTTCTGCATTAATTTGAGTAATTACAGAGCTGTGTCACTCATGAAGTGCCCAGCTGTCCGGACACTGCAGAGGCTACTTCAGCAACATCTAACCTGTAAGGTCAGAGCAGATGGAGCATATTTATCCCCCCCTTGAAGCTGGTTTCTCACTTGGTATGTCGGGTAGAGCAGCTGCTGCTGTGCAGCTGATGCTGATTTAATACACAGCGAATAATAGAGTCCTTCAAGTTGGAATCCATTACCTTAAGTTGTTGTTTGCCATTGTTTCACTATGTATACCCTGAGAAATGGAAAAGTTAGGAGATGGTTGGGTGTGGGAGGAGCTGGAAGAAGCTGTTGGAGTTTTCTCCTGAGCTGGGACAGTGCCTGCCCTGTGCTGTAACCTGCAGTTCTTTGGCTAACCATGAGATTTGCACCTAGCAGCAAAGTGCTAATTCAGCAGAGACTGTACTTGTGTGCAGAGAAGTGTGGTTGCTCTGATGGGCCAGGCTTACGTGGGAAGAGCTTCACCTGGTTATGTGTGGGTCTGCTACATCTGTGCTTCAGTGCCAAAGCCTCTGCTTTTGATCTTTTACTGGGCAGTGGTTCAGAATGTCTGCATTCAGCACATTAACAGACCTTTTAATTCTCTCCCAAGGTAAGGAAAGCAAGTGGTCGGAGACTTGAAGCACAGTGAAATTATTTTAACCAAATAACAAGAAAATCAGCTGCTGTTTCCCCCTCTATTTCAATGAAGTCTGGGGTTACTTGAACCAGAGACAGATGTTTGCTGCTGTTTGTGAACCTCATTGTTTCTGTTAGGACCACAGTGGTAAATGACTGATGCAGGGTATGCTTGCAAGATGACACCTTGCAAAATATAAGAATGATTTGTGTCATACCCTGTGTTTTCACAGAGGCACTCCTAAACGTGCTGCATTTATAGCACAGATCTTGCCTGAAAGTTAAATGTTTTCTTAAATGTTTGAAGACTTGGGTCTCAGGGTTGCAAACTCTTTTTGCCTGAGGTTGTGTTTGCACCCTCCCATATGTTTGTTCTCAGGAAATAGTAAATTAATTACTGGAATGGGAGAAACGGCAAGCTTGACTCACAGGCATTATGGAGTGAGTGCTGGATGGGTCACACAGTTCTGAAGTGTCCTTGTGGCTGCTCTTCACTGTCACTTTTATCTTCTCCACACTATTTTTTTGGCTCCCTACTGAGCTAGGATTCTCTTTTGTTCTTAGTACATTGTGGTAGGCCTAGCAGAGCAGCCAGGGATACTTACATGTAAGTCGCCCCAAACGAGTTCAGCTGTGTCTGACCCTAAAACTGTCCATAAGGTATCATCATGCTGATGCTCAGTGGGGAGGGAGAGATATTTGCATCTCGTTAAACTGCTTTTTAGTTGTTACTTTGGAGCATTCCTTAACCGCGAGTCATGTGTGCTTGAGTAAGTCCGATCACTAAATCTGCTACTTAACAGCTCTTTCACAAAGCACACCCTTCCTGGCTGCCGAACTGCGGAGCTTTGCCAGTGGCCCTTAGTGGCGACAGTCCCAGCTCATCCCAAGTAGAACACTCAGCAGACCCCCTCTGCTGAGGAAAAAGGTGCTGTTCAGAGGGGCATCTGCTCTTTGTCACACCTTGCACTTGCCCCACCTAACATTCCAGCACGCCCACTGCATGTGGGTGGGGAGATGCTTTAAATTCCGCACCACTCTTGTTATTGGGGAGTTGAGGCACGCACCTCAGGATCGTTCCTGGGCGGAGGGGTCACGCTGCTCTGGGGAATAGCAGGCCAGAAGTGCTATGTGCTGTGCTGGAGAGGTGCACACTTCAAGTCAACAAGGGAGATAATGCTGCTTTTTAGTTTTTGCAAATCTAGCACCCCTTTCTAACTCCTGCAGCAGCCGAATATTCGCCGTCATGCCTTCTTATAAATCCCTATTTTTGCTTCAGCTGTGTGAAGCTGGAGTTACTAACACTCCAGGCCCTTTTGGAAAGGTTCAGTGACTCCAGCTTAAAGCCCAGATAACATCCTTCCTTACAATTGTCACAGTTTTTCTCCCAAATTGGTCGTGTGTCTGTCTGTTCATCACTGAAGCAGTTCAGTTGAACCACCACTAATTGCAAATTGGTACATAAAGTGCCAGAAGTAAGTGTGGCCTAATGTGGTGTCAGCAGCTGCTTCCCCATCTGCTGAGTCACCACTGCGGTGGGGACAAGGGACAAGAGGGGAACATGGTGGCAGCCATCCCAAGGTGGGCTGTCCCCACTGGGGTGTTGCAGCTTAGTCTTACACAAACGACAAAGCAAACAGCTAGCCAGCTACTCATTTAAGTTGTGAGCCCTTCCCTCACCCTTGTCCTTCTGCATAGATCTGCTCCTTCCTCTCTTCAAGACTGTACAGGGATGCAGCACACCCACCAGCTGTCCTGGAGGGTGTAAAGGGTAAAGAATCCAAATGAGAGCTGGAGGAGGGCTGAATGTGGGCTGGGCATGCCATAAGCCTTCGGTTGCCTTTCAGATGTGAAAATAGCATAATTAACCTCGTAGTAATGATTTATAATTTGCATTGCAACCCTTGTGTCTGTGTCTCTCCAGCCAGCTGACTGCTGCACACTTCTCTCTGCAGAACAGCTCTGAGTTGCATTAAATGATTCAGTATTCCCACCAGGCACTGTTTGTCAAGCCTTGGCAGCTGATGCCGAATACAACTGGCTAAGCCCCTTGTGAGGTGGCTGTGTCTTTGCACTGACCTTCTGTACACTCTGCCTGCTGTTGACTGATTCTGCTTTGGAAGAACTGAGAAATATCTCCTTTCTTTTTTTTCTTTTCTCCCCCTCCTTCATTTTGTTCCAGTTCTTTCTGGACGTGCTTGGCAAGATGGAGCCACCGACCTCCTCCAGACTGAATTCCCGAAAGAGAAGAAAAGATGGATCAGGCCCTAATGGGGCAACAGAGCTGGATGGAATTCCTCCAAAAATGTCCCGACGCTCACTCGTAAGTAAGCAGAGATAAGAATTCTGGGAGCCTGTGAGATGAGGACACTGAGTTGTAACAGCAAAAAGATACAGGTGGTGGTTTGTCTGTGGACTGAGAAAAGAAGGAGGGGGCAGGGGAGAAGAAGCAAATGACAATAGCTCTTCTTCTTGCAAATCCAGCTTGGAATCTTCCTTTGTTCATACTAATAACATACTTACAGCATGGACTTAAATTAGGTCTGAGGCAAGCATCACTAAGCTGCTTTTGTGGTGTGTCCGGCTTGTCACTTAAGCTGAGCCAAACAGACATGCACTTAGATAGCCATGGAGAAGTAGCAGGCATTTCTCACAGGTGGGTTTTAAGTGACCCACCGGGAGGGAGAAATACTCCAAAGAAGCACATAATGGAACTGGAGGAGGGTCTGAAGCCTGTAAGCACCTGCAGAAGTGATCTGTTGAATCCACGCTCTGACGCACTGGGAAGATCACTGTTCATTTCATTCTCTTGGTCTGGAGAGAGAGAGCATTTATGTTGCTGGTACTTTGGGAGTGTCCAGGAAAAAAACCGCAACAACCAACCAAAAAGATTTGTTTTCTAGATCAACCTGGGGACGGCTTTAACTAGCTAAAGCCAGTGGGATCTCTTTTGAAGGGGGTCCGATCCAGTTAATGCTACTGTAAAAGGTTATCTTTAACTTGTCCTTGCCGCAATATTGCAATGATTGGCTTTTTATAGTTCTTCTGTGCCCTCTTCCTGGGGCTGTCCTTTGCATCACGTGTGCTCTGGTTGTTGTTTCCTTATCTCTGTCAAAAGCCAGCTACCATCCCTGCCACGTCATACTGGGGTCATGGTCCTTGGCAAAACGTGGTGATGTGTTGCAGCTTTCCTCCTCAATGACAATGTTTTGCTCTTCAGGAGGGCTTCAGCCCTGTCCCAGAGCATTGACAGGTCATAGTGAAGTAAGAGCAGCACCAGCAGTGAGAAATGAGGAGGCAGGCACTGCAGATGGAGGCTCAAGCTGTTGTGTGACTTACCCCACAGAACCTTTGTCTTTGACTGTTGCCAAAACCCACCCTCCCTCTTAAAGATCCCACGTATTTCAATAAGGAAAGAGAAGTGTGCAGGTTATTTATTAGTCCGTAGGAGTCACTTGCTCTTTGAGTTGCTCTCTGTCCCGTGTTAGAAATAAAGCATCTGCGAACAGCACAAGACAAGTAATATCTAGCCACTTTCTAAGCTTCCTGCCTGTTTTTTAGCCACAGGGCAAATACAGTTCTGGTGAAAGATTTTTTTTCTTCCTTTTGCAAAAGTTTTATTTATTATAGCAAGAGTAATAGTGTTGCCTGACTGTGAGATTACCTTGAAGCCTTTACCACTCCCAACTAAGCAGCTGTTGGCAGAATGTTCCCCTGAAGCAGCAGGGCTCAGCAGCAGATGGTGGTAACAAACCTGCTGACACATAAGCCTGTTGTATTGTGCACATCAGGTTGAGTTTTGACCCTCACTGGCCCTGCAGGGGAAGGGCAAGACTCTGGCAGGACCTTTTGAGGACATTTCTCTGTGTTCCTCTGATAATTTTGATACGGTTTTTCTGTGCTTTTATTTCTAACTTCATATCAGGTATGTGCCAACTAAACTGTCAAGAATCCAGTTTTATATGGCAGTCCTAGACTTAATGGCAGTTATGATAGGAGAGACCTGCAGGCCTTATCTGACAGTGAGGATCCTGGTAGAGGAGGTGCTGTGTGAAATGTGGAGCCCTCAGTAAGTTAAAGGAGATGTTCAGTAGTAGCAGTTTGTTTGAATGTAGTGGTCAGTGGCTGTTCTCCTGTGCATTTCACTATAAGTGACATTCTAATAAGGAATGACACTGACCAGAATAGCTGCGGTTTTTCTGGTTGCACTGGTGCTGGACACTGTGGCAGGATTCTGCACTGGGACAGGAAGCCAGAGAGGAAGCTGTGGATTAGCCTTTTTCAGCTTGACGGTATTGTAATGATTTGTAAGCTTGTTTCCTAGTGTTCTGCCTCAGGAACAAGATGTCCATTGCAGCCCTACACGTTCCAGCTGGAAGGAAATTGAGCTGTTTTGTTATGGGAAGGGCAGATGTTTCGTTCCCATTCCGAGCAGACCAGAAATGATGCCTGGACTTCAGCTGTTGATTAAATGTACTGCTGTGGTCAAGCTAGCAGGCTAGAGGGGTTTTCTTGCAGAAGTTGGGAGTTACTCTGCCACAGATCAAACTCAGTGTCTCACTTGTATGGCTCAGAAATGGTGACAACACACAGGGAGTTAGTGCTGTGGTTGGTATTGCTCCTCTGCTCGTTCATGTACTCAAATCAAGGAGCTGTTACAGTTTGTGCATCACAGCACAAGCACTCAGGCACAGCAGAGTCTTACCAGAGTGGGCAGAGCTGGAGCTGTGACAGTGAGGTTTGAAGCTTGGCTTGTGCTGCTGTAAATTGCTGTTTGCCAAAGCCTGAGTTTAGCTGCTGCAGTTCTGAGCCTCTGATTTTCTTGGTTCAGTATAACTACTGTCTTCTAAACTCTTCTTTTCTCTCTCTCTTCCTCTCTAAACTCAGGCTAATCACTCTGCAGGGCTGTTTTGAGGTTTTACACTGATTAGTCTTTAGTACACGTGCCTGAATTGTGCAGAGGCACAGTGAGCACAGTGAGTCACCCAGTGACGAGGACACTGTAATGTCAGTGCTGCCACTGTAAACTGCCCTCACATTTGCACTCTCACAGTGAAACTTCCCTGGCTGTTTAGGGACTGAGGGAACCAGCTCCGTTCTCAGACGAAGTGGAGATTGACTACAGCAAGCCATACATCAGAGTGACGTATGAAGAAGCCATGAGAGGGACCCCTTGTAAGTAAGAACACAGACTGGAAGGGGATTGTGTAAATGTTGGGTTTGGGGGGTGTGGGTATGATTGTGATATCTCTGAGACCAAACTACCCTTGGAGTTACAGAACTGCACACTTCTGTACTACTTTGTCTGAGGTAGCTTAAAGTTAAGCACTTCAAAAGTCATGTTTTCTGAAACTTGAAATGGGCAAGTAAAACTAATTTATATCTTAGTCCAGAATGTCCCATTCTAGCCTGGATTTGAATTAAAGTCAGTGTCATTAAACACCACAGGCCAACCTCACAACAAAAATGTGTCCTTTTATTTTCTAAACCAGGCTGGCAGAAACACTGTTCTCTTTGCAAGTGCGAAGGGGAGGTAGAGGCACAAGTGACACCTGAAGGGTGATTGCCCTCTTCTGCCAGAGTGTGCAGACAGTGCTGTCTTACCTAGCCTCTCTGTTATGGCTACAGAGACAATAAAAATGCTGCACTTGTATCTACTTGACTGCTGCTGAGAGATGAGCCAGCTCAGATTGAGACCTGGCTGTGGTTTCATGCCAGAGGTTCTGAAAATCCAGTGTATTTCACAGTCTGCATTAATTTCCCTGCTGAAACCCTCCAGAGTTTTCACAAAGGTCTCTGATTTCAACAGTGGTGGCTCTCCTGCCTGCCAAGACTAAAATACAGTGCACACTTCCTTGTTGCTGTTCATGTTTGTGCTCAGGGACTGTAGCTGCTGCAGGTACGGAGGAAAGGGAAGGATGTCCCAGCCAGTTTCCAGAATATGAATGAACATTCATAAAGGTCTGCCAGGACCAGCTCTCTTCCAGCATACAGAAAACTTTTGCAGTTGCAGATCTCCAAATCCTTGGCTCTTCAGAGCCTCCTGGCATCTTCAGATTGAGGTTTTAGAACTACTAAAGAATGGTTGTAAGAGGCTGTCCTCAAGCTGACCTCTCTGCTTGAACTTAACAGCCTTGACCATTGCATCAACTCCTCTTCTTGCTGCCTCCTGAGCTCTGTCTCTGGGTACCTCCAGGGCCCTGCCCAGACCCATGGGGTCTCAGCTTCCTGCCAGGTCTTCTGTCTGCCCCGTCTTCGCTGCAGGTTTGGTGCGCCTCTGCTCACCACTCCTCTGTCTGTCTGAACTGGGCTAAGGGAGCACCAGGCTGTTCCCAAGTGTGTCACATACCAAGACAGTGGCTTTTGGTTACCAGCAGCAAGAGGACCGTGGTCTTGTGTGGTCCCAAGATCAGAAGCCTCCCACTACTACATGGCAGCGCAGACTATCTCACTTTACCTCTGTGCTGACCTCAAAGAACTGAGCTACAATTTCCCCTGGCAGAGGTGGCCTGAGGGAATTTTGGTTCCTCATTAGTAGTAATAGTAGTAGTAGTATTTCTATGGATTTAGCTGGTAATGCCAGTGGTTCAGAAGAATTGTGTCTGCTTTTCTTTGACTAGTCCAGCTGTGTTTTTGAAAAAAGCCATACACTGCATGGGTCTGGGGGAGCTACTGATGCTGGTACCTCAACCAGACTGGTGGCTGTGGCAGCAGGCTGCAGAGGAGGATCCTGTAAAGGTCTTGAAATGCCATCCTGGCAGGCAGGAGCAAATCAGGCACGTGTGAAATATTTGGGCCAGTTCCCCTCTGCAGTTAATTCTGTATTTGGATTTCCATAGCAGGGAAATGTTCAGGGTTTGCTTTCCCCTTGGTCTCCCTTCACCTTGTTTGGGTGATACATGGTAGGCTTTCAGTCTGTCTTTGAATGTGGTTGTATTTCAGCTCTGTACTCCGCTCCATTTGTTTCCATATGGGAAGGCAGAGAGCCAGGCATTTATCTTCGCAATTCTGTCCTGGCTATGGTGCTGCATTCTGTAGCACCTCCATGACTTTCAGAAGGTCCTCAAACATGAGTATGAGCAGCAGTTGCTTCTCCAGGAAGGCATATTCATAGCTGTCTCTCTGTCCCTTTGGCACAGTGGACCGTCCTGTCAGAGTTTATGCCGATGGAATATTTGACTTGTTTCACTCTGGACATGCCCGGGCCTTGATGCAAGCGAAGAATCTCTTCCCAAACACATACCTCATTGTTGGAGGTAAGGAGTGACCTTGTTGACTTTGGCTGTTGCAGGAGTACAGTTTAGCTCTGTCTGTGGTTGTGCATACAGGGGTTTTGTCTTTGTGGCCTCAGTGGCTCTCACTGTAGACACTTGTCCCAAATATTGCTGGAGTCTTATTGCAAAACATTGAGGGTTGGATATGTTTGCAGAAAGGTATCCTGTACCAAATGAGTGCTTAAGGAAAAGATTCTTGATTGTGCTGTTCTAATTTGACCTTTCAATTCTGTGACAGATACAGGTGAGTTGCACATCTGAGTATCAAAATACATTAGGGATAATTGAGCATCTGACTCTTGAATGAGACAGCTAAAGTATGAGTCCCTCCATGGCTGCTTTGTGTCACCTGTAATGCCCTGCAAGTCACTCTCCAGCTCCAATTTCCTGCTGGAGATTGCTTAATGCCAAACAGATCCCATTGGGAGCATGGAGATCACAGTGGTTTCTTGGGCATGTGCCTGGACACATGGAAGTCAGTGAGCCCATCTTTCTCCAAACAGAAGTTCCCCATTTTGTCTGTTCGGTCATAGGTCTTTAGATGATGCCAGGAATATCCTGCTGAGTGCCTGAATCTAGCAGAGGTGTTTCAGCCAGGCTCCTTCCAGAATATAACAGGAAAAAAGATACCCCTCTTCTGGCTGCTGCAGTACATGGGCTTCTGCCCAGGCAGTGCCTCTGTGCTCGTCCCTCCACCCCTTTTAAGGACACATCAGGCTGTGCGTGTTGTCTGTCAGGAGCTGACCCCTGGTCAGGCTGCATAATGGTGCTGAAGTATGAGAACTGAAAATACCTTTAACTGGTCTTCTCAACTCCCAGTATCTTTGTGAAGCAAAGTGAAATTCTGACCCTGCCATAGGACGCTTATAACATCCTTGGGTGGTTTGTTTCCTTATCACAGTTTTCATTCATTGCTGAGAGCATTTTTATAGTGGTATGTGTGCTACAGTAGTGTCTGGAAGGGGAAGGGAGGGAGGAGAGCTGCAAGGGTTGCTCCAACCTACAAACTGCCCTGAGCTTAGAAATCTTAGAGGCTGAAAGACATCCCCATGTACATAAACACTGTACAACAAACAGGAAAATAACTTCAGGTCAAACTATTAACATGTTTAAGTAGCAAGGAGTGTTAACCATGCTCTGTGCCTCTGGGAGACTGGTGAGGAGGAAGACAATGAACTGCTGCCCTTACACCAGGACTGAGACAAGAGGCTGCAGCCCCCAAAATTAGCTCCAAGCAGGGACCAATCTCACCCACTCGTTATCATCTGTTTGTCTAGAACGTAAATACATCCAATACCAGTGAGACTGGTAATGCCTTGTTTACTTTGGAGTCTGATAATCAAATAGAACTCCTTCCTCAATATTTACTTTCTCATAGAACATAATAATTAAGCTAACTTGATTTCCTGTGAACTCCCCCTTTGTTTTAACTTAACTTTCCAAGAGCTAGACTGTGCTTTGGCATTTTATAAAATCAGAAGTTTAGGCAGTGAGTTTTTTCCAAGCCTGAGACATCCATTGCTTTTAAAGCGGATTTCTTCCCAGCAGGCCCCCAGGTGCTGTTTTGTATAGGAGAGTTGTCTTCTGTGTTGTCTGGTTTTCTTGATAAGTGTTGTAAACAGCCTGCCCAGAATTGCTCGGGAGTTTAGTGCCTTGCAGTGCTCCCTGTTCCTGGTGCTTTGTGGCTGGAAGAGCTGGGTTTGGAAGCACCAGTGCCAGCCTCTGTCAGCTGCTGGCATTGCCTGGTTCAGCAGGGGTGTGGGCAAGGTCCTTTTACTGTAAGTCACTGGGGTAAGTGGCTCAGACTCAGTGTTCTCTGCCTGTTTCTCCAGTCTGCAGTGATGAGCTGACCCACAACTTCAAGGGTTTCACGGTAATGAATGAAAACGAGCGCTATGATGCTGTGCAGCACTGTCGCTATGTGGACGAGGTGGTGAGAAATGCGCCCTGGACCCTCACGCCTGAGTTCCTGGCAGAGCACAGGGTAATTCGTGACACCTGATCTGTTTGGAATTTCGATCAGCCTCTCTGTTTACAGCAAGAATTCATCCTTGGGGGTGACCTCTGCCTGAGCAAACTGTTTCTGTTGAAGCTCCTTATATATAGAATGAACTGGGTTATGGGAATTGAGTTGGTTTCTTGGGAGTGTAGAAGCATTTGCTGAGCTGGCAGGTACTATTAAAATAAGGTAGAGGTTGTGACATAGTGAAAAAGCCTGAGAGGGTTCTCGCTGTTTCAGAAGTTGGTGCTGGTTATAGATAGGTGTGAAATGCAGTACAGAGAGGATTACATAGGTTGGAAGCGATTTCTGGGGGCTGTCTGGTCCAACTCCCTGCTTACAGCAGGAGCAGCCTAGATATACATCAGCTTCCCTGCCACAGGAGACCAGACAAGCTGTCTTGAAAGCCTTTTATCAGTTGGTGAGATAAAGTGAAAGGAATCTCTAACATCTGTTGAACAGCTTTGGGAGGTGAAGGAGTCTCCAGAGGAGCTTGCTTAGTTTACCCTTGTTGCCACTAACAAGCCATTTCCCTGTGGAGCTTAAAGCAGCTGTGTCCTTATTCCCAGCCTTTTCTTCCCTCTCTGTCATGTGTTTACAATTCACAGGCAATTGCCACTAAAAACTTGGGACTGCTCTGTATTGTATTGTAACAGAGGGAAGTGTCTTGCTATTCTCTCTCACACCCCTGAGTGGAGGTGTTGAGCCAAAAGTTACCATCTTCCGACAGCAGCAGGAGATCTGCACATTCCCGATAAAATGTTGACTTGCTTTTTTAATTTTCAGATCGACTTTGTTGCACATGATGACATCCCCTACTCTTCTGCTGGCAGTGATGATGTCTATAAGCATATAAAAGAAGCAGGTGGGTCCCCTTCAAATTTTCTAGGGCTTCCTGACAAAGATCTGTAGTTTCTCCTGTACCTCTGTAATGCAAGATTATGCCCCTCTGGGAACAAGGTCTGCCCAGGAGGCTCTGGGGGCAGGAAGAAGCAGCTCTGGGCCTTGCTTCATAGTACTAGGACTGTTCCATGTCCCAGCCCAAGCATGGCCCAGCATTAATTCCTAATTTCAATCTAGTTATTTTGATTGAATTAACAGCAACCTCTTGAAAACATACTACGGTTTGGCTTAGGGATTCCCACAAATGAGGAGTCTCATGGACTTGGCAGAGGGGCATCTCTAGCTGTTTGCTGTAAAATTCACTGGTGGTGCAGCTTTTTTATATCTGTCCAAACTCAGCCATCAGAGTGCTATATTTCCATCTGTTAAATTGTAGGACCCCTTGTCCTGTCCTTGTCCCCACACTACTCTGTATGCAGTGGATTATAGTCAATATTTAAACCAGCTAAAGTGAAGAGCTTTTCATTGGAATACCTGATATTTTGACAGGGTTTTGGCATGTTTTGGTTTTACTTAGGTGTCCCAGAAAGGATGACTCTGGTATTGTACTTTTAAGGACAAAGTTGTGAGAATAGTTAGGAAGTGAGCTCTTGATGGGAGAGATTATTTCCTAATAGAGGTGGCAGTAGCTTTTTGCCATGTGTCTTGCTCGAGCTGCCCTGGGTCCTGTTCCCCAACTTTAGGCATGTTTGCACCGACCCAGAGGACTGAGGGGATCTCCACGTCCGACATCATCACGCGCATCGTGCGGGACTACGACGTCTATGCCAGACGGAACCTGCAGCGGGGCTACACAGCCAAGGAGCTCAATGTCAGCTTCATAAATGTGAGTTGAAGTGGGTCTCACCACACCTGCGGGAGCCAGAGTCTTGCAAAGTGTGAAGAGATCTAGTTTAGTGATAGCACAGTCCTGCCATGTGCCAGTGAAAGGCCTGTCTGCAGAGCTGCACCAAACCAGTGTCCTTGGAGTAGAAATTAGACTTCTTCCACCCCTGAAATTGCCTCAGGGACACACTCCCTGGAGGAACTGGGGGTTTGCTAATACTGCTCTCTTGTCAGAAATGTCTTGGTGATGTCTGACCTATTGAAAGATCTGGAGAGAGAGTGTGTGGCAAAATGTGTGTTACCTTGAATGAAGAGTGAGTTGTTCTTGACAGCAGCTACTGTCTCATCTCTCTCCTCTTCCCCCAGCCACCTCCTTGGGGTAGAGTCATTTTTTAGGATAAAATCTGATGCTGTTTCCACTGTACTGTTCCCTTCCTGGAGCTGCAGGAGCAGCAGTGCTTGGGTAGGACAGAAGAACATGCCCTTATCCTGTGCTGAGCAGCTCTAGTCCTCAGGAAGAATACATGGCAGAAGATATTTTTGATGTTGGAAGTAAAGTCATAAACATTTTTTTTATCACTCAGATACTGTGCCTTTGAACAACAATGAATGAAATAGGAGAGGTAACGGCTGCTTGACCTCTCTTTGGCACATAACTCTGCCGCTGTTTAAAAACACCCAGCAGAAAGACTGGTGCCATTGTGATATGCAGAGAGACCTACAGCAAGTCACTTGAATCTAATCTGTGTGCTGTATAAATATTTCCCTCTCCCATGCACTCCTATTAGATAGTGCTTATCTCTGGCTTTAGTCTTGCTTTGTGTACTGTGCCAGTGCCTGCCACAGAGCGTGTCACAGCCCTGCTGTGTCTGCCATGCAGTCTAGGGAAGAAGTGTCATGGAAGTGAAGGAGAAGTGTCACCAGACTAATGGAGATGCTGAGTCTCAAGCAGCAGTTGAGTGTGGTAACACAGAGCAGAGTTGGTTGCCACTCAAATCTGGTGAGCTGTTTTCTGATCCACCACTCTCTGTGCAGGAGAAAAAATACCACCTCCAGGAACGCGTGGATAAGGTGAAAAAGAGGGTGAAGGATGTAGAGGAGAAGTCAAAGGAATTTGTCCAGAAAGTGGAAGAGAAGAGTATTGATCTCATTCAGAAGTGGGAAGAGAAGTCCCGGGAGTTCATTGGCAATTTCCTGGAGATGTTTGGCCCTGAAGGTGCATTGGTAAGGAGTTGCTCTGGGAAAAGGGGAAAGGGAATTTTGGAGACATCAACAGACATTGTAGAGCTTCTACAGAGTCTGCAGAGCAAAGGTTTGGCATTTGTGCTCAGTGTGCTGCCAGTCTCCAGACAAGTTGTCCCAGGCTTGGGCAGCCTGTTTTCAGGGAGTACTCACCATTGCCAACAAGATAATGCCAGTTACATTGTAGAGTGAAAAGCTCCTCTGTCTCACAAGCTGGCCTCTAAACTCTACCTTGTGCCCTGCTGACCACTGAGTTGCCAAGAGGATGGTGGTCACCTTGTCATGGGCCTGAGATGAGTCTGAAGCTACTTGTTTATGCCAGGCTTTCCTGCACTGCTGGATGAATATTTCAGGCATTTTATGTTAGAAGTGCTTGAAAATGGGTGGTGATTACACTGTGCAGTTCCCAAAGCCCAGAGTGATGCTGGGGCTTTTTCTGCTCTTAGATTGCACAAAGTACTGTAGGGACACAACTCAAAATGTGCTCAAAAGGACAGGCTGTAAGTAGTCTCCAAGTCCATGACTGTAAACCATGCTAACTGTCCTCCTGCTTCCATCACCAGAAACACATGCTGAAGGAGGGCAAGGGCCGGATGCTGCAGGCCATCAGCCCAAAGCAGAGTCCCAGCAGCAGCCCCACGCACGACCGCTCCCCATCTCCCTCCTTCCGCTGGCCCTTTTCCACCAAGACTCCTCCTTCCTCACCTGCCAACCGCTCCAGGAACGAGTCTGCAGTCACCTATGACATCAGTGAGGATGAAGAGGATTAACCTACCTGCCAGGATTTGCTGCGGACCGCTAATTGCTGAATCCTAAGTCCAGACCCACTGGGGAACTCTAAATGAGCAAGAGAGCCATAGGAACAGGGCTGATGGTGAGCACAGGGCCTTGGAGGCACCTGTTGCTATTAGCAAGGGCTGCTGCCTGGAAGCACATTCAAACCTCCTCTCCCTTCTTCTCCCCAAATCCCCTTTTTATTGTTTACGTTCTAGCGGTTTCCAGGGTGAAGATGGTTTTTATATTTTAAGGAAATATTTGTTAAAAGTGCAAAGAATAGCACTCAAGCGTGGCTTTTCTTTTGGTTTCTTTTCCCATGTTAAACCTCCAGGCAAGAGGGAGAGTGGGAAGACCCATCTGTCTCTTCTTTCCTTCGGCTCCTCTTGTCTTATCCCCACACCCCCAGGCAGCATCTGTGCCGCTGCCAAACAAAAGACCCCTCAGTTCCTCAACCAGCATGACCTCAAGAGCACGCACGAAGCAGTGGTGTAATGAGGCTTCTAGGAAATAGAGACATCCCTGCTGGGCTGGAGCCGATAGGAATCTATCCAGCAGCCCCTGTAGTGCTCACATGCCTCTTAACTGAGCTTCCCAGCGTGTCGCAGTGAGGACGTGCTGGGCAGGGGGTACCAGCTTGGCACGCAGGAGTTACACCCGGGAAGGACTTGCAGCACTGTAGAGTGGCACACCCCGTCAAGTGCACAGCATGCGCAGCTCCATATAGAGGGGCTGCAGGGGAAAGGCTTTTCCAGCTAATCTTAACAAGACTGCTAAATCCTGAGCTAAAATTGAGCCCTCAGTTGCTGTTGGAGAGAAAAGGATGAATCTTTGCTTCAGGGCACTTACTGTCGTGCATTTCCTTGGGTGTGTCAGAGCCCAGGTAGGAAATGAATGTGTGTACTGTTTTGAGAAGTTCCTTGTCCCAGTCTGTGGTGTGTTACACGTTTTAGTGTGTGTCCAAACGGCCCCTCAGCACTGTGCTCTGTGTGTGTTGGTCTGTTTCAGTTGCTGTGCTCTAGGGGCTGGAGGAGTCCTTTACACTGGTGCCATGAAGTCGCTGCTCTAGGGGCAAACAGCCAGTTTGCTGCCCATGTCAGTGTGTGCAGCTGGACGGATGAAGGGCACGTTCTACCCCAGTGAAGGGCCCCAGCCCTGTGTGACAGTTAGCTGGCTTGTGCAGTACATGCACAAATCCATGCCTGCTCACTCTGCTCCGTGGGGCAGGATGGAAGGAGCATCAGAGAGTGCTGCAGCTTTTAAGGTTATTTAAACACATAATGCTCATTTGAGTCCATGCCCGAAGTTGTGCCTGTTGTCATGTCTGTGATACACACTGAGCTTTGTGGCCTGTGGCTCCCCAAGGAGACTTGCACTCCCCCTGGCTGAGCAGAGCAGGATGATGCACCCTGTCCTGCAGCCAGTGCTGGAAGGACTGGCCTTGCTGTCGTGTACCTGTGGAGCTTTTCTGTCAGGGCTTGCCTCTGATACCTACTGTCTCTGGGTGGAGCTGCTGGGCCAAGTTGCCTGTGTCCTGCAGTGCTGGGAACAGAGGACAGCTCAGAGCCCAGTCAGCAATGCCGCAGGGAGGTCTCCAGAGTAGGATGTGAGGCTTGGGGAGCAGCACATGCAAGGAGGAAACTCATGAAGTGCTGCCACAAGCTCTGCACACTGTGGTGCTTCCAGGACACATGATGGCCTGTGGTAGGAACAGGCTGCAGCTTCCTTCCAGCTTTTATCTTGATGGTCCTTTGTCACACTGCCCGAAGGGCTTGACAGAGGTTCTGCGCTTCTGTTGAGGCCAGAACCAGTATGGGAAAGGGTATTTTGGGGATCACTAATCTGCCACTTGGACCTCTTTCAGCAGGGATGTGCACAGCTGTAGGAGCATGGCTGGCTGCTGTGGATTTTAAGCTGTTAAGGAGCAAATAACAGTCACTTGGTAGAAGCCAGTTGTTAATCCCCTGGTTTATGGGTGGTAGAGCACTTCCTTTGTATCACCCACATTGTCTCTTCCCTCCTCTTCCCCACCTTCCCTTCCTCACCCTTCCCTCAGTGTGGATGTTGCGTTGCTTCCCTGAGCTGGATCACAAAGGCCAAGCTGCTTTAGAGCCTTACTACTGTTTTAAACACAAGTTATGCAACAGTGTTCTGTAAGTTTGGGTAACAGTGGTGTTTTGGATGGTGGCTTGTTCTGCAGAGACCTTAATGTACTTGGTCTCTCTGCAAAATCTGGGGTGGTTGATAAGAAGCCAGCCATGGTTTTACGTGTAGCTTGGAATAACAGAGCTGTTTCTTGTAACCAATAATTCCTGCTTCCTCCTTGCACTGAAATTAAATTGGACACTGAAATCCCAGTCTAGTCTTTTCTTTTCCTTTGTTTTGTTTTCTTCTGGATTGCTGGACCAGTCTTCTCCAGCACTGTCATGTTTTATCAGGAATAGGATCTTTCAGCAAAACACGAGCCAAGTTCCTCAGGATCATCTTGTTACCCACAGATACACCCAGTGCTGCTGCTCCAGGGCTGTCCTGCACAACTCTAACCCATCCCTCACTCTTCAAAAGAAGCATTCAAAAGAGACATGCTTGAACTAAGCATGGAGTAAAATGTGCAGTGAAAAAACAAAACTTTACTAGCACACAATGAAGAACGCTGTGGAGTTTGACACTGCTAAATCCAGAGGCATCTACGCATGTGAGACAGCCCTGTCTCACTTCCTCTGTAGATCTGGGGTTGTGTGCTCCTGGGAGAGGATTTTCTGATGGTAGAGAACAGCAGCAACAGGACAGAGCTGAGAGGTGCCAGGGATGGTGGTAGAAGCAAGAGCATTGGAAAGTGCTGCAACTTTTTAACCTGTGGTCTGCTCATTTGAAACCATGGTTTGAGTTGTGCCTCTGTCAGTAATGAACACTTGGGGTCAAAAGATTACCCAGTGGTTTCTCCAAGTTGTCATTGTTCCTGATGTCTATCTCCACTTCTACAGCAGATACTGGTACTGGACCAAGGCTGGTCAAGGCAGCATTAACTAATTGCCAATGTTACGAAGGTGTTTCAAGGCTCCTTCCTTTGCCTGGCCCCTGACTGGCAGATGTGGATGCTCCCTCTGTGCTCTCAGGAGCAGCCAGTGCCATGGAGAACGTGCCCAGGGGACAGGCCAGACCCATCCCAATGCCTTGGAGAAATCACCATTGCCGTGGGCTTGCCTTGGCTGTGGGACCCCAGCCAGCAGCACCCAGAGCTCAGTGTCACAGCTGGGTGTTGGTCATCCCATGACAGTCCCATGCCATGGCTGTGTTGGTCTGGGCTCCATCCTCCTACCCCTGTGTGGAGTCATCTGCCTCCCAGCCTAGGCAGAGGTAATATGAACCCAGTCACCAATGCAAGACTCAAGTAAAAATTTATCTTTACTCAGTGCTAGACAACAGCCTCAGGGCTGGAGGCAGCTCCATGGACCCCCTTGGTTTATGGCTTTTAGGTTTCAGACTGTTTCATTCTGTCCCAAGATGCCCTTTCCCCTTCTGCCTCTTCTGCTGCCAGCAGCTCCCCAGGGCCACGGGAGTAGGAGAAGGTTATGCAGGGTAGACCAGCCCCTCACCTCACTCTGCCCCTTGACACCCCAGTTTCTCCCTCCTGCTCACGCCTTGACGTTGGCGCCTGCGGGTGCGAAGCTGACAGGCTGGTAGCCTGGCTTGTCATCCTGCTTGCGGTAGTACATCCGCGTCAGCACCGCCAGGATGAAGGTCTGCGGGATCAGCAGCTGTACGTTCATCTCTGGAAGAGCAGAAGGGTCATTTGAAGCTGCCTTCATCCACCATGCCCACCCCTCATTCCCTGCTATGTGATGGAGGGGCTCAGCCAGGAGCACTGAGCTGTCCCCCATCTCCTGACTTACGCTGTGACCTGGCCTTGGAGGAGAAGGGTGGCGAGCAGGCGATGCTGCCGTTGTTGGCCAGGATGCTGAAGATGGCAGGCTGGAGCGCCGTCAGGAGGAGCAGGATCTGCGACCACCAGCACCCCAGTGGTGAGGGCTGTGCTGCTGCCCAGCTCCCACCCCTCACCTTCCCCACTGTCCCGCAGCTGGCCGGGCTCTCGCCCAACAGTGGCTCCTGCCCCAGCATCTTCCCTCATGCCGCCTCATCCCATCTGTGCTGCAGGAGCCCCTCACCTAGGAGGGAGCTGGGCAGGACGGGGGCTCACCTGGAAGCAGGTGAACTTGGCCTGCATGTTCTGCTCAGCCAGGTGCAGCCGGGCCTGCCGGAAGAGGATGCCGAGGGCCCACAGCCCAAAGAGGGTGGAGACGCCAACCAAGGTGTTGATCCAGAGGGCCACGCTCTCCTCTGAAATCTGAGGGGGACGCACAGAAAACATTACTGGGCTGACAAAGCTCAGGTGGAGGCTTCCTGTCTGGGTCATCAACCTGCCCATCCCTGTGCTCTGGCACTCACGTCAGCAGGGTTGTAATTCCCATCGGCAGCCAGGATCAGCCCCAGGAAGACAGCGACTGCCCTGAAGAAGGCATACTGGAAAGTCCCCAGCATCATCCATTTAAGCTTTTTCCTGGCATGGCAAGAGAGACCAATAGCACTCTGAGGTCCCCAAGTCCCTTGCCCAGGGACTTCTCTTCCAGCCCAACAGAAACAGGGAGTGAAAGCCCTCCAGGAGCAGAGGTTTATCCCAGCTCTCCCTCACCTGTTCATGGTGATTCGGGGCAGGCAGGGGCAGCAGCAGCAGCAGGGCCCAGTGCTGATCACCATGGGCACGTCCTTCAGAGTGCTGAGCAGCGCTTCCTTCCCGCCAAATCCCTCCACCATGACCAGCATCAGCAGGTAGAAGCAGACAGCGAAGTACCTGGGGAGGAGGAGGAAGGCAGGTCAAGCCCTGTGGGCTCTGTGGTGCCCCTGTCCCAGGGTGGGTGATACTCACGCCGTGGTAGCCATCTCCACCACCATCATGGAGCGTGGGAACCACAGGCCGAAGCAGCTGACCACCGACACAACCTGGGGAACACACGAGCTTGGCACACTGACACTCCCCACTCGTGTGGGCTGGCATCCCTTGGGTGGCCCTGGCCCCCCAGGGTGATGCCCCCCAGCACCCCCACAGCCCAGCTCACCGTGGGGGCTGAGCTGCTCCAGCAGAGGGTCTTCATCTTGATGGGGCAGCGGATCTTGCGGGTGAGGTACAAAACCTCTTCCACATAGATCACAACCGACAGCAGTGTCATAATGGTGCAGAGGCCCAGGATGATGAGTTGGGCCGTGTCCAGCTCTGCCAGGGAAGGTTGAGAAGCTGTCTTCATCCTGTCCTGTCCCCCCTGGGGCCACTACTGCAGGGAGCTGCCCCACGACCCACCACTCCACAGGTTTAGGGAGCTCTGTGCCACGCCCTGGACATGTCTATGCCAGAGCTGGGGCTTCTGCCCCGCTGCTCCCTGTCCCATGTCACCTCCCCCGGTGCTGGCCTTCCCTGGGCTGTCCCCGTTCCTGCAGGTAGGACTATGGGATGGGAGGCCAAGACCCTGGCAGCGGCCCCACTTCTGACTTCTGGGGCTGCTCCCTGCCTGCACTTGACACAGCCCCCCTACCACCTTCATCCCTGTCCTGCTCTCGCCAGCGACAACAGGAGGGTCCCCCCCACCGCGTCCCCCCACCTACGGTGCAGCAGCTGCCGGGAGGTGGGCGGCAGGGAGAAGCAGGCTGCCGGCACGCTGAAGTTCCTGATCAGCATCTCCACCAAAGGGCGGGAGAACCTGGGGAGCAGAACGGGAGTGCTGCACGGGGCCGCAGGGACACGGGGACACCGAGCCCCGCAGGGTCCGAGCAGTCCCCTGGCTGGCTTGCCTCACCACCGTACGTCTCCTTTCCTTTACAGAGGGAATGCATAATCCAAAATTCTGCTCCAAAAATTTGGATTTGCCTGGCTGCAAAACGGCACGGGGGTCTCCAGGACTCACCTAGGGTCATCTGCCAGCTCCAAAGTGGGATCCATGCTGTTCAGCTCCTTGCTAGCTCCGTGGCTGTGGGGCTGCTCGTCACCGCCTGCCTCAGCTCCCCTCGCCGGCCCACGGGGTCAGAGTCCCCAGGGCAGGGACCGCGGGACGATGCCGCGCCTCGTTCCAGTTTAACCAGAGCCTCCAGAACTTCCCTCCCTCTCCCGCCGCTGCGGGCACCCATTGGAGTGGCCCCACGCCATCCCGGCCCACCGAGGGCCTTGGCCACCCGGTTATCGACCCGGGGTGCCGGGAAGGCAATTGTCACCCGTGCCGGCACGCCTGCGTGTCCCAGGGCTAGGGGCGCAGGGCACCGGTGCTGGGGTGACAGTGCTGCACCCTCGGGCAGCCTGGACGTGGGCTGGTGATGCCATGGAGGGTCTGGGACGTGTCCTCATGTCTCCTCAGCAGCAGTGCCGGGGTGGGAGGTGGTGCCGCGGGCCGGTGGGAAGCCTGTCAGCCCCTGCTCCGCTCTGCGGGCCCTGGGAGGACTTCGGGTGGCTCAGCTCCAGGGAGCCCGGGGCTGAGCCCTGCAGGGAGCACCTCCCACGGCACTAGAGGGCAGGGCTGGCCCAGCGCTCAGAGCCCTGGCCTCGGGACAGCAGCAGCATCTTGGCCTGGGGAGGGGACCAGAGGGTTGGAGGGAACAGTCTGAGTGGGGAGTTGAGGCCTTAGGCATGAGGAACAGCGTATCTTTGTCTTAGATGGATCCCAGAATCCACATGGGTCCCAGGAGTGTCCACGGCTCCAGGTGTTCTCCCAACCCGTCAAGGAAAATGAGTGCTGGTTTGTACTGGGTCTCCTTGGAACCGCTGCCCTTTGCCCCTCTGGCAGGGGGCTCCTGCTGAAGCCAGAGTGGCACCAAGACCCCAGATGGGTGCTCTGCACCTTGCTGTAGGAGCAGGATGCTGCTGTCATCATGGGAATGGGATGGTGGGGAGGGGCCAGGGAAAGGGAATGGGTGTGGATGCTTCAGTGGCCATGGGAATGGGATGGGGGAAGAGGGAATCCTATGAGGACTCAGTGCATTTCCAAGGTGCTGTGCACACCTGGCACTCCCCTCCCCTCAGCCCCATTAACCAAGCCCTGTATCTCTGTCCCTACACACTGTACATACCCTTTCCTGCCCTATATGCTGTAACCTAACCTGGCACACTGCATGCTGCACACCCAGCCCTCTGCACTCACACTCACACACACTCACCCACACGTTACACAAGCAGGGCCCTCACCATGGCTGCTCTTGGCCCCATGGAGTGCACGGGACCAATGGGGGCCCCCCACCCAGCACCCCTGTGCCACACCAGTATCACCAGTATTGCATACGGCTGAAGAAACACGTCAGCTCCTGTCACATCTGCTGTGCTGGCCTTTATGTGACAGTCACTGCAGGCTATGTCATGGCAGTCCTGCTGTCCTGTTCATCCACCTGGTGCTCATCCCTCTGTGGTCCATCAGCACAGGGACAATCTGCACGTATCCCTGGCCCCGGGGAAGCCGAGCCCAGCCCCAGCATGCAGCCACATGTGCTGCACTGCCCAGACACGTGCAGGAGTCTCTTCCCCTGCCTGGCGTGGCCCCAGGGCCAGCACCACCCATGGGTGCCCGCTGCACGGGGGCACGAACTGGTCCCCTTGCCCACCACACCTGTGTCAGTTTGTCCCTCACTCACTGCTGCAGCATCATGATGATCCTTCTCACCACTCAGGTAGTGCCTGAGCCTGATTGAGCCCTGGTCCCCTGCGTTCCCCAAGCACAGCACACCCCCAGGTGCAAGGTACAGCATGGTGCATCCTGCCAGCCCATGAGGGGGATGCAGGATATGAGTGGACCCCAAGCCCAGAGCAAGGGGGCAGCCTCAGACATTGATGCTCTGCATGAGTTCGTCCCACCACACATGCACACGTGTGCAAGGAGGGCTCCACCGCTGCACGCACTCCCCTCTCCATCCCCACTGGGGCTGGATGCACCAGTGACACCCACAGCACTGACCTACCTGCACTGAGCCCCCAGCCCCACCACCGTGCCCAAGACCACCCCATCCCACCCCGCATGGGGCCAGGACACACCCACACACTGTTCTGCTGTGGACAGTGTATTGCGGGTCTGGACCACCCCAGAGCTGTCCCCTGGGGACATGGAGGGCTCTCACCCCTGCAGCCCATGCTGCTGAGCCCTCCCTGCAACAGCAGGACAGGACGTGCCTGTGACTTGCTTGCTTCAACCTGCCCCAGGAGCTGGTGGAAATGGGTGTGGAGAGGGGGAATGCAGTGGGATGTGATAGCCCAGAGTCCCTCCAACTTCTCCTTTATTCCAGCCCCTGTCTATGCCTGGGATGTATGATCCTGAAGCCATCAGGGTCCACAGGCACCTTTGTCCCCCAGTCAGCCTTCTCACAGGCTGCTACCACAGCCAAAAGCTGCCAGGGGAGCATTCCCCCAGCATGGGCATGGGGGCCAACAGATGGGTCAAGCTCTTACCACTTTGACCTCAGCCCCAGACCTTCAGGATACTCCAGGGTAGAGCAGCCCCAGGCACAGAGACTCCCTTTCCTGCCAAAAACCCCTTCAGCAGAGAAGGAAAAAGGAGCACGGAGATGGGAGCCATACACCCACTTGCCCAGGGCAGGGGTGGCTTGAAGGCTCATGGCCCACTCAGCATCAGGGTGGCTGTTTTGCCCCAAGGAGCTGGCAGAGAAACCAGCAGCAGTGGTGGAAATTCTCCCCATTTGCTCATTTAGCTTTTTTTTATTTTAAACAAAACTCTTTGACCATGGAAATCCTGCCCCCCCAAAAAAGCCAAGCAGACCCTCTCAGCATGCCAGCATCGCCCACACTGCTGCAATGTCAGCGTTCCCCAATACTTGGAAAAGCCCTTAAAATGCAAATATTTGCATGGGTTTTAGACAGTTTTCCACCCGTCTCTAATTCCCTGTGGTTATGGCTAGAGGGGCTGACCTCAGTGGGCACAGCAAGCTCCCAGCTGACCATCACCAGCTTCCCCATGGCCAGGACACGGCAGGGAAGAAAACTCCTCATTTAAATCCTTGGTAGGAGCTGGTAGGAGACCAAAACACATTCCTTCTCATACTCTCCTCTCCCACCCAGAGCCTGGGGCCACAGTGGATGATTGGGATGCTGGGGAGTGAGAATCCCACGCCCAGCTCAGGCTGTGATCTAGCCAGACAAGTGGACAACAAAGATCTGCACCCTGAGCTTTTGGTGATCCATGGTCACTGCTGTCGCAGGACACAGAGGGACAGGCCCTGCTGCCACTATCTGCCTTCAGTGTCCCACAGTCCATAACTGCCCAGCTCGGTGGCCTTGGCTGTACCCCTGTAAATCTGTCACTGTCACAGCAACACTGGCCACCAGGCTGGGGAGGGGTCCCAGACCTCTGAGCATCCCCCTGCAATGGTCAGCGTGGGGCAGTGACAATGCCCCCAGCCCTGGCCCCAGCATAGCAGGAATGGAGCTGGCTCCACTCAGCCCCAGGTCTGGAGCCACCCCACTGATAGGGATGGCAGGGAGCCCTGCCCAGGTCTGGCCCATGGATAAGACCCATGTGTTCCCCACTGATTGCCCCGGGAGGCAGCTAGAGGGGTGGGAGCCACCGTTCTGGAGATACGGCCAGGAGGGAGCAGTGAGTGATGAGGGCAGGGGTGTGAGACACTGGGCCCCTCTGGGTCCCTTCTCTGGGCAGGTGAAGGTGTCCTGGCTGCCCTGACAGCACAGCTGGCATGGGAGAAAGTGTGGACCCCCTGGCAGAGCAACAACCCTCCACAAATTTTCCCCTTTCCAGTAGGGACCAGTCCTCTGCCACTGGAAAACACTTCCCAGTGCCCTGCAAACCTACAAGGCTGCATCACGAGCTTGCTGCAAGGCAGAATCAAGGACCCCAGCACACTTCAGTTTCCCCAGCTGTAAAATGGGGCATGAGTCCTGCAGCATAAGGGCATAGAGGGCTCAGTCTCTCATTGCTCTGGTGCCTGGGGAGAGATCCATGCCAGGTGTTATTTATAGACCAAGCTGGCATTTCAGAAGAGGGGGGACACTGCCCTGGGAGCCAGCTGGCTGCCTCCAGTTTCTACCTCAAGGTCACCAGGAAAAATGCTGGCCCTGGAGGGGTTTGGAGTTGGAGTCCTTCTGGCCTCAGCTTCCCCTTCTGGGTGGGGAAAATTGCCTTTTCCCAGCATGAGGGGATAAGGATCATTCCCATAAGAGACCCCAGCCCCCGAGCCTCCTGCCCAGCCATGGGTGATGGGACACCCACCCGGGAGGTGGCCGTGGGGCAGTGATGGTGGGATGAGAGCAGCGGCACACGGGGGAGCACAGGGCAGAGCTGGGGATTTCTGCTAACCAGAACAGCTCACTGTTTCACCGAAAAGCCAGCCCCGGATGTCTAACCTTCTCGGGAAGCAGAAGTGCTGCAGAGGATGTGTGGGCCGTGCTCTGGCTCTCAGAAACACTGCTCAGCCACAGCTGTGGGACCAGCTCCTGTGCACAGCCCTGGCAACACCCTCAGGGACACTCCTGTCCCTTCCCCATACACATCTGGGTGCACCATAGAGGCTGCCACTGACCAGGCTCCCCTGCTGCCAGGCTGCGAAGAGAAGTGAGACACTGGCACAACCTGGATGTCACTGTGTCTGTCCCAGAGCACCTGAAGGGGTCACCCCACAAGGAACTGGCTTGTGAGCCCTCAGCAGCCCAACTCTGCAGTTCAGGTCAGCAAGACGCCTCTTGCGAAAACTGCTGAGATCATTTGACCATGTGCATATATTCATAGAAAAGCCACACATAACATATACCTACACATCTATAAATATGTGTGTGACTTTCTACACTATCTAGAATCTTGTACAGTGGATATAAACTGTGATGAGCTGGAATGGGTGTGCCCTCAGACTGGAACAGCTCTTCCCCACAGGCCGGCTTATCGCCCATGCCGTAGCCTCAATCACGCTTCCAAACCACTGCTCCTGGTGTACTGGCCCACCCAAGGGGCCCCTGGCCCCACAGGTGACCAAAGGGGCTCCCCAGGGCAGGGGGCTGCCCTTTGCAATGCCCAGCATTCTGTAGGTCCTCCCCCAGACAGAGAAGAGGAGGAGGATGGTGGAGCCTGTCCCTGGTCTGGGAGGAAGGGGAGCCCACCATGAGCAGAAAGAAGCCCAACAGAAGCTGGATTAAACCTTTCTATGATCTGGATCGAGGCCATCAGAGCAGCTTTGATGGCCCCTGCCTTCTCCTCCCGTTTGAACAGAGCCTCACAGATGGGGTACCTGATAACACCCCCATCTTCTGTCCAACTCTTCTGGCCCCCTTTCTGTTTGCTTTTCCTCCCAGCAGCTCCATGTCCGATGGCCAGAAGGGAAGTGACCAAGCTGTGGGGCTCAGCATGGTGAGGGCTTTGTGTCCTTCAAAGGGGACGAACAAACGGCTGGCGGTCCCAACCCGACTGGAGGGATCCTGCGGAAATACCACAGTCAAAACTCTTGGGAGCCGCTTCCTGCCTGCTCCAAGGCTTTGGATGCAAAGAAGTATTTTCCTGCCATTAAGGTAACATCTGCATTTCCAGTGGGTGTCTCGGTGACATGCCACTGGTTTCTTAGAGCCGCCCCCAACTTCTGACTGAAAAGGCACCTTGTTTGAAAAACAGAGGGGCCTTTTTCTGCCACAGCTACCTAAAATAGTCACGTCACTGCTGATGTTTGCTTTTGGTAAATGACGAGGTTAACACACCCTCTGAGTGGGCTGTGAGCGTTTGCTTTGGTCAGGAGCTTTATTTTCATACTCGTCTGTCTTGCAAGAAGCTCGCAGGTGAAAATGCTGAGGCTTTAAAAAGTCATGCCTCAGATGGACAAATATTTTCCCAGAGAGCCAGTAGAGACACAGTGTGTTTGTGGAAGGGAGGTGCTGCTCCCCTGATGGCCCTGAGCCTTCCCAGCTCTGTGACACCCACCCAGCAGCCTCGGCCACCCCATGGGGTCACCCACAACCGCTTGGGTCAGTCATAGGGAGCAGTCCCACCTGCTGGGGGAAAGTCTTCAGCCCTCTGTGGGACTTCTTCATCTGTCCCTGAGTGATTCTGCCTCCCATCGCAGATGGGAAAGCATCCCAAGTGCAGCTCAATGGGAACCAAGAAAAATACCTTCCCTTCCTGTCACCTCTACCAGTGCCAGGTCCACACCAGGGTGCTGGGCAAGCACTCCCACATGCTGCCTGCTCCCACCTGCTTTGGCAGGCAAGGAGGCAGAGGGATGGGAGGGGATGAACATGCCTGGAGAGGTGTGGGCACACTCATGTTGGGTGCATGTGTGGGTAGGGGTGTACACGTGCATGTACACATGTGTGTGCCCAACCTTGTGATGTACAGATGTGGGACATGTGGGTTTGTCCACCTGGCTGGCATTCACACCTGTGAGCACAGCCAGGGAGCCGAGGCAGAGGCTGGTGGAGGCCCAGCATCACCAGATCTTGGTGACAGCCAAACAACACTCAGCCCTGGACAAGCCTCTCTCCCAGATGTCACTTCTTCCCCAAGTCCCTGCTGTGGCATAAAACAAAGGGACAAGGCCTTTCAGCCCCAGTCTCCAATGATGAGGAAGAGAAGAGAGGGCTGGGGCAGCACTAGGAGATGTGCACATCACCCTGGGCCCCTTTGCCCTTTTTGCATCCCCAAGTAATAAATAGAACCTCCAAATTCATATCTGCCATAAAAGCCACGGGGACGTGCACAGGCAAAGAAAGGTGTTTTCTCCAGAGAGGGATAATCACACCAGGCAAACCCCACAATGGCATTGGGCTGAGGAGGGAGCCACAATGGACACCTGCACTGGCACAGAGGGCTCAGCAGCCCCCAGGGCAGTTCTCATGGACACACTGAGCCAAGCAGAGCTAAAGGAGAGGCTGGTACTGGAAACAGACCCTGCTGACCATTCCTTTACAGACCACAGATGACTAAAAGTCAGGAGGTAAAACCAAATACAGTCCACTGTTCATTGGAGGAGTGGGGAAGAGAGCGGGGGAAGTTTTTTCCATTGGTTTGACCACAGAGTTTTTCTAGCTGCAGGAAAGACTTTGACTCTCAGGCCACATCAAGACAAAAATAAAAACTCATTTTTTTACCCCTACAGTAAAACTAGCTTTTCCCACCAGGCAAGGGCCCAGCCCTGCCATGTGTGCATCCCAAAGGATGCTTGCTAAGACAGAGGAGGACAGGCAAAGTTTTTCCTCCTCATAGCCCACCATGGACCTTTGCCCTTGAAGAGGACATGGGGGGGACAGTGGCTACCAGGGACAGGAGGCTGTTGCAGGGCAGACCAGCAAGCAGGGGAAGGTCAGCAATTTGGCTGAGGCACGGGCTGCTTATCTCGTTCCAAGAGCTGGGAGAGCCATAGGCCTTCTCCAAGCACACACCTCCCAGGGGATTTGCCTTTGAGGCACTGACCTGCTTCTCCTGTTCTAGGGAAAACAATCCAGACTCACATTTATATCGACCAGGTCTGTTGCCTGCCTGTACCTGGCAGTGGGGACTGGCTGCAAACTGCAGCCCATAGGTTTCAGCTCAGCCCAAGAGAAAGGCATGAGCCCCCCAGAGCCATGTCAAACACCTGAGTGATGAAAGCATCCCATCCCTGGCTGCCAGAGAGGGATTAAGCTCCCCTGATTTGAGCACCACATCTCCCCCTCTGCTCCATAAATAAACCTACAAGGCACATGGCATCCCCTGAGTCCCCATGGCACAACGCTGGCATACAGCAGCCGGGGGCAGGTGTCACAGCTGCCACCAGTGCAGAGAAGAGGCAATTAGCAGGTAGTAAGAAAGCTCCTGCTCTCCCTGTTCAGCCCTGTTGTGCTAATCCCACCCCAATTAAAGCCCCCCTCTTTTCTTTCAGATACTGCTATGAGAGATTAATCCACCCTAGAACAAGGCATTTCCAGCAGACCAAGAAGACAAAGCCAACTCTCAGTTTGCAAAAGGCTCTGGCACCTGCCTGGGAGCATTTAATTACCCTGACAATGGCATCAAGAGAAGGGCCATGAGACCCCTTCAATCACAAATTCACTGAGGAGGCACCGGCTTTGCCTGCTGCTCCCACATGCCTGGGGCCAGCACCTGCAGGCTTCAGCTCTTAGGGACACCTTTTTCCCCCCCTGCAGAGCCTGCAGTGTTGCACAGGGTGCTGGCTTTTTTTATGCTGCGGTTTTCCTTTGCCCTTTGCACTGCTCTTATGCCAATAAATGCACATTGTAAAAAAACAAAGCAGTGGACAGTTCTAATCTCTAAATCAACATATGCCCTTATCACAGAGGGTGGTTCCCACGGAGCAGGCTCAGGCTGTCTTTAATCCATAAGCAGCAGTGTGTGCACACAGTGCAGAGCAAATCAGAGGCAAAACTTTCCCGGGCTTTCCGAGCCCTCTTGGGAGCACAGGACTGAGCAGCCAGGGACACTTGCAGGACCAGATCCTGCTAGAGAGGTACAGCAGGTACTGCAGGACCCTGCTGGGCAGGTACATGTCCAGCATACCAAGCAGATCTCTCCCACCATATCTTCATGTCCTTTCTGGCTCTGTCCAGGCACTGCACGGAGCTGTTTCCAAGGCTGTTAAGTAACAGTAACTTTCCTTCTCAACACATTCACTTCTTGAGAAAAAACACCACAAATTGTGGATGTATGCCTGGCTTTCTAGGATTCAAACCACCAAGTCTGGAGGGAAAAAACCCCAACAGCCCTCAGCTGTGGCAAATGCTGATTCAAGAGAAGTGCTTGTAAAATTGCACACGAAGCACTTTGCAAAAGTGACCTGGAATGCCTGCCTGGAGGTGCACTGAAGAAGGAGAAAGAGAGGCAGTGTACTGCACTCCAGATACAGATCAGGAAGAGCCAGAATAAAGTGGACCAAGGGAATTAATGGGAAGCCCACATTTTCGAGGAAGAGACCCACATGACCGTGTCCCAGCTCCTGTGTTCTCTCCCTGCTGCTCTCTTTTCCCTTTCCACTTTCCCCCACTCAAACCCTTGGCCCGTTGTGCCGGGGCCGGTCCGTGGGTAGCCATCAAACACGGGCTTTTTCGGCAGTGCAGACAGAGACGGGCCTTTGATGTGCCCCAGGGCCACGCTGCGTCCCCCTGCTTTTCAAAGGCCGGTCCTTGGCTATTGTGTTCACATCCTGAGCTTGTTTGTACACTTGCTGGAGGGCCCCAGCCCCGCAGCCCCCCTGCCGTAGCCGCAGCCGCCCTGACCCCCAGATAAAAGCAGCCGGGCTCAGGCGGCAGAGCCGCTATCAGAGCAGGGACAAACGGCACCGTCCGAGGTGCAGCTGCCAAGATAGCGGGAGCTCTGCCGGGCCGACCCCGCAGGGGTGAAGGCTCCAGGTCAACAACAGCCCCACAGATCTGCACCGGCCGCGGGTGCTGCCCCGGGGCTGCCGGGGCACTCGGGCTGTTGGCAGGAGCGGTATCAGTGCCATGCACGCCGAGGAATGTCCTGGTGCTGCTGCTCTGCCCCTCAGCTGCATCTGGGGAGGGCCAGCACCTTGCCAAAAGATGTAACTGCCAGGCGGGAAGCAACACTAAAGTCTTGCTCTTTGATCATCACCTCATCTCTCCGTGCCCTCTGGGCAGGCATAAAGCAGGGTAACAGTCCACCCCCCTCCCTGTAGGTAGGGTAAGGTCATGCAAGTAGCACAGAGGGGTCCCCAGGACTTCAGGGTTAAAATCGCAGTGAAACCCAGTCTTTGCAAGCAAGGAAGCCCCATTAAAACAGCCAGACTGTTTTAGTCCCGCTGGGCAGTGTCCAAGCATGAGCCTCTCTGCTGGGCCTCCATGCCAGCCCCTGGCAAGCAGACCAGCAGTAATGAGCATCACCACATCCGCATCCCTCCTTGGGTGATGGGAGAGATGGGGAGATGAGCCTCCTCATTGCAGGAAGGCAAAAAAAATCCCAGAGGATTTTGAGTGGGGGGCCCATGGGATACCCCAGGTCTGCATCTTTATAGGAACAAGAGCCCACACTGTCCTCAGCCCCATATCTCTCCTCCAGATGCTTGGTACTCTGTCTCCTCTCCAGCTAACTGGTGGGAGCACCAGGCCAGTTGTGGAAAATGTGGAGAGCCAGGCCAGCCCCAGGTGCTTCCCCAGGAAGGATGCAAAGATGGGTGTTATTTTGAAGGGACAACAAAGCTGTGGCCAGGTGCCAGTGTCACCGCTGTATTTCCATTCTCTCAATTGCCTTTTCCCTCACCTCCTCCACAGCCTCTTTGCTACAGGACAAGAGCCAGCAGATCCTCTCCCAGATGCCAGTTCTGGCCACAATCCTTCCTCAGCCTGCATGGCAGCACGTGTCAGGACTGTGGCCAAGGGGCAACTGCTCCCAAGCATGGCTGTGTGTGCCTGGATTGCTGGGAGAGAGCAGGATGGAATGACATCTTCCAAGGCAGCATGATGGCTTTTCCTGAAACGGTCATACCCAACTAGTTCACCCACTTTTTGTCAGGGCAATTAAGAAATGCAACAGCAAAGGCCAAAACACGTGGTCTTCTGGAAGATGGGGGTACTCATGGTGTTGTGAAATTCTTGGCTATTGCACTCTTGGCTTGGTGAGACTGGAGCAGAGAGAGCTGGCTCTCCTGGGAGCCATGCCTGCCAGCCCTAACCTGGAAGGTTAGGGTAGTAGAGGGGTTGCAGCATGATTCTGACACAAAAAAAGCCTAGATTTCACAGCTTCTTGGGACCTGTAATAGCTGACTGCACCCCAGTGCAATCCATGAGTTGATCAGGGCATACAGACAGAGTATCCCTCAAACCTGCTCCCAGGAAGGCAGGAGCTAGCACTGCCACTCCTCTGAGTGGCTGGGATCCAGAGGAAGCAGTTGCCATTCAGGGCAGAAGATCAAAGTCTCTTTTTTGTCCCCAGATATCTGTTGCCTCTCTGCCTCTACACCCCGGGGTGCCTGGAATGCCCCACAGCCCCTGTCCCATGGAGTGCACAGCCAATGGGAGCCCTATAACTACCTCCCACCCCATAGGCCACTGCATGTCCCACAACCTTTGGCCTCAGCCCAACAGCACATCCAACTTAGCACCACACCGTAGCATTTAGTTCTTGGCTTTCCCATCCCTTCCAGACTGAAGAGCCATGTTAGTTGCAGTATTTCTTCCCATAGAAGTGTTCAAGTCACCTCACAACATCATTCGTGATAAGATGCTGGCAAAGCAGATTTTCACAGAATAATCTGAGTTGGAAGGGACCAAAAATAACCAGCAAATCCAACCCTTAAGTGAATGGCCTATGCAGGGATCAAACCCACAACCTTGGCCTTACTAGCACCATGCTCTAACCAGCTAACCTCAGAGCTGCATGTGTTTTGGCTGCTTTTAAATTGCCTTATCATGGGTCACACAACTGGTCACACGAGGGTCAGCTATGCTGCAAAACTGAAGTGAAACCATATTTTCCTTCCCACATTTTGATCTCATGTTCTCAGCATGAATCCCAGAGGAAGAACGCTGTCACATCATGAGATATGGTACAAAAGAATGCAGAGTCATTTGAGTCAAGTCAGAGGACTCACAAGCCCCCCAGGAGTTCAGAGGACACGAGGACATCTCCTAAAATAACCAAGCCAGGCCACAATGAGAAGGAACACCCTGAAGCTGGGAAGACAGATCAGAAGTCAGCAGTTACCAATCCTACATGCTCTTTCCTCTTCATCTATTTCCCAGCTTTTACTTTCTGCTCCTTGTGAAGATTTTTGGCTGGACTGGGCAGCCTGAGCACCTGGGCTCAGCATCGCCAGCAGTACAGGCACCGCTGTGTGAACAACAGGTGTCCCTGAGAGAGGTGGCACCAGCCACCAAGCACCGATAGCCAGCCAACTCCCAACCACCTGTAAGGTGAAGGGTGCTCCACTGCTCAGGGGTACACAGCACTGCCTTTGAAGAACTCTCATTTTAAGGTATTTCACTGCCAACACCAGCTGAGGTGCAAAAATATCTGAGTTTCTAGAATGTCAGCTTTCTTCTCTTTTTCTCGGCACGTGTAGAAATGGGGAACTGACTGCTCAGCGCACGCACGTTGTGAGAGGGAACGGAAAACACCTGCAGCGAGTCTCTGCCAGGGCAGGTCGGGGCTGGCGCGGCGGAGCACCTCCCCTCCTGTAGCCGGAAGGGGGGCACCCAGAACGGTGGCCAGGGGGAGGAATAAATCCGACTGCCGCCTTCCTTGCCTGCGTTGCGGCATTGCTCCAGGGAACGTCCCGAGTCTGAGCTCTCCTGCAGGTGTCCCTCCTTCGGCGGGACCTCGGTGTGGAATCGCTGCCCTGCGCCTGGCACGGTGTGCACAGGTAAAGGCGCTGCTGGAAGGTGAGGGCTTGGCGGGGGGAGCTCAGGAGGAGCATAAAAAACAGGGCGGAGCTGGGACTGCTTTCCCCGGGTTACACTTTCCTGAGCTGCAGGCTGTATCCAGACTGTTGCGGTGAGAAATGATCAGAGGATCCAGCTTGCAGGACTGATCTAAACTCTTTCTGAACCCTCTTACACCTTGGGCTTCCACCAAGGCACCCACCAGCACCATGTCCCATGGTTCAGTCACACGCCAAGTGACAATAGTTTTCCCTCCTGTGACTGGCATCACCACAGCTGGGGAGGGATGAACCTGGAGAAGAGAAAGCCTGGGCACTGGAGCCTGGCTCAGACCTCCTCTGCTAAACAGAACTGGCAGGTCCACCAGCACGTCTTGCCTGAGAGACGCTTTACAGACTTGTCTCCAGACTGCCACGCTGAATTTCAGGTCTAGTTAATCCCCCCTCTATCAGAGCAGGAATGTATTGCTTTTCACCAAACATAATCCTCTTTGCAATCATGTGTTCTGCCAAACTACAAACTTTCTGCTCCTATCCTTCTTTCCTGGGAGAGGATTTGAGGCAATAATCCGGGCCTACTGATTTATTTTTCTAATGAGCAAGGGACAAACGAGCACAGTACTGCAGAACATGCGCACACACGAACCTTGAAGCGTTCCCTAGTTGTGACATGCTTTTGAGGGATGCCCTGAGCTGAAGGACTGAGGCTGGAAGTAGTTACCTGCTCTCACAGTGGGCCACAGGCAGCCTGTGTCCTGATGTGGGCTGTCCATACTTCTTGTGTTTAGGGGCTGGAAGTCATAATACCTACCATGCTTCCCATCGTACAAATAAAATAGCAATCTGTGCAGCTCAACACAAAAGAAAGGCACCCCGGGCATCTCTGCCCATTCAGATCTAAAAAGGCAGCCCTGAGCATGTGTGACTTGCTGGGACCTGAGGATGCTGAGAGCTTCCCAAACCAGAGCAAGTCCTGTGTCTGGTTTGCACCACCCAGGGAGGAAAATATTTTTCCTGCCCTCATCCCTCAAAATGCTGAGAGAGTGGGAATGCTGAATCTGTGACCTGCTCCTTCTTCTACTGCGGTACGAGCATGAGGTGTTAACCTCATCTCCCTGCCTCACTTTCAGCCCTTCCTGAGGGGAAGCTGAGACTTGGTGTGCACCCAGTGAAACACTTGCCACTTGGCAAGTGGCTCGTACCAAGGGCACCTAAAGGCAATTTATAAAGAATGCAGTTTTATTCTTTATAAAGGAATGAGGTCATCGTGAGGAGGGAACCACTCTCTTCTACCATGCCTACAGAGAGAGTACTAGAGGAAATGGCCTTTAGCTGAGATGGGAGATTCAGACTAGGTATTAGAAATTTTTTTTTCCCTGTTGGGGTGGTCAGGCACTGGAATAGGTTTCCTAGAGAGGTGATGGGGTCACCCTGCAAGCGTTTACGAGGTGCCTGGATCTGGTGCTGGATCACACGGTTTAATGGTTTAGGGGTTATGGGGATGGTGCTGGGTTGATGGCTGGACTGGATGACCTTGGAGGTGTCTTCTATGATTCTGCGCTTCCTTACGCTCGCAGGGCCAGGCAGGGCACGCAGGAGCCACACGCCCGAGCCCCTGGGGGAGCTGTGCGGGCAGCGGGCCGCAGACCCGCACCAGCAGCAAAGGCGTAGCAGGGACGTGTCCGCGGCTCCGTGCTGGGTGGAGGGGAGCGGGGAGGCGGGGCCAGTGTGGCGAAATATGATCGCGCTCGGCGATTGGCCGGGCCTGCGCCGGGCTGCAAAGGGCGCACACGGCACGGCCGCTCAGTTGAGCCGGCGCGGCGGCGGAGCGGGTGAGCGGGCGCGGGAGGCCGGGAAGCGGGGCGGGATGGACGGGCGGGAGAGAGAGGGAGGGAGGGAGGCGGCGGCACAGGAGCGATGGCAGGCGCAGGGGCGATGGCAGGGGCGATGGCAGGAGCGATGGCAGGCGCAGGGGCCCCGGGCGGCGGCACGCGGCCGCGTCGCATGCGGCAGTGCCCGCTGACCTTGGCGGGGAGCGCAGAGCGGCCCCGCCGCCGCCGCGGCCCCGCACGTCTCCCACGGCGGGCACGGGGGAGACGTGCCCGCGGCCGGCAGCGTATCGCCCGCGCCGCTTATCTGGGGCACCGCAGCCGGGCCCTGTTCGCGATACCGGGGCCGCCCATCCCTGTGGGGCGGCTGCTCAAACGTGCTCGCTTTTCTCTCTCTTTTTTTTTTTTTTTTTTTTTTTTCGCCTTATTTCTGAACGATTGGGGCCTGGCCGCAGGGGCTCGGGGAGACATCGCGCACCCGGCCAGCATCCCTACCAGGTGCGCTGGCCGCAGGCCCTTTGTGCTTCCCTGCGTCTTCCCGGGTTTGCTTCTAGCGACCTTTCCATCTGCTCAGTCCACTCGTGCCCTGGTGGGAGCCTGCGGCCTCAGGTTGTCACTTGGGAAAGGCTTCTCAAATCTGTCGGTGTTTCACTGCCATGTGTTCTTCCCCTAAATAAAAGGTGAAATAAGCAATGGCCACTATTAACCTTTGCTGTCCAAATAAAACCTTGCAGAGCTCCCAGGTGTAGAGCTAATCCACGTGTACCTGAAGAGCAGAGCCATTTCTTAGCAGCACTGCTTCAGGGCATACTGGGGTTGCTTACTCCCAACCTCAACACCTGTCTAGTCATTCACTAAATTACAAACATTTTTCACGAAGAAATGGAGAAGTAAATAAGTTACAGTTTAGCTTTCAGATATGTTCGCTGTTTACAGAGAAGTTAAGATTTTAACAGTTGCTGAAATGAATTTGGGGAGATGCTCTTAGCAATTTTCAGAGACTTTTCAAAACAGAAATTGCCTTCATAAAGTGGTAGAGAACATAGCCATCTAGGCGGGATGTTCGTATTAGAAGTGTTTTATCAGGGTTGGAGTTTGTGCTGCTTTGCCTTATGGCCTTGTGCCACTTCTCTCTTCCAGCTGGACTCTTCCTGTCATTGAGACAGACCCCAGGAACTTTAGATATCTAGAGGCCATTGTCACAGCTGAGTAAATGCCTCTTGCCAGCACTCCCTGAGTTGAGATGTCCCCGCCATTAATAAGACCCTTGGCTGAACTTAGCCACTGGAGACTGTATTCCTCATTTGTACACATGTCACTATGCCCAAAGCTCAAAGAAAGAGTTGATGTGTTCACTGGAGCTTATAATTGCTGTGGGAACTTTTAGGTTGCATTGAAGGTTGATGGAGGTTCACCAACATAGTGACTTAGGTGGAAGTATGCACAGAAAATCCATGGGCAAGCAGTGCACTATTGGCAGTGACTGGCTTCAGGTGTGTAACAGAGGGGCAGGGGAACAGCCTGACCTGACTTGTTATATTCTGAACTTCTAGGGCTTTGGTAAAGTTGGTTTGCATTCATCCAGAAGGCAATGGACCATGCCAGAGCAGCAATCTCTAACTTGGTAAGACGTAGTACCCCAGTGTTGTTTGTCTCTTGGTGCACTGACAATACTGCAGAAGAAAGGTTCAACAACATCCGTGTATGAGATTGTATAATACTATTTTTATACTTTTTCCATGTTGTTTGTTATCTATTTGAACATACACTGGTTGTAGAATTGAATATAGCTATCCTGTGCAACAGGTGGCTGTGTTGATGGAACTGTATGAAAGATATTTGATCAGTAGTGAGCTATATTTATTCAAAAAAATATCACTCCTTATCAGTAGTGGAGAAGATGATGAATCCAAAGCAGCGTTAGATGCTGCTGTGTGGCTGGTGAGCCAAATGTCACTGCAAGTAGCTGGCCATGATAAGGAAGTGGCTCAAGTGGCTCATTGCTGGTGGGGTTATCATTAACTGCTATCATGTCTTGGGTCTCTCAGAAAACTGGTAAGAAAGGGGGGGGGGTGGGTCTTGAACAAAGTTGCAGAGGGAAGTGCTGCAGAGGAAGCCATTCAAATGCTACTGGGACAGTCAACATGTGTTCTGTTGTTACTTGGGAGGTGGGAATTCAACCTCAAGTCCAGCTTTTGAAAGCAACCTGTGCTTGAAACAAATGTGCAGGAGGAGGGACTTCTGAACTTGTTCAGCCAAGCCTGCCAGTCCTAGAGAGCTTGGATTGTGAAATGACCCGAGGCTAGGACTGTGAGTGTGGTGGTTTGGTCTCTGAACAAGAATGGAGGATATGTGGGGTTGGGGCATGTTCTCTGTGTGAGGACATGCCTCAAGTGTGAGGGAAGCCAAGCTGTGGAGCAGCTGAGCAGGGAGAGTGTTAGGACAGACTGCAATGTTGCCCTTTCCAAAATCTGAGCAGGCAGTCACTTCATTGTGGGCAGCGTGGGCCGGAGTGGAACTGCAGGTCTGAAATGACATTGGTTTCTTTTGCCCAAGCAAGCAGATACCTGGTCTCTTCACTTCCAGCTCTAACATATAGTTTGAGAGTGAGCTGAGAACTGTGGATGAGCCGCTGAGCTTGTAACAGGGCTTGTGTGCTTGTCACCAGCTGCTTCTCCAGTACAGAGGAGAGGGCTGCAGGAGTGCTGCTCCCAAAGCTACTCCTTTGGCCTTTTACCAGTCTCACTCCACTCTCCAGCACAACCAGGCAATTTCAGCGTCTCTAATGGAAGCTGAGTGGTTCAGCCAGTGCCTGGCTATGCCTGGAATTGAGTTAATCTGAGCAGCTGCCTTGTCCACGGGCTGCTGTTCTGTGGGAGGCTGTGCCTTGCACCTGTTTAGAAAAGTGGGCTCCAGACTGGAAGCTCTGCTGGGGCAGTGGTAAAAACCTGTCAAACAGTGCTAGTCGTTGGCGGGTGCAAGAGGCGTAGCCTCAGCTTTCACGTTAGCTGAGGTAGCACGGTGCCCATGGGTCATCTCTCTTCAGCCCAGCTGCTTTGTAACACTACCAGTAGTGTAATTTAAGGGTAGCCTTAGGCAGTTTAATACAAAATTATCTGGGTGCTGCATGAGAGTATTTACATCAAAGTGGATGTGGCTCAAAGGCACAGCCATGGACGGTTGCCTTCCCTTTCCCCTGTCTTCATCAAAGTGCAAGTTGTACTCATTGAAGTCAGATCTGTGTTCTGCTGATTAAGACCAGGAGTTTCTGTTTGACTCGACCTCAGCCATGGGGTCACGTGGGAAATGCCGATGCCATTGGCTGCTTCATATCTGTAACAGACTCCAGGCTAAACTCCGATCAGTGTGGCTCCAAACTTGTGCAGGGTAAATGGAATCTAAATAGACTCTGGAGACCCTGACTGGGTCAGAGTCTTAACTGTGTTTAAAGCATCCAGCTTGACTTACTGACAGACCAAACACTCCCTGCACTAGAGCAGCTGTAGATGGACAAGCAGTGTTTGGGCTGGAGCACAGGTGCAGCTGGCTGCAAGGACTGTAGGCTGGTGGAGCCAACTCTTCCATCACATCTTTCCACACAGTTTGGTGGCGAGCCAACGTCATACACACGCTTCAGCATTGCCCGGCAAATGGATGGAGACAACAGCCACGTGGAGATGAAGCTGGCTGCTGATGATGAGGAAGGAGGGGAAATTGGGAGACCAGAGCACCTGCATGCCAGCATGTCTCCTCCACGGAGGAATGGCAAGAACCTCTGCTTCATAGTCATGGCAGCTGTCCTCCTCCTTTTGATTGGTAAGGAAGGGTGGGAGGCAGCTGCATGAAGTGGACTCTGGTATTGTATGTAATCCAAGGCTGTTAAATTTGAATCTGTATTGTTTTGGGTGATAATTCAACAACTGGGATCCAGGCTGGAGCCTCTTGTCACTAAATATGTCTAGCTGAGACTTAAGGTACAGCACTGGCACAAAGAATTGTGGCGTTTGACAGTGGAACTGTGACTTAGCTAAAGGGAAAACTGGTCCATGTGGAAGTTTTGGTTTTCCCTCCATTAACGCCTAACACTTCTGTAGAGATGTGGCTCAACAGATGAGTAAAGCCTTTGTCTCTTAAGGATTTTAACACTGCCATTGGCCTAAAGTGAGCATTCTCCTTCCCAAGTGGTGCTGGAGGGACTCTGCCAAGTGCAAGATCAGATTTACAGTGCCCCTTAAAACATGCCAGCTCAGGCAAAATGTCAGGCTGCATAATTCTGTCTGTCCTTGGGTAAGCCAGCTTGTCAAAAATGGTGTGAGAGCAGATGCATCTTAACCGTGGAGCTGTGTGGTGGGGGGCTGGTTCAGTCATCTTTCTGCAGCACAAAGAAATACCTGTTCTGTCCACAGGGTTTCTCATCGGCTACTTGAGTTACCGTGGACGAATGCAGAGGGTTAACAGGTGTCTGGATGGAAGTGGCAACTGCGAGATGACTCCTACTGCATCTTACTTCTCAGATGATGGAACAGAGGAGGAAGAGGTTCCTGTACCACGTATCTTATACTGGCCTGAACTCAGAAACATGTTGTCAGCTAAACTGTCAGCTGCACATCTTGAGGCCAACCTGAGGTAACAGTTCCAGAAAGCTTAGCTAGAGCTTTGAGAGAGGTATGGCCTGTGAGCAGAACTCGAGCTCATTTGCAGAACAAGGGCCTTACAGGTGATGTAGGGTGGGGTGTGTTAAACACAGGCTTAAATGGCTTTGCAGGCTGCAGTGCAACCTGGTGCTGTAGCCTAAGCTGCATGTATATCTGTTACCTACAGGCAAAGAGAAGGTAAGAATTCTTTTGAAGCTGGCAAGTTTGAAGACGAGACCACTGCCAGCTACATTCATGACCAGTTCACCAGCTTCCGCTTGGATGATGTGTGGAATGATGAGCACTACATCAGGCTGCAGGATAAAGGCAGGTACGTTAATGAAGAGATGCACATCTCTTCCATATAGCATGGATACCCGCAGTCTTGAGCAAACATGTGATTTCTGCTTAAAATGATGTGAAAATTGTGAGCTAGTTATCACTCTCCAAAGATGACCTCAATCCAGCCAAGCAATAACTGCTCCTGCCTCTTCTCAGGCTTTCTAAATCCAGAGGGTCTAGTAGCAGCACTCTGGATGTTTCCTGGGGCAGCTGTTTCCTCCAAGTATGCTTAGGAATTGGAGAGAAAACAAACTTGAGTAAAAACTCAGCTGAAAGGCAGATTCCCTGTGTCTAAAACTGCTAGCACAGGCCACTCTGTCTTGTCACCCAGACAGGGCTGCACACCTGGTAGTGGGTCCTCCAGTAGCTCAGGAGGGTGTCAGCAGTCACTGTGTTGTCTGACAGCTCACACCCTCATGTCTTACTTGGCCTTTTTGTCAGGGGAAATGAGTTTGCATAGCTTCTCTTAGGAGGTGACTGAGAGACTTGGAAGCAGAGATTCTTTCTACTACTTGTCTTAGAAATCAGCCTTTGTTAATGTCTCTGACCAACTCCAGAGATTCTTGCATGGAAGTATTGGGATGAGTCTGCCTGTTTCAGGCTCTGTTGACTTGATCAGAATTGTTAGAGCACAAACTGAATACAGTCAGTTTAATGCTGTCTCTTTACATTTAACAGTAGCAACAACCAAGTGTTCATTGTAGAAGATGGTGGTCCAGAAGAGTTACTGGAGAGTCCTGATGGATATGTGGCATACAGCAAGAGCGACACAGTTACTGTAAGTGACTCCAGGAGGATCCTGGAAATGTGTCTGCATGCATAGAAAAATGTGTCCAAAATAAGTCCCTTTAAGATACGGAGTGTATAAAGCCCTCCCCAGTTAAGAGAGCTGGGGTGGGTGGTCAGAGTGGGGAGAGGAGTGGGCCCATGTATTCTTACTGCAGCAAGATGCAGGAGTAACTTTAAACTTCCCTGCTGGGATCCAGACAGAACCTTGGCAGAAGTGCTGCTCCAACAGGCATGTTGGACAGGATCAGTTTACATTGCTGAGCTTCAGCTCCCTACTGTTAACAGTAGGCTGTTTCAGGTGTCTTACTGACCTAGGACTGCTGCATTCATAACCAGTGTTTGTATTCCAGGGCAAACCCATCTATGTGAACTATGGACGGAAAGAGGACTTTCAGCAGATACAAAATATGGGTGTTCCAATGAATGGGACTATAATCATCTTCAGAGCTGGAAAAATAACCCTTGCTGAGAAGGTAAGCAGTGGCTGCCCCACAGGCTGGCCATACTTGGCAACAGGAAGCTATGCTTCCTAGTCTTTGAGGCACAGAGGTATGTCTTTCTTCAGGTGTGTAGAACTCATGTATGTAGGATTGTTCTGCAGGCCTGGTCTTGCTTGTTTGCACTAAGGCTCCACGTGCAGGTCTGGACAGTGAGGCTGAGCAGAGCTTGTTACTGTTCATGGTGCCATTCTTCTTGGCCTCTGGCAATTTGCTGGAACAACCAGGACTCTGGAGTGGTGGGGCTGGGAGGCAGAGGGAGGCAGCCTGGGAGCACCAGGATGCAGAGCTGGCTAATATCACTAGATACAGCCATAAGGCTGCAAGAAGCAAGACAGCCTTGCCTCCAGGGCACCTCTTGCTGCTGTAGCCAGATACTTTCAAAGCTTGGCTGCAGTGTCTCACTTGGGCCCTTGCTGACTGTTCCCTTGGACCAAGTGGCAGTGCTGGCACTGTGTGTCCAGCTGGTGGCCTTGCATGCTGCTGTAGCGTTCCCTCTGTAAAGAATAGAACCAAATAGCCAAGCAGCCTAAAGGATCCAAGTGCTTCTGTATGCAAGCCTGTTCCATATCTGACCAGAGCTGCCCCTCAGATGGGTGCTCCTGGCGGGGCTGGGGCACAGGACCCTTTGCAGTTGGACTCAGCCTGTCTGCAGGCATCTGACACAGGCAGTGTTGGAAAGTGCTTCCGAGAAGTGTGGTCACTGATTCTCCAATCCCATTCCCACTTTTCAAACTGGTGTCTAGCCTTGCAAGAGTGTTTGTACCAGTGGCGTACCAGAGCTGGGTTGTTGGTGTGTTAAACAGGGACCTGGCTGGTCCACTCTTCCTCCATTTTCCATGTGAAGATGAGTCTCCAGTGGCTGCTTGTCTTGAAACTAACCTCATTTTGGGAAAACAGAGGGAGGATAATCAAAATCAAATAATATTAAATTTTAAGGTGCTCCAAGGAGCAAGTATAAGCTGAAGGAATCATAGACTGAGACACTGCACTGTGTGCTAACTGTTCAAAAGGATGTTAGACACAGTTTGTCTGGAGCAGGGCTGAGCTGCTAGGATTTAGCTGCCTTATGTATCTGTCAGGTAGCTGTTAAAATCTGTTGTGGAGTTGGGCACTGCGGAGCACAACCCTTCACACCATTACTCCATGTTCTTGCCTGGACTCCCCTTGCTTGCAGTACAGATGTGCAGTTAATGTTTCTCTTTGCTGCAGGCTGCAAATGCCAGAGAGGAAGGAGCAGTTGGTGCCCTGATGTACCTGGATCCCTCAGATTACAAGAAAACAGATTTGCTTGTCCCCTTTGGACATGTGAGTATGCAACTGGCTCCCCTGTTGCCAAGAACCTCTCTGGCTGTGGGCTGCAGGCTGGGGCAGTCCTGCAGGCCTCTGGCTCAGCAGTGCCCTTGTGTAGGTGAAAACTGTTGGACTCTGGTGAGACTTGAGGACTCCTCTTGCTCTTCACAGGCCCACCTTGGAACTGGAGACCCTTACACCCCAGGCTTCCCTTCTTTCAATCACACACAGTTCCCACCAGTGGAATCTTCTGGACTACCTCGCATTCCTGTTCAGACTATCTCTAGCCAAGCAGCAGCCGCACTGTTCAGGTAACTGTTTCTCCTGTCTGCAGGCTAAGGTGCTGTGGCCTCTTGCAGGAGTGAGGATGGTGTTGAGGTGCTGTGAGACAGAGCTCTCTGCTGCTCTCTGCTGTGTATGGCAGGGAGCGTGTTCTGGAACTAGCTGGAGAAGTGTCACTTGTGTCGGTGTCTCATGTCTTAAAGACTGAACTTAATCTAGATTTGGATTCCTCTCGGCCTCTGCATTCTACCCCTCCCCGCATAATTAGTGCAAGCTCTCTCCTAGGCAGGCCCTGAACAAGGTTGCACCTGCAGTTGCAGGTGTGCATTTTTCACATGATAGCTAAATGAGGTCAGAGCTGGATAATGAGTTTAAAGGGTCTTCTTTTTTCTCTCAGAAAAATGGATGGAGAAAAATGCCTTGAGGAGTGGACATCTGGTATCATGGGATGTAAGGTGACAGTGAGCAGCAACAGCAAGATGACAGTGAAACTGGCCGTGAACAACGTTATGGTGGACAGGAAGATTCTGAACATCTTTGGTGTTATCAAGGGATTTGAAGAACCAGGTAACAGCAGCTGCATTGTGGCTCAATCTTGAGAGGAACCCTTCCTCTTCTGTGGTCATTGGAATGTGACAGCTGCTCCCAGACAGACAACAGTTCTTTCTCAGCAGAACCAAGGCCTTCCCCTGAGGATCAAAGAGAAACCTGAACTGTGCTGCCAGGGAAAGGCTAAATGAAAGGACTCAGTGTGCCAGATTCAGGGATCAGACTGCAGAGACTCTCTTCCTAGTACAGAAGCTGAAAGCTGCTCTTCTCATAAGTGGCTTTTGCAATCTGAAGCTTGCAGCTCAGGTCTTGATTTTGTCTCCTTTACAGATCGGTACGTTGTGCTCGGAGCCCAGAGAGACTCCTGGGGGCCAGGAGCGGCCAAGGCTGGCGTTGGCACTGCCATCTTGTTGGAACTTGCACGTGTGATCTCGGACATCGTGAAAAATGGTAAATATTTGTGAACAAAAGCATGACGGTGGGAGGTGATGCAGGTCTAGCTCTGTGTGTGTTAACACTGGAAAGCCTAGTTGCAAAGCAGTCCTTTAGAAGGTGTAGGGAATCTGAGAAAGCTTCCTGAGAAGCTGTTACTTGTCTAATACATCTTGTCTGCAGTGAGCACTCACTTCCAAGGGACTGCCTGCCTGTATCTGGTATGGCTCAAATACAAGAGTGTCCTTGGATAACACATGACGCAAACCTTAAACTTGAGCTGTCTGTTGGACAGCCAGGCCTGAAGTGGGAAAACTCTGAAGTATCTGACCAGCTGGAGCAGTGGGGACTGCATGGTGGCACTTAGTATGAGCACACTTGTCTCCAGGGTTAATTTTGGGCTCAGGCAGCTAAACAAAACAGGGTGGAAATGCAGACAGCATTGTTCTCCTGCGCAGTTCTGCAGCACGTGGGGGCAGGGTCCAGTGTCCATGCAGTGTGCACATTTCTCTGCAGCAGCGCTGTCTCAGGAGCGGGCAATTCATCATCCCAGGCCCGCAGTGCTAATCTGCATCTCCATGGGGGAAGGGCAGACATCTCAGTCTCTCTCTCTTTACAGATGACTACAAACCACGGCGCAGCATTATCTTTGCTAGCTGGAGTGCGGGAGAGTATGGAGCTGTGGGTGCTACCGAGTGGCTGGAGGTATTGTCTGTTTAATAGAATTCTGCAGGATGGCTGTGCAGTTATTCCTGTGCATTAAACATCTCAGTGTTGACTTGCTGCTGCTCATCTTATTAAAATGCTCGTTTTGTTCTAGGGGTACGCCACCACGCTGCATGCCAAAGCCTTCACTTACATCAACTTGGATACTGCAGTCCTGGGTAACCTGCTACTCTTTTGAGTTTCTCGAAATTGGGTGGGATTAGAATAGCTTGAACAGACATCCCTCTAGGAATGGGGGCTGTGCCAGAGGTGGCTGGTGGGTGTTTGGCTGAAGAATGGTGTGAGTCCATTTATTCTCCAGCTGTCATTGAAGCTGGAAGGCTGATACAGCCTAAGCCATGAGGAGTCAGCTCTGCTAAATTGCAGTAGACTGTCCTGTGCCTTTTGACGATCCTTTGGCAACTGTAGCTGTAGATCAGGGTTGGGCAGCTCTAGCAGTAGTGGTTGATTGTGCCACCATGTCAAATACCCTTTCATTTTTTGCAGGCTCCAAACATATAAAGATTTCTGCTAGCCCATTGCTCTACTCATTGCTGGAGACAACTATGAAGAGGGTGAGTTGAAGGGCCTTGGTCTGATCAAGGTGACTGTGGTTTTAGGAGGAACTGAAAGCAGACAGAGCTGTGCTGGGTCCCTTTCCCCACTGGATACCTTCTGAGGAGAAAGACCCATTTAGGAGAAAAACTTGGGATATTCTGAAGGGCCCTCTCTGAAATGAGCTGGGCTCTGGGAATTGCAGTTCACACATGAAGAATCTAAAATCAGCAAATGCCACAGTTCAGTGGCAGATGTGCCTGTGTGGAGAAAGGTCAGGGGAGCACACCTGCTTCTGGCATCTGCACAGCAGCATAAGCTCCAGGATGGACCTGGAAGCCCAAGCAGAGGTCGGAACAAGTGCACTGACTGTCATCTCTGTGCAGGTAAAGGACCCCACAATGGATTCGAGATACCTGTATAGCAGAGTTGGCTCTGACTGGGTAAAGAGCGTGTAAGTATTGTCATCCATCCCTTTGGGAAAGCAGATCTCCATAAAGGAGCAAACCTTATGGATTCTGTTTGAGTGTCATACTGCTGTCTGGGGTGGGCTCTACCTTCTGATGTGGGGTCAGGCAAGCATGAACAGTACAGCACTAACTGCTGCCCCAAGCTGGCTGAGGCAGCCCAGACACCTCCTTGTGGAACAAGAAGAGCCTTGTGCCAAGTCCAATGGAATGGACAAGTAGGTCCAGAGATTTGGTTGGGACTCTTTCAGTCTTGTCTAGACAGAGTAGTCCAGTTGGCTCAGAGCTTCAGTTGTAGAGCTTGTAGCTTTTCTCCTGGGCTACCCAAACCAGTTGGTAACTACTCAGTGCTTATCTTCTGCAGGGTTCCCCTTGATCTGGATAATGCAGCATTCCCTTTTCTGGCCTACTCAGGAATCCCAGTGGTTTCCTTTGGTTTCTACGATGTAAGTAACGTGTGCTTGCCTGGTGTGCCCATTTCACGCAGAGTGCTGTAAGGACATCTGCTCTCCAGGATGGCAGAGCACAAGGTGCTGTCCCAAGCTCACTCCCTCTGCGAGAGCCTCTCAGAGGGAGGAGGTGCAGACTCTGAACCTGGTGGCTGTGGCAGGACTTGCTGTCACAGCTGCTCCTGGGACAAGGCTGGCCTACAGTCTCTGTTGCAAAGTACTGAATACTTGCAGGTTTTTGGGGAGAGGGGTCACTTGCTTTTCTGGAGGCTCAGAATCCGGAGCTAAAAGCAGTAGGAAGATGTCAAGCTGTTGCTGCATCCATTGAAAGACTGTTCTACAGCCTACTGGTCACCAAGCAGAGGGCATTGTGGAAGCAATATCATTGCCCAGAGCAAGTACTACCTCAGGCTGTTCAGGTCTGCTGCTGCAGCAGCTTGGGGGTGACATCAGCCCAGCAGCCTGCAGGTGTGCAGCTGGGCGCCTTAGTGATAGCAGCTCCCTCTCTTAGGAATGCTTGGGGTTTGTTAGTGTCAGACTTGTTTCACAAAATATTTGAGTTACCCTGACAGGAAGGGTTGGAGGCTGCTGCAAACACCAGACTGGGTGGTGAGATTTTCCCACCTACACTTCCGCAGTGAGCTCTGAGGGGTAAATGTCTTTGGGTCTAAATAACAAGCAGAACATCTTGCTGGTTGCTGGAAGCTGTGAGGGATGAGAGGCAGGAGCTCCATTCCCTTCCCTGTGCTTTGGAGTTTTGCCACTTGAGTCTTTGCTCCTTAACAGCACAGGGAGATGGGATGTGGTAGAAGTAACAAGTAACCTGTGGCGGGGGATGAAAAAAGTCTTAACTGGAAAAGCATTCTTGGCTAACTGCAATACCTCTTTTCTTGTAGGAAGGTGATGAATATTCCTTTTTGGGCACTACTCAGGACACTTTGGCTAACCTGAAAGCGAAGACTGACAAGTTGTATCCTCTCATGCGTACTGCTGCAGAAGTTGCTGGACAAATAGCTCTCAGGCTGACCCATGATCATGAGCTCTTCCTGGACTTCGATAGATACAGTGAAGAATTGCTATCATTCCAGGAAAAGATTTTGCCCTTCGATTCCGAAGTGAAGGTAAGAAGGACTCTGAGTTCACCCTGATGATCATGGGGCCATGTGCTAATAAAGCCCTGTGCCAGTGGATACAGCAGGATGGATATCTTTCCCTTTTAGGCATAAAAGGGTAGTGAAGTGTGATCAGAATTGATGTTCCTTATGGAGCAGTGCAGGCAGAGTAGCTGTGACAGACAGATTTAGCTGATCTGGCTGTTGTGAGCTCTTGAGGAAGTGGATGTGAACAGTTTCTTCTCTGGTTATCATTCACAGCATAGTGCAGCTTTGCATCTCATTTGCACCTCTGCTGAAAGTCTACAAGAAACTGTGGGTAGGGAATGACCTCAGAAGAGCCTGCCAGGAACTTGTTCTGCTACTTGGCTAAACTGGCAAAAAAAACCCCCAAAAAACAACACTTTCGTTTGGTAAGAGAGCAGCAAAAGAAGAAAATCAGGTTTGCTAACAGCTCCTCCCTTGCAGGCACTGGGGCTGACCTTGAAATGGCTGTTTTATGCCCGTGGAGACTTCCAGCGAGCTGCAGATGCACTGAGAAGAGACATCGCAAACAGTGACAGGGAAAACAGGATTGTCCGCAGATCCCTGAATGACAGGATGATGAAGGTGGGTATCTTCAACTGGTTTTTCTTCCTTCACAGAGGAAGAGAGTGCTGGCTGGGATGGGCCTTTCCCTAAGGGGCCATGGGCAGACTGGTGTCTCTTCCACTTGCTTAGTGGGAACGTGACAGTTCTGCACTTGCTCACGAGAGAGGGTCTGGCCCTTGCAGAGCTGCTGTGAGAAAGGGCTGAGTGGGGATCAGAGATCGGCAGCTTGTCTTGGGGCAGATAAGGAAAGAAAAACTTGGGAGGTGAGAGTATAACCCTAAATTTGCACCTCTACTCAGGTGGAATACGACTTCCTCTCCCCATACCTCTCACCAAAAGATGCTCCCTTCCGCCATATCTTCTTTGGCAAAGGCTCCCACACCCTGCAGAGTCTGCTGGAGAACCTGGAGCAGCTGGAAGTCAACAGGGACAGCGTGGATGTGAACAAGCTGAAAGAACAACTGGCCCTGGCGACCTGGACCATTAAAGGGGCTGCCAATGCTTTAGTGGGTGATATCTGGAACACGGACAACGAAATCTAGACACAGCAAACATCTGGATTACCCATCTAAGGTACAGGAGAGCTGTGTGCTCTCACAGGGAGCACAGCTTCCTTCCTGGCCCCAGCCCCAGCAGAGGGCCTTGCTGTGTAGATCTAGTTCCACCTGTAGCAACACACACAAACTCCCTGTACCTCAGATGAGGCATTGGCACAATTTTTAAATGGCAGCTTCCTGCAGACTTCCAGTACCTTATATATTGTGAAACCTAACCAAAATCCCCTGAAACCTAAGTGAAACCCACTCCCTAACATGGCATTACTTTCTTGTAGATATTCTGGCAACAAAATGTTTTTGACCAAAGTTGAGCCTAAAATTTAAATCTCACCTTGACAAATTCACAGGAGGCAGTTTTAAAGCAGTACTAAGATTACCATAAAGTCTCCTCTGACCAGGCTCCCGTCTAACCACAGTCCAAACTGGTCATGTACAGCTGTTTATGGAGTTTCCTGCCTCCAGTGTACTTGAGCACTAAGAGCTCAGGTGTTTCCTGAACTGGTACCTTGAGTGGGGAGGACTCTCATCTATTCAGACTTTCAATTGTTGGCCACCTAAACCTAGTGACAAAACAGGGAATGAATTCCTCTGAACACTGGTAATGAGGATCCCTTCTCTTGACAGGAAGCTGCAGAGAGCTGCAGTTCAAAAATTAAACAATGTATTAATAGCCCGCATGTGCTGGATTACCAGCAAGCTCTGAAGTGCCCAGCCTGCCTTTACTCAACAGCAGGGTCCCAGTGACATCTTGCAGGCTTGCTTCTGCCAAGGCAGATATCAATACCCAGGGAAAATGACCCAAAGATTATCCAATGTCCCCTTTATATCCTCGGCTGGCACCTCAGTGAGTCCTGCAGCACTGAGAAATGGCTTTAGACTGGCACTTCAGACCTTGCTGCTCAGGGGCCTTGTGTGAAATCAAGTCTCTTGTTGGCCAAACCCTGTTTGACTGATGTCATTTTGCAGGTTGGCTCTTGTTTGGCACTGAGATATTTATTTCTTTATTTATTTATCAGTGACAGTGTTCACTATAAATGGTGTGTTTTTTTATAGAAGATAATTATCGGAAGCAGTGCCTTCCATAATTATGACAGTTATACTGTCGTTTTTGAATAAAGCAGCATCTGCTATTACAATCAAACATGATACTGGAACTTTGCATTTAAAATAATCAAAACAAGCCCCTCAAAAAGTTTGGAAAACTAGCAGTTAAGCTTTCTGTGGCAAAAACACCCCTCTGGAAGAAAACGAAGGTGCAAACCTGGTAGTGAGTCTCCAGGTTGCGCTCCAAAGTAATCCTTGAAATGCTGAAAACCTGGGTGGAAATTCCAATACTAGAAATTTGGCTTCCTTGCAGGGTCTGTGCCCCTCTGTGGGCTTCAGACTTCTTTCTGCTCCCCTTTCTGGATGCTGTGTTGCTCTCACAGGGAGCGCAGCTTCCTTCCTGGCCCCAGCCCCAGCAGAGGGCCTTGCTGTGTAGCCCTAATTCCACCTGTGGCAACACACACAAACTCCCTGTACCTCAGATTAGGCATTGGCACGATTTTTAAGTGGCAGCTTCCTGCAAACTTCCAGTACCTTATGTATCATGAAACCTAACTGACATTATCGGGGGCAGTGTCTCCCATAATGTGTAAAGAACAAGGTAGTTTTTGCCTACCACAGTGTTATATCGGAGGCAGTGACCTCCATATGTTGCACTATGGGTGTACGTAATTATCGGGGACAGTGTTTCCCATAATTGTTCTATGCTTATCACGCAATGTCATCTGCGAAGCTTGATGGTTAGTATCTAACATGGATTAATTTCCTGCAGTCCTATTTTTTCACTCTCCTGTGGTGATGCAGATACAAATTTCAGTCTGTTATGTACATCCTTAGACTCTTCCTTCTCCATAGGCTGAACTGTTTCAAATAGCTGTGCTGTGGTGAATTGGCTTCCTGCCTCCAGTCACGGGAGTGGTGCTTGAGTGTTTAGTGGAAACTAGGCTAGTTAGACTGTGTGCTCTGTGGTGTAGTAAGCTTCCTTCAAATCAGTTACAAAGACCTGAGGAATTAAAGGTGAATGTAGGGCTTGGGGCTGACAGCTGTCTGGAGGGCTTTGGTCACTGCTCTGGATTGGGTGCATGTAACACTTTGAGAGGCTGGCCTACTGTGGCACTGGGAGGGTGCTGGTGTGTGTGCACGGGCTGCTCACTCTCCAGTTCTGCCTGGAAATTCCAGTCTTGCCCCCTTGGGTATTGCATGGAGGGAGGAAAATCAGTGGCAGCTTTCTAATGGTGCCGCTCTGCTGTGTGACCCGAAACTGAGCACTGCTGATGTGTGACACCTGCTAAACTGTGCTGCCTGTTCCCAGTGGCTGTTGCTAGCCCTGTACTCTGCAGTTTGATCTGGCATTTAAACCTAACCTGCGGCTTAATTTTAACCTAAACTCTGCAGTTTGATCTGGCATTTAAACCTAACCTGAGCGAGTGGCCTCAGCCCCAGCAGTAGTCCTTGAGGGAAAGAACATTGTTCAGCTGGAGCTCCACAAGAAGTGGGCAGGGACCAGCCCCCAGCCTAGTTACTGAGCTCAGTGCTCACCAGCTTGGAGGGCTGGATTTTCATCCGTCTCTAGAAACCTGATGCCCAGGCTTGTGCAACTTGTTGCTCTTCCTTAACTTCTCTTAACTCTCTAACTTCTACAGCCCTGTCTGTGTTAGTGTTTCCTAGTGACATTTCTCTGGATGGCATCTAAGAGCTGCTGTCTGGGAGTCCTCACTGTGGTGTTTGCATGCATCTTGGTATCAGACTTAATCTTGTGCATTATAGCCAGCAGAGAGAGACAGAAGACAAAGCTTGTCTCCTGGCTAGGCAGCACAGCCGTGACTACTGCAATGTTGGGATGCCTTGCTCAGTGCTGGCATCTGACTTCTGTGGGGTGCTAAACTGTTTCTGGATTACCTGCTGTTTGCTTGAATAAAGTATTTTTGAAGCTTCAACACTCAGCTTCTCTTGTGGGGTTCTGGATTACCTGCTGTCTGCTTTAATAAAGATTTTGAAGCTTGAACATTCACCTTCTCTTGTGACTTCCTGCAGAGCCATGATGCTGTTGGGGCAGTGTGGCCATGGGCAGCTGGAGAAGGGGGGCTGTTATCCTGCTCCATCAGAGCTGGTACGTGGCAGCTCCACTACCACCTTGTTGATGTGCAGTAGCAAATCTGAACTTCACAGTGCTGCTCAGCTGAGTCCTGCCTCCTCACAGACAACTGGAATGAGGACTCTGGTAATGAGGTAGAGGAGCACAACTCTATGCAAGCCCCCAGCCCTCCCCCTCCTTTCATGGCCGTGTCCCACCTCCTGCCTTTCCGTCACAGTGTTGACTCTGAAAAGCCTGCGGTGTACAGGTGAAGGATGGGAGAAGGAGGAAATGTCAGGTTTCCCCCTGGCTGTGGCCTTGCAGGTCTCTGCTGTTGAGAAGGTGGCTGGCTAGGCCTGTGGCTGGTTGTGTCCCAGGAAGCCAGCACTTTCTCCTGCATTGTCCACGCTCTCTGTCATCCTGGAGGTCCCATGGGCCAAGGTACAAATGCACAGGTGGAGACTGCTTAGAGCTCTGGGAGGGCAGGAGGTGCCTCCTCAGCCCCAGAGGCCTGCTCAGGTGCGACCCCAGGGGGTTGGGGGTCTGCATTTAAATATGGTCAGTTTCTCTCTGCTGTCCTCCCCCCTCCCTCATACTGCTCTCACCTTTCACCACATCCTGAGAAGTCACACTATTTGGGTGAGTGGCAGCTTCTCCAGGAGCCCAGCTCGAGCTTTATGGGCTGTCCCGGCATAGCTCTGGTCCCTCCTCTTCCCCCGGGGATGATTTACTTGTTGGAAGCACGTCGTTTCCCGCAGCTCCTGCCCGCGCCTGGCAGGGCTCTCTCCCTGCGGTAACTGAGCAAAGCGTCCCGAGAGGCCGGGCCGGGGCTGCGGGAGCCCTTCTGCGGCCGGGCAGCGCCAGCCCCGCCAGGGCAGAGGGAACGGGGAACAGCCCTTTCCAACTCACCTGGGAGCAGGCATTTGGGCAGCGCAGGGCAGCCCGCGTCCCCGGTGCAGCGGATCGGTCCCGGGGCCTGACGCTGCTCCGTGGTGAGTCTGTCCGTGCGTCCATCCCCGTGCTCATCCATCCATCCATCCATCCATCCACTTGTCCGTCTGTCCGTCCTCACCCCCGCCGTTACGTAAAGCGGCGGGGCGGCGCCTTTAAGAGCGGGGCCGGGGGCGGGTCGGGGGCCGTCCGGGCTCCCGGCGGCGGCGGCGGCAGGAGGAGGCGCGGGGGGGCAGGAGGGGAGGAAGGGGCGGCGGAGTCGGAGCTCCGGAGCTCCAGCGGCGCGGCGCGGGGGGGCTTCCCCAGCGTGCGGGGCCGGGGCGGGGCCCGCCGCCGCGTGCACCATCCGGGGGCAGGGGGGCGAGCGGGGCGCCAGGGGTGCCGGAGGGCGAGGGGCTGAGCCCGGCGGTGCCGGAGGGCGGCGGAGTGGCCCCGGGGGTGCAGGAGCAGGGGGGCTTCACCCGCGGCGTGCAGGAGGCGGGGCTGGGGGCGCTGCCCCGCGGCCAGGAGCTGGTGGCCGGCGGCGGGGAACCGAGGGGCGGCGGGGAACCGAGGGGCGGCGGGGGGGCGGGCCGGTGGCACTGGGTGCCGCTGGGCGAGCGGACGAGCCTGCAGGAGTGGGGCGAGCGGCCCGGGCCCGTCACCGCCCTCAGCAGCCCCAAGCCGGGCGCGGAGCCGCCGCGGCCCCGGGAGCGGGGGCCGGCGCGGGCGCGGCGGCGGGCGCGGGGCGCGGAGGAGGCGGCGGCGGGCGGCAGCCCCGGCGCACGGCGGGCGCGGGGCGCGGTGCGAGGGGTGCAGGAGCACGGCCCCAAGGTCCGGCAGGAGCAGGGCCTGGCCGGCGGGCGCAGCAGGAGCGCGGCGGGGGCGGCGGGACGCGGCGAGTCCCCCGGCCCGCGCCCGCTGGTGGGTGCGGCGGGCCGGCAGGAGGAGGGAGAGGCCCGGGGCGGAGTGCAGGAGGAGGGCGAGCTCTACCCGGGAGAGCAGGAGCACCCCGGCGGCAACCCCGGCACGCGGACCCCGGCGCACCGCCCGAGCCGCAGGAGGTCCGCCCGGGTGTGAGGCCGCACCCCGTGCCCGGTGCCCGCTGCCCCGGGGGTGATCCCAGCCGCGTCCTGGACGTCGCCGGCGTCGATCGTCGCACCCCGCCCCGGCAGGTGCGTGGGCTCGTCCCGCCTGGCATGCCGGCTGTGTGGAGTAACGCCGTGCCCGTCCTCGCCCTCCGGTGACGCTGCAGACCCGGCGCAGGATGCGGTGGCAGTGGCGGTGAGCGCAGAGGTAAGGAACGAGGCGCGACCCCATGTTTGGGGGTCCTGCGAGGGGCAGGGGGGTTCAGGGCTTGGCACTGTGGTGCTGCCCGGTTGACGTCTGAGTGTGCCGGTGTGTTGGCACCGTGCCCCGCAGTACTGCGAGCTGCGGTGCTGCGCTCGTGCCCAGGCACTGCGGGACTGCTCAGTCCCCGCCGGCAGCATGCCCGACGTCCTGCTCCAGCTGCCAGGCCAAAGCAGGCAGCAGGGTTTGGTGTGAGTGGGTGCCTGGTGCCCTTGAACTCTCCTAAACCACAGCGGAAGCTGGGGGAAGTTTTTTTTTTTCCTGGAGAAAAGGCAGCTTTGCTCTTCCTCTTCCCTGGGCTCGTGGGAGCTGTGGCACTGAACAGAGGATCCTTGTCCTCCGGGGCCAGCCCAGCGCCTCGGGGTGTTGTGTTCGGCCAAAACCCCGAGCCAACAGTGAGATGCGGGGAGCCTCTGACCACCGGCCCAGCAGGCAGCACCGTGGCTGTATCCAGCCGTGTTGTGGCAGGTTTTTCTCCTAACAGTCCAGGACCGTTGGGTACGTTTGCTCTTTGTTGCTTTTGCTTTTTTTAATAAAAGTTTTAAGCTAAACCTGGTAAGATGGTGCTGACAGTCCAGACAAGGATCCCACCTTGCCAGGCGAATCCTGCTCAGCTTCCCCCAGCATGATCTGACCCCTTGCCCACTCTGAAGCAGCAGCTGGAGAGGGCGTTTGGAGGTGGCCAGAGGAACCCAGGCAGGGACAGTGTCTCTGGCGGCAATGCTGGGGCTGGGCTGTCTGGGCAGGACAGGCTGGGGCAGAGCCTGGCGCTGGCACTTCCCCACACCCTCACCTCCCTGGGGCCACTTGGTGCAGCGGGCACACCGGGGTGCAAAGGGTGTCCTTCTTGCCAGGTGCTGTGGGCTCTGGAGGTTGTGCATTCCCCTTTCAGCTGTTCATTGAGCTAGCTCAGGGCAAAGCTTTGAACAAAGTTTTTGGATACTGGGCTTTGCAAAAGTCTCCTAAAAACAGGACCTGCCTCGTGGGGTGTCTTTGAGCAGGTCTGCGCTACCAGGCACCTCTTTAGGGAGAGGGTACAGGATGGACCCCGGCTGCTGCACACCCATCCTTGGCTGCAGCCCTGCTCCTGCTGCCAGCCCCGAGCCCACTGCTCCCCGCAGGGAGTGGGGGGGTAGAAGCAGCTTCCGCATCCCCCCGTCGGGCCGCGCCGAGGCCTGGGGGTGCAGGGTGGGGGCTGTGCAGGCTGTGCAACCTGTTACCAACCCCTGGAGCTACCAGAGCCTCGTTAGCCAGGTATTTGTTAGTGCAGGGTGGGGTGTAGTGGGTATGGCTGGGGGGGCTGGCGATGCCTGCTTCTTCCTCAGGCCGATGCCAGCCTGCTGTCCCACTGCTGTGACTCAGCCTCCCCGGGGCAAGGGGGGCCCGCATGGGCAGAGGAGCAGCCCACACAGGACCATGAACTACTGTGAGCTTGTAGCCGAGGCCTGTCCCAGCCAACTGCACGCCAGACTTCACAGCATACCTCAGTTTCCTCCTGAGATGTCCCATCCTGCCCCTGGAGCCACCTGAGTTTTGACTTCAGTTGCGTCCATGAGGGATGGCAGCTGTCAGGGGCAAAGCATCCCGGGGGGGTATTACCCACTTGTATGGGTTTTGGGGGACAGGAGGAGGCTCTGCTTCATGCACAGCCCCTGCCAGGACAGGAGGACTTAGGAGAAAATCTTGTTCATCCCTTTGCTGAGCAGCCCTGGGGGAGGGCCACTGCTCGTGCTGCAGCCTGGCTAATTCGGGTGCTGTCAGTTAGTGCTAATGACCGGCAAATACTGGATGGTCTGGCCAGGATGCTGCACTGCTTTGGTGCTGGGGAACTGCGGGGATTGAGCCCTCATCCTCCCTTCCAGCTCCAGGGAGGCTGGAAAGGAGGATGAGGGCTCAATCTTGCCTGCTCCCCGCCCAAAGGGGAGATGCTGCTGTGTGGATGTGGCTTTGTGCCAGGCTGGCCTGAGACCTGACAAACTTGTTTCGTGCCAGCTGCAGCCCGGCCCAAGGACACCTCCTGTACTGGGGTGGAGATGGGGATACTGCTCGCAGCACCCCCGCGGTGGAGGGGCTGGTTGGACCCAGGGCTGAGGGTGCATCCTGGTGCCCCCCTTCCATGGCAGGACTGGGGGCAAAGCTCACTTGGGGAGCAGGTTCACAAAGGCTCTTCCAAGTGCCTGGGCAGAGCAGGTCATGACCCTGGATGCAGGGAGACTTCCCGTACCTTAACCATCAGGAAGTCTGGAGCATCTGGGGTGGACAGATAGGGGTGCCAGGCAGGGAGACCCATTCTGACCTCTCCCACTTCATCCCAGGGGGACCCTGTGACCAGTGTCACGTGAGCCCTGACATTTTGCCCCCTTGCACACTGCCCAGTTCGCTGTGACTCTGGGGCTGGCACTGCTAGGGGACCCCCACAGCGCTGTCCCTGTGGCCCAGGTCAGATCAGTGTGGGGGGCTGGCAGGCACAAACCAGCCTTGCATCAGGGCAGGGTGGCAGAGTCCCTACTGTGGCGGTGACACCAGGGCTCAGTGATGCCAAGCCAGCTGCCCTCTCCACCTCCCCAGCAATGAGGGTGCCAGGGACAGTTGCTTTGCATGCTTGTCCCCCAAAACACTGCACTGTGACCCTGCCTTGGTGGGAGAGCTTGGGGCTGAGGTGAGGATCAGCTATAGGGTCAGCAATTGCTGCCCATGCCAGTGAGCTGGGAGGTGCAAGACAAGCTAAGCCCGCCCCAGCTCGACCTGCGGAGCGGATTTAGCAGAGGAAAGAGGCTTAGGGAGGGGATTGGGGTTGTGCCGGGATGCCCCCCCCCGCCCCACATGCCTATGTCTTTCCTTTTCAAACAGCCATTGCTGCAGACAGAGGCTCAGAGCAGGGGATGCCCTGTGCTGGGGGGCAGGATCAGACCATGGGGCCAGGCTCTGGGAGCCCAGAGGTGGCAGTGAGGAGGAACCTGGCACCTCGGCCTCCCCGGCCACCCCTGCCACAGGGGTCCCCAGTCCTTCGTGCTGGCCCCCCGAGACCTCCTGCTTGCTCCATCCGGCCAACCAAGCAGCATCAGGTGCCAGCACCGAGGGAGGTAAACTGGTATGGGGGTACGTGGGGTGGCACAGGCCAGTGAGGGGCTGGGGACAGTCCCCGGGGAGGTGGGTGGCAGCAGCATCCCACAGGTGGGCAGGATGCAGGCGGCAGCCCTGCCTCTGGTGGGAGCAGGATGTGTTTGTACGCGTGGATGTGTGCGTGTCTGCACACCTGCGCCGTGGCAGCCGGGCTGGGGAGTATGTCACCACAATTTGGGGCCGCCCTCGGGGCCCTGCAAGGGCTGAATGAGCCAGCCCGGGGTGACGGTGTGGCTGCCCTGCTGCAGCCACAGTCAATGAGATCACTTCCAGGCGACACAGCTGCCAGGAAGGTGGCAGGAAGGTGGCAGGCGGGCTGTGACAGTGAGCAGGGTGACGTGATGGAGGTGAGTGGGGGACCCGGTCCCGCTCTGGGAGCTTGTTTGGGGGACCTGTCACTTCCTGGGGTCCTCTGTGCGGGGTGGTGGGCCTGGGGGATGCTGTGGCACTGGTCACAGGGATGTGGGGCCAAGTGTGGTGTCCCAGAGGGCTGGGGAGCTCCGTTGTCCCCGCAGAGGGGCGGGACACTGTTCAGTGTGGGTGTCACACCCTGGAGGGTAGAAGACAGTGCACCCCATCCAGTGGTTGTCATTGTGGTGGGACCCCCCCTCAGGGTGGGAATTGCAGGCAACTGAGTCAAGGCTGGCAGGGCACGATGCCATTTGTCTCCTTGGAGGGTACCTAATCATTCTGGTGTCAGTTAAGCCTGGTCAGGCCTGGAGGACCTGACGTGTGGGAGTGTGACCCAAATCCATGCCCAGGGCTGTGGGGACAGGGGCCGTCCCTACTCATCCCCACAGCATCGCCTTCACGGGGCAGGCTGGCGAGGGTTTTGGGGTGGCGCAGGGCGGCTGGGTCCGGAGGGAAGGTGGCATAGCACGTGCATCAGTCACCGTCCTGTGGCGTGCCAGCGCGGTGACGCCGGCGGGCCGTGCGCGGGGGCGGCTCGCTGCTCCCACGCCGCAGGCTCGGCCCGCCTCGGCTCCACGGCTGAGCTCACCTCCGTGGTATGGCAGGAGGAGTCGCCAAGGAGCTGTCCCCGCCCGGCCTCTCAGCCAGGGCAGATGCCCACCTGGACTGGGGGTGTTTGTTTCTCTGGGGGAGGGAGAGGGGAGGGGGGCTAGGACAGACTCTTGCGTCCTGCCTTGGCACGTTGACAGCCTGGTGCCACTCCTTTGGCTACACCAGAGTCTCAGGGCTCTGTGGGGGGAGCAATGAGGGGTCATGGGGGTTCTTCTGGGGGTCAGAATCATGCCCCGTGGCGTTGGCATGAGGAGCAAATTGGTCCCTGGGGACTCTGCTGTGCCCCAAAGGACAGGCAGGTCACAGGTCTTTGAGGGGGCTGCAGGCCCCCCCCCCCGCTCTGATTTCAACCAGTTGCAGCTCTGGCCCAGGGGGCTGGGAGAGGGACTGTGGCTGGGCAGCGTTGGGGTACAGGCCAGTCCCTATGTGCAGGTGTGGGGGTTCCCCATCCGGGGGGGTGGCTTCTTGCTCGGGGTCGTGCCAGGTGCAGCAGCGCCTGGCAGAGGTCTAGGAGACCCCCAGGCCCCTGCAACGGGGTGGGGGGAGAGGATTGATCCTGGCGTGCCCTTCGGACCCCCATTCCAGCCGCACCCCCCGGGGCCTGGCTGCTGTCCCAGCCGTGCCGTGCTTGCGCCAGCGCTGCCGGTCGCTGCGGAGCAGCCATCTTCCCTGTGCATCCCATCCCCCTCTGCCTGCGCAGGGAAGCGGGAGGGATGCTGGGGATACTGCCAGCGCCAGAGCCCCCCCATCCCTCTGCAGGTGCCTCCCTACCCATCCTGCCTGCCATAGAGCCCCGGCTGCTTGACGATGGTCCCCCCTCATCCTCCTCCTCCATCTGGCTGCCTGGTACACCGTGCCGGGGTGCGGGGAGAAGGGGGCTGCTGGCGCGGCGCTGGTGCTGGCGGCGATGCCACCACCTCTCCACTCAGGAGCCGGAGCAGGGACAGAAGGTGGGCGGTTGGGCTGCCGCGCCGGGAGGAACACAGTGGTGCCAGGTTGGGATTGGGGTGAGGACAAGCGCTCAAGGGGCTGCCCCCTTCTCTTTTCCCTTTTCGTCTGCATCCCTCCATCCATCCCCCCCCCGCCTCCCCTCCATCGCCGTCGCGGTCACCTTCACCCTCTCGCTGTTTTCCGGAACTGCAGCAACTTTCTGCCATGTGATCCCAAACCCGGCTCCAGCCCTCGCCGCCCCCAGGCAGACGCGGGCGTCTCCGCAGAGCCCCCCACTCGCCGCTGCGCGCAGCCGCCGCCGCCTCAGCCATGGGTGAGAGATGCGACTACCAGCGCTTGAGCAGCGCCGAGGAGGAGGAGGAAATGCACGGCCCCCTGCCCCACAGCTTCTCGGACAGCACCGGGCAGCGGGCCCTGCGGCTGGGCAGCAGGCGCCCCACGCCACCCCCCCGGCAGGACATCGCCCCGGGCGTGCCGTGCCGGAGGGTCAGTGGGGGGCAATCGGTAGAGGAGAGCGGGGGGGGGCACCTGGCTGAGCTTGATGGTCCCAGGATGGGCATGGGTTGGCAGCTGACATGGAGCACAGGGGGTCCCTGCATGGCATCTCCCCTCTGGAATGTGCAGTACCCCACAGCATCCGGGGCAGCTTGACACCCCCCCTTGCTCGGCTGTGCTCCCATCCTGACCCACGGGAGGGGGGATGCCTACTGCTTCTTGTTGGGGAAACTGAGGCATGGGGGAATGGTGTGCGGCAGCGAGGATCAGCCAAGCCTGGCACAGCTCGTGAAGGGGGGGGCACGGTGCCCAGCACAGGATGCCGTCCACCAGCTGCAGCGCTGTAAGCAGACGGTGGCCCCGCAGGCTGCCATCCCCACACGGGGGTGTCCCTGGCGGAGGCCAGGTTTTGTATGGATGTGGGGAATGTGTAGGTGCAGGTGGCTTGAGGTGTAGGACAGGTATTGTGTTGTCCTTATGGATAGATGTAATGGGGTGGGGGGGGGGGGAAGATGGGGAGGAACTGACCCCCCCACGTGCCAGCTCGGACGGGTGTGTGCGCTGCCAGGCAAGCGCGGAGGCGAGGAACATGCCACAGCGGGGGTGGGCACCCGTGGGCGCGCAGGGGGCAGGCGGCTCCAGGTGTGCGTCGGGCGGAGGCGGGAGCAGGAGCGGGACGGTGCCGCCGGCGGTGTTTGCGCACGTGCGGCCGGGCAGGGCGGCAGCCGGGGGTGCGCGGAGGGGACGCGCGTGGGGGGCGGCTGCGGTTGTGCAGGTGGCGGGAAGCACGCGGGGGGATCGCTCCTGTGTGGTCCTGGGGCGCACGTGAGCGTCCTCACCGCCCAGCGTGCATGAGCCCGGGTGCACGTAGGGTGCATCCCTGGCGCTGCAGGGATGGGTGTGCATGGCAGGGGCGGGCAGGGCACCGAGGGCCGAGCAGCACCTGTGCCGGGGGTCTAGGGGATTTGTGACTTCCCCACCACAGGATGGGAGTTTGCTGGCAGGACTCCTTGCCCAACTCGGAGTCGAGGTCGCAGGATCACTCCCTGTGCCTGTGGGTCTATCACAGAGAGGGAAACTGAGGCACGGAACCTCCCCTGGCATGGTAGGCAAAGCTGGGTTCCCCGTTCCCTTTTGGAAATCTGTACTCCCGGTGTGAGCACTGAACTGGGCAGCCTCACCTGGGACTTGGGGGTGCAGGAGGCAGTGCACTCGGTGCCAGTCCCAGTGGGTGCCATTTCTGCTTGATGAGGGTGATGCTCTGTCGAGGCAGGGCACCCCCCCACCCCCGGTGTCCCCTGAGCTGGGAAGGGGGAAGCTGGCGCGTGGCAGAGGTTGGTGCCGAGGGCACTGTGCCCAGTTGTCCCCAGTCAATGGGCTTCTTGTGCCCGGCGCTTGTGCTGCCGGGTGCCAGCTGGGATCCCAGTGGCAGTGGAAGCCCCAGTGGAGACTCCTCCTGGGGATGCACTTAACTCCCTCTTACCTGCCCCCCCTGGCACAGCAATGGCCACGCTTTGGAGGGGCCAGGCGGGGGGGCTGTGACAAGAGAGGTTGCTGTGGGTCTTTCCTCTCTCACGCTGTGGCTGCCGGCGTGGCCAGCTGTTCTCCCTGGGGAGCCCGCGGGCGGACAGCACTGCTGGGGTTGGGTGCCAGCCCCGCCAGGGAAGGGGAGCGAGCGCCGGGGTGCTGGTGGCACCCCACGGCAGAGCCCCGTGGGGGCTGGCAGCTGGGCAGCGGATATGTTTGCCGAGCCAGAAACTCCCCCCCGCAGTGCCCATCGCCCTGGCATCATGCCTGTGGCCTGGGTTGGGGAGCAGAGAGCCGGATGTCTCTTCTGCCTCCCTCCCTCCCTGCTTCCTGGGGGGGAAACTGAGGCCTGGGAGCGATTCCCAAGGCCGGGGCGAGTTTCCATGGAAATGAGAGCGGGGGTCCGGGCTCCCAGCTGCGAGCGACCGCCGAACAAGGGAGAAAGCGGGACATTGATGGGAGCCCGGCCCCTTGGGCGCGCGTCCCAGCCCGGCTGAAAATAACCCTCCTGGGCAGCGCTGCGGGCAGGCGACCGGGACCGAGCCCCGCTGCCAGCGGGGGGTCCCCAGGAAGCGGCTCCAGCCAGGGGAGTGACCCCCAGCTCTGCCTGCCGCCACCCCCCACCCCGGCCCCGTTGCGTTGGGGAAGGGGAGGGCCGGCCGGCCAGAGGATCGAGAGCCGGATGGAAGGAGGGGCAGAGCCACAACCCGCGTCCGGCCGACGGACAGCCCGAACCCCCTGCCCTCTCCAGTGGGGTCTGTGGGGCGGCCGAGCCCAGGGGACATCTCTGTAGCGCAAATGAAGGGGCTGCGGGTGCCCCGGCTGCGGTGAGCGGGCTGCGCCGTGGGACGCCGGCAGCGGGGAAGGGACATCAGCAGTGCCAGGGGCTGGCGGCGGGCAGCCAGGCAGGATGCGACGCTTCCAGGCTTTGCACCGATCCTTCCCCTTCTTCACCCGCTTCCGCCTCTACCGAGTAAGTGCCGACCCCTGCCCCGTGCAGACCCTGCGCTGGCCATCACCCGGCCCTGTCCCCGTCGCCTGCGGGCGGGGGAGCCGCAGCTCCCTTCGCCCCGCGTGGCCCTGCGTGCCCCCATGCGCCCCCGTGCCCAGCTGCTCGCCGCGCCCGCCGTATTTTTAGCCCAGTGCCGAGGGTTGCAATTGCGGTGACGCGGCCGAGGGAGCCGAGCACAGCGGGTGAAGACGCCAGGGGCCATGTCGTCTCCCGGGGAAGAAGAGAGGATGGAGAGGGCTACCGCTCTGTGGAGCTGGGGTGGCGGGTCCCAACCTCCCTCCTGCTCTCAGCAGGAGGAGGCAGAGCTATATCCCTTTCCAGAAAGGTGATGGTGAAAGTGGGGGAGAGCCGGGACAGCAGGCAGGGATGGGGAGTGGGGGGGAGCATGGGGCTTCATCTCTCCGTGTTTGTGCTCTGGCATGGCTGGGGGCTGATGCCAGCAGCACTGGGGTGCCCTGTACCTCAGCACTGGAGCAACAGGACTCTTAGAGACCCACATGTTCACATGTTTCTCTCTGCCCCCTCCCTGTGTCTGGCCAGTGAGGTGCCACCACCTATGGCAGAGGAGACCCCCCGATAGTCTGTACTACCACTCAGCCAAGTGTGCGGGCATGCCAGGGGGCCAAGGTGGCTGTCCCTGCTGGGGACAGCCCCTCCAGCTGAGCAGAGGGAATTGGGCGGGCACATCTATTCTGAGGCTCTGCTTCCCTCCTCTGTCCCTGGCACCCCTGACCAGGGATAGCCTCTGCTGGAACGGAGAGGTGGGCTGGTATTTCTATGGGCAGGACAGGGCAGACTGGGGGGCTCTGCCTATCTCTGGGGGTCCTGATGATAGGGTGCCTCTCCTGGCCTCCCCCAGAGAGCTGGTGACAGGCTCAGGAGATGACTCCACTAGTATCCCTCACAACAGCACCCCAGCCTTGATTTTGAGCCCCTCTGGGTGACTCCCCAGTGGGAATGGGGCAGAGGGGAGCAGAGCAGGGTTGCCCCTAACCCAGTATTGTGTCCCAGCAGAGGCTGAGCTGTAGCATGCAGGCGGAGGAGGGCACGGACTGGCTGCTGGAGCTGCTCACTGAGCTGCAGCTGCAGCAGTACTTCCTGCGCATCCGAGACGAGCTCAATGTCACACGCCTCTCCCACTTCGAGTACGTCAAAAATGAGGATCTGGAGAAGATCGGCATGGGACGCCCCGGTGTGTACATCCCCCCCAAACCTCTCACCAGCTGGATGTGCAGCATCTTTTGGGAAGCCCACAGGAGCACAGGGGGCTGGAGGGGACCCCTATCCCAGACTGGCTTGTGACAGTCACTGTGTCCCTGTGTCCTGCAGGCCAGCGGCGGCTGTGGGAGGCAGTGAAACGGAGGAAAGCCATGTGCAAGCGGAAATCCTGGATGAGCAAGGTAGGGATGGGAGAGAGAGAGGTGTGGCAGGGAAACTGAGGCAGACAGGAGGAGCTGGACCTCTCCCTGTGCCCTTTCGGGATGCCTGGCTCTCCCACATGCCTGGTCCCTGGAGGCTGACGGGGAAATGGGCAGAAGCCCCAGCTATCCCTGCCCCGCCTGTGGTGTGACCCTACCAGTGTGTGCCCCAGTCCCACTCAGGCTCCTGGGTCAATTCCCAGCAAAGGAGAGCCCTGCTACCCCAGCACTTGGAAAATTCATTCCCCTCATGTTATTTGCTGCTTTGTCAGGAAATTTGTTTGCAGCCGGTGAACCAGAGAGCCTTGCTCCAGACAGCTCTGTGGGCAGCCATGGTGCTCAGGACACTGCCCACCCTGCTGCCTAACAGCAAGGGGGCAAAGCCTTGTACCTGCAGGCTGGGACACACTATGACAGGGGACCTTGGGATGCTTACATATGCCCTGATGCCATCCCATCCAAAGCTGGTGCTGCTGGCACCCTATGGCACCTGGCACCCCAGAAGAGCAGAGTTTGGCAGAGCTGTTTGCCAGCTGGGCACTGGGTCATGGCCTTTCCCCTGCATGACTTGTCTGTGCTGGGACATGGTCAGGATGGGCTTTTAATAGAAGGGTACTTATATTAAAGAATAAATGGCAGAAATGCCACCTCCCACCCCAGACACATGCTGGGCCCAGCTCCCACACACCTTGCATCAAGACTGGGATGGACCCTGCCCCATGGGGCACATCATCCATCCCAGCTGAGGGAAATGGAAGGAGAGCCCATCCCCTCTGAGTGGTGGCAGTGGCAGCCAGCACGCATTGCAAAGCCCATGTCGCTGCAGGGATGTGTCACCACACTCAGCCCAAGCTGGAGGTTTCCCTTGGCTTTGTGCCCAGGCACACTGTGTGGCCTTGGCCTGGCCAAGGAGTGCCCAGGGCCCTCTGGCTACCGGCCTGGTTTGCTGTGGCTGTTGGGGAACTGCTGCAGAGCTGCTGCGGGATGAACAATCCCTTCCCTCCACGGGAATCACAGCTCAGTGTGCTGGCAGGTGGAGGAACAGAGCCTTCTCCCACAACCAGCCTTCTCTGGGTCATCACCTGTTAGGGGTCATCATTAGGTTCCAGCATGTACAGCCCAGGCAAGGGGTTGTGCCAGCACTGCTCACTTACAGACCCGAGGGCTTGGGATGTTCCCATACCCATGTTTCACCTTCCTCCATGTCCCACAGGTGTTCAGTGGGAAGCGCCCGGAGTCGGAGCTGCCGCCCCAGCCCCAGAGTACCTTCCGCAAGCCCCCCACGCCACCACCCCCTGAAGCTGGGGGCCAACACTCCCTCACCTGCCTTGTGCGGGAGCGGGACCTCTCGATCTTTGAGAAGCTGGGTGACGGCTCCTTTGGTGTCGTGCGTCGCGGCGAGTGGTGCACGCCTGCCGGCAAGACGGTGAGAGGCTGCTCTAGGGGGGTGGGGAGCCAGGCAGTGGGACCACCCACAGGGGAAGACACTTTGGAGCTCATCCTTCCTTTGGCCATAGCTGAATGTGGCAGTGAAGTGCCTCAAGACAGATGTGCTGAGCCAGCCAGAGGCACTGGACGACTTCATCCGGGAGGTGAATGCCATGCACTCCCTGGACCACAGGAACCTCATCCGCCTGTATGGTGTGGTGCTCTCCCACCCCATGAAGATGGTGAGTGTGGGGGGATGGGGCTGACCCCAATGACACCCCCATGGCAGGGGTCCCACATGATGGCATGAGCAAAGCTGATCTGGGTCTTTATCCCAAGTCCTCTGCTGGCATCCCCAGTGGGGCATAAGAAGGCTGGAAGCCAGCCAAACCAGGGTGCCCCTGGACTGACCGACTTGCTGTCCACACCCCATGGCCCAGGTGACAGAGCTGGCCCCACTGGGTTCCCTTCTGGACCGCCTGCGGAAGAACCAGGGCCATTTCCTCATCTCCACCCTGTGCCAGTATGCCATCCAGGTGGCCAAGGGCATGGCCTACCTGGAGTCCAAGCGCTTCATCCACCGCGACCTGGCTGCCCGCAACATCCTGCTGGCCTCCAATGAGCTCGTCAAGATTGGGGACTTCGGACTGATGCGGGCCCTGCCCAAAAATGATGATCACTACGTGATGCAGGAGCATCGCAAGGTCCCCTTTGCCTGGTGAGCCTTGGGGAGGGGGAGATCTGGAGGTGCAGCACCCATGGCCTTCTGATGCTCATGTCCTTCCCCCTGCAGGTGTGCTCCTGAGAGCCTGAAGACCCGCACCTTCTCACATGCCAGTGACACCTGGATGTTCGGAGTGACCCTCTGGGAGATGTTCACCTATGGTCAGGAGCCTTGGATCGGCCTCAATGGCAGCCAGGTAGGTGTACAGCAGGGACCTGCCCCCTCACCTCATCCCACTGGTGCTGGGGGGGATACGGGACACCCTGACAGCATGTGCTGTCCCACAGATCCTGCACAAGATAGACAAGGAGGGTGAGCGGCTGCCGCGGCCTGAGGACTGTCCCCAGGACATCTACAACGTCATGCTGCAGTGCTGGGCACACAAGCCTGAGGACCGACCCACCTTCGTGGCCTTGCGAGACTTCTTGGTGGAGGTGGGTGAGCAGGGAGGGGGACAGGAGCTCCAGCACCCTGTCCTGCCAGCTCTGCTCAAGCATGGATAGAGCTAAGAATATTGCTGAGGTGGGAAGTGACCTGGGCCAAGGTGGGAGCTCAGGCCAGGCAGCCCTGCAGGCTGGGAGGTGGAGGGTGGTGATATGGTTACAGCAGGAAGCATCTGGTTGCTGCAGTGCCATCGTGCACCCCAGGGCTGTGTCAGCTGAGCAGGGGATAGTGGTAATGCTGTCTCTTGTCCATTTTTGGGGCCTCCATGCCCTCCATGGGGCTGGGCCTGCCCTCAAAATAGGGTGGACGGAGGGGCTGTGTCCCCTGTCCTCACCCACCTCTCCCCCAGGCTCAGCCCACCGACATGAGAGCGCTGCAGGACTTTGAGGAGCCAGACAAGCTGCACATCCAGATGAACGACATCATCACGGTCATCGAGGGCAGGTACTGCACGGGAAGGTGGCAGGCATTGTAGAGGGGGAAATGCACTGCCTGCCAGCGTGCATAGGGATAGGGAATGGGGAGACTGGGACAATGTGAGCACTAGCAGAGCTATGGGAAGCAGGGATGGGAAGGGGTGGCTCTGCCCCCAGCATACCCGGCCGTGTACCCTACGGGTGGGCAGAGCTGAGATGTTTGTGGTCCCCCAGGCAGCACAGCATGGTGGGGCCACTCCAGAGTGGGGGGCACAGCCCTGCCCACACTGCCCACAGCCCTGCCCGAACCATCCCTGCTGACTCACCCCACTGTGCCCGTGGGTTTGCCCTGGGAAACCGCACGCCCCAGGGCCGCTCCCTGCTGATAGTGGTGGGGACGTGCCGCCAGCACCCGGAGACGTGCTGCTGTCATCGGGTTGAGAGAGGCACCGTGGGACTTGGTACTGTGTTGGCAGAACCCGCTATGCTGTGGGCTCGTCGGTCCCTGCTGACCACGCCAGGGCACAGCCACCCCCTCTGCCCTCCCGGGGATCTGGGGACTGGAGTAGGGGGCCCTTTTGTCCCTGCATCTCTATCCCAGGATGTGCCTGTCACCTTCCAGCTGGGGGAGACTGGGGACCTCCCAAAGGAGTTCCGTGTCCCCGCGCTAGGGCCGGCCCCCCAATCCCGAGGGGAGGAGGAGGAGGAGGGCTCTATTCCCGTCTCCCCCCGCCGCGGGCCGGCTCCCCGCGGTTAGTCACAACCCGGGGTGAATCAGGCCGGGTTTGTGTGTCTGCAGGGACCGGCTGCTCCCGGTCCGCCGCCGCGGGGATGACTCTTGCCCAGGGTCTGGCGGTTTAATTGCAGGGAGGGGAGGGGAGGGGAGGGGAGGGGAAGCGGCGTCGGCGGAGGGAGGGAAGGAGCGGCGGAGGGCGGTGCGGCCGCGCCAGAGCGCCTACATCGTCCCTGCCGCTGCATCGCGGCTGGGCTGCGGGTCCGCGCCCCCCGCCCCACCGCCGGCCCCAGGTGAGCCGCGGAGGGAAGGATGGAGCGGGAAGAGGGGCTGGAGGTTGCCTGTTGGTCGGGAATTGCCGGGAGTGGAGCAGAGCCGGGGCGCAGCTTCCCCTGCCTCAGTTTCCCCGAGGGACGCCGGTCCTTGGTGACCCCCGGTGATAGGTTTTGGGGGTGCGGACTCAGGGCACACGCGGCGGGTTCAGCAGCCGGGGGATGGCAGGAGCCCCAGCGGCTGCCGGTATTCCCGGAGGGGAGGCCCCTCCCCGTGCCTCAGTTTCCCCCGCGGCGGCCGCCCCCCACCGCGTTGCCTGCGGGGATGCCCGGCAGAGCTGGCGGGGGAAAGGGGGGAGCCTCTAGCCGGGGGCTGCATCCGGCCCTGCCGAGGCCGCCCGGGGCACCGTAAACACCCCCCACCCCTTTTCAAGCCCCTGCCTGTCGTTCGGCAGGCGCCGGGTGTGCGTACGTGTGTGTGGGCAGGGGCAGGGACCTCCCTGAAAGCCCCCCGGGGACCCAGCCGGCCGCGGGACGGGGCTGTCTCGGGGAGAGGAGCCAGGGCAGCGCCGGAGCGGGTTTGTGCCGGGGGTCCGAGCTGGGGTTCGGTGGGACCGAGGGTGGGAGCAGGGAGAGTGGAGGGATGGCCCGGCCGCAGCATCCCTTTGTCGGGATGCGGCGGTGAGGGGCGCAGGGAGGGCGAGTGGAGGGGACCTCCCGGGGAGGGGAGCCGTTCCCCCACCTCCCCCAGCCTGCCCGCGGGTGAGGGAGGGTGCCCGGTACTGGCTGGGCTCTGCCGGGGCTCTGCCGAGGGGTCCCGACGCTGAGTAAGGCGGCTGGCTGGCGGCAGCGGGAAGGTAAACAGGAAAAGGGCTGAGCTGGTGGCCGGGGGTGACTCACAGGTGACTCCAGGAAACTTCGGGGCCCGTGCCAGCCTCGCCAGGCTGGCACCCACACTGCCACTGCCCCCTGCCCGCAGCACACCCTGCCCACGGGGAGGGTAGGGCCCTGACAGGCAGGGGGGTAGCTTAGGGTCAGAGCCCCCCCACCATTTATTTGGCACAGTGCTGGGTGGGGTACACCATTTGGGATGCCTTTCCCTGCCCCATCCCTATTCCCCCCACCAGTCCCTCTGGACTAGATGACCTGCTCATCCACCCCAGAGGTGGCTGTGTCCTGGGCGACTCCTCGGGAACGCACTGGGGACCAGTACCCCAGGGTGGCCTAAGCCCACCACCTGTCTTTCTGCCCAACTCCCCCTGCCTGCACCAGCCTGCACAGGGCTCACTGATAATGTAGGAAGGGAGCGAGGAAGACCCCACAGACCACCGTCCCCCATATGGGCCCCCATCAGATGCCAAGAGTGTCCCCTATGCCTTCCTTAAGTGCATGGGCCACAGAGGGATCGGTAACGAGCAGCTTGGTGCAGGCATCACCCCAAGGCTCCTGCATAGCTTGAGGCAGCAAGGAGGAGGAAGGGGCATATCTTTTGGGACAAAAGCATGTAGCTTTGTTCCCCACCACTTGCATTCCCAGCACCACCAGGTGCAGGGACCATGTGGGGTGGGAGCCAAAGCATACTGCCGGTGTAGGGTTGGGATCCTGGGCACCCAGGTTCCCTTCCTGGTTGTGTCACCGCACGCCTTCATGGACTTGGACGAGTCACCTTGCCTCCTCCCCATCACTGGGGCAGGCGCGTGTCAACCTCCCATCCCCTCATCAGTAACGAGGTCCTTTTTATTCCTTAGGGCCGAGAATTACTGGTGGCGGGGTCAGAATAAACGGACCCTAAAAGTTGGCCAATTTCCCCGAAACACGGTGACCTCGGTGGCAGGGCTGTCAGCCCACGACATCAGCCAGCCGCTTAAAAACAGCTTCATCCACACAGGCCATGGAGACACCAACCCGCAGCACTGCTGGGGGTTTCCCGATAAAATTGATGAGTAAGAAACTTTTTGTCTTCTCTGCATCCTTTGCCTGCTCCCTCCCTTCCCTGCTGCCCACTGGGCTCGGGAGCAAGACGCGGCTTGGCTATTGCCCCCCTTTCCCGCCATGAAGCATCTCTTTCCGCCCCCGCTGTAATGGGAATGGTGGCTCTGGGTAGGGTTCCTGCAGCTGGACTAACTTCCTTGCCTCTTCCTACTAATGGGGTTAGGGACGTCGGGGGCTGCTGTGCTTGTGGCTGTCCCAGTGGGGAGACCTTTGTGGCTGTCCTGGGACAGGGAGACATCAGTAAGCACCACCCCAGAGGTGGCCACATTACCCCAAAGCACTTTTGGGATGTCCCAGGGCGGTTAAATGTGCGTGGCTTGCAGCCTGTCCCCACGCTTCTAACAGCATGAGTCTTTTTGAAAAGCAAAACATGAAAAAAATCCACCAAAATGATTTTTTTCTCCACCCTGCTCTATCAGAAGATACCTGGCTGGACTGTGACTGGGGGGAGGGGGGCTGGGTGCTTGTGCTCCAGTGTCCCACATACTCCCTGCCAGATGGGACTGGTTGTCTGGCAGTGAGCAGGAGCACCTTGGCAGGGGGCATGTGGGGGTCTCTCCTTGAACTGGGCTGGAGGGATGTGGGAGGTCAGTGCGGTGGGGCACAGGATAGGATTTCAAAACCTGGAAAGCTCCTGGTGGGTAGGGCCAGGTCCTGCGCTAGTCCATCCCCTGGAATCATGATCCCAACTGCTGTTTGTTATCCCAGGCCTGGGACAGCTCTGCTGGTGCCTCAGTCCCAGCCTGACCCCTCCACAGCCCCCTGTGTCGTGGGCTGTGCCGGTGGCCCTCAGAGGGCTGAACGGAGGCGCTGCGCGCACAGAGCTGGCTCGTGCCCCGGCAGGCCTCCCCGCGCCCCGCTGCGTGGGCACGGGCACTGGGTACGTGCTGCCCGGGCTGCCGAGAACGCACCGAGCTCGGCACACGCCCAAGCCCTCGGGCTGCGCCAGCTCCCGCCGGCTCCCTGGCTTGCGACAGCTCGCCCGGGCCTCCCGGCACCCACTGGCACGTGGTACTGGGGCACCCTGCCTTGGGCGCAGCATCGCCCCGGTGCTGGAGGGGCGTCCTGGGCACTGCATCCCGCACAAGTACCCTGGACACGGTGCCCTGCTTGCAGTCCCCTGGGCACAGCACATCATGCACGCGGAGCCGGAGATGGGTGGCATGACATTGGGATGGCACGACATTGGGATGGCACCAGGCTCTGTGCCGTAGCACTGGAGGCCTCTGGGGTGTGTTGCCCCAGCACTCCCAGGAATGGTACTCACCAGGCATGGTGTGTGGTGAAGGAGCTGTGGGGTGTCCCAAGGCATGAGCCTGGGGAGTGAGGGGTCCCACATGGCCCCTGCTGACTCCCAGGCACTCTCCTCTCTCCCCACAGGCTGTACCTGGGAAATCCCATGGACCCTCCTGACATTTTAGGTGTGGACCCGAGCGCTGCCAGACCTACACAGCTTCCAGGGAGGGCTAAAAGTGAGTGGCTTTTCTCCTTCCTCCTGCCCATCAGCTGCACAAAGCCCCCATCCCTGTATCCTGCTGCCAGGGTGATGGGCTGGACCCTCTCCTTTCTGTCTCTCTGCTGGCACTTGCTTTTTGCAGACCAGGGGTAGCTGGGGTGATGGACCGTGTTGTCACTTGGCTGTACGCCACTGCCAGCAGTGTGGGCGGCTGGTGGCTCTGCCTGGCTGGACTCTGCCCTGCTGCCCTTCATCCGAGTCCCTTGTCTCCTCCCAGCCTCCCACAGCTGGCCTCCTCAGTGCAGGGGATCTCAGCAGAGCTGCTATGGGGAGGGAACTTGGATGCTGTGCATATGCCACAATCCCCATAAACCTAGAGTTTTTACTTGGAGGGGCTTCCCACCAGCATCCTCTCTGTGTGCCACTGGTGAAGAGGGACACAACAAAGCATGCACCCCGTTAACAAGCACCCTGGCTGCCGCTTGCATGTTCACCCTATGCTTCCCCTTCTCTTGGGTTCTCTCTTCTGCAGGGCAGCCTCCTCCACGCCCACCTCAGCCTACCGTCCTGCTCACCAGTAAGTTGGGCTTCTTTGGTGCTGCTCTCCCTTCCTCACACCCTCTTTCTTTTCTCTCTTACCTGGGTGGCCTGGGGCAGGTGCCCTGGTGTGCCTTGGGAGCAAAGAGGGCTGAAACTATGGGGTGGTTTGGGGGCTTGCAGATGCAGATGCCCCTTCTTGCACCCTAGAGATGGGTGCTGGGACCCTCACTATCCTTCTCTGTCCCCTTCTAGAGCCTTGCTACGACCCGGTCAGTGAGGAGGAGGAGGGTCTGCCAGGGGGTCTCCGGAAGCTCTGCCTGAAGAAGCCAGGCACAGGGAAGGGTCTGCGACCGGTCAAGCCATCAGCACGAGTACCGGGCACCAAGGTGGGCGAGCGGCAACCCGGACGGCTGGCAAGTGAGGGGCTGGCAAGCAGCGAGGTGACCCTCATTGACTTTGGGGAGGAAGTGCCCCAGGGTAGCCCCTCTCCAGTGGGGGAGCTGACAGCCCCATCGTTAGCCAAGCTGGCCATGGAGGCCTGCTCTTTGCTGGACAAGACCCCACCACAGAGCCCCACGCGGGCTCTTCCTCGGCCTCTCCACCCCACGCCAGTGGTGGACTGGGACGCCCGGCCGTTGCCCCCACCGCCTGCCTATGATGACGTGGCACAGGATGAGGATGATATTGAGGTCTGCTCTATCACTAGCCCTCCAAGCCGGCGGGGCAAGACCAACTATGGCTTTGTGGATGAGAGTGAGCGGGGACCAGCACTGGAGGACAACCTCTTCCTGCCCCCCAAGGAGACCAAACAGCCCAGCATGACGCAGACCACCGAGCTCTTCGAGGAGCTGCAGCAGGAGTGCATGAAGAGGCTCAACGTCCCTCTGGGACCAGCCGCCCCAGCTGACGACAAGCCCCAAATCCCGCCCCGTGTCCCAATCCCACCCCGGCCCCTTCGCCGCAATGAGCCTGGGCGCTGGTCAGGGGACCTTTCCCCAGCTTCGGGGGGCGAGGAAGACCGGCCGCCCCAGATCCCTCCACGGGACCCACTGTCACAGCCCACTTCCCGGACACCCAGCCCCATGGCTCTGCAGGTGGGCTCTCCCCAGCAACGTGCTGCCCTCTGCTCCTGCCTCTCCACCTCACCAGGGAAGCCCATGCCCACCACACAGAGCTTTGCCCTTGACCCCAAATACGCCACCCCCAAGGTCATCCAGGCACAGGGCAAGGACTGCTCCAAGGGACCCTGCATCCTGCCTATCGTGAAGGATGGGCAGAAGGTCAGCAGCACTCACTACTACCTGCTGCCCGAGCGCCCTGCCTACCTGGACAAGTATGAGAAGTTTTTCAAGGAGGCTAAAAGCCCTGAGGAGGTGCCAGCATCCCGCCAGGTCACCACAGCCACTGTCCGTCCCATGGTGCAGCAGCCACTGCCAGACTGCAAGGCCAACTTTTCCTCCAACAACAGCAACCCTGGGCCCAAGTGCCTGGTGAAAGCCTCCTGCAGCCTCCAGAAGATCGTTTACGACGGGCCAGATGTTTGCCGTCCTGCTGACAAGATCCGGCTGGTAAGTGTCATTCCCAGCATCCATGTGGAGTGGGCTCACCTGGGCAAGAGCTTTCCTCACCCTGTGCCTCAGTTTCTGCAAGTTCAACCCCAGGGGATTGGCAACAAGGAGGCCCCAGATATCCAGGGGACATAAATCTCACTGCAATGCTAAAATGGGAATTGAAGGCCCTGGGGAGGGGGAAGGTGGCTTGTTGCTATCGTCCCCTTGGTCTCTCTAGGCTGGGGATATTGTGGCCCACCCAAGCCCAGGAGAGATTTAAGATCCCAGGGTTAAGAATGATCCCAGCTCCAGGCTGACAGTGCTCCCTGAAGATAGAACCAGGGATGGGGGCAGCCCCGGTGGTCCCCTGCTTCAGTCAGAGGCTTCTCGCTGCCCAGGGGTGGCAGCAGACAGTGACCACAAGCTCCCCCCCAGGTGCAGGAGACGGTGCATGGCGTGACCACCGAGGAGTGTCAGGCAGCCCTGCAGAACCACAACTGGAACATCCAACGGGCCATCCAGTACCTGAAGGTACAGCGCACCCCTGTTCCCTCGTCCCGGCTCCAGCAAGAGTGGTGGCACCCCTGTCACCCCTCTGGCCATGCCCTGTCCCTTTGCAGGTGGAGCAGCTCTTCTGCCTGGGGCTGAAGTCCCGTATGGAGTGCCAGCGGGTGCTGGAGATGTTCGACTGGAACCTGGCACAGGCTAGCTCCCACCTCCTCGATCCCTACAGCACCACCCGCCAGAAGTAGGGACATCGATGTTTTTGGGGGGGGAGCAGTTCTCTGTGCCACACTGCTCTGGGCAGACTGGCACTATCACCCCTCCTGAGCTCATGTCCTGTCCTCTCCTTACAGGTGGTGACAGCGGGGACAGGGCAAGCTGTGTCGAATCCAGAGCAGGCATCTCACCACGGGGCCAATCCCCCCACCTCCACCCACGCAACCTGCTGCAGGACTCTGGACTGAGCCCCCACTTGGAGGGTGGAGACATCCCAAAAGGGACCCTGCCCAGCACCACAGACTTTCCAGGGTGCTTGTGCCCTGGCCTTGGCAATGGGCTCCGTCCCCTGGCCCCTTGTTGAATTGTTTTTGTAAAGAGAAATGTAATTTTAATATATATATTATGTGTATATATAAAAATATTCTATGGAGAGGAGGGTGCCTGTGGCCGTCTCCCAGGTCTATCCCTGCCAACACACAGGGACAGGCCACATCTCCATGGGTGCTGGTTCCTCCCTGCAGGCAGCTGGGACTGTAACCCTTGGGATCCCCCATGGGATGAAGCTCAGGAGGGGATGCATGGACTGTGGGGATCCCCAGGAAGCTGTGTGACATGTGCACCTGTAAAACCTTCTGCTGAGTCCTCCCAGGCCTTTTTAGGGTGCAAAGTTCTCCCCATCCAGGGCTGCTGGAGTTAGTCACGGTATATCCCACCCCCAGGCCCAAGGCTGAGCACGGTTTTGCCTGCTCTGAGTGGGCAGTGCTTGCCTGCAGGGGAGCCCCCCGCAGCCGGGCCCCCCTTGCCCGGTGCCCCGCGGCTCCCGGCTGCCGCCTGACTCATGCCCGGGCAGGGAGTGGCGGCACCGGCATCGCCCCCACCCACGCGAGCACTGTTGTGCAACCGGGTGCCTCCTGGAGCTGGGAGCAGGTGCAGGAGTGGAGGGGTGGCTCCTGTGGGGTCCCAGAGACAGTGTCCGTGCTCACTCCCCCCTCCAAGTGGGTATCGAAGCCCCTTAGCTGGGTTTCCTGCAGCAGCAGGAAGGGATCTTGGGATCAGGTAGAGGAGGATCTTGGTGCCCAAACCCACCAGGTACTGCTCTCTAGGATACTCGACTCCAGAGCTGGTAGCTTCAGAGGAGAGACCCCGCCATACACAGTGAGGAAGGGCTACCTCGGCATGACCGTGGATCCCTCCCTGTGGTAGATGGTACCTGGCCACAGCCTGTGTACCCAGAGCTCCCTCAGCTCTGGTCCTCTGGCCGCCCTGACCATGGACGGGGAACTGGTGCTGCTGTGAGCACGGTCACGCATCACTGCTTGGGACTCTGTGCTTCTGTGTTCCCATGTGAGGTGCAGCCACCATGGCAGGGCTGTCAGTGAAGTGAGGAAGGCACAACACCATCACTGACTTACTTCCCCCTCCTTAAGTGGTCCTGGAGCTGGGTGAGACCCTGTGAAGAAGCAAACTCATTTTCTGCAGTGACTTCCCTGGGTCCGTTCATGCAGCTGGGTCCATCCAGCCTCTGTCCCTGGTGGAAGGTGACCTGCAACCCAGGGCAATGCCTGGCACCATCGCCCGTGTGGGAACAACCCCCCCACTCCATCCGGGTTTGTGTGGGCGTTTGCCGCGATGGGCAGATAACGCCTGGGACCGGCAGTGCCGAAGGGGGGGACAGGGCAGGGCCAGTACGTGGGACCCCAAGGCATCAGTGGTAGCCTGCTCCTTCCTTCTTCCTCCTTGGTGACGGGCCAACCCCTGCCAGGGGTTATCGGCCGTGCAGCCGAGTGTGGAGGAACCTGACAGCAAACAGGAGGGTGCATGGGGGTGCAGAGCCCAGCACTGACCCACCCCTCCCAGAGATATTTGGGACCCCTGTCCCCACCTGTCATCCCAGTGCCTTTAGGCCAAGTAACTTTGAAAGCCCCCGGGTGCTCCCCAGGAGCTGGGGACCACAGCCTTGGGCGGTCAGCAACGGGGTCAGCCCGGGAAGGACCCTAAAGCTTCCCATGGCAAAATGGGTGTGTCCCCCAGCAACAGTGGGTCCCCTGAACTGGGACGCTGCCACCTCAGCGCAGGCTGCGAGGACAGAGACGTCAGTGCCCCAGGCAGGGCACGTGGTGTCCCCGTCCCCCCCACCTGGGGGAGTGCTCACCGCCGGAGCCACCCGTTGCGCGCTCCCCTGAGGCAGTGAGAGCTGCAGCCCTGTCGCCTTCCTCCCTGACGCCCAAGAAGCACTATGGGGTGCCGGGGTCCGTGGCCGCTTTGGAGCTGGGTGCTGTGGGGGTTCTGGGTGCTGCCAGGTAAGTGCCAGGGTCCCTCGCACTGCTCCGGGCTGACCAGGTGGCTGATACCATGTGGGTGACGGGCTTTAAACAACCCTCCGGCTGCTACAACGCTGCAAGGTCGAGCCCGAGGGCCCGGCCGGGGTTTGGCCCGTCTCTGTCCGCGGGTGCCAAAACTTTGTCGTGGTCCCCAGTTGCAGCAGGGGAAGGTGGCAGGAATTGTGGATCAAATAGGGAGACTCACCCTGGGAGAAGGTGCCTGTCTTGTTCTTGGTCCTGCGGCAGAACGGAGGAGGGACAGGGGTGATGGGGACTCCGGGCTGTTCTTTTCCTCATCCTGCCCTCACCCACCTTCTGCACAAGCCGGGAAGATGAAGGGGCAGCCCCTTGTCCCCACGCTGGACCCATCAGAGTCGGGCAGCATCTCCCATGTGGCCGACAGCACGAGCGCCGAGCTGCCTTCAGACATGGGCATGTGCCAGGCGCTCCCCACAGCCGCAGCCGCACGGGCAGAGCTGCCCTCTCCCGCCGGCCCGACCACCGCCTCCGTGGCAGCCAGAGCTCAGGTAAGGCCGGCAGGCAGCTGGCCGCGGGCAGGTTCCTGCCTGCTGGGGCCGCGGTGGGGTTGATCCAGCTGGAGCTGCCTTGTCTCGCTCCACAGGCATCCTGGTGCCACAGGCAACAGCGAGAGGGCTGCTCCCAGCTGAAAGCCGTGGTGAGCAGGAGGGGCCACCCAGTCCGGCAGCTCTCCCTGGGGGTCCAGCTATGCAAGGCAGCCCCCAGGCAGGGTCAGGGGCTGGGGTCTCCCCTCCAGATGCTGCCGGCCACCCAACCAGCGTCCCTCCAGCTCCCACCACCGCTTGGCACGTGCAGCTTCTGTCCTCCAAGCCAACGGGGTATGCGGTGAGTCTTGCCATGGGTGCTGTCACTGCAGAGGAGATGCCAGTGACAGCATGGACCACAGAGCCACTGCTCCCCCAGGATGAGCACAGCGCAGGGTCGTCACCCCCCAGGACAAGCAGGAGCTCTGCTGGGCCACGAGCCACTGCCATGCTCCTGTCCCAGCAGGTCGTACTGGGGCTGAGTGAGGCCACCTCACCTTTGGCCACAGCTGCCAGCATCTCTCAGGACAGGGGCAACCCCATGAACATGGCAGCAGCCTCAACCAGCCCCCCCAACACAGCCACGGAGCAAGCCAGCCTGGCAGCCCCACCATCTGCAGACCTCCCGAGTGCATCCTTGGCAAAGGTCGCATTTTCTTCTGCCACCATTGGCACCGGCAAGGCTACAGAACCAGGGACACGAACCTTATCCAACACTGACCACAGTGCCTCACAGGACCCTCCTGGGCCTCCCACTCAGCTGCCTCCAGCCCTTTTGCCCCAGCTTCCTGATGATGCTGCGCTGGGCACAGGGGAGACACCTCCCCCCAGCCACAGCGCAGCCCCCACCACTGCTGGACATGGGCTGCCTGGAGCCAATGCTGTCACCCAACCCCAGGCAACAACAGGAGCTCCGGGCACACTGGCTACAGTGATGGATGTCGTGGCTGGAGACCACATCCCACCTCTGGGAAGCACCAGTGCTGAGCTGGTGTCCATCAGGAATGAGGCCAAAACCAAAGCCACAGCAGGCACTGCCATCTCGGAGACCAAGGACGTGCCAGGGGGGCTCAGCATGAGTCTGTCCCCACATGCAGCTCTCAATGATCCTGAGGGTTCCTCTTCAAGGCCCTTTCTGCGCTCCATGGGCTCTCTGCTCCCTCAGTCCCTCTCAACAGGCCTTGGGACCACCACAGCAGAGGCAGCTGCAGGCAGATCTCCTCCAGCCACTCGCAGCATGGCCATGCCCTTGTCCCTCATGGGCACCAGTGGAACAAAGCCAGACAGGGCCCCTCGAGCTGCTGCTGCTGCACCATCACCTTCCATTGCTGCATATGGCATTGGGACTGTGACAACTACCCATCCATCCTCCTTTGTTAGCAACACTCCAATTACTGAAGCAGGGATGGGATCAGCATCACTGGCCAGTGGCAGTGCCACTGCAATGCCAGGGGACACTGAAGCCACCCTGCCTGTACCTGATACATACCCCAGCCACAGCCAGCCAGGTCCCACAGCAGGCTCAACAACCCCAGGAAATGGTGTCACACCCAGATCTGCACAAACCCCAGTGCTCTGGGCTGGGCTCCAAATTGTGGAAGCTGCAGGGACAGAGATGCTGTCACCCAATGCTGCACCAGGCACTGGCACAGCTGTATCAGATACCCCTGGGGGGCCCAGAGCAGTCACTGTCCCCATGGCACCACAAGCAGACATGCCCCCTCTCCTGGAAGGCAGAGCCAGTGTAGGGATGGCTCTAGAGGTGTCCCCATCCAGCATACCCCAAGAGATGGCAGCAATCACGTCCCCGCTGTCCCCAGCTGCCCCCCTGCAAGCAATGGGGGCTTCAGGTGACCTCCAGCCTGATGGCAGCACCACAGGGCGAGGGATGGGGATGGGGTTCCTGGAAGTGAGCACAGAGGAGAACCCCGGTGCCAGTGCAGCGGGGCCAGCTCCCAGCCACGTGATTGTCACTGCACGACCATCATCAGAGCCACCTGCCACTGAGGACAAGCCCACAGCTAGGATCACCTCGCCAGCTGTTGGCCACACAAATGCATGGGAGACTACAGCTTCATCCTGGCCAGGTGCCGCAGGTACCACTGCCCATGTGGACAGCACCCGCTCTGAGAGCGGCACCAAGGGTGCAGCACCCTCAGCCAGCACCAGCAGCACCCGTGTCCCTGACTCCAATGCCACTGGCACAAGCCTGGCCACCATGCTGGCCACCACACCATCCACCACCACATTCCTCAGCACTACCCTTCCAATCACCTCAACAGGTGGGGAGACCTTTGTGACCAGGGTCACCACAGCCACGCCATCTGCCACAGCACAGGCCACCAGCACCAGCAGTGCCCTATCCCTTGCTGTAACACACAGTGAGACAAATGGAGGTGGGCAGCCTGTCCCATCCCCAGCAGCACGTAACCCCTTGGTGGAGACAACTCTTGGATCCTGGGACATCCTTGGTTCCAGCACTGCTGTTGCAATGTCCAACTCTCTCCTCCCCAGCCTGCACAGCCCAACAGAGGAGGCAACAACAGCCCCCTTATCCCTGCTTGGTGTTGGTGCAACTGGGGTGGCAGCAGCTGGACAGACTCCCACCGAGTCAGCAAAAGGCACCACTTCTCCTACACCCATCAGCTACCACGACATGGGATTAGCAGCAAGCACGTCACCTCCTGCCTTCCAGACATCTCCAGGGGCACCTGCTTGGGGGGAGAAAACAGCCACCACTGCAGGCAGCACCACAGACACTGCTGCAGGAAACACCACAGCCACCACTGCAGGAAACACCACGGCCACCGCTGCAGGGAACGCCACAGCCACCACTGCAGGGAACGCCACAGCCATCGCTGCAGGAAACACCACAGGCACCACTGCAGGGAATACCACAGCCACCACTGCAGGAAACACCACAGCCACCGCTGCAGGGAACACCACAGCCACCACTGCAGGAAACACCACAGCCACCACTGCAGGGAACGCCACAGCCATCGCTGCAGGAAACACCACAGCCACCGCTGCAGGGAACACCACAGCCACCACTGCAGGGAATACCACAGCCACCGCTGCAGGGAACACCACAGCCATCGCTGCAGGAAACACCACAGCCACCACTGCAGGGAACGCCACAGCCACCACTGCAGGGAACACCACAGCCACCACTGCAGGCAGCATGATAGCCACTGCTGCAGGGAACTCCACAGCCACCACTGCAAGAAACACCACAGCCACCGCTGCAGGAAACACCACAGCCACCGCTGCAGGGAATGCCACAGCCACCACTGCAGGGAACGCCACAGCCACCGCTGCAGGGAACGCCACAGCCATCGCTGCAGGGAACTCCACAGACACTGCTGCAGGCAGCACCACAGCCATTGCTGCAGGGAACACCACAGCCACCGCTGCAGGGAACACCACAGCCATCGCTGCAGGGAACTCCACAGACACTGCTGCAGGCAGCACCACAGCCACCACTGCAGGGAACACCACAGCCACCGCTGCAGGGAACACCACAGCCATTGCTGCAGGGAACGCCACAGCCCCCGCTGCAGGCAGCACCACAGCCACCGCTGCAGGGAACGCCACAGCCACCGCTGCAGGCAGCACCACAGCCATCACTGCAGGGAACACCACAGCTATTGCATCCACAGCCCCAGTGAGCCCAGCCAAGGAGGTGGGAAGTCTCCCAGCCCCAGGAACCACGGCACCAGTGAGACAAACAGCCACCACCAGCCCTGCCACCACCCTGGCTCATCCCTTTGGGACACAGAGAGGACCATCCACAGCACCAAGCACATCTGCCCGCACCACCACTGGGCACAGAAATCCTGCCCCTGAGCCCCAACCCCCCCATGAGCTTATCAGTAAGTAGATTTTCTTTTTCCCAAAGCCAAGAGTAGGAAAGGGGTTTTCAGCCAGTCAAGCCCTGGGATGGATGAGGCCTGGTCCAGGGTATCTCATATGCGTAGCACATTGGGCTGCCAGATTCATGGGAAAAGGCAAAATTGGACATTTGAGAGCATCCCAAAAGTGGGTTAAAAATTGGGTTACAATCCATCAGAGCACAGGCACAGCATCCTGGCAGCAAGCAGGTAGGTTTGTCCTGACTGCAGGATGGATAAAAAGACATTAATGATTTTACACCTTTTCCGTTGATCTCCTGCCCATGCCAGAGCCAGCGGCCTCACTCTACCCCTTTGGCATGGAAGGAGGGGACCAAGAGTATGTCTGGAGGATGGTGGACTTCAACTCACCCCTGTTCAAGCCAGAGATTGGATTTCCCTTTGGGAAGTCGCTGCGAGATACTCTCTACGTGAGTGCCCCCCTTGGTGAGCACATAATGGATGTGCCACCTTTTTGGTAAAAAAACCCCCAATGAAATGGAGCAGAAACCAAATTTCATCTGAATATCTTTTTTTTTACATTCAAAATGGTTGGTTTCTGCTCACCCATGGAGGCTAAAACGTATCCCAGTCAGCAAATAACAAGTTCTTTTGCTTAGTTTACAGATAACGGACAGATCATTTTTCCACCCACGGACAACTACGTCCCATCCAACCCCAACCCCCCTCCCCGGGGCTTCACTGGCCAGGAAAGCTTGCCAATGGTGGCTGTCTTTTGGGATGATGCAGACTTTTCCAAGGGTGTTGGCACCACCTGGTACCAGGTGAGGGCCACCAGAGGTGTTCTGGGAGAATCCAGTTCCTGGCTCACTCATTTAACTCTCTCTCTTGCCATCTGGCAGGAGTACTCTACACTCAGCTCTACACAAGACCCCGTTGTGCAGGATGTGGAAGCAAAGATTGAGAAATACCTGAAAATCTCCTATGTAGCAAAATGGACCTTGAAGGTGACGTGGGAAAAGGCTCCAGCATACCCATCCCGGAGGGATGACACTCAGGTGAGCAGCGGGGGACCCAGGTGACAGAGAGGACTGTTGGTGGCTGTTTCAAGTCTCACCGCCTCATTCTGGGCTGCAGGGAGAGCAGGGGAGGTTTTGGGGGTGCTAAGGGGGTGCCTTGGGTTTCTCCAGACGAGCACCTACCAGGCAGTTCTCACCACCGACGGGAACCGCTCCTTCGCCCTGCTGCTCTACCAGGATGGTGGGATGCGCTGGGACTACACCAAGCTGGCTGCAGCCAATGTGCTGATCGGCTTCTCCAGGTGCTGCACACGTGTCACTGGGTTTTGGGACAGCAGGGATTTTTTCCAGCACTGTGTTGGGACTGTCCGAGGCATTACCCCCAGGAGAGCCCAGCTGCCAGTCATAGAGCAACCCCACCCCATTTAAACACTTTCTCTTGCAAACTGCAGCAGTTCCCACCCCAGCTGCTCTATGGGGAGAGGAGGAGGGCTGTGTTGGAAGGATGACCCCAAACCTCATCTCTCCACACAGCGGCAACGGCTATGCCCAAAACAATGAGCTGACCCGGAAGCCACCAGCTGCCAAGTACCGACCAGACCAGCACAGCAGCACCGACTCCGGTACGGCACTGGGGGGTCCTCGGGCGGGTGGGGAAGCGGGAGCTGTGTGCTCTGTGCTGGGAGCGTGACCCCAGCACCCATCCCTGGGAGGTGACGGGCCAGCAAAGCCACTGGACAAGAGCTGGCCACCAAGAGCAGGCTGTGGGTGTCCCCTGTCCTGCTGTGGCTTGCCACAGCCCCGCTGGCTCTAGAGGGAGCCTGGAGACCTCGTGTGAGGTCAGTGGCCAGGGACAGCTGTCCCACGGGATCCCTCAGCACAAGGTGAGACCCCAGCTGAGCGGTGCCGATCTCTGGTTGCTGCCCCAGATGTGCGCGGGCTGTGGATTTACAGACTGGACAGTCGCTCCCGGGTGAATTACAGGCTGCAGTGCCTGGCGTGGCTGGACACAGAGCCAGCGCCGGCCACCTGGAACAGACAGCTGCCACCGTGCCCCTGCTCCCGGCCCCAGGCAGAGCTGGATCCCCGCTACCACTGGAGCAGAGGTACCAAGGACAGCCCCCCAGGACCAGCTGCAGAGTGGGAGGATGGTCCCTTCCTGCTCTGAGGACAGCTGTGATGCCCCCCACTATTTCAGGCCCAGCAGACACCTCCGTGAGGATGCTGCGCACTGCATCCCCCAGCCCAGCTGGAGCTGGGGTGCGATGTCTGTACCAAGGTGGGAGCTTGCTTGAAGGCTGGCAGGAGAGATCATGGAGCCTTCCCTTCCACACTGCCACTGGTAAGTGGGAGCTGGCATTCCCTCACCCTGAAATATCCCAAGCATCAAGTACAGGCAGAGCAAGGGCTCTGACACACCCCAGCACCTTCCTCCACAGACAAGGAGCTGGAAGCATTTGACTGGTGCTGCCGGCGTGTGGGGAAGCCCCTGTTCTGTGCCAGGTTTGCTGAGAAGAGACCGAGGGTTGGCTGTGAGGGATACGTGCCACCCACACCCGGTGAGTCCCCAGGCTCTGCCTCTGCTGTGCCAGGGCACTGAGCTGTGCATGGACCCCATGCATTACTCACACTTTGCAGTATGCCAGTGCGGGCTGCTGAGCCACCACAGCTCTGGGGCTGCTCTTCTCCCTGAAATGACACCAACATTTGCTCTTCTTCCTCCCCCCAAAACGGCTCCATCCCCTTTGGACCCCAGCTGGTGCCTTCGGGGACCCTCACATCACCACCCTGGATGGACTCACCTACACCTTCAATGGGCTCGGGGACTTTGTCCTGCTACTGGCCAGTGATGCCCAGACCAGCTTCATTTTGCAAGGGCGCACAGCACAGACTGGCATGGCCCAGGCCACCAACTTTGTGGCCTTTGCTGCCCAGTACATCTCCAACACCACCACAACAGTGAGTAGGAGTGCCCTGGGTATGAGTCTGAGCCTCTAATGGGAGGTACCCCTCTGGCAAGCTGGGCATCACCTCTGCATCACCTACAAGTGGGTGGGACCTGAGGGGCATGCCCTCTCCTTTTCCTGCCACCTCCCGCTACTCCAACAAAGTACTAATAGTGGTTGGATGGACTAATATTCACCAGGCACAGGTCTAACAACTCCTTCTAATGGGCCAGCAAGGGCTGGAGACTCTGAACGAACATGGTCTGCTTCACCTTGTTCATTGCACACTCTTTGTCCTGACACTTTAGTACAAGCGACTGCTCTTCCTGACTTTGCAGAATTGCTCCCCACACCCGTTTAGTTTCATTAAGCAGAATGTCCTGGTGTCACCAGGAACAGCCATTGAATAGCATGAGGAGGGGGCTCAGAGCTGGCAGCCCACCAGCACAGCTCTCCATGCTGTCGAGGTCAGCTGAGCAGTGGTGGTGGCGTGGGTGTGCCCCTTGCCAGTGGTGATGGGCACCTGGCTGTCCTCTTCTGTGCAAACATCAAAGCTGCTGTGTCATGTGTCTGCTGGGGTGAAGAACACACCAACGCAGGCCCCAGGGCTGAGCCTCTCTTCATGGGCTGGAGGAGGATGGGATTTAATTGTTCCCAGCATGGGGGGACAGCAGGAAGGGAAAGCAGAGGGCCTGACTGGGACATCCACCATGATTTTCAGGTTGAGTGGACCTTGGGGAGCCAGGATGACATCCAAGTCCTCCTGAACAACGAAACTGTCCAGTTTTCCTATTCCCAAGGTGAGCAAGATCTGCTGTTAAATGCTAAATGTATGTGGGGAGGACCAGAGATGTCCCCATCCCCTGGGACCAGCCCTGCCCCATGCGAGGGCAGACATCCTGAGATCCATCAAATGTCTCTCACCTGCACCTGTCCCTGATTTGGGTGGGGTGGATGGGGAGCACTTCCCTCCATGAATCCATGGTCATCGTTTCAGATCCCAGCCTTGTCTGGACTCTCCCTCTGTGCTCTCCTTCTCTTGCAGACCTGGGTGATGAGGTCTACTACAGCCCTGGTGTCCTGCTAATCAACGCCTCCTCTGTCACGGCTGTCTTCAATGGGGCCATCTCTGTCTCCATCTCGGCTGCCTCTGGGATCCTCAGCGTGGTCTGCAGCCTGCCCGACTGGTACCGAAACAGCACCAGGGGCCTCCTGGGTGAGGGCTTCTGGCACCGCCGCAGAGCCGGGGTGTAAATTCTCTTCCCACTCTAAAGTAGGCTAGAAAACTGGGGAATTGTGCTTGTGAGGGCAGGGACACCTGGGTGTAAACTAAACACTGGCCAGCACCAGAGAGGTCAACCCTGGCAGGGGGGATTCCAGTCCTCTGGTGCTGCTCCACCAGGTGTGTGGGACCATGACCCCACAGATGACTTCCAGATGCCAAATGGTACCAGCATCCCAGTGAACAGCAGTGAGGAGAAGATCTACAGCTATGGGATGACCTGTAAGTCCGGGCTTAGGATCTCCCTTGATGATCCCCTCCTTCTTGCACCTTCTGGCCATGCTTTGGCTTGAGATACCTAAACACTTGCCTGAGCAAAAGCAGTGCCAAGGGAAGGTGTTTGGTGTCCCCACTGCTCTGTGAAAAGGAACCCTAAAATACAACAAACCTTAAAATGGCCTGTATACATGGTGTGCTCTCTTGCAGGGGCTGTTGGGGAGCACAGCCTGTTCGCTCAGCCTCTGGACTCAGCAGCACTGAACTTCACACCCTTCTTCTTGTCTCGGCTGCGGCAGGAGAATGAAAGCCAGTACCAGCTGGCAGCCTCGCAGTGTCACGGCAGCAAGGAGTGCATCTACGATTCGCTGAGCACAGGGAACTTGACCCTGGGCCTGGCCACCCAGAGCCTTGCAGCCGACTTCCAGCAGAGGAAGACAGCACTCAGTAAGTGGAACACATCCTCACCTCCGAGAGGGCATGGCTTGGATGTAACTGGGCAGTGCCCTGCTCCTTTCCTGGGCTCTCTTGCTTCATATGAGACAGGAGAGAAGTCACCAAGATCTTGGATTTGCACTGCCCAGCTGGCTTGTCTCCGGTCCTGGGAAATGCTACCAGGAGGACAGTTGCCACCAAGATTTTGGAACTGCATTTCCTGGAACTGCATTTCTGGCTTGTCTCCAAACCTGGGAGATGCCACCATGCTGTGCAACATAAGGGCCTTGTTGGTGGGAAGCCATGACAAGTTCTGCCTGGGGTCCCGTCCTCACTGGGGGGGACTCAGAGCCAAGGGGTGATACGGCCACTTGTGTGCTGGGCTGCTCTTTCCTCAGATGCCTTCCCTCCCGTCATCACCGGTGACCCATCAATCACAGCCTTCAGGACAGAGAGGGTCAGAAGGCAGTACCAGGCCTTGGGGGCAGGTGCACGCTTCATTCCCCATCTCTCACCAGAGCTCAACATATCGGGTAAGGAAGGAGAGATGGAGCAGCTGGGATGGGAAGGAATGGGAAGGAATTCTTCTGCCACCTCTAACTGGCATCTCTCCTCCTGGCAGAGAATGGCACCCTGATATGGGAACCCCACGGGATAGCCCCATTCACCATCAACCTGGAGGCTGTTGGGTCCAACAACATCTCTGCACTCCTCCAGCTCCGCTTCACCCTTTGCAGATGCAGCAGGAGCCAGGAGTGTGACTACAGCAACACTGTCACTGTCAGGGAGTCTTCCCTGCAGGTAGTGTGCCTGTCCCCATGCCAGCTGTGCTGGCTGTCTTCTCTGTCCACTCACCCTCCTCACATTCCCTAAGCCAGTGTCACCATCCCCTTCCCAGCTGGCAGCCTGCAGATGTGAGAGTGGCTACTCGGGTCCCTCCTGCCAGGACCCTCCAGACCCCTGCGCCCAGGGATGCTTCCCCGGTGTGGGATGTGACCCTTTCAGTGGCTGTGGCCCCTGCCCAGCTGGCCTGACAGGGGATGGACAGCACTGCTCAGGTGACAAGGGCTCACACCACAGCCACTGGGACCCCAGCCGAGGCGTTTGTCCCGGTGCCATAGTGCATTGCCTCGGCAGATATCGATGAGTGTGCGCAGGGGACGGAGTGCCCAGGGAACAGCACCTGCACCAACACCGTGGGCAGCTACATCTGCTCCTGCCTGGCCAGTGAGCAGGGTGAGTATGGGGTCCCTGGCAGGCATGGTCCTTGTCCTCATCACCACCAGGCTCTGTGGAGAGAGTTCCTGACGGACCCAGGCTGGCCAGAGAGGAGAGGGAGAGCTGGCTGAGCTCTGTGCCCAAACCCTTACTGTCATTAACAGAAGGGACCAGAGTCCAGCTACCACTCGTGTTCCCAGGCCACAGATCTCACTAATCCACTGGGAAGGGAGATTTTTCCCATGCAATTTTTCTCCTTGAGAAAAATTCTCATCCCAGCAAAGTTCAAATGCACATGCGGAAGTTGGGAGCTAAATCAAGCTCTGTTTTAAGATTGCTGTGGTGGGGTTGGGTTGATGGCTTTTGCACTTGTTCTAATGCATCAGTCTGGGATTTTAGAAGAGCAAATGGCTCCAGCTGGGAGGAGGGAGAGTGGGGCTTTTCCTTGAATTTGTACTAAAACTCCTAACACAAAGAAAGAAAAACAAAACAAAACTTGGAAAAAAGGCCTTACGGATCAGCTGTGGATGGCTCAGTGAGCTGGGGCTCTGCCCTGCAGCCAGGTTCATACCTTACCATGCTCTCCGTCCCACAGGTGAGAGGCCAGGCTGTGGCTCAGCCTGTGGCTACCACTCCTGCCCTGAGGGCTACTGCAGCAACGGGGGACACTGCCACCTTCACCCCATCACCTGTGCCCCTACCTGCGCCTGCCCTCCGGCTTTCACCGACCAGCGCTGCCTGGTGGCAGGGGGGGATTTTCGGCCACTGCCCAGCTCAGGTGGGTACCTGTGCCCTGCATGGGGTGAAACCCAACCCCACTCACCCTGGTCCTGGGATGCCAGAGCCACCTCTGTGGCTTTCCCCCAGCAGATCTCCCTCGGAGAAGCATCCAGATGAGGATCAAGACGCTGCAAAACACCACTGCTGAGGAAGTCAACAGCACTGTATGTTACTGGAGGGGATGGGCTCAGAGCAGGGGACACACTGGCATACTGGGAAATGTGGCAGCTTGGGGTGCCCATGCCTCTGTATGCCCTCCCACGGGATCTCTGGGCATAAGGGGAGGAAGCACCAAGTGCACGATTATGACTGCAGCTGTGGCCATGTGCCACGTCCCCAGCAAATGAACCAAAGGCCAGAGCAACCCTTGGGGCTTGGCCACCATGCCCACAACACTCATCAACCTTTCCCCATCCTGGTGTCATTCTGCCCTCCCCTAATGCCTTCTTCCTCCCCCCGCTGCAGGTCTCAGCCATCCTGGACTCCCTGGAGGTAAAGGCTTTCCAGAGCAACACCAACATTACCCAGACGTGAGTTAGATGTGAAGCAGCCCGTGACCACTCCAAGGATCTGGTGGAGCAGGGCTGAGCATGGGCCCGGGGAGTTTGGTGCACAAAGGGCATTTTCCCCCAGCTCAGAATCTGTTTTTCCAGCCCTCATGCTAGTAAACCCTTGGAGACACCAGCCAGTTGGCACCTTCCATTCCTGCCTCATCCCTTCTTTACCATCACGCAAATGGGGATACTGAGGCACGGTGAGGCTCAGTCACTCTGTGAGGCAGCAGCAGCTCTGCCAGCAGCCCTCTCTTTTCTCTGCAGGACAGACAGCGATGGCTTCACCTTTGTGGTGGTGGCCGAGTTTGCCTATGACAGCCGCGGCACCGTCATCCGCTTCCTGAACGAGGAGCTGCCCGCGGCCATCACCAGCGCCTTCAACGCGCGGCGGGGGCGACGGGAGGCAGGCATGGGGCTCCTCTTCCAGCGCCTGCACCAGGACAACATCACTGACCTGGTGAAGCGTGAGTTGCTCCTGGCACTGAGCTGGGGAGTGCAAGAGGATTACCCCACTGTCCCCATTGTCCCCATAACCCTGGCGATTGGTTCACTCTCATGGGGGAGGCACGTGGGCAGCCCCCCAACCCCAGGCATGGATCCAGCTTGGGGAGACTTGGGGAAGCATCAAGAGGTGTCGCTGCAAGGCTGAACCCATGTGCTTTCCCTCACCAGTGACAGTGGACGAGCTGAGGGACTATTTCCCCTGCTCTCTGTATGGCTACAAAGGCTATCGGCTCCACTACATGGGGACCATCGGCTTTGTCTGCATCTCCCTGTGCAAGATGGGCTATTGCCAGCACGGTGGCCAGTGCCAGCACCTGCCCGAGGGGCCCACGTGCAGGTAGCAGCAGCCCTGGGGTGGACGAGGCCACCCTGCACAGCTGCTTCTCCCCATGGCATCACTGCTCCTCCCTCCCCATCCACAGCTGCCTGCCCTTCTCCATCTACTCCCCGGCTGGCACCCAGTGCGAGTGGCTGGCCATCAGCCTGGCTGCCTTTCTCGGCATCCTGCTGGGAGCCCTGGCTCTGCTCTGCCTCCTGTTTGCCATCGCCTGCCTGGCCCTGCACCTCTGCCGCCAGCACCGCCGCCAGCACCAGGGGTGAGCCGTGGGCTGGACCTGCACAGGGGAGGGTGCTGGGCGTGTGGCAGGTTGGGTGTCAGAGAGAAAAACTGATCGAAAATCCACATTTGAAAGATCCACCACTGGTAGAACTCTGGTTTGGGGAGGGGGGCCCTGCCCTGGGGGAAGGGTTGGGTGACCTTTTAACATCTTACAGCCCCTTTCCCAGGCATCTGCTGCTCGGGGGGGATGGGGGAGGGGGGGTGCGATAGCATCAGTGGGTTGAACATTAGCTCATTAGCTTTCCTTTTTTCCCCCATGTTAGGGAATGTTTGCATTTCTTCCTCATCCCACCCAGTATTCGGTTACAGACTGGCTTTCTATTTAATTTTAATTTGAATGCCACCCAAATTATTTCCACTGCAATTCACATGGGTCTGGAAAGAGCTGGCCTGGAGTGAGGAAGAAGTCGTTTCACGATTGGACCTTGCTCTTCTGCAGAGCAGGGAGTTAGCAGAAGAATGGCAAAGTGCAAGGCTGGGGTGGAAACACCAGCATCTCCTTCCCCGCTCCCCAGCCCTTGGTCCTGCAGTGGCAATCCACACTCAGGGGAAGCTTAGACCCCCAAGCCCATGGCTCTGGTCAGAGCTGTGTCCTGCCCATGCTCCCAGCTCCCTGCCAGCCCTGGAGCCAGGGATCTCCGGGAAGATCCTCTGTTCATTTGCACTTGTGGCAAGGAAAGAAATTGTGTGTGCACAACAACTGGGGCTTTTCCTCCTCTTACAGCCCCATCTTACCCCTGCAGTCAGTCACTGCTCCCCTTTGCCATCTGACTCAGACACCAGGATCAGGCAGGCGTTTTCCCAGCCTCTGCTAACCTGTTGTTCCTTTTCTGTCCCCTCTCTCAGGGCCAAGGAGACCTTGTGGAGGACACGACCCTTTTCCTGTGAGTACATGCCTGTAAAACTCCCCCTACCATGGCTCTGCTTCACCCCAGTCCTCAAGCTCTGCTCATCTTCCCTGCTCCAGCTTTAACGATGGCAGGAGAGCAAGCAGAGCCCACCCTCTCCCACTCCCTGGAACGGCATTGGAAACTGCAGCTCCAGGCCATTGACCCCTCAGTCCAGGTCTGCCCTGGGGTTACTGTCTCCATGGGGTGTTGGGGTGGGGAACTTCGGGCTGGGGATGGAATACTGGCCCTGTGCCTCAAAGGTGCTCAGGAGCTGTGCCTCATCCTGTAGCATCACTGATGCTTTGGCCAGCACTGGGATCTGTGCCACTGTCTGAACTCGTCGCTAGGCACAGAGCCAGTGCCACACTGACAGCATGGCCTGTCCCTCCTTTACAGATAAGAATCCAGAGACCCCACGTTATGCCTCCCAGCCAGCCCCCCCAGCAGCCCTAACCTGCCACTGGTCCTGTTCTGGCACCTCCAGGCTCACAGAGAAGCCAGATGCTGCTGCCTGCTCCACTGCTTGCTGTCAAGGTCTGCAGCAGCAGCAACACATGGAAGCAGGGGACAGGCAGCTGCCTTTTGGGCTGTGGGAGGATTCACTCTGGAGGAAGTGCTTTTTTGAATGAAAAATGTGGGTTTATGTGGGGTGACCAAAGCAGAATTTCACTTTCCCCTGACTACCTGCAGAGACAACAGGGACCATCCTTAAATGTTTCTGCACCAGGGTATGCACTAGTGTGATATAACCAGACCCTGCAGAGCCCCTGAGAGCAGGGTCAGGTGGGGCAATGCAGTGATTGTAACCCCTTAGGAACCAAATAGAATAAACCAAAAATGTTGGCTTGCTGTTCAATTATCTGCACCTCATGGGTCCCTGCTCCAACCCTGCTTCACTGTCGTCGAGCCTTCAAGTCCCTGCTTTCTGCTGGTCCCATGCACAGAACCAAAGTGAAAATGGATGTAGATTTTTTGGTTGCTTCATCCCCTCATTTTCGCTACAAAGCTACAAGTCTCTTCACACTGCTTTCATGGATACTGCTTACAGTGGCTCAGATCATGCAGGTCGGGCTCTGGTCTCCACAAACATCCCACAGCCCTTCAACCCTGTGATTAGGAGATGTTGATCCAAGGAGGGTGTATCAGACCCCATCAGACCTCCAACTCCCACCCCATTCACTGCCCTAGACCCTGGCTTATCTGCATCTCCAGCACTAAATCCAAGGACAGAAGTATCCTGTAATCCTGCTGCTCCAAGCCTGCCCCGTCACTGCTTCCCACCCCACTTTGGGAGAGGACATGGCTGCTGAAGGATCAGTGATGCTCAAATGCTTCCAAGGTCTTATTGAACAAACAGGATTTGACAATGATTTATTTTTTTTAAGAAAGGAAGATGCTTTCTTACACACAAAAAATTATTTTTCTCCCAACATTTCTGATCATGGGGTTGCATTTTGCCCTCACACACCCAGCAGACGTACTGATCTGATTCTGGCTTGATCTGGAGGATTGTCCCTTCTCCTGAGCACAGGGGCTGGGGGAACACTTCAGGGAGGGATGGCTGGGAAACAGAAGTGGGGGACAAGACAGGACAGGCTCACAGGACGAGCCTGGTGCACCCTGGCATTTAAGGGCTTGGCCACAGTCAACCCACACGTGGTGTTTAAACCCTTTCCCTGGGTGCCAGGGGTCCAGCCTCACCCTGCAGCGTGGGAGCACAGTGGGATGTAGGAAGGACAAGGGTGGTGTGTGTAGTGGGGGGTACTTGCCCACCTCCCCAGCAGTTCTGCCCCTCAGCTGCAGCTGGGAAAGGGCGACTAAAGCAACTGAATCCTTGGGACAAGTCTGGGTTAGAAACGTGAACTTGTGCCAGGGCAGGCAACTGCAGGCACTGGCCAAGTGAGCTGCCCTGCGTAGTGGGCAGGGGTGATGGGTTCTGGGTGGGACATGAGAGAAGAGCAGATCAAAGGACTTAGAGGATCAGCCATGGCCCAGAACGTGCTGTGGGTGTGCAACCTCCCAGTTACTTGTCCTCTCCGTCTGCAAAGAAGAAATGAGATTTGCTCAGCCACCTTCTCCCTGTGGGGCAAGCTGGGAGCTCCCAGGGCATTTTCTTGCAGGGGCACATGGACAGAGGGAAAGGAGACCCCACAATCCTGCTCACCTATCTGCTCATCCGAGTCATTCTCTGCCTCCTCCAAGGAATCTGTTGAGGGTTGCAAGAAAGCTCCACATCAGCTTACACCGTAACCACATTTGCTGTGCTCCTCCTCCCCTCCCAGTGCCGTCACCTCCAGACTATGCTGGTGGTTATCTGCTGAAGGAGATGCCCCTACAACCCTGCACAGCCCAGGGCATGGCACAACCTGCACATGGGCAACCCAAAACCCTTCCCCCATCTGCCCAGGGCTCTTGCTGCCTTAACCACAGGGAGGCTGGGACATTCCCAGTCCCCTCCCAACCCTGGGCACCAAGACAGCATCACCCCAGTGCACGTGAGCTGCAAACCCACCCATGCTGGGGGACTGGTATCCGTCACAGCCAATCTTCGGCCTCTTCTCACTGTAGTGGGCGCAGAGCTGGGCACTGCCCGCCCGGTTACAGCACCAGTCGTACAGCTTCAGCTCCTGGTCTGGAGGCAAAAAGGAGAGTGAGGGGCTGAAGGGAAGAGGAGGGGGAGATGGGCTGGTTACAGGTGAGGTTTTCCTTGGCTTTTGGCAGCTCCACACGCCCTCCAAGTAAAACAGCATGTCAGGAAACAGGTTGGCATAGAGATTAAAATTATTTACAGGCTACAACAATGCCAGCCTCAGCCAAGAGATGCCAAGGCTGGCTGTGCTTACCACGGTAGGGTGACGCCTGCCTGAAGAACCTCCAGTACCTCTCCTGCCGCCCCTCGATGAGCTGGTTCTGGCTGTCGTACAGGCAGCGGACGCCGGCGCCGTGCTGGTTGGGGGAGGCCGAGTGCAGCATGGAGACACGGGCACCCCACCTGCCTGCAATGGGGCAGCAGTGAGCCTTTGGCTGCTCTGCCTGGCCAGCACACCTGCCTCGGGGCAAGAATCAGGCCAGAGCTGGCTCCTTGTTATCCACCACTCTCACCAAATCACCCACGGTGCTAGAGGGGTTTGGACGATCTGATGGAGACCATCCGAGTGGTCCCCCAGGATGAGACCCTGGTCCCCAGCATCCCTATGCAGGTCAGACCAACTCTGGCCAGTCTAATAAGACAGGAACAGGTCAGCCCTCAATCCTCCTTGCTTTTCCTGTCTCTGAAGGGTAGGCCAGTCCCCCTCTTCTTTTCCTTAGGGTCACCTGCCCACCCTGCCAAGTGGGACCCCAGCACTCTCGCAGGGAAGGTGGGGAGGGACAGCTTGGGGATGAGGAGAGTGAGGAAGCAGCATGTCCACTTGCCTCCACGGCTGCTCTTGAAGCGTGGGTCCTGCTGCCCTTGCTGCAGGGAGCAAGGGCAGGTGGGCAGGCCCTGGCTCCATATCCTGGGCTCCTGCTGCTGCCCCGTCCATGCCAGACACTTCAGCCGGTAGTTGTAGCCCACGCGGCTCTCCAGCTTGTAAATCCACAATCCACGGAGGTCTGAGCAGGGAGAGAAACCATGAGCTGTCATGTCTGACCCAGGGGACCACAGGGGCTGTTTTGTCTCAAGCTGAGAGTCACATGATGCTGATGCTGGAAGCTAAGCCCATGTTGCCTCTTAGTCATGGGACCCCATGCTCAACAGCCACTCAACAGCAGGGAAACGGGGGGAGAGGCTCCTGCCAAAGAAGAAAGCCTTTGGATAGAGCCATTGGGACAAAAAGTGTCCATGGGCACAGCAGGAATGTTTCAGCCTCAGGGCATAGCTGGTATCCAGGGGAAGCAAGTTTTATGTGCTTGGGAGGGAAAGCCTGGCATTGGTGAATTCAGTGAGAGCCTCGCCATAGTGGCAGGCTGGATTTCATTCCCTGGGATTATCCTCCTCCTTGCGAACCCACCCCGGCTCTGTGGCACTACCTGTGTTGTAGCCCCTGAACTGGTCAGGGCGATATTTGGCAGCTGGAGGTCTCTTAGTCAGGTCATCGTTGTGGTAAAAGCCATCCCCACTGAGTGAAGAGGAAAGAGGAAAAATCAGGGGTTGCTCTTCCCAGGTGGGATTATCCCAGCCTCAGTCCCAGCCCCAGCCTGCCCTTCAGCCATCCTGTTCCCGTGCCAGTGGGATTGCAGCACCCACATGGCAGCTCTGGGGACAAGAGGGCAAAGGCATGAGCTGCCCCAGCTGGCTTCCTCCTCTACATAGGGTGCAGTTCTTTTTGGGTGCTGCAAACACTCCTGCTGCATCAGGGGCTGAGCCCACAGACATCTGAAAACCCCCACGAGCTGCTTCCATGGTTTCCAGCATTTTGCTGGGTGATTTGGAGCAGAAACCCATGAGTGGTCATGCACACACACACACACACACACACGCCTGTGCCGCCTGCACTTCCCATCCTGGCCACCTTTTCCTTGCCCAGCTGCAGCAAGCAGCTGATGGGAAAACCCTGGAGACAGCGTGTACAGGGCAAGACATAATGCAAGGAGGCAGGAAGCAACTGCTCCGGCCAAGCACGGAAATCCCTTCCCTCGGCTGGTGCAAAGTTCAACAAACATCCCCTGTTTCCCACTCCTTCCACCCAAACCGCCAGGATGCTGGGGGCCCAGGACTCCAGAGGAATTTGTGGATCTTAAAACAAGCACAGCCCAGCAAGACAGCATGCTGCAGAGTGATCCAGTCCCTAGTAGGGCAAATTTGTTTGTGAGGCCCCTATATGCTAAGGCTGTATGGACATACAGACCCCCTCTGGGCTGTCCTCATCCTTGTAGGGCACTCCTTGGGACATGGGGGAAGGATTCAACCAGCCAGAGCTGTGGGTGGGATGCAACCCAGTGCTCAGAGGAGGCAGGGATGGGGTGCTGAGCTGCTGTACCTGGTGTAGCCGATGAGCACATTGGTGGAAGTGAGCCTGGTGTAATCCCACTGCATGCCTCCGTCCTGGTACAGCATCAGGATGTACGACCTGAAGCCATCGGTGGTCAGGACAGCCTGGTATGTGATTGTCTGGGGAGAAGTGTTGCAGACAGGTAAGAAAGTGAGTGAAGATGTGGGGTTTAAAATTGGAGTGTAGGTCAGTGCTCACTGGGAAACAGCAGAACTGAAGTCTGGAGGGAAACGAGGCAAACACAGCCAAGGCTGGTTCACATTTCGCATGGAAAATGTGATGGTTTTACTTTGAAGCTGTTCCATGAAAAGCTTCAAATTCACCCAATTTTATGCCTCTGAAAAACAGCGTTTCTGGTGTGCAATAAACTCCCACCACATTAAAGAGAAAGGTTTTATGGAATGGGAGAAGTTCTACTAAAGATATCCCTCAAAAAACCTAAAAACCACCAAAACATGGGCACAGCCCAGGTCTTTTTGGCAAAATTCTTCAAGACTGGCCTCTGTCATAAAACTGGTTCTTATTTTCAGGCACAGAGAAGGTCACTGACTGTGGTCTTGGGGATTTCTGACTACTCAACAGCGCCTGTGTTCCACCAGTCCCTTACCTTCCGGGTGTCAGTCCTTGCTGCATAGACAGGTGCCTTCTCCCAGGTGATTTTCAGGGTCCAGACTGCAGAGTAGGAGGACCTCAGGTACCGCCGGACCTTCGCTTCCACGTCACGGACGAACGGAGGCTTGGCCGTGTTGAGGGTGGAGAACTCCTGTGGGTTGGGAACAAACAAGTCTGCTTTAGCTCCCAGTAGTAGGCCTAGACTGGGGTCACACACAGACCCCTGTAACCAAGGTGCTGGACGGGATTTGGATGGCTCAAGAGGTGACACAGCACCAACAGCTCTTAGATTTGGCTCAGAAAAGGGAAAAACTGTTCACGAGCTCCATTAATTAAACATCTCAAGAGGCATCCACAGAATAGGGGATGAGTTTATAATCGAAAGGTGTTTCGTGCAATCATGCACCCACGTGGCTTCACTCACCTGGTAAAACGTGGTGCCAACACCTCTGGAGAAGTCAGCATTGTCCCAAAACACGGCGATCATGGGAACCTCTTCGTGGCCATTGAAGCCGCTGGGAGGAGGGTTGGGGTACGTGAGGACGCTGTTGTCCGAGGCTGGGAAAATGATCTGTCCATTGTCTGTAAACTGAGCAGAGGGATCCCTCCGTCAGGTGAGATCAGGACCAGCAGCAGTCCCTGGCATGGGGCTGGCAGCCCTCCCATTTCCAAGTCCATTTTGAGCAACGCCCAAGGAAAGCCACCGCCTGCCACTGCTGAAACGGCCACAAAGTCACCTCCTGCTGCAAATAGACCACAGCGGCATCCCAGTAGCTTCAGCCCTGCAAGAGTCCCATCCCAGGCACCTGGTCCCTGGTGCCTCTCCCAGGTTTTTGGGTGATGGCTGCTTGCCCAATGAGTCAAGCCCAAGTAGACTCACATAGAGAGAGCTGCGCAGGGTCTTCCCAAATGGGAATCCAGTCTCAGGCTTGAAAAGCGGAGAATTAAAATCCACTCTCCTTTCCACGTACTCCTGATCATTTTCCCTTGCCCCATACCCATAGAGGGGCACAGCTGGAACTGGAAAAGAAAACAAAGAAACAAAGAAACAAACAGTAAAACCAAACCACGTTTACAGCAAAGCCTTTGGTCTGTGTCAAAAATTTTAAAGGGCTGAAATTATTTTGCTTCCACTGCGACACAGCCTGGGCAGCAGAAGGATGGGCGACACTGCCAGTAGCCTCCAGGGACACTCTGCATGTCACCTTCCTGCGCGGGAGCTTGTTCCCACCCCTTTCACTGCCTTACTCAAACACAGCTGCCCTAAACCTGCTACGATGGCCTTTGTGGTAAGTGTTCCCTGCTTCAACCAGCCCTGTTGGGACACTGCCATTAGGACGGGAAGAACATCATACAAGGATTGTGCCAGGGGACAGTACAGAATTAAACACCCACAGCTCTTTCTAGAGATTTTACAGCCTCCAGTTCCCTATTTATGTCTGTTAAAAAAAAAACACTTGGAGGGAATGGGTTTTCCAGCTGATGGGACTGTATTGAAGGCAGGCTCACCCTGCCAACAGTGCAAGCTCATGTGCAGGGGCTCCTCATGCTGTGTCTCCCCCAGAGTCCTGTCTTCAAATAGATCCCTTGTTTTCTAGGCACTGAATGTCCCTGAGGATGGTCCGTCAGGAAACTGGATGCGTTAGTCACACCCAGGCTGCTCTGCGAGCATCACATACCTGCGGGACTGGGCAGCAGGGCTGGGACAGCTGCTGGCCCTCCTGGTGGAGCTGGAACCACGGGGGATGATGCGCGGGAGGTGACAGTGGCTGCTCCTGGCCTGGGAAGCACCTCCCTGCCCCTGGGCACGGGGGCTGGTGGGGCTGGGCCGGCGAGGGTCGGGCTGCAGGGTGTGGCAGGGTGTGCAGTGGCTGGGAACCCGCCCTGGGATCCCCCCTGGCCTGGGAAGGCTCCAGAAAGGCTCGACCCAGACGTGGCAGGGGCTCTGTTTGCCAGGCTGGTGGTCAGCTCCCTGCCCAGGAATGGCTGCAGGGCAGCGGGTGATGAGCCACCAGCAGGTCCTGGCCCCAGGGTTTTTGCTCCGGGACTGCCAGCAGTGATGCCAGCGGGAGGAAGGCCAGGGAGCCCTGGACTCCCTCCAGGTGGGGAGTGAGTCTCCATATGTGCCCCGGATCCAGCAGCACTGGGAAGCAGACGGGTTACATCCCCTTGCACTGCCATCATTCCATGGAGCACAGCACTCGCTTCTCCAGGAACAGGGCTGTCAGCATCCCCAGAGGGGGCTCCGGGGCTTCCTGGCTGGGGGGGAGGCAGGACCAAGGCAGGGCCCCCTGGCACAGCAGCCCCCAGCTCTCCCTCTCCACCTGCAGGGGACCCCACTATTGACTCACGTGCCAAAAGCCCAGGGCTGGCAGACGCCCCCTCTGCAGAATTTCCTCTCTGTGGGGCAGAAGGCAGCACGGGGGCAGCGTTGGGGGATATGGGAGCATGAGGGGAAGCTTCTCCCAAAGGTGCCGGCATGCCTGAGGCCACCTCATCTTCAAGAGACCACGACTGAGCACCTCCAGCTTCTTCTGACAGCCCACCTGGTGACACTGGCAGCAGGGGCCTGCTCCCACTCTGGGTGCCAGGGGCAGAGTTGGGGTCCCCATTAGGTGCCAGCCCTGAGCTCAGCCCATGTCCAGGGAGAAGCAGAGAAGCAGCCACTGAGGTGGTCATGCCATTGGAAACGCCATTGTTGTCTGGAGCCACTGGGACCAGGCTGGCACCAGGGGAAGGTTCCCCATTCACCAAGGCTCCTCCAGGCACCTCCACCACATCGACTTTGCTCAGTTTTCCATCAGAAAGTTCAGTACTGGCACCACTTTGGGTGCCAGGGGCAGATACAGATGCTTCCTGAGAGCCAGCAGCCTCCAAGCTTGTGTTCAAGTCACCACCAGCTCCAGCAGCTCCAGGAAGGCTTGTTTCACCAGCAGCCTCACCTGTCCTCCCAGGTAATGAAGACTCCTCTGCAGACGAGGAAGAGGATGCAGACTGCAATGCATCTCCTGTTTCTCCATCAAGGGTTTCTGAACCAGCTGGTCCCATTCCGGTAGGAGCTTGGGACTGCCCTGCAGACCCTCCACCACCAACCACTTCACTTGCCCCTTCTTCTGCAGCAGGAAGGACGCCAGTGCCAGCACCCAGGGAGGGCTGAGCACCTTCAGCAACACTGCCTGCTCCTTCGAGTGCACCCAGGCTGGATGGATCGGAAAGAGAGGGTGCTGCAACATCACCACTGGGAGAGGCTGAACCAGATGAGGAACCTGCATCAGGCAGTTGATCCTGCTGAGGGCTGACAGCTGAAGGATTTGTCTCCATATGGGGACTTCCACTCTCTGGGTTTCCTGCCTGTGCCACATCCCCTGCACTCTCAGTCCCCTGCACCAGACCAAGCTCTGGGCGAGTTTCACCATCTGGAGAGGCTGGGAACAGACTGTCAGGGCCAGGGGCTGCGGATGAGATGGGTCCTGCCTCATCACCCCTTGACACAGAAGGTGCTGCCACCACATCACTGGGAGAGGCGATACCGGATGGGGAACCAGCGCCAGGCAGTCGATCCACCCCAGCTGCTATTCCATTCCCTGTGGTGGAGCTCAGGGATGGCTCAGACTCAATCCCACTGCCTGCTCCTTCCAGTGCTGGCTCTGCCATGCCAGCTCCTTGCCCTTCTGCTGCTGGCAGCCCCACATCTGTGCCAAGCTGGTCCCCAAGGCCAGGTGACTGGGGTCCTACTGGTCCATGAACTGCTGAGCTGGGGGTTTCCCATGCTGAAGTTGAGTCAGTGTCTGGTCCTTTGGCTCCAGGGAGGCCTGCTCCCGGGAGAGCACCAGCTGCTGTCCCCCATGGCTGTGACCCACCAAAGGATGGAGACCCAGGTGCTCCCTGGGCAGCACTGAGGTCAGGGCTCACTGGTGTCTCTGCCTCAGACACGGGGCCAGCCACAGACTCTGGGGGTGGGAAAACAGCCCCAGGAGCACTGGCAGATTCACCAGGCAGGTCCCCTGGTCCTTCAGATCCTGAGAGATCAGGCTCCATTCCAGCACTGCTGGGAGGTGCAGGACCAGTTGAAGACACTTGTCCCAGTGCTGGGACTTCTGTTCCTGTTCCATCCCCAAGTGCTGATGGAGGGGAAAGTTCAGCATTTGCCATATCCTCTGTTTCTTCTGCTGGCAGCTCTCCGGTGTTAGTGAGGTCCTGCTGAGGGCTGACAGCTGAAGGATTTATCTCTATATGGGGACTTTCACTCTCTGGGTTTCCTGCCTGTGCCACATCCCCTGCACTCTCAGTCCCCTGCACCAGACCAAGCTCTGGGCGAGTTTCACCATCTGGAGAGGCTGGGAACAGACTGTCAGGGCCAGGGGCTGCAGATGAGATGGGTCCTGCCTCATCACCCCTTGACACAGAAGGTGCTGCCACCACATCACTGGGAGAGGCGATACCGGATGGGGAACCAGCGCCAGGCAGTCGATCCACCCCAGCTGCTATTCCATTCCCTGTGGTGGAGCTCAGGGATGGCTCAGACTCAATCCCACTGCCTGCTCCTTCCAGTGCTGGCTCTGCCATGCCAGCTCCTTGCCCTTCTGCTGCTGGCAGCCCCACGTCTGTGCCAAGCTGGTCCCCAAGGCCAGGTGACTGGGGTCCTACTGGTCCATGAACTGCTGAGCTGGGGGTATCCCATGCTGAAGTTGAGTCAGTGTCTGGTCCTTTGGCTCCAGGGAGGCCTGCTCCCGGGAGAGCACCAGCTGCTGTCCCCCATGGCTGTGACCCACCAAAGGATGGAGACCCAGGTGCTCCCTGGGCAGCACTGAGGTCAGGGCTCACTGGTGTCTCTGCCTCAGACACGGGGCCAGCCACAGACTCTGGGGGTGGGAAAACAGCCCCAGGAGCACTGGCAGATTCACCAGGCAGGTCCCCTGGTCCTTCAGATCCTGAGAGATCAGGCTCCATTCCAGCACTGCTGGGAGGTGCAGGACCAGTTGAAGACACTTGTCCCAGTGCTGGGACTTCTCCTGCTTCTGTTCCATCCCCAAGTGCTGATGGAGGGGAAAGTTCAGCATTTGCCAAGTCTTCTGTTCCTCCAGTCAGCAGCTCTCCATTATCAGCAGGAGATGCTGAGGGCTGAAGGGCTGGAGGACTCATGTCACTCTGGGTATCTTCATAGGGACTGGCATCCCCTGGACCTCCTGCCTGTGCCATGTCCCCTATCCCCTCAGCTCCCTGACCCTGGATCCCAGCAGTGGGCCATGCCAGTCCATCAGGTACAAAAGGCACTGGGCTGGGGGCATCTGAATCTGAACTCAAGCCAGTGCCAAGTCCATCGGCTTCCTGGGGAGCTCCAGCTGGCATCCCCGCTGGCTGTGGCTCCCTGAGAGATGGAGACACAGGTGCTTCTGGGCCAGTAGTGAGGTCAGGACTTGCTGGTGTCTCTGCTGCACCATCAGCTTCAGGCAGGGTGATGGCTCCAGCTTCTGGGGCTGGGTAAGCGGCCCCGGGAGCACTGGGGATGTCTGTGGGGGATGTCAGAGCATCGGGAAGCAGCACTGGCTGTTCTCCAGTGGGGGTCTGCCATGGAGCAGGCTGGAGAGATGGACTGGCCAGATCCACAGCTCCCACATCCCCTGCGGGCAGCGCAGTGGCTGAGACTGGGAGATTCGTGTCACTGTGTGCATCACTGGGAAGCTCTGGAGCTGGCAGTAAGGTGGCAGTGTTCTCTGTTCCCTCAGGTGCCACTGGTGCCCTGCTGGCTGCAGGTGACAAGACTGAACCAGAAGCCTCTGATGACGCTCCAGGAACACCCTGCCCATCCCCACCGTTGGATGGTGTCAGTGAAGAGTCTGGACTCAGCACTGCCTGGCCACGGAGGAGGGAGGAATTCTCAGGGGTTTCCACTGTTCCTGACATCACTAGGCTCTCTGGAGGTAGGTGGGATGAGCTGGCTGTGCTGAATTCACCATTCACTCCATCTCCTGCATCTCCAGACTCTGAAGCCAAGGGACTTTCCTCACCAGCTGGGGCCATTTCTCCTGCTGGCTCTGGGTTAATGCCCTCAACCCCACCTACTGCTCCATCCTGCTGAGTTGGAAGCAGCTCCCCAGCGGCATCGGGACTGGGGCCCGAGGAGTTGGCACTGGCTTCACTTTGAATAGCTTCAGGCAGGGTTACACCTTCCTCGACTGCTCCCTTGGCTGTGGTCAGCCCTTGGCTCGGCAGCACAGTGACACCAGCAGTTGGCTGTGGCACCCAGGTGACTGCCAGTGGAGGGGTGGTGTTGCCAGTACTGAGGTCTGTGTCTTCTCTGTTTGCAAGGATGTCCTCCTTCACATCCTCGAGGACAGGAGTGGTCCCCAGAGGGACATCAGGAGGGATGTCTATTTCATCATGCTCTGCTTCTGGGGTGACAGCGGGGTGCTGCGTGGTGATGGCAGCAGCAGCTGTGGCTGTAGTGGGAGCAGCTGAACTTCCCTCAGTACTCTGAGTCGTGTTAGGAGGCTTGGTCACGTTCACCAAAGCTGGCACTGTAGAGCTGTATTCACTCATCACCGTCACTGGGTCTGTCTCAGTCCAGGGAGGGAAGGTCTCAGCATCAGCTGCTGTAATGCTCATCTCTGCAGTGAGTGTGGTATGGGGCCACTCGTCCTCTGCTGTGATGGGGAAAGCTGTCCCCACAGTAAAGGGCCCATCGGTAGTGACAGGGACAGCAGCAACAGCCCCAAGCCCTGCAGAGAAGCACAGAGTGGAGCGTTACAGTGGGAGCTGGAGGTGGCAGCCTACCAGGCTCAGACACGTCTCCATGAGAATCACAAACCTCCCACCACTTCTTAAACCCCTTCTGCCTCATCCCACAGCCTTACAAGGCCCAGATTAAAAGCCAAGGAGTGCAGCCTGGGCTGCCTTAGGCACATCACTGCACAGCACCTCTTGCATCCCCAGCATTAGCAGCCAGGAGCTGAGACAGGACACAACTCATTGCAGGTCAGAGAAAGACACTGGTGCAAGCATGGAGGCAAAAGCAGCTGCTGAAACCCAGTCCAGTCGTGCTGGGGATGGTACTGGGGTGCTCAGCCACCAGGTAGAGCTGGAGCCCAGTAAGTCTGGTTCATAGCCCCGGGGGTGTCTGTGGAGCTGTGCCACCCCAGGACAACCCTCAGCCCACTTTCCATCGCTGCAGGGACAGCTCTGAGCACAGTCGCTTCTGCAGAGCCTGGGGAGGTTCTGTGTTTTTTTACCTTTTGGGTGTCTGAGGGACATTTAAATAACCTTACCCAAAGCCCATTGTCAGGTAGGAAAGCCAAGGCTTAGGGAAGCCTTCCCTGACTGCAGATGCATTCTGATCTGCTGCACTTAAAGCAGGTTCAATAAAACTCTCCTGGGCTGAGCACCTGCCTGCTCCTGCCCCCATCCCTCTTGCCTCCAGCTGAGTGAAGGCACCAGGGGTTCCCCGCCCATAGAGGGAATATATGCAAGCTCCCAGGACCAAGCCCTGCTTACAGCTCTCTCCTCCTGCTGCCAAAATCTTAACCCACATCCAGGAGCTCTGCTGAAAGGAGGAGACACCTGCCCACATCCCAGACGTGTCTCCCAGAACCTACTGGCACCCATGGGTGACGTTTCACGCGGTCTTATTTTTAGGACAGGGACGCAGGCTCTTGGGAGACCAAGCTGCCACCGTTGGCTCCGTGAGGAGCCGGGTGGATCTGCTGACGCTTGGCTTTAGGGAGCTTCAATTAGAGGAGACGAAGGGCACCCCGATGGCAAGATCCAGCAGGGCTTTGCCGCAGCCTGACAGCCCCAGCCTGTTCCCAATCCCGGTGCTCCAGTTCTTCAGGTTCCCCCTGACAGGCAGCCAGATCTCCCTGCAGCAGAGGTGCCTCCAACCTCACCGCCGGCTCAGCTCGTTAGCCTGTAGCTTGTGCAGGGTCATTAATGAATATTAGCTCCTGTGCCAGACCAGTCCTCGAGGGGTCCATCCTCTGCTAGACCCATTTGCCATCAGGCTGCTTCATTGTCATCTTCCCTGGCTGGAATAAGCTCTTTGTACCAGCCCCCTCAGCCAAAGGGGCTCAGCAGCTTCCTTCCCCATCTCAGGGAAAACAAAACACATCAGTCAAGTCGTTCCCATTCAGTCTGGCCCACTCCACTCCAGTAAATCCCTGCTTTATCTTAATTCTTCAATGTGGAGCAGGAAACACCATCTACCCCACATACCCATTCATGAGAAGCTTGTGCAAGAGGGGCCCCAGCATGGAGCACCAGCATTTGCTCTTTCCTGGGATGTGGGAGGGATGGAAGCATCCCTGGGTCCTGCTCTGCCAGCTGGCTTCCCTTGGCTCCTTTGCTGGAGGGGTACACAGCTGCCTGCAGGCTTCCGGACTGGGCTCTCATGTCTCCCACAGCTCCACGCCTGCAACCAGCCCCTCGGGGTGATACTTGCCCTGTAAAACGCTTTTCCAGCTCTTTGGCTGCAATGCCTTGCAAGGACTGGTCATAAGAGGAGTTTCCAGTACAGCCAGGAGTGAAAAGCATCTCACAGCATACCTGCTGCACCCCAACAGAGCTCAGGTAGCACATGGGCTAGCAGAAAAATATAGGACATACCGTGCAGAATCCATGCGCAGCATCCCAGGAAGGTGGAGAGCGTCCATTGCCTGGTCCCCATGCCTCAGGCCTCCACACAGGCAGAGCACTCAGAAGCTCAAAGGGAGGAGAGAGCAGCGAGGAGCAGCTCCCTCCGTCCCTCCCTGCCTGCCTCTCCTGCAGAGCTGGAGTCCCACAGGTGCTCCTGCTCCTGCTCCCTCCTATTTATAGGGATGACAGAAGGAGGCAGGTTGCTCTCCCGCCCCCGGTCCCTTCCCTCCAATGTCCCTGTCACCCTTTCCTTCCCTTCCGGTCGAGCCCTCCCCTTCCCAAGGGCTGGATGCCCTGTTCAGGTGGGGCATGGGCTGGGGTGTACTCAAAGCCCACCCTGCAGGGACCCACATCTCCCCAGGGACCTGGCCACAGCCTGGTGCAGCTCCCCGGGCTGCCAGCACCAGAAGGTGAAGCTGAGCCCAGAGCAGTGTGTGGCACTGCCAACAGTGGCATGGCAGTCACCCCACGGACCCCACAGGACTTGTTCCACATGCAGGGTATGGGGCCACAGAGCAGTGTGTGGTGGTGACAAGGCAGTGCCAGCTGGTGTCACCATGCCTGTGAGGACACCACGGGCACTAAAATCACCAGCTGAGCCATGTCTCAGGCCAGAACAAGGCAGAACACAAGTCCCCACTTGGCTCCCCAGGAGCAGATTCAGGTTACATAAAGCAGGGCGAAATATGGCTGGGGTCAGGCCCTGGGGTGTCAGTTGAGCCCCTCAGTGCTCAGCTGCAACTGGAAGCACTTCAGAGCCCCAGCACACCCCAGTGGGGTTTGAAACCTGCACCTCAGTCTGGGCACAGCAGTGCTGGGGTACTGTGAGGGGGTAAATTGTTCAGGGAAGCTTCTTTGCAAGATTGGACCAGCATCCCCAGAGGCTGGAGCAGGAAAAGGCACAAACCTGGACCCCCTTCCCTGCTATGGGGATCCCCTGGGTCACTTCACCCCTATGTCTCGCCCCCCTCCTCCTCCTGGAGCAGCAATTCCTGCACGCCCCCTTGAAAACTGCTGCCAGCTCCCCTGTGAACAGCATTATGCAAACTCCTACCACTACATGGTTTTGTAGTCAATTAAACACTTCTCAACCAGAAATGCCCCCAGGCAACTCCTGCAAAGTGTTATGAGGGGTGTTAGGCAGTACACAGTGTCCTGCTGGAGTCGGGCAAGCAGCACATCAAGTGACACCCTGGCCAAGCACCAGGGCAGTGTGGATGGGGAAATGCCAGGGGAGGCCAGGTCACGGTTGATGGAACCCCGTCCTGTGAAACCCACGCATTACCCCTGGCAGCAGGAACAGCGCACAGGCGATAAACTGGGGGGAGTATCGCTCACCTGGAACTAAACACCTGCCCACCAAAAATGCCAGTGTGGGTGTAAAGCTGGGGGGGACAGTGCATTGGGGGTCTTGCAATCAGCACTGCAGATTATGGGGTGACTGACCCATCAGTGGCCACCTGAGCAGTGACCACACCAGGGCTGATGGAGGATTTGAGAGATGTAAACCTGCCGTGGGAGAGTTGTTCCTGCCCATGCTGACAATGCTGTATCACTTTGGAAAGCAACCCCAACAGGGAATACATGCTGACGCTGGAGAGAGTTGCTCCAGATGGCGTTTGAGGTGCAAAATGTGGTGGGAACCACAGGGATTGTTGCAAACATGCTGCTCAGCATAGAAAAAAACAACTCGACTGAAGTAAGGCACTGGCCCCAGCCTGCCTGCAAGCTCCTGTCCATGCTCCACAGGGGCCAGAACTGTCTGGAGACCCTTGTGTCTGCTGCTCCTGCGCATGCTGTCCCCAGAAATGCCCATCTCCCAGCAGAGTCACAGGGGTGACAAACCAAACATCCCTCTGCTCAGGCATTGGCACATCCTCCCAAGAAAGCCCACAGCCACCAAGGGATGCCTCATCTTGAGGACAGTACCCTGTTACCACGCTGGGAAGGGGCTTTTCACTGATCTTTTTGCTATGCCTGAAACCAAGGTCCTGCCAAAGCACTGGTTCCTGTAAAAGTCATTTAATCCGCTGTTACCAAAGACCAAAGCATCAAGTGGGCACTGGAGCCCTTCAGGAGCCTGTATCCAGGGGGCAATTCTGTGAATCCCAGCACCCAGGGGCTCTGCACCATCCAGCGTGGCAGAGCATGGCCCAGCACAGTGCCTTATCAGCTTTCCTAGAATTAATGGGCTGGTTGTTCCTGTGGAGAACACAGCATCTCCTACTGGCTCCACTCCAGCCTCCTGGCAAGGGCATTTGGAGAGGGCTCAGGGGTGGCAGTGGGGGAAACCAGGTTATCCATCAACCCCAAGGTTCTGGATGACTTGGCATGCTGGGTGTGTTGCAACACCCTCCTGCCATAGTGGGAGCTGGGCTATAGCCATCAGCAGGGGTGAAGGGAACAGGGACACTGGAAGGGACACTGGAGTCACAAGGATCTTGAGATGCACCCCATGATGCTGCCAAGTCCTCTGAAGGTGACATTCATGTTGGGCACAAGATTTGTTCGTTTGGACAATGCTGAGAGATTGGAGTGTATTACAGCAAAGAGGCTGAGAATTGTTTTGTGAACTGAGAAAGCAGCAAGACTTGGATCCAGCCTCCTAAGCCCCTCTTGTCAGGGGTTTATGGCAGGCAAGCAGCCATGGGGTGAAGGTGGCACCTCAAGGACGGCAAGCACAGAGAGCATGGGCAGTGTCGGGGGCTTGTCAGAGCTCTGTGCCACCACTGCAGTGATGACACATCCCCCCAGTGGGACCCTCTTCTCCCTCCCAGGCGGGGGCAGAGGGGACCAGAGCATCTCCTCCCCCCACAGCTCCCCAGCCACAATAACGGTGGAAGGAGGCTGTGCCAGCAGAGAACAGTGAGTACTCTGGTCACCTTTTCATCCCAGCACTTCAGGACCTTTTCCTCCCTTTGTGACGCAGTTTGGCTCCATTACTCTGGCCTTGGCGCCCGGCCATGTCCCGGGGTCTGAAGTTATGGATTCAACAGCCAGAGAAAACAGCCCAGTGGGACGCGACGTGGGAGGACTCTTGGCCCAGCTCCAAGGCGTAGGCAGACCACAAGGATTTCTTTCCCAGCACCCCACCAGGCAGCCAGCACAGGGACCCCTTCCAGCAGGCTTTGCCTGCTCCCCGGCTCCTTGCCTGGCTGCTAAGAGACCTCTCTCAGTCTCGATGAGCCAAATAAGCCCACAAAAGTCAGGCAGCATCCTAAAGAGCAAAGGGGCAACCCTGGAATGCAAGGGCATCCCAAATGGGAGCATCCTGACAAGCTGCCTGGGCACAGCCTCCAGCCCCAGCCAGCCTCTCCCAGGCCCAGTGAGCTGGCAGGCAGCTGGGTGATCCCATGGTGTCTCTCCCCATCCTGTCCAGCTGCTGGCTCCTTCCCAGCCAGTTGAAAATCCAGACAGCCTGAGAGCAGTCCCCAGGTTAGGAATCCCACAGCTCCACACACCCCCTCCCAGCCCTCCCTGTGCTGGGGCAGTGAGGCCTGCCAGTGAGAAGCAGGGATCAGCCAAAAACAACCCCTGACACGCAAAAAGGCTATTTTGCTAATTATTTCAGTTTTCAATCTCCAGGCAAGGTGGCTTGCTTAGGCTAATAATTGCTTCAGTTGGATTTTATCTGGTTAATTAATCAGTTAATAAATTACTTTGCTGCAGGGGGACAGATGTTGCGGCTGTCTCCTTAGCTGGGGACTGGAAAAAACAGGGAAGGAGCACAGCCCACGGGATTTCCACAGCCCCAGAGTGCACAGAGCTGCCCCTGCAGCTGTGGGGTGTCATGGGGCAGAAAGCTCCAAAGCAGAGACCCCCCAGTCTGCCAGGGTGCCGAGCCATCTTTTGGAATGCCTGCAGCAGCCCCTGGCGGGAGGGGACAGCCCTGAGCCCATCTCTCCACGCAAAGCTTTCGGGACTCAAGTTTTCCTCACTGGTACCTCTAATAGATGGCAAAGCTGAAAATCAGGAGAGACAACTTGGAAAATGCAGAAGTCATCACTTCGACACAGAAAACATGGAATTTCTATTTACTGCCCAGCCTGTGTTGGCACAGGTGTTCTCCTCTGTCAGCAATACCACAGGTGAGCCTTGGGCACCGCAATCCTGGGGGCTTCAGATCTCCTTCCTCCCATTCCTCTGTCCCCAGGGTGGCTTTGATGGCTGAGCCAGCTCAGTCCCAGATGTAAAAGCCCAGTCCTGCGGGGTTCCCTTCTCCCAGCCCCCCAGCAGAGCTGGAGGGGGTCCCACCACAGGAACCAGGTCTGGAGCAGGGTGGTGAGAGGGCTCGGGCTCTACAGACAGGCTGTGGGAAGGGGCAGGAGCAGCACTGGGGGTCCTCTGGGGGTGCAGAGTAAGGGATGGGAAGCCCCAGGTTCAAGAGGAGCTGTAGAGGATTTCCCAGGGGCCTGCACCACCATGGAGTGAGGAGCTGGGAGCAGGTGGCTTGGCAGTCCAGGCAGGAGCAGGCCGGGTGAGGGGCAGTGGTCAGGTCCTCCTCCTCCCTCGCCATGCCAGAGACAGGCCAGCGCACGGGAACGCCGTCTGCAGGTCCTTACGGAGCTGAGGGAAAGAACAGCCATCAAACAGCCATCAAACTGTGCCAGAGGGGGTTTCCTGTCCCCTGTTCCCACATAGAAAGGGGCTGATCCTGGACCATGGCAGCCAAAGGAGGGTCTCCCCTTCATCTGAAAGGGCTCTGGATGACATTCAATGCAAGATGCAGCCATTCCCCTCCCACTGGCTGCCCAACCCCCTCCCTGCGTGAACCACAGCTGTCAGATGCAGAGTGGGATCTCCTCCTGCGCACCTCACCTGGGACAGCACCAGCTCCTGCACCGTGGTGTTCCCCAGGTCCAGGGGGGTGGTTAGCTGCAGCGACAGAAAGAGGTGAGATGCACCTAGGGATTAAAAACAGGGCTCTGGTTATTGGCCTTGAACCCTGGGCTGTGCCAGAGAACCTGGAGGGTCTCTCTCCAGGATTGCTGCCACAGACATGGGACCTCCTCCCAGGTTAATTGTGTCATGGACACGCTACACTGTCAGGAGAACAAGTCTCCCACTGTACAGCAAACCACATATACCCCAAAACATCAATACCTTCACACTGAGAGTAAAGCAAGAGCAGTGGGGTTCCAGGACCCCCTGCACTGGCCCCGAGCACTGATGCTGGGGGTGGTGATGCCCACAGGCACTGCACTTACTGGTGTTGGACGAGCCAGAGGGGCAGACTGGCGGCAGCATTGTCAGGTCCGTAGGCGTGCTGAGGGTAACCTCTGAGGTCTGGGCTGAGCTGGTGGCAGGGGAAGAGGGCTCAGTGCCTGGGCAAAGCAATGTAAGGTTAGTGCTGTCTGCAGAGGTGCAGGATGCTCCTGCCGCTGGGAACAGGCTTAAGTGAAGCCACCTATGTGAAGCCACCCAAGTACATGCCCAGGATTCCCATGGGAATTTGTCACCCTGATCATGTCCCCACCTTCCAGGTGCCCCCTGGCTGAACCCACTCATAGATGCAGTGGGGGTCCCAGATACTGTCAGGGTACCTGGAGTCGACTCCATAGTTGAGGGGAAGATGTCAGTGTAGCTTGAAGAGGGGCTGCTCATGGGGTCTGATGTGCTGATAACAGGGCTGCCTGTGGTGTCCGTCAGGGCTGTCAAGGCCTTGGTTGAATCGTCTGTAGTTTCAGTGGGAGGAGGCGCGGTGGGCGGTGAGGTGTTGCCAGTCTCTGGGGATGTGCCGGACCCCTCTGGGGTGGAGGCTTCTGTTTCAGGGCTGGAGGAAAGGAGGGTGGCTGTGCTGATGGAGTCAGTGGTAGGCAGCAGTGTTGAGCTCTCCATAGGTGTTGAGGAGGTAGGGAGAGCTGGGGACACAGTTGCTGTCACATCCATGGCAGTGACCTCTGCAAAGAATTGGGACAATAAAATGCACAAGGGTTGGTGGTGAAAGGCTGAGCCTATGGCTATGCTGGGGATGGTGCAGGATCACCACCACAGTGAGCTCCCTGAGGAACTCAGAGCTACACATCAGGCATGGAGCATTGGGAGTGGGAGTTCCCCATCCTGCATGGATCAAACACACGGATCTCTGCAATGGATATCAGCCACGCAGACCACGTAAATCCCCAGCCTGACAAAGCAGGAACAAGCCATGGCCATTGCTGCTTTCAGGACAGAAACTCCTCTAGGCGCCAGTCCTAAGACCCATTCCACCTGGAGAAAGTCAGACAAACCCGTCTGACAGGAAGAGCCAAGCAGGAACTGGTGACCGTGAGACGGGCTGGAAATGCAGCAGCAGCAGTTTACACAAACCCTCTGCGCTGCAGATAATCAGGAACTGATAGCGGTGGGTGTAAATAATGGCAACGGGGGAAGCAGCCCCACAAAGGAACAAATCCCAGCTTGCAGCTCAGGATGAGCCGTTAGAGACGTGCTGCAACCCACAAAAGCTCTGGGGGGAGGGGGTGGGACACAGGAGAGCCATCCTCTTCCACTAGGGACTCTCTACCAGAGCAGTGTGCTGTCCCCAGAGAAGCCCAGGGATCTGTAACCCTCTCCAAAGGATGGGCAGGACAGCCTGGCTGCCTGAACCTTTGTCAAGGGGTGTCTGCGAGGTGGCAGCTTTGGGATGCCAGACTGGATTCCCCAGTGATCCCAGCACAAACCCGGTGAGTCTGGGACTCTGCTCACATGAGGATGGGAAACCAAAACACAAGCTGCCATCTGCTTTCAGCCAACCCAGCCAGAAACTTCCAAAGCCCCTGGCAACCACACCCTCCCTGCACACAGCAGCTGGTTAAATAAAAATATGGCGAAGGGCAAAGGTCTGACCCCAGCCCTTGCCAGGTGAGCGTCTGCACAGAAGGGCCTCATCCTCACAAAAGGAGAAGCAGCAAGTCCACCTCTGCTTCCCATTTAAGAAGCAGCAAACAGCCCCCACAGCATTCCATCCCCTGCACACCATCCCCTCCACCCTGGGGAATGATGCTCCCCGCTCTCCACCCACCCTGTAGAGAGCATCACATCCCACTCAGCCCTTACCCAGAGCGAGGTGCAGCACGGCGAGGCAGGTGAGGCTCAGCAGCAGCAGGGGCCAGGGCAGGGGCAGGGACAGCCCCCCTCTCTGCCCAGCCATGTCCAGGTGAGCAGGAGCTGACAAACCCCTGTAGGCACCGCTCTGAGTGCTCCCCACAGCCCCAGCACTGGGGTTTCCAGGTCTCCTTCACCCAGCAGAGGAGGAGCATCCAGGTGGGTCCTTTTACCCTCCAGGTGCTGGCAGCGAGGCAGGGGGTTCCACCTGACACAGACACTCCCAGGGACTGGTGCAATGCCCAGCAGACATCAACTGCACGGCTCGACCCAGAGCAGCCACCAGAAGTGGGCAGGGCAGGCCAGCAAGGCCACCACTACCACAGACCTGGCTCCTGTGGCCGTCCTCTGCCTGCTGAGGGGAGGGTGACAATGGAAAAAAGCCCAAGGATGAGCCAGGCTGCCTGAAACCCCGCACTTCACCACAGGGGTGATGTTTGGTGGTGGCTCCCAGCACCAACGCCCTCAGGAGACAACAGCCAGCTCCGTCTGAGCGCGAGGAACTGGCCAAGAGAACAGGCGGCGCTCAGGAAGGGCGTGCTCCAGGCTGAGGGTTTGTCCCCTGGGCTGTCTGTACAGGCATCACTTCCCTGTGTCACAGCATACCACAGCCCAAGTGTACTGCTGACAGCTGGAGCTGCTTCCTTCTCTTCAGGGTCAGGCACAAGAGCACTCAGAGGTGCCTGCAGGCACTGGGCCAGGTATTGGCGTTCCACAGGCAGGCATGCTGGAGGATTGTCAGGGTGTAGCCACCCTGCTGCTGAACAGGCACATGGGGGCACTGCCAGGGCACAGGCACACAGAGGCCATCACCAGGGTACCAGCACTCTGATGAGGTGCTCTCACACCGTAGGCATCGGGCCAGGGTGCAGGTACTCTGTGAGGATACAGTAGCTCACTGGGGTACAGGGACACCAGGGACATGTGCACGGCCAGGGGTACTGGGGCAGGGTAGAGTCTCTCTGTCCTGGTTGAGGTGCATGGAGTGGAGTGTCACCAGGGTACATCTGCAGCCCCAGGATAAAGGCTCCTGCAACAGCCACCAGGGTACAGCCACACTGACAGGACACGGGTGCCCAGTAAGCGGCACTGCCAGGGGACAGCAGTGCAGGGGGACTGCTGGGGGACAGTCACACTCCTTGGGGTACAGGGTACACAGAGTCTCACTGCCAGGGGGTGTGTACATACAGGCTCAGTGCTGGGGGCACAGCAACAGTACAGTCACACCATGGCACAGCCACACAGCAGTACTGCCACACCACAGCACAGGTCCCCAACCTTGGGCTACCCGCTGGCCTGCTGAGCCTGGAGACTGGGTGGCCCCTGGGGGAAGAAGCCAAGCACCTGGCTGAGCAAGATGGGAGATCCCATGGGGATTTACCACTCTGATCCACCACCTCCAGGTGCCCTGTGTCTGCACTCACCTGCAGTGTCACTGGAGGTCTCTGGTTCTGTTGGGGTGGAGGTACCAGGGGTGGTCTTGGCTGTGGTCCCAATTGGCTGGCTGGGGACAGGGGTGCTCCCAGGGACCTCTGTGGTGGTAACAAGGGAGACCGTGGTGTGTGATGGGGACATCGAGGGCTCATCTGAAGTGTCTGTCACTGCTGGAGTGATAGAAGAGGTGCTGCCGGTCCCTGGGAATGTGTTGTCAAGCAGTGTGGTTGTGGCTGGCCCTTGGTGGGTGCTGGTGCCAAACGTGGTGCCCACCAAGGTGGAGGAGAGAAGAGTAGAGGTGGGGGGAGGCAGCATGCTCATTTCAACTCCAAATGAGCTGACAGCCAGGGCTGTGCTGGTCCCCACAGACGTGAAAGTGGTCATCTTGTCACAGTTGGGTGTCATGGCCATGGAGGTTGGAGCTGGCGTGCTGGTGGTGGTGAGCCCCAGCCCTGCTGAGGTACCGCTGGTGGTGGGTTCCAGCCGTGCTGTGGTACCGCTGGTGGTGGGTTCCAGCCCTGCTGTGGTACCGCTGGTGGTGGGTTCCAGCCGTGCTGTGGTACTGCTGGTAGTGGTGAGCCCCAGCCTTGCTGTGGTACCGCTGGTGGTGGGTTCCAGCCATGCTGTGGTACTGCTGGTAGTGGGTTCCAGCCGTGCTGGGGTGCTGCTGGTGGTGGGTTCCAGCTGTGCTGGGGTGCTGCTGGTGGTGGCAGGTCCCAGCCCAGGTGACACAGAGGTGCTGTGAGCTGTGCTGCCCCTCACCTGTGGTCTGGTGGTGTTGGAGGCTGCCGGGCTACTCTGCCGAGCTGTAGAAGCACCGGGTGTAAAGTTACCCATTGGCATCCCTGGGGTGGAGGTTGCATGTCGGGAGGGAGGGAAGGCTGCTGCAGTGCTTGAGGTGGTGTTGGGCAGCAGTGCCGTGGTCTCTGTGGGTGTCAAGGAGGTTGGGATAGTCAGGGATACAGGGATTGCCACGTCTTTGACAGCGGTCCCTGCAAAGAGGTGGGAGAGGGCACACAAGGGCTGGCAGTGAAAGGCTGGGACCATGGCTCTGCTGGGGATGGTGCTATATTACCACCACCATGAACTGCCCAAGCCTTGCATCAGCCATGGATCATCAGGAGTGGGAATTCCCTGTCCTGCATGGATCAAGCATGTGGATTCCCTGAATAGCAACATGACAATCAGCCATGCAGACCACGTAAATCCCCAGCCTGGCAAAGCAGGAACAAGCCATGGCCATTGCTGCTTTCAGGACAGAAACTCCTCTAGGCGCCAGTCCTAAGACCCATTCCACCATCTTCACCCATGCCTGGAGGAAGTCAGACAAACCCGTCTGACAGGAAGAGCCAAGCAGGAACTGGTGACCGTGAGACGGGCTGGAAATGCAGCAGCAGCAGTTTACACAAACCCTCTGCGCTGCAGATAGTCAGGAACTGATAGCGGTGGGTGTAAATAATGGCAACGGGGGAAGCAGCCCCACAAAGGAACAAATCCCATCTTGCAGCTCAGGGCGAGTCCACGAGAGACCTGCTGCGACCCACAAAAGCTTTGGGAGGGGGTTGAGGGATGCAGCAGGAGGGGACCTACAGCTGTAGTTCAAGGTTCTCAGGAGGTACAAGCCCCAGGTTTATTCCCAGTTCTCAACTCAACATTGCTCTTACTTTGCATCAAGTGCAAATGTTGGGATGGCATTTGAAGTTTTGCAGGCCTAGTACATCCCAGTGAGGTTGCCATCTGGGCAGGGCCATTTGGTGCTACTGGGCAGGTTGTAGCAAAGGCAATGAGCCCAGCAGGGACCAAGGCTCAGCAAGGGGGTCAGCTGGGCCTAAGGTCTTCTCTTCCCAAATGGAGACCCCCATCAGAGGAAAAAGAAATAGAGCTTGTTGCTTGTGTTCTATAAACCACTGCCCTGTTTGCTCACTAGGACAGGGCTGAGATGTTGGAGAACAAACAGCACCCAAAGAGTTTCACCTCTGTGAGTAAAGGCACCCGAGGGCCACCCACCACCCTGGAGAACAATGCTGCTCACTCACCCCCCACCCCTTGGACAGCTCCACATACCGCTCAGCCCTTACCCAGCGGGAGATCCAGCACAGCAAGGCTCAGCAGCAGCAGGGGCAGCCCTCCCGTGCCCCCAGTCATGTCCACAGCCAGCACCCCAACGCCTTGCAAGGTGGGGGACCTGAGGACACAGAGCGTGGGGAAGGTGGCAGCGGGGAACTACGCTGCCGAGTGATGGCTGAAGGTAGTTGGAGCTGCTTCCTTGTTCCCGGGGACAGGGAGGGGAGGCACCAGCGGGCACTGACCCCCCTCCCGGGGCAGGTGCAGCGCCTTGGGCGCGCCGGGGACATCGGTGCAGCACCGGCGCCCGTGTGCGGGGGGCGGTCCCGGGCGCGGAGCCGCCCCTCGGGACACGGCCACACCCCTGGACACGCCCTTCGCACACGCCCACGGCTTGTGTAACACTCGAGGGCCGCGTGGCTGCCAGGTAGGGACTGGCATCGGCATCGGCGTCTGGATCGGGGTCGGGATCGGGACCGGGGTCGGGGTCGGGATCGGGGTCGGGATCGGGATCGGGATCGGGGTCGGGATCGGGGTCGGGATCGGGGTCGGGACCAGGAGCGGATCGGGCCGGGGACCGGAACACCGTTATCCGGCGCTTCCCGAGGACCAGGATGGGCAGGGGACCAGCATCCCCCGGGCTCTGGGGGCGGTCCGGGGTCCGGGATTCGCAAGGAAGCGTGGGAGCTCAGTCCGGCCTGGTTTCCTCTCGCAGCGGCCGCACGCAACCACGCTGCTCCGGGCGGTGCTGAGGATGCGGCGGGGACAAGGGAAGCGAAAGGCCGAGGTCACGGAGGTGCCACCTGTGTCTCGGAGGAGGACGGAGGAAGAGGAGGCGATACAGGAGGCCCGTCGGAAGGCGGCCCCGTCCGTTCGAGAGTTCAAGTACAACAAAAAGCGTGTTCGCCTTGTCTCACAGGGCTCGGACCTAAAGGATGATGCTCGGTGCATCCTTTACTGGATGTGCCGGGATCAGCGAGTGCAAGGTGCGAACCAGCTGGTGGAAGGGGCTCCCATGCGTGGTAAAAGCGCTGGTTCCCTCCTTCGGTAACTTTGGAGCTGGCCCCACTCTCTACAGGGAGGTGTGGGGGGAAACTTCCTGTGAAACTCCATCCCATCAGTGAAGCACTCTCCTGACGCCGCCCTGTGTACTTTTCCCCCAGATAACTGGGCTTTCCTCTACGCCCAGCGCCTGGCCCTCAAACAGGAGCTGCCTCTGCATGTCTGCTTCTGCCTGGTGCCCAAATTCCTGGAGGCCACCATCCGCCACTACAGGTTCATGCTGAGGGGCCTGCAGGAGGTGGCCGAGGTACGGCCAGGGGATGTCCACGCTGGGTGGGACAGGGCTCCTGGGGAAGTGGGAGATGGTGGTGGGGTGGGGTCTCTAGAGCCATGAACTGTCCCACAGCCATTTCCTTGTCACTGCAGGAGTGTGCAGAGTTGAACATCTCCTTCCACTTGCTGCTGGGCTATGCCAAGGACGTGCTGCCCACGTTTGTGGTGGAGCATGGTGTGGGTGGGCTGGTGACAGACTTCAGTCCCCTCCGCCTGCCCCGGCAGTGGGTGGAGGACGTCAGGGAACGGTTGCCGGAGGATGTGCCATTTGCACAGGTGGGTGTCAGCACTCTGGGAATGGAGCACTCTGGCTGGTGAGATGTGGGACAAACTTGTCTCCTGTGTCTTGCGAACTGGAGTGACCTGAGCAGAGAGCATGTGTGTCATGTCATCAGGACTGTTTGCTTCTCACGCCCTTCTCCATGGCTTTGCTTCCCAGGTTGATGCCCACAACATCGTGCCCTGCTGGGTCGCCTCCCCCAAGCAGGAGTACAGCGCCAGGACCATCCGGGGCAAGATCCACGCTCAGCTACCTGAGTTCCTCACTGAATTTCCCCCTGTTGTTCGTCACCCACATTCCCCCTCCTGCCCAGCAGAGGTACCAGCACGAGACACTCCAAACCCATCCACGGGCTGGTCCCAGAGTGTTTCACAGATATTTTTTGATCCTGGGAGGGGTTGGCAGGGAATAAGGACAGTGACCTGCCTGAGGTCACACACAGATGGTGTGGAGATGAGGATGCCCTGGGGAGAGGGAGGTTCGCACCTCATTCATCAGGTTCCCACATCTCTGCCATGCAGAGGGCTAGTTAAGAGGAGGAGGCTGGCATGGGCTGGGGACTTGCTGGTTGGAGACATAATACTCAGGGCAGCCCTCACTGAAGAGATTCTGCAGATGCACTCACTGTTTGGTCGCCACCCAGCCCATCGATTGGGAGGCCTGTTATTCCAGCTTGCAGGTGGACCACACCGTGAAGGAGGTGGAGTGGGCAACCCCTGGCACAGCTGCAGGACTGGCTGTGCTGAAGTCCTTCATTGCAGAGCGGCTGAAATTCTTCAGCACCCACAGGAATGATCCCAACAAGGCGGCTCTCAGCAACCTGTCCCCGTGGCTTCACTTTGGTGAGTGTCCCAGGCTTCCCACTCTGCAGCAGGCCTGAGCATTGTGGCTTGGACCAGCAGCCTGATTTGCTGCTTCTCCATGTCCCCAGGCCAAGTTTCCACCCAGCGAGCCATCCTGGAGGTGCAGAAGCACCGGCGCACGTACAAGGACTCAGTGGATGCATTTGTGGAGGAGGCTGTGGTGCGGCGGGAGCTGGCTGAAAACTTCTGCTACTACAATGAGAACTACGACACCGTGCAGGGTAACATCCCGGGTCACGTGGGCCATGCTGGGTACCCAGCTGGTCACTCCAACTTGGCAATCCCATTTCTCCTAGAAGGGCTGTGGGGGCACTAATGTCCCATCATTTGGTCCCTTCTGGAGGTAGGACAGCAGCTGGCGAGTGCCCTCTTCAAGACTGGTGCCTCTAGGGCACAGTGCCCTCAGTAGCCCCATTCTCAGGACCCTACAGAACAGGTTGCTCAGTGTTGCTCTTCATCTCTTGCTCACAGGTGCCTATGACTGGGCGCAAACCACCCTGAAGCTCCATGCCAAAGACAAGAGGCCTTATCTCTACAGTCTGCAGGAGCTGGAGCAGGGGACCACACATGACCCACTCTGGAATGCTGCCCAGGTACTGCCCTCCATCTTCCCCACAAAATGCTGAGCTTTTTTCTGAGGGGTAGAGGGGTAGAGGTGACCTACCACGGACTGACCCTTATGGCTGTCCCTATCCCCACAGCTGCAAATGGTCCAGGAGGGCAAGATGCACGGCTTCCTGCGGATGTACTGGGCCAAGAAGATCCTGGAGTGGACGCGTTCCCCTGAGGAGGCCCTGCAGTTTGCCATCTACCTCAATGACCGCTACGAGCTGGACGGGAGGGACCCCAATGGATACGTAGGCAAGCTGCAGGATGGGGGCATGGGGTGGGAGGCCTTAGCTGTGATGGCCAAGGCTGCAGTGGGTGCTCTCTGCAGGCAACTCCAGCGCATCCTGGTTTGCACCCACATGCCACTTGCTCTCTGGGTGCCTCTGAGCAAGGGAAGAGCTGACGCTTTGTCCCTGTGCCCAGCAGGCTGCCTGTGGTCCATCTGTGGCATTCACGACCAGGGCTGGGCGGAGCGGGCCATCTTTGGGAAGATTCGCTACATGAACTACGCCGGCTGCAAGCGCAAGTTCGACGTGGACCAGTTTGAGCGTCGCTACGCCCCCACACACTCCCAGTGACCCTCTGTGCTGGGGCACGTTGTGCCTTTGCCAAGCTGCCAGCTTGCAGTGATCACCCAGGGCAGGGATCACCCCGGGATGCTGAAGGGCTCCCTGCAGCAGCAGCAAGCTCCAAGGTTTTGCAAGTCTTTGCCATCAGCTGGTGCTCGAGTTGCCACACTGGGGCAGCTGCTGGAGCCCTCCTGCTGCCACAGGTTTGCTGGCAGCTGTGAGAGCCCATCTTCAGCATGCCTGTGCCTGCCAGAAGCCTTTGTTACGACCACTGTCCTCAGGAGTAGCCCAGATCGCCATTGCTGCTGGTAACCACAGCGGAGATTTGGGCTGAGCAAGGTGTTTTTAGGAAAAAGCCCCCAGGAAGAGGCTCTTCGTGAAGCCAGTGCTGGGTCTGTCAGACCCATCTTTCAACAGTTGTTTTAAAGTTTACAGTTTCTATCACCTGCATTGATGGTGTTTATGGGGACATGCACAACACTGCTGTGAAGGGAGAGCTGGGCGGCGGGGAATGGGGATGCAAGCACTGACAGAGCAGCCAAGGCCAGGCCCATGGGCCCCTCTGACAGCAGCCAAAGCAGGCTCTGGAAGGGAACAGGCATTACAGAGAGCCCCTTGTTCAGTGGCTTGTACCTCCTGCCCTGAGTCCAGTGGGCAGTTTGCAGGCGGAGGCCACAAACCAGATTAATTAGTCACGGTGTAGTGACAGTAACCCCCTCCCAGTGACTGCATCACCAGCTGCACAAGCTGTCCCTTCCATTGTTCCTTGCCATCAGCAGCACTCCCTGCCTACCCCATCACCTCCAGGGGGGATACACACCATTACCCCACCTGAAACAATGTCACAACACAACCAGACTCCTTATTAACTTAGTTTATTGAGGACGGCATTTTAATTGCTGTGCTGTGCAATAATAATCCCGTTGTGACAGCTCCAGTTGACAGCCAGGGCAGCCCCCAGCTCTCCCTCCCAAAGAGCGTCCCTGTCTTGGCCAGTTCCAGTGTTAGTTGTAGCGGTCAGTGCTGGGCAGCAGTGTCAGTGCTGGGCACAATCTCGCCCTGGAGACCTTTGCCAGGTTTGCAAGTCCTGCTGCTTCCGCACACAGTCCATGGTGGAGGGTGGAAACCATAACAAGCCAGAATTCCTTCCCTCTTCTCTAAAAGTACTCAGTGCTTTGAGAAAGGGATCTGGGCAGCCTCTCAGCTGCTGTCCCATGACATTAAAGTGCTTCAAACAAAATAGGGTGGATGGAGGTGTGCTGCTGAGGCAACTCCAGGGAAGGGGTTCCCAGGTCCGAGCAGCAACAGGAGGGCTTGGCTTGGGCTTGGGGACAGGCAAGACCAAGGCAGACCAACATCTGGTAGCCCCAGGGCTTGCAGACAGAGTGAGCAGAAGAGCAGCTGCTCTGGGGGAAAACAAGCAGAAGCAAGACACAAGGCAGCAAAATCCCTGGGGGAGCAAGTGGGGAGCTGAACCCTGCTTCCAGGACTTTGTCAGGACGCTGCAGGCAGGGGAGAGATGCTGCTGTGCGGCAGCTTGGCCCCCAGCTGCAAGGCTTGCAGCCACCCTCCCTGAGCAAGCCCTGCGGCCACCTCTCCTGGCCCCTGCCTCTTCCCCTCTCCCCAGCCCTGCTGCCCCCACAGGGAGAGCCCATGAGGGGTCACATCCCAGCCTCAAATCAGGACATGTCCTGAAAGAGCCACTGCCCTTTGAGGCCTCCTGCCAGTGCATTGCTCTCTGGTCCCTCAACACCCTCTGCACGTACACAGGCCACACCATCCTTCCTAACACCCCACATCCCACCCATGCTGAGGTGGTGCTGGCTGGGTATGCCATGGCTAAAACATCCCCCCACGATGCAGAGGCACCTCCTTAACTGGGCACAGAGCTCACCTTGTCCCACTGGGTCTGACCCTGACCCTGCAGAGCTGTCACTCATGGCAGGTGGCTCTACATCAGCGAGGAACCAGACCTTGGCAGCACCCCAGTGCCAAACCGCTCTCCTCCTGGGTATCCCCACTGCAAGCAGGCTGCCTGACCATCTCACCACAGCACAGCTGGGAAGCTTCAAGGCTTTGCCTGGCTCAGGGACCCCTCCTCTCCCAAGGGAAGCAGGAGATCTGCTGGGAGAGGGGACCAGTTCCATCCAGGGGTGAAGAACCAGGAGCAGGACAGCCCTGGCGATTTATACTGGTGAGTCCCAAGCAGATCACATACCCCCTAAGGAGGCATTTCAAGCAGCACCTCCTTGAGAGGGAACACACAGTTAAAAATACAAACAACCACATTAAAAAAAAATAAAACCAAATCCAGCAGATTAAAAAAAAAAACAACCTAAAACAACAAACCAAGACAGAGGCTTGGGGATGCAGCTGGAGGCATGAGCCTTCACCTGCATCCCAACAGGTCTTGGGCAGAAAGGCAGCTCCACACAAGGCAGGTCCTGGTGCCACAAGAGTGAGGTCCCATGTCATCCTTAGAGGAGGACATGTCTCCCTGGTAGGACAGACTGGCAGCATGAGAAGGAAGTAGGGTCAGAAGCCTCACCGTATCCCATGGAGGCAGATTTCTGTGGAGCCATGGGGATCTGCCTGCCAAAAGTCCATCAGCACATCCACTTGTGCAGCTGCTCCAGCGGCAGTGTCCCTCTGCAGCACAGGGAAATCTGGCATTTTCATCATTGCCGCCTCCTCTGCTCTGACTCTGGAGTGAGAGCAACTGCTCTCCAGCAGTGTCCCACAGCACATTTGAGAAAGGGAGCTGTTAAATGTACAACCAACCCCAAACCCCCACCCTCCCTCCATGCACACAACCCTCAGCAGCAGAATGGAGGATCAGAGGACTGAGACCTGATTCCCTCCTCCAAGGAGCAGATGTGACCAGAGCTTCCTAGTATACAGCTGATGAGCAGAAAGTGCTGACCCTGCAGGGGACCCTGCTCGGCTCAGAGCAAGGCACAGAGATGGACAGCACAGCCCTGTCTAGTCCAGCATGAACAACTGCTCGGAAAAGATCCCTGTTCTGCCTGCAGGACAGGCAGGAGCAGCTGCCTCCCCCCAAGCAAAGGCATCAGGGAGTGGGAGCACCTGGAGCAGATCCACATGATGGAATATGTTCCTTTCCCAGCCCAGCACTACTGCATGAGGGAAAAGAGATCCCTTCAAGACAGTGCTCCAAGCCTCCCAACAGTCCTCCTCATCTTCAGTCTGTGTGGTTCAGTCTCTGGTGATGAAGGCCACGCACATAAATAAACCCATGATCTGCTCCTTTGCTGCACATGCTCATGTGGCTGCCACTGCCTCCGGCTGCTCCAGCTCATCCTCGTAGTCCGAGATGTAGGACTCCATGCTCTGCTTGGCCATCAGCTCTCTCCGGGCTTGGAGACGCTCGCACCGGGGACAGCGGGCGGATTTGAAGCAGGATTTGTGGTAGCAGGCTTTGCACTCTGTGAGGGAGAGCATGGCTGAGCACTGGTGCAGGCTGACAGACTGCCTGACACTCCACACCCCAGGTCCCTGCACTAGCTTACGAAGCTTTGGAAGCACAGGAGGGAGGTTTTCTGCTCCACACAAGGTCCCTCCCCAGACTTCCTTGATACTCCAAGGAAATAATGACTTTGCCCCAAGTTTTCTCTGGCACTGCACCTGCCAAAGCAAGGCTTGCATGTAGTCAGGAGCTATTTTAAGCCAGTTCAGAGGCTGGTCCCAAGATGCAGGACCAAGCTCTACTCAGCCATTAATACTGGGCATTATCGAGGATGTCTCCTGAAGGGGCCTAGGGATTTCTTAGCATGCAGGAAGGACACAGAGATAAAGCCTTCAGGCTCTCTCTGGTCTGCAAGGTCAGCTCCAGCCATCCAAGCAGGGGCAGGGGAGCTGCGTGCAGGCTGCAGCCTGTCCTGTAAGCACAGCAGCAGGGAAGCCAGGGCTCCCAGACACCCGCTCACTGCAATCACAGCCCGACTGCCCGCTGCTGGCAGGGCAGGCAGCACACAGCGTGGTCAGGAGGGGACCTACATGCTTCCCCACGCCAGCAAACACTGTTACAATGCTGATCTACTGCTGTGAGAGTATGTTGCAGACACAGGCCATGCACAAGTGCACTCTGGTCTGGCTGGCTAAGGCTCTCTACCTCTTGCTAGCACAAATGCCACTCAAACTGGAAGCAGACCTTGGTGGCCCCAGGGTCTGCCCCCTCCCTGCTGCTCCCCAGTATCTCACCTTCACATGTCTTGCACTTGTTGAGCTCAAAGGGGAAGATGATGTCATCCTCATTCTGGCAGAACTCACAGATGAAGCCTTTGGCTTGGCACAGCTGGAAGGAGAAAAGATGAGGAAAAGGCAGCTAAATGCTCACCTCCCTGGCAAGTTAAGGCAGAAGGTAGAGTAGAGCAGGACAGCAGGACGTGGTGCCCTGCTCTAACCATGTGGGACAGCCCTTCCCCAGCATGGAGCACAGGAAGGCTGAATCAACCTGTGTCAGGGGTGGGGGAGAGCCAAAATGGGGTAGCAAATATCCCTTTTGTGCTAGGTAGGAGCTCTATGAAGCAGGCAGGAAGAGTTAGCACTGAATCAGTTAATCTGGTGGCTGCCTGGCACACCAAAGCCTCCCCATCAGTTATCTTTACAGCAAAGCCTGCTCCCAAGGCTGCAGAGCCATGCAAGAGGCAGGAGAGGAGGCCTTACCATGCACTTGTCAATGTGCAGGCTGCCTGCCTTCAGGAGCTCTGTCAGGTGAGGCATCAGGTCCCCTTTCTTGATGGCACTGAAGTCACTCAGTGAGTAGAGGTGCAAATCCTCTGTCAAATGGCCAGGCACTGTGTCAAAGGAGTCCAGGAGGCTGCAAGGACAGAGAAACCAGAGCTCAGAGCAAAGTGACTCCACTAAGACCCCTCTCTCCACTCCTTATGCTTTCTCTCCCCCTCCACTCCCCTCTCTCCCCACAATGCACAGGCTGCACAGATTCCCAATGCAAACTGCCAGGGGACAGAACCAGGACAGCAAAACAGCCTAGGACTCACTCTTTAGCTAGCCGGCACGTCTTGAACATGTTCTTCATGTGGAAAAGCTGGATTCTCAGCAGCTGCAGAGGAAGGGGGGACAAAGAATGAGTAAACAGAGCACAGTCCTCAGCCAAGCAGGTTTGCCCCATTCCCTGTGCTGCTGAAATAACTGCTGCTCCTCAGCTGCTGCTCTCCTGTTTCCAAGGTGTTTACATCACACAGGGCAAGGCAAGCACAACGATCATCCTGTGCTCCAGGAGATAAATTGAAGCCCAGCTGGATACCAGCCACAAATTCCTTTTGACATTCCTATGCCACTGAAGAAATAAGAAGACGTGGAATGGAAACACATACTGATGAGGTTTTAAGCCTCCAAAACTGAGTATCTGCTTCTCCCCAGCTTCCCTGAAATACGGTTTACAGTTGGCAGCCACCCACCTCATCGAAACCCCACTCAGGAAGGCACAGAAAGGGTCTTACCCGCACTTGGTTGAGAGCCTTCACTTTCTGGTAGAGGGCAGGATTGATAGCCTGCACGTTGAAGAGTGGGTCACTCCAGATCTTGCTCAGCAGGTCTTTGGAGAAGTTGCTCACGTAGTACTTGCTGAAGTCCCACTTGCGCAGGATGCGGCTGGGGATGACGGTCTGGGCGTTCTCGTGGCAGCACTGGCAGAAATACTTGCCCAGGTACTCACAGTACCGCAGCCGCTTGATGTAATCTGGCCAAACCCAGGCAGACAGGCAGGTCAGCCCAGGCACGGGCTCTGCACAGCCACATGCTGCACTCCCAATGCTGCTCAGCATTTCCAACAAGCAAGGAACTCTGCCTTGCTGCCATCTCCTCCAGCCCAGAGTGTTCAACACTCGGGTCTGCAAGCACTCTCTGGCTGCAAAAGCCTTCAGGACCAATAGTCCAGTCTCATGCAGCCACATCTACCTACATATTCAGGGAAGAGCTCTGCAGCTACAGAACCTGCTGGGAGCTTGAGGACCCAACACAGGACTTTGCGTTACAAGAGTCAAGATCTGAAATGCCCTCCAAAGGACAGGCTGGCTGCTCTTTGCCTCCACCAGCTCTGTGACCTTCTGGAAGAGGAGACTCCTCTGTGGATGGTGCACACCAATGTGCAGGCAGAGCTGGCAAAGGCAGTGCAGCACTGCCCCAGTGACCTTGTGCTGAGCTCTACCACCACCCACTCACTCAGCATCTTCCCACTTGTTTGCACTCTCCAGTTACAGGTCAGGCTCCCAGCACTCACCAGGATCAGTCCGGATGCCACAACCTGCACACCGGTAATTCTGCTTGGCCACAGCCACCTTCCTCCTGCCCAGAGATAGAAGACAACATGCATGACCCAGCCCTGATGGTACCTGGCACCAGAAGATGGGTATTGGAAGGCCTGGAAGGTTTATGTGGACAACACATCCAAGGCAAAAAGCCCTTCTGTGTCCTGGCACTAATCCCAGGCACTGGCTCCATCTCACCATCTCACAGTGGTGACCACTGTGGATTTACCAGTCTGAGAGCGGGGAAACCCCAGCAACCAGAGGATAAGCAACCTCGGTGTTTATGGAAAAGGGATGGAAAGGGCAGATCCCCTGAGAGCCCCCAGCCACACGGGTCCTTACGCTGGGGCTGGGTGAACATTGAAGATGATCTGCGGTCGTGGCGGGGCCACTCCAGGTTTCCGCGCACCCGAATCCTCAGCTTGTAGATGTCGGCGTGTTCTCCATCATCAGGAGAGATAGGCAGAGAGTCAGGGATGGGCAGGAGCTGGGAGAGGCAGGCAAGAGGGTCAGATCCCTATCTTGTACTGCAAAGGCAGTGCACCTGGCTGGACTGCCAGAAACCTGCAACTGCAGCCCTCTGGAAAACTGCCAGGCACCAAGTTGCTCCTCCAGCTGAATTGGGGGATGAAGAATGGCTGTCTCCAGGGATTTGGACACTGCTGTGGGAGGCTGCAGTGGCACAACCCTGATTGGATGCATCCATCTCCAAAGCCCAGACAAACCCGCTCCTCCAGCTCCACAAAGGGAGCACTGGGACAAGCAAAGCCCCCTCAGCAGTGGCCTGAAGCCAGGAGTTCAGGGAAGATCAAATGCAATCACTGACACGAACTCACAGCCTTACCTTCTGCGGGGCGTCATGCTCAGGGACCAGCCACTCCAATTCAGAGGCAGCTGGGAGCTGCATGCCCTCAAACTGCTTCAGCAGGCCCATGGCCACAGCCTCTGCCGAGTTTGAATTGAGGAAGGAGTGGGATCTAGACAGCAAAGGAATTGTTAGTACTGGATCTCACCGCTGCACCCTCCTTGCAGCCCCATGCCAGTCCCAGCTCAAGCTGAAGATCCTCTCTTCAACTCTGGTACCATAATTCTGCACTGCTACACAGGCTTAAAATTAATACACGTGATTGATTTCTGTCTTTGCAGCTGCCCCCAAGCAAAGCTGGCTAATGGCACCACAGCAACTGTTCAGAAAGGTGAGCAAAACTTGAATCACTTAGCAAAACCTGTGCCTGTTTGCAGGGGAAGCTGCAAAGTGACAGCCAGTGCCTGTGTAAGCCAGAAAAAAACTGCTCTCCCAATGTGAACCTACCCAAGCAGCTGCCAACCATTGACACAGCTTTGTATTTTACCACACGAGCAGAGGGATCCCCACAGAGGGAGGGAGGGAAGGCAGGAGGGAGAGAGGGAGGGATATCTACTCCAGTGCAAAACAGCAACTGATGCACATGGAAGAGCAGAGCTGAAGAAAGAGAATGTGGTACCCAAGATGTGTCACCATGAGGTTGAAGACGTACATGGAGTCCGAGGAGAGAAAGGACTTCCTGCTGGAGTCTGGGTTCTTCTTGATGTCTGCATCTGAAATCACAAACAGACAAGGTGGAACAGATGGGACAGGGCAGGGGGATACACTCATTTCAAACCAAAGCTTCAAGGTAAAACTCATCAAGCTATTCAAAAGCATGTGAACTACAGCATCAACTTCTACCAGTGGCACTGAGCAGTAAGGAGGGGTGCAGCCTAATCAGTCAGCTGTTGAAATTACAAGGGAAAGGCATGGTGGGATGCTGTGAACAGCCAGCCTGAGGTTTGGGGGAGACAAGTGGCTGCTGGTACAGGTCACACATCAAGTCCTAGCAGTGACAGGGCCTGAAACAGAACACACACAGGAGGGCAGGACTGCAGGGCTAGCAAGAAGGTTTAGTAGCTCTCTACACACAGTATAGATGCTGGAAGGGATTAGCAATGGGATGCAGAGCCCTTCTCTCTACTTGACTGCAACCTCTAAGATCAGACACTGGCCAAGCCACAGCTTGTCAGTTGACTGCACAGCCAGGGCTGGCAGCCTGTGCCCAGCACTGCCCAGACACATCAGCATCCCTGCAGAGAAAGGGCCAGCAGCCATGAGGCCAGCCCTCTGCAGAGGTCACAGACTCATCTCCTGAGGAGGGAAGGGTCCAAGATAAGGTGCAGGACATTGAAGTCGTGCTCCCTCCACCCCTCCATCAGCTCCCAAAGAGTCCTGGGCTGCCCTGCAGCTCCAGTAGCAGGCAATACCCAGAGGTACCTTTTACACTCATCTTTTTTTCACTCCAGCAGGTTAAACCCTAACCGGGAATCCATCTCAACAGTAGAAGACCCCTGTGTCAGGACACTTGCAGTTGTACAATGCAGACAAAAATAGACAGAAACCCTGCTTCATGGCAGATAAGGCTCCCAGAAAAGGGAAGAGGGCATGCAAGGTGAAGGTACTACAGGTCAGGACAGAAGAGTGGCCAAAGCCAAAACCTTCATCCCAGCAGATCTGTTTTGTACCTCTGGGGAGCTCTAGGAATGGTCTGCAGTGACCACACCACCCCCACAAAAAAGCCTGTAGCTTCCCCTGCCCCAGTGGCTGGCATGGGGAGGCACAGCTCAGGGTCCCTGCTCCTATTCCCCAAGCAGGCTAACACAAATCTGCAGAGAGCCCATATGATCCCAGCCAGGCATCAACTGCACACTGAGGCCAAGGGAATCACAGCTTGTGAGCCAAAGCAGTCACAGGCTGAGCAAGGAGTGTCCCCCTGCCCCGAGCTTTCCTACAGAGAGCAGGACTGCCCTAGCAACAAAGGGAGTAAGTCCTGCAAATTTACAGACTCACACTATTGGAATTCAGCTTGGATGCTTGACCTTCACTGTTTGACATCCATTGCTGAAACAGGCACCCGAAAGCATCCTAATGTTAAGGAATCCACGTATCTAGGTCATGCAAACTGAATTCTAGCTGCAGAAAACAAGGAATTCAGGCAAACAGCCTCACAACCTTGTAGGACACCAGTCAGACACACCTGCCATGCTCCGGTGTGCCTTCTGCTCTGCGCAGGAAGGTCCCGCATGGTCCTAGACTATGACAAACATGAGCAAACGGGAGGGCACACGCAGCACAGAGTGGGCCAGGTGCTATGGGAAGGCAGAGCCAGCACACTCAGGCACTGACATGGTCTCAGGGATGGCAGAGGGAGCCAGATCTGACCGTAGGCTTCCACAGGAGCTAGCACTGGGACACCGCTCATTTCCTAACATTAACAGCAAACACTCCCAAATCATCATTAGCTGCCCAAAACATCTCTGCCAATGCTATCACCAGGTGGGATAGCCCCCAGATGGCTTGTGAACAGCCCCCAAATCTAAGGACATCGCCCCACACCCCAGTGCCAGCTTCAGCCAGGATCACAGCCTGGTCTGTGAACCCAACAGGGCTGGCAGAAAAGATCTGAGCACCAGCAAATCCAGCAGGAGCAACATGCTGGTGCTGAACACCAGACAGGAGAGAGCAGCAGCAGCCCAGCAGGCTGTTCCCTTGCTAAAGAAAACAGAGAGCACATGAAGGTTATTTCAACATGGCCAGCAGACCAGAAGGATTAACTAGTACTACTGTAAACAATAAAAACACTAAGCTGCATGTGATCTCAGTGCTTAGGGCCTCCAGCATGAACAAACTGCCAATGCCCTGTCTGATCTCACTACTTCTCCCTCCAGAACTTCTTTCTAGAAGGATTCCACTACAAGTCAAGTCTGAGCAGAACAGGAAGGGCTGGCTGTGGTTCAGATCAAAGCTATGGCATGCCAGCTCTGCCAAGTCAAGTAGGATAATGCTCCCTAAGGCACTTGGGATGGAGACCTAGTCCCACATCATAGAGGACTCTGCTCTCATTTAACCCAGGCTCAGCCTTCAACACCTACAGAGCTTCACTGCCCTGTGAAGTCCTACCCCAGGCAAGACAGGTCTTGACCACAGCAGGCACTTTTGATACATCCAAAATACTGCATGGCAAAATGCCCTGGGGGCGTGGAGCCCACAGTAGAATTCCTCTGCCTCTGCTCTACTCCATCCTGCCACATCATCCTGCCACAGCTTTTCTTGCTGACATCTGGATGGTACTGGAACTAATTCCCAGTTCTGAAACCAGGCAGCTTTCAGAGAAGTGTGCCCGTGCACACACACACACACCTTGCACACACACGCGCGCGTGCCCGGGGGAGCACTGCAGGGTACCTGAGAACAAGGAAGCCATTGACACTGAGAGGCCGTTCTTGGACATTTGAATCAGGTTAGATCCATCGTTACCATCTGTATGACACGGTGATGACAAAACAGTCGACTTCAGTGCTTCAGCCAGGCCAGAGAGAAACGGCATAAAACAAGAGCAGCACTCACACGAGGAGAGCCCAGAACTGAATTCACACACTCCTCCATGGGCTACAAAACTGAGCCCAAAACCTCACCCTCATGGACTGAAAGGAGGGGTTGCTGTCAATAGTCAGGAGACAAGAAGACTGGACAACTCCATCTTCTTTTTAAAGTAAGAGAGATGGAGGTACTATTGTCATCCACCTCAGGATGAACAAGGCTCTGAAGGAAATGAACACCCAGGGACTCAGGCTGGTCTCCTGTGGGTGATAAGCTCAGCCACCCAAGCTGCCAGGAGCAGAGACTAGAGGTATTGCAGGTCGGGATGTGACCAGCACCCACCATTCAAGAGGTAAGTGGTCAGAGCTATGGCTCCTTCTGCCTGGGGAGAAGAAGAGCAGGAGGGCAGCTCTCCCACCTCTCTAGCTGTGACAGCAGCTGTGTGTACCAGGCAATGAAATGGAAACCACCTACCAGCCAGAGGCACAGAACATGACAGGGTTACAGAAGATTCTGAAGGAAAATCATGCCACCACATGAGGGAAACTGATTGTTCTGCTTATACTCAATTCAGCCAGTTGTTTGGGAAAAGCCATCCTGAAGGCCAGAGGTACAGGGTCTTCTTCAGCAGGACTGACCCCAACACAACCACACCAAGAAGTCTGTTTCTATGAAAGAAGCCAACACAGCCATTTCCTCCTACCTCGGATCTCGTACTCTTCCACATCCTCCACAGAGCCAGAGTCAGAGAGCCGCATGGAGCCGTGGGAGCTGAACTGGGACCCGCTGTCTGTCGCCACCAGACCTGGGAGAAATGCATCACAGCCAGGTCACCAGTGGAAGTGCTCCAAAGGGTCACTGACAGCTATGGGAGAAGGGGATAGCCAGGTACGGCCAGGGAAGGGAGGGATGGAGCTCAAAGATGGAACACACTATGGGTTCAAAATGAAATTACATTCCATAACTCAGTGCCAGCAGTGTTATCAATGGATGGTATCTGTCACATTATGGTCTTCAATAGCAGCAGTTTCACAAATCTTGGCAGCACCTTGGTAGCAATTTAACTGTTTGCAAGGAACGGGCAGGAAGGCAGGCAGCTATAGGACAGGCAATGGACAGAAAACCCACATCCCACTAGCTGATGAGCCCAAAACGCATCACCCACTGCCTGAGCCTATCTCCTGGCAGGTAGGGAACAGGTGCCTGGTGCGGATCTGCTGGCGCCGAATGCGAATCTTTTGTTTAAGCTCCTGGATCTCCTTGTCACTGTCTTCCTCCTCCTCCTCCAGCTGCCGGCTCATCATGTTGCATTTCATCAGCTCAATGGCAGCGATCAGGGACTCTGAGATGCTGAAGTGGGCATTCTCCTGCAAGGCAAGAGCAAAAGCATTCAAGGCTATGCCTTGGATGAACTAAGAAGACTTGGTAAAATTTTGCTCCCCACCTATGACAGGAAAGAGCTTATTACTCATGGATGGTGGTGAAAGCCATTAACCTCTGTCAGCCCTGTAAAATATGACTCCTCTATGAGGACCTAGAAAACAAAGCCTTCTTGGGCATCAGAATACTCACAAAACACAACAGGCATCCTACAAAGAGGATGTGCAACACATCTACTCTGGGGGGTCAGCACATGGCCCCGAGAGGCCCTAACATGTTGCAAAACTGCCACGTATATGACGGATGGGCAGATCCCAGCTACCAGACACCACCGAGGAGCTCAACCTTGGAGTTCGGTGCACAGCTCTACAGCAGGCAATACCATGGGATTATCTTCCCCACGGCAGGAAGTGTCTCTGAACCTGCACCAAGATACATTCTCCAATGCACACAGGCTGCTGCTGCTTCCCTCACCTTCTCCAGGTCTGCACAGCTGCCAAAGTCCTGCTCAGAGAGGTAGCTGATGAGGGACTGCCCTTCTGAAGGTCTCCTGAACATCCCTTCCCCCGAACTCAGGTACTGTCCAGAGTCTAGAAAAGGAAGAGACACAGGTATGAGGGAAGGACCTGCTATCTCCATGCCACCAAGCCCTGCCAGCACCCAGCCAGCATCCCACAAGCAGGTGCCAGCAGCTGAGGTCACTGCAGACCATGGAGGAACCTGACCAGGATTGAGTGTCCCTGCTGAGGCTGGCTGTACTCACCATACTCCATGTAGAGGGAGCTGGGTGTGCTCAGTTCACTGCTCTGCGTGGAAGCAGAGACCGGCCCTCTCCCTCCACTTGGATCACCATGGGACTCTGGAAGGGAAGATGACACCAGGCACACCTCAGTAGCTCAGAGGCACCCAGCCACTGCACAGGGTGAAATGAAAGGGGCTCAGCATCACACACACAGGCATGAATGGATGGAAATAAAGAGAGACATCTTCCTGCCCCATGCCACAGCTGAGGGCAAGCCCAGGATGAGACAAAACTAGAAAGGCATTTCAGGCAGGAGAAGGGGAGTGACGGAGAGAAGATCATGAGAGCCATGGAACAGTTGAGTCCTGAGCCTTCCTCTGTTTACCCCAGAGCAGAGCTGGGGAACACACCAGGCTCCAGCAAGTACCTCTTGCCAGCCCTTTCTTCCTGATGGAGCATCTCCGAGGGCAGTTATCCCCCAGAACAGAGAACAGGAGACACAGGGAAATGCGAGCAGCCAAAGGATCTGTGGGGATCCCTGCCCTGCAAAGCAGCCTGGACACCAGAGCAAGGAGGCATCTGAAGGACATGCTCCTGCTCCACTATAAGCCAGGGCTCTCCACACACAGCACTGGAGCCTGGGTGCAGTGCCCAAGGTGACCTACACGGGCTGTGGGCTAGGCTCTGCCCCATGCACACACTGTGGTGCAGCTCCCTGCCAGACTGAGCCAGTGGAGACTGCCAGGAGCTGGCCTGACTGGGGACCAAGAACATGTGCTCTGCAGAGAGCCATGGCCCCAGGGAACACCTGGATGGAGTGGCTGGGTGACAAAGGACTGCTGAAGGAGACTGAAAACACCCTGGCTGGAGTGGGACAGGAGCACACAGCTCTGGATACAGGGCAGGTGCCAGCTGACATCCTGAGCGTAACAGAAGGGCAACACTGTCCTCTCAACTTCCTGCTCACTTTTGTTCCCAGCTTTGTGCTGTAACTCTGATGTGGCTGGGGGCTCCTGAGCCCACCAATACCAGCCTCTCCCTGTGAAGGCCATGAAGCAGCAGTCACCAGGACGGAGCCTGGGATCAACCCACCCCACAGGCTGGGAGACAAAGGAGACTTGTCAGGGTAGGAGCCTCTCACAGCTACTTACTGCAGCCTGACAGGGTGTCCTGCAGCCACCTCAACACAGAAACCACCTCATGAGGTAGATGCCACATACAACAGAGCCTACTGCTGAAGGGTAAGGCAAGGCAGTGCTCAGCATCATCTGCTGGAGCAGGACACAGGGCTGGACACATCTCTCTGAACACCCATCACCCCCAAGGAGGAGCCTTCCCAGACACAGAGCACCCAGATGTGAGGTCGACAAACCCAGTGCCACTATTCACTGGATGCAAAACAAAACAGCCCACTTTTTTGAGCTGCTGACTTTTTCTGCATGTGGGGCAAAGGGATGGCAGCACCCCAGCATTTCTGCTCGGGGGAAAAGCCATCCTGAAGGCCAGAGGTACAGGGTCTTCTTCAGCAGGACTGACTGCAACACAACCACACCAAGAAGTCTGAGTGCCCAGTTCTTTGCCCTGAGCCCAAAAGAGCATCCAGGAGTCTCAGCTGTGGGTACATACACTGGAAATCAGCCAACATCAAACCTCCCTGTGCCACAGATCCACAAAATAAAAGGAAAAATTAGATGTTCAAGCCCATGCCTACTTGGCTGCCAACCCTTATTCACCAGGTAAGAGATGGCTGGCTTCCGAGGCAGTGGGTGGAGGGAAGGGCAGGGGATACAGCTCAGAGACTTGGTGGCCAGCACTCCCTAATGCCATGCAGGGGAGCTGGACACACTTCTGGGTCTGGTCCACTGCTTCCACAAACCAAGCTGGGATCTTCAGTCAGGTTGCATGCATAAACCAGACCACACTTCAAAGCATCAGCTGGGACACAGCAAAGAAAGATTTTTCTTTTTGGTTTTCTAAATGAACACTAATGGGTTGATGGCAATCCTGAACTTGATGCAATGATCACTAATGAAGGGCTGTTATACTGGCTCCCAAACCTGCCACTGGATCTTCTATTATAATGGTGATATCCCTGAGGCCTCCTGGGCAGACAGAGGAGGAAAAGGACAGCGTTAAGGGAGAGAAAACAGAGACAGACTGGTTACTACTCAGCAAGGACCTCCACTTCTCCAATGAAGGCAGCACCAGAGCAAACTCCCACAAACTGGTTGTCCCCTCACACCCCACTCTCCCCATCCATATGTATTCACTCACTCAAGACCACAGGAGAACCCAGCAGGTTAGCACTGGGATAACATCTTACCAGCAGGACGAGGCCAGGCCTCAGTCCCATATCCTAGCCAAGCAAGGCCAGTGGGGAAGCAGAACAGCTAATGCCACAGCATTGCTGCCATTTTCTAAGATTTTGGTAAAAGCTTGCAGTACCAGTAACAGTCCACCCCTGGGCATTCTGGGAAGCAAGATGTCATCCCATCATTCCAGTGTGGAGCTGACAAGCTAAGGGAAAAGTCCAATCACTTGCCCACTGTCCCTCTCTCCAACGTGATCAATGGACTCAAGGGGGTGGCCAGCATCAGCCTTCTGGTACCAGGGACTCCCACACCCAAAAGCCATCCCAGAGAAGCTGTTCCATTACCGTGCAACTTTCCGGAAGTCACGTTGGTGTCAGAGTGTGAGCGCACATGGCTCTTCTTGAGGATGCCCTGTGGAGCTGATGACTGTCCCTCCGAGAAGCTGGACCGACGCAACAGGCTCAGGCCCCTGCTGCCACCTCCACTTGCTCCCTGCTCCCCCAGGGATGATACTGAGTCCAGCTTCTGGGAGCTGCTGGAGGAGAAGAGTTTAGAGCTACTGCTCTTGGTGCTGCTGGTGCTGGCGCTGCTGCAAGCCCGGCCCCGGCGTCCCAAGTTGCCAATGGCCAGGTACTCCGGCCCGTCATTAACATCACTCTGTGCATCATCCTGACTCCCTGTCCAGGTATCCTCGCTCTGGCTGGTGGTGCTGGAGCTCATCTCGCTGGCTGGAGAGAAGGGGTCTTTGGGTGAGGGGACGTGGAAGTGGGTGACAGAGCCAGGCTGCTCCAGAGGGGACTTGCCCTCGCTGAAGGAGGAGGACCGAGTGGATGGGCAGCGCTCCTGGGGCTGGCTGGAGTTGGAGCTGCCACAGGAACTCACTGGTCTCCTGTCTGGACAGAGGCAGGAGCATGATTTCACACACTCTGGCACGAGGAGACAAGGAGACATATCCTATAGCAGTAAGCTTGTGGCTTCACACCAACATGTCCACCCACCACAGGCAAATCCCTCCCTCCCATCATGGGCAGAAGTCTTCCATACCCATCCACCCCAACAAATACACAAGCAGATAACTAGGTAAAGTCTTTTCTGGGTCTGCTCTAAGCTCCCCAGCCACCCTTGATACCTGCGAGGCCAGAGGAGACTGGATGTTGGAGGCTGGAAAAGGACCCAAAGCAGCGCTGCTGTGTGCAGGTGGCAGCAGGGACGCATAGGGATGCAGGGAGGACAGTCAGGCTCTGACTCTTGGTCACTGGAGATGGATTGCCACTCTTCCTAGTAAGCTGAAGAGAGGTGGCATCATCAATAAATCAGCATCTATGGGGCTACATGTCAAAAGAGTAGCAACAGAAAGGGATCAACCTGCAAATGCCTGGTCACCAACCACAAACGACGTGGCAGCCCTGGGAACACAACGGTGGTGGGGGGAAAAAACACGGCAGCAAAGAAGGGAAGCAGCTCTTTGTTCACAGCTACAGGACAGATTCCCATTGGGAAATTACCAGGCTCTCAGTGAAATGATCCAGGCAGCCCAGCGCTCCCGGCAGACGGCTCTCATGTCCCTCAGTGCTGCAATCACACATCTCTCTTGTCCCAGCAGAAGGGTCTGACGCGCACAGGGACGGCAGTGACGTGCCGGCCAGCTGAAAGAACACAGCCCCCATTTAATGAGCCTCATTAATTGCTCTCTTCTGGGGAGCTCTGTGCAAAGAAGGCAGCTGCTGTTTCCCTCCTCTGGAGAGGGGGCAGCTGGTGCAGGGCTGCATAGGGGGTCACTGGCATGATGAGCAGGAGTAGGCACCCAGGTGTCCTGGGGCGTTGCCCATCCCCTCAGAGGGTGACTGTCCCTCATGACCAGGCCGCTCTGCTGGCCCTGAAGCCTGGGACTGTTGGAGAGGGCTTCAAAGGTGCCTCTTACAAGGAACTAGTCCTCAGGTCCTCTACTCAAATCCTTGGTGCAAGCCTGAACCAAAGTGCCCCACTATAGGCTCCACACAGCCATCGCCGCCACCCTGATCCCTGACAGGTCATGCAGGCAGGACAAGGACCAGTTCCCCACTCTCCTCCCCTCTTGGAGCAACTTTTACTAGTTCCAAGTCCAGCCTCTTGTCCAAGGCCTCCAAGTGCCCTGAATGTGACCTTGTGGGAGCAGCCGCAGCCAGTCAGCATTTGGGGAGAGCCAGATGGAAAATCCGGGACCTCAACTCACCATGGAGGTGTCAATCTGAGCCAGAAGCCTGGGGTTGTTCTGCTCAACAGCTTCCAGGCACTGCAGCATGGCCGTGACGTGTGCGTCACTGAGCAGGAAGGCAGTATCTGGGGAGAAAAAAATGCTGCTCAAGGGAGTCTCTCTCACCCACATGGTTTGGCACACCAGTTGCTCACATGCAAATCAACTTTTCGGCTGTCCTCCCTCACTCCCACGCAGCTTGGAAATGCCACCAGCTAGATATTTTCCTAGTAAGAAGGAAAAGGCCCACTGCTCTTTACCTGTGTAGAACTTCCTGATGTACTGCCGGTTCCCCAGGAGCGGCCTCAGCTGCGCCGACAGGCAGTGGCACTGCAGGCTGTGCTGCAGCCACAGCTGCGCAATGGCCTGGTCCCCTGGGCCCTCAGGGTCACGCTGGCCGCTCTCCTGCAGGCTGATGAACTGGAAAGGGACGTCAGGCACAGGTTAAGGCAGGCAGAGGCAAGAAGGGGAGCAGGGCTTGTTTCTGCCACATGGCTTTGGTCCCCTTGATAACAGCAGCTTTCCCGTGCCAGTCACCATCAGCAGGAAAGAGGGCATGTCCCAGCAGCTCCCCAGTCACCAAGGAGGCAAAAGCACCAGGCAGGAACAATGCTTCAAAGGTCAGCCAGTGACCAAAGTCCTCTGAGAGCCACCAGCACAACGAATTTCGCTTGCACACTCTCCCACCCATGAGCCTTGCCCCTGACCTGGAGGGACCCCATGCACCCAAATCCAATCTGACCCCGGTGGTGACAGTCATTTCTAGCTGACATATTAGCTGGGAAAGGCTATGGCAATGCTTGAGCTGCTGCAGCTTGCAGAGCTGGACTGGAGTTACACCCCCATTCCCCCAGCAGCAGGCTGGACAAAGCGACCACCAGTGGCCAGCCCTTTATGCCCATCCACAGCAGGAACATGGATGTCAGCATGGTGCAGCCAAGGACCAAGAGCATCCCCATATACCAGTGGTTGGCACAAGTCAGGAATGGGAGAATAAATGCATGGTGAAGTCACAACCCAGAAATGGCACAGCCCAGACCCTTAGAAATCTGCACAGACACATGAATCATCCCTGCGCACACACAAGCACTGCTTGTGCCAGTTCCCGTGGTGATGCCTGCTGCACCCAGCCCAGCAGAGCTGGAGACTGGCCTGGGAGAAATAAGCAGCCAATTGTCTCAGCCCAAGCCACACTGAGTTCCCAGGACACAGCTTGTACCCAAACACACGGGGCTGTGTCAGCCTCCACAAGCCATGGAGCCACTTTACTCACAGCAGCCCAGGCACCACTGTCCCACGGGTGAGGCTCCAGCCCAGCTGCCCTCTCCCCTCCCACTGGGTACACAAGGCCACCCCACCAGAACCCACCTTCTCCAGGTGATGAGCAGAGCCCGGACTCAGCCAGCGAATGTCCTTCACAAACTGCCAGTAATCCTTCTGTCTGCAGCACACCTGCCCAGGACAGGCACAGTTAGGTACCACCTCCCAAGTGCCAGTTAAATGAGTACATCCCCGTTAGTCCCTTGCTGCCATGAGAGGACATGCTGTTTGCCTCTGCTTTATTCAGACAGTGAGGGGTTTCCCGTTAGAGAGGAACTGCAGCAGAGTTGCTGTTTTCCTCTCCACCCTATTGGTTGTAAACACAGACCCAAAAAGTATCTCTTCACCAAAAAGCTGATTATTTTTACTTCCATCCCTATTTCCTCTTTCACAAGTGACAGAGGAATGGCTTCTGTTTTGGTGGTTTCTTGGGTTCGGTGGGGGAGTAGTTTGTTTTATAAGACTAGAAAACTAACACGGCAATTTTAGTTTTCTAGACTGAATTGGGTTTTCTGGACAAATAAATAAAATTAATTCTAAAGTTTAAAAAACTCTTACCCTAGTTTTCTTAATGTGTACATATGTATTTTTTCACCTTCTTTTTAATTCCCAGCTGTAGGCAAAAAAGTTGCCAAGAAAATAAAAAGTAAACGGAAATGTTTTGCTGGAGCAACTATGAGACAACTGCTATTAGGAAGCTGTATTTTTATGGGCCTCCTTTTGCAACTCCCATAGCTTGACTGTTGTCACACATGCCTGAACAGAGGAGACATTCCTGAGTGGAAGAGCTGTCTTTGCCTATAGTAAAAGCACTGAGGAAGGTAACACACCATCCTGCTTTGCAGGTCTGGCATGAACTGCTACCAACAGACAGACAAGTATAAATTACTTAAACCTCACTTCTTGAAGCCTGTCAGAAGGTCTGTCAGAAGGGAGCACTGCACACCTCACATGGAAAAGGCAGCTCCTCTATCTGTCAATCTCCCAGAGAAGGTCCCTGGTCCATGCAGCTGGGGACTAACAGCAACAGAGCAGCACCTCAACTAATGCTGTCTGCAAACTTAATAAATCCAGGGAGCAAAGCTCCCTGCTCGGACAACCTGCCAGTCAGGCTCTTCCTGGAGGTTTATTAGCTTGGGTGCAGCAGTGCATAGGTGCAGTTTTCCTGATCCGGGACCAGCTGGCCCGGGCAAGCTGCCTGGGGCTCCTCTGTGCCGTTCTCTTCTCTTCTCTCTGGGTGGCAGAGCCACTGATGGGAAGCCTGTCCCTAGGCACGCCCTGCAGCCTTGCTTCACCTTTCCACACCTTGCTTCACCTTTCCACTGTAAATTAATTGTGCTGGTAATTGCAAGCTGAAGGGGAGATCTTCAAGCCTCTGCACACAAGTGGGAAAGAAAAATTCTTCCACGCAGTCACAGAAAGGGGGAAGGCTGGGTGAGCAACTGCAGGCACAAGAGCCTGGAAAGAGTGATCCCATTCATGCAGAGTGCGGGTCTGGCTGCCAGCTCCTGTTATTAACACAGCTAACCAGAAACAGTAAAGATGCGAGGTTTCTCTTGCCAGGCCTCGCTGGGGACTTGTCCAAGTGCAGATGATACGGGGCTGACTCACTGCAAATGCAATTTAATCGCTTGGCTGCAGCACAAAGAAAGAAGAGAGGGGCTGGCCTCAGCACAGGGGGCACAAGTACTTAGAAAAACCATACTGAAAATAGATGAGATAGAAAGAATGTGCACCCAGGTCCCTCTGGCAACCACAGCATTTGCCAGGCAAGCTCAGTCCCTGCTTGCATCACTTCCCACATCGCTACAAGCGCTGTGCCCACTCTGTGCTATGAGCACAGAAGTGAGCTGCAGCCCTGCTTGTGACAGGCACTGAGGCTGTGACAGACAGACAGACAGACAGACAGCTGTGCTGGCAGGACAGAGCTGTACCTTGTCATGGATAAGCCCATGGTAGAGGATGCTGTGCATGTCTCTGCAGAGCCGTTCCAAGCCGCCATACTTGGACCAGACATTTGGGTTGCTGATGGACACCAAACCTTCCACTGTGGTCTTCAGGTTGCCAAGGAGCTTCCAGTGCTCCTTCCTGCAGAGGAACACATCAAGATACATCAGAGATACAGCAAGAGGAGCTTTGCAACAGGAACACTCTCGCGAAGGAGTCTGTTCAGGCTGAAACCGTTGGTGGTCCAGAAGCTAGCAAAGGTGAGCTGAAGCACTTTACCTCCAGGCATTATTGTTTGTGGCCAACTGCCTGTATCATAATGATTCTTCTGATGACTGGTAGCCACCACCAGGAGACAGACAGAACAGACTGATGGCTCCTGCAATGTACCACTTGCCCAGTCTGGGCCAAAAAAGCTGGAGGTTATCTCTCTATTGAGCCTCTTGCTTCACCAACATGCTCTCTCTAAGAGAGCAGCAGCCCCTCAGGAGCACAGCAGCTGTAAGGAACAGTGTGAGGGCCACCACATCGAGCAGACCCTGCGTTTACAGAGCAGCAATCCCTGAGGAATGCACACCACATCAAGCACTCCAGCCCTGTCAGGATGCAGAGGTGCTCCTCTCCCAGGGAGGTGACACTTCATCTGCATCTCCAGCTGTACAGCTGCTCTCTGGGCCCTGAGCTGCTGTAGGCACAACTTGCAAAAGCCTTCGTCATGTTCTGGACAGAGATTAGCAAACTGCTGGTGAACTCTAGAGCATGCACAACAATTCACCAATATCATCCCCCTCGGCTGCCCTGCATACAGCAAGAAATCAACATTATCTGCCACAAAGCAGGAATGATGGTGTAGAGAGGAAACATCATTTGACTATGCAAAAAGCAGCTTTGGGGAAGGAAGCTTTGGATGACTGAGGTTCCCACTCAAGCTGCTTGACAATGTTGCCAGATGAACAGCAGCTGTCAAAAACACATATTCAAATAGGAGCCACTCTCTCAGAAGAACAGGAATGTTGCAAGGTATAGTTAGGAGTGTAAATAACAACAACAAAAAAATGTCTCTGCAGGGTTTGTAACAAAAGCACCCTAACTGCCACCTTAAAATGAAAGTTCAGGTTTTCAACTGGCAAGAAACAAGAAGGTGTTTCAGCAGTTAATCACTCCCACAGCCAAAACCAAATTGAGACTCAAAAAAAAAGGAAAAAAAAAAAAGGAAAAAAATTAAAATAAATAACATTTTTTAAAACTGCTTTCATTTTCATCCCTTGGGGATCAAACTGTGAGCTGCATACTTCTGGTAATTAAAACAAAGCTTTTCTCACCAATATTCTCTTTTTGAGACTGGTTCACTACTGCCAAACTGATCAGTTGAACAAGCAGATCATTAATTAATGGCTCTACTTCAAGCTCCCATTCACTCCCCTTCCTCACGAGGGAAACATCACCACTTTCAGTGCCCACCTAAGCTTAAACCACACAGAAGCCAACCCATTCCACCAGCAAAGCCTGTCACCCTGACAGCACTGGAGCTCTAGACCACAGCTGCAGTGCATATGGCAGCATGTGTATGTTTGTGTTGTACTTAGATTCACAGGCACAGTCAGGGCTTTATCTCAGGAGGGACTGAAGAAAGATGCACAGATATAAATCAGAGGCAGCTTTCTGAAGGAGATACAGCTTGGGGAGACACAAAAAAAATGATCCAGCTCTTCTGAATTTATAGGCTTTTCCCATCCCTGCCCTGAGGGATGCAGATGTTCTTTGTCTATGGATGCCCAGAGAGGAATCAGCAGTCCCTGGTCAAAGAGCACCGGCAGCCACTGAGCTCAAACATCACCAGCTCCTCCCTAAGATGTTTGCAACACTCAGAGTTAGGAAATGCAAGTGAAAGCTCAGCCACGCCACTGATATTCCAAGTCAGTGAGTCAGGGGAACTCCCTCCCATGTAATTTCATGCTATAAAAAGCAGGCAATGCACACAAGGATGTGAGGGTAGCACACTCAGAGATGTGCCTTTGCAAATGAATGGTCTCACTGAAGGACTTGTGCATCTCAAGATGTAGGAAACCAGGATCCATGGCTCTCTCCTAACACAGGGAAACTAAGGGTAAGCAATCCTTGAACAAAATAACATCAAAACATTAAAACATTGAACACAAAAACACATAGAGAATGAACAGCATAATTAAAGCACCTTTGCAGAGGTGATCTTGAATCCACCAAAAGTGAATTAAATCCTGGTAAGTATCCTACAGGACTTGCTGGCCCAAAGCAGTTCACAAGTTAGACACACAAGACCTTTTTGATACCCTAACCCCAGTTGTTTCTGGGCTGGAACATGCTGAAAAGCACACAGTGACACAAGGCTGAAGAAATGAAGACCCATATAGTTAGCTGCAGGTGGCAGGGAAATTGAGAGCACAGCCAACCACATTTCAGCTTTGACCAAACTCTGGGGCAACCCCGAATTAGCGGTAGGGTTTGCTCCCCTCCCACTGACAGAGCCTGGGTTTTGGCTGCCAGGAGGGATGGAGAAAGCCCAAGTTCCCTTTTCTGACAGTGTTCCGAGCACTAGTAAGAAATCTGCTTTTTTTCCTGAATAAGGAGAATTCTACTTTGCTAGTGCTATAGAAGGCCTGGCATGGGGTAAGGCCAATTCATACTACATCATGAAAACACCCCAATTTACAATAAGGGCAAAGTGAGTAACACCCCAGAGGGTCACAGAACACAACCAGAGCTTCCCCTGGAAGAACCACACATACTTCTGCTCTCCTGATCTAGCAGAGCCTGGTTCCCCCAGCCAGAAGGGCCGAGGGTGTTTGCAGGGGCCATGGAGCAATGGTGAGATCTCAGCTGCATCCTTATCCTCCCTTAAAGACAACCTCTGATCCAGCCTCCAATTTTAACCACCAGCTCCACAAACTTGGCACTGGGTCTCCTTTCTTCACAACAAACTCCACCTTCAGGTACAGCAACATCAAGCTGCCATCAGGAACTGTCCCAAATATAACTGTCCCGAATATATATTTCACACTGGAGTGATAAAATACAGAATCCAGCTTTGGAGCAAAAAATGGCTTAATGCTGCAACTGCTGACAACAGGGAATGCTACTCGCTCTTTCAAGGCTTTCTCAGCCCCTCCATGCCAGCAAGGGTAGGAACTTCTCTTGGTCCAAGTCAGCAAACGTGACTCACAGCAGAGGCAGGGAGCCATGCTGCTGACTTCTTTGTTTAAAATGAAACCAAACCCTGATTACTTTCCAAAACAGAAACACACAGGTAGCCAGCGTTCAAAAATGAAAAATAAAAATGAAGCTCATCTTTCTGGCAAAGATCATCTGCTGTGTATCTCCTGTGCTCTGTAGAAGGCACCCAGCAATGGCTGCTTGAACCCTGACCTGTACCTGGAAGACTCTCTTGATCCTTCTTGGCACACTAAAGAGGTCGGGCTAAGGATGCTGAGGTTATGGAGGGACTTCTGACAAATCTCCAAGGACATTCATTCCTGTGCTGGCTGTCAGTTCCTCCTGCAGAAACCGAAGACGCCACGTAACCTGCCCTGCTCAGAGCCTACTCCCGCCTCGTTGTCCCCAGATCTCCCAGACAACCAGCAGCCCCTTCCCTGGAATCCCCCGCCTGCTCCTCCAGCAGGCTCAGCACTGCTGGGAAAAGGGATTAAAGAAAGCCAGGCTTCGTGCAATTCATCTGCAGTCACGGGGAGTGGCTGACAAGACAGAGGAAGCCAGAAGAGCTCTGCCAGCCCAGCAGGGATGGGCAGGAATAGCTGAGCGGGTGGCCGGAAAAGGGACACACAGGGTAACTTGCATCCACGCTAAAAGCTGGCACTGATATAAAATGGGGGCACAACCACAAAAGGTGCCCTCAGCAAACACAGCCTCGAGCTGCTGCTTACTGATGCATTCTTGCTCTGCACTGGCAAAGGATGAGGGAAGAAAATAGGGATTCAAGGTGGTGGTTTTTAGCCTTGCCATGGCAGATAGCTTTACCTGTTCATCTGACTAAGTCTCTCACAAGCAGATGACCACAACCTGTGGACCCAGGGTACTGTCCATTGGGCTTCAATATGCACAGGACCTGCCTGTGACAAGCATGCAGGCAGCCAGAGGCAGTGACAGGCAGAGCAGATCCCCACAGCAGGCCACCTCCCTGAGAGCAGCTGCTCACATCCCTCCATTGCTTACAGCGCAGGTTCCCTTTAGGAACCCTCTCCTGCAGCTCTGCTGTCCCTGAGGGTCTTGCTGGTGCCAGAGACAAAGGTGGCAGCTCTTGCTAACCTGCCCAGCTGACCACTGGCCCCTAGAACTGCTGTGTCCTCTGCAGCACTCCAAGAGCCCTGCTCTCTGCCCAGCAGGACAGCACTAACTCTCCCGCCTCTATGGACAATGTCCTCCACGGACATTGGCATTACAGTCCTGCCACTCAATGCATTTCAGACCTCCTGCTAGGAGGAAAAGTCCAGCACAAGATCCTCATTTTCCTCTCTCATTTCCTCATTTGCTTCTGCATTTTCTGTAATTCACAAGAAGATGGATCTAGTGATCTCTATCTTATCAGTACTGCCACAATCTTGTGTGAAATGGCACCTCACTGGGAATAAAAATGCTAAACCCATCACACAAAGGACAAAATCCCATGCAGGATCCTCCCCAAGGCATCAGTGCCAGCCAGGAGAACAAGCAGGCCCCTGCATGTGCCAGCACCGGTGGGGGATGACACCTTCCTTTGTCCCTGGGGGAGTGCTGGGGGTGGCACCACCCCAGCTGTATTAGTCACACGATGGCAGAGTCTGGTAGTGCAGAACTTGTGCTTGCAAAGGCAAGAAAATGCACAAAGATGAGCCTGGAAAGACAAAGCAGTGAATGCAGGCAATTCCTCTTACCTTTTGGAACCTGCTGTGTCTGAAGCATTAGTAAAGTGGGAGAACAGCTCGAACCGTGCAAATCAGAAGGCACCCCAAACCCGTGCTATAGCTTTAAAAGCACCGGTAGCATTTTCCCAGCTGATACGGCAAGCAGGAACAGAGCAAACTGCTGAGCCCCTCAGATAAGGAATGCTTCCATATCAAGTTTCAGCTGCTCCTTCCTCCCCAGCCAACACTTCCAATTTCCATCTAACATTCACCCTGTGCTTGTGAGCACCAGGGCAAAACGAATGCACACATGCAAACCTGAAGTAAATAGGACTCATCATCAAAACACCTCCAGGAAACAGCCTCTGCTGCTCACATAAATGCGAACAAGAAAAACCAGGCCCGAAGCACAAACGAAGACCACGCAGGTGAGATCACTGCAGTGCGGCCATGCTCACCGCCAGCCACGTGCAGGTGCAGGGCCTCGCCTTCAGGAATAAAGAGAAAAATAAATACATTTCTGCCCAGCACCTAGAAGAGGGGATGCAGACGACTGCCAGGAGGGACAGGAGATAAGGATCCCAGAGCAGCAAGCTGCAGAGTCACCGGAACGGTGGCAGAGTGGCGTCAGGGCGGGGTGGTTTCGCCCCTAAGCTCAAGGTGCGTGAAGCAGAGGCCTGGCAGCTGCTGTGTTGGCCATTACTGATGGAGGACAGAGCGGGGACAGAGCATCAGGTATTGAGGGCGCACATCCGTAGCCGTCACTGCCTCTCCAGCGGCCAAGACTCCTGCCCAGGCCATGGAATAGAGTGATGCGCTGGCCTCGGGTGGGTTACGGCTCTGACAGCCCGGCCCACTGTGTGCCACGAGGGACGGAGCCGGGGGCAGTGTCACACTCAGCAAGCACTGATCCCACTCACGGGAGGGTTGTTCCTGCCCTGATCGCCCCCCGATACCCCCACACCTCCGCCCTGGTGCTGGCTGTGCGCACACTCTCACACACCCACGCAGGACGTGAGCTCTTCCAGGAGCATCCCCTGCGCATCCCTCCTGCTTCCCAGGCACCACGCGCCTGCTGGCACTGCTGCCACCCGCGTTCCTGCGCGCCCATCCCGCGCCGCGTCCTGGATACATTTACACACACACACACACGCGCGCGCGCGCGCGCCTGTGCGTCACCCCACGCGTGCACACACAGGACCCTGCCGCCCCCCGGCGCGCACACGCTGCCCCGCACCGCCGGCACTGGCGCTGCGCGCCGTGTCACACCCGCGCCCCGTGTCACGCCTCCGACGGGCGCCTACGCGGCCCGCGTCCCCGGGACACCCGCACCCGCCCCTCCCGCGCGTGTTCCGCCGCGCGCTGCCCCACCTGCTCTCCGCGTGCCCCGCGTGGGGCCCGATCTCCATCCCGGGCGCGCGCGCGGCCGCGCCGCCGCCGCCGCCGCCACCGCGACACCGTCACGCGGGAGGGGCGAGCGCCCGCCCCGCCCCGCCGCACCCGCGGACTACAACTCCCGGCGTGCACCGCGCCCCCCGGCGCACCCGGTGGTGCGGCGGACTACAGCTCCCGGCGTGCACCGGGCGCCACGGCGGGCGGTCCGCTTCAGCTCCCCCGCCCCGCAGCTTTCGGTGCGACCCCGACTTCGAAGCTCCGGGAAAAAGCACAGTGATTGGTGAGATAACCCTTACCAAATCCTGCCTCGGGCGGAATGAGGAAAATGTGATGGCAAGGGGAAAAAACTAAACGACGTGTCCCTGAGGGACAGCTCACGCACTGATCACACCTGCAGAGACAGAGAAAAGGAAAGAGGGTTCTGTCCTACCGCCCACTGTAAGGTGGATGTGAAAAATACAGCAGAGTAAGATGTACCTTCCACCGAAATGCAGTGAAATGAAACTTCAAAAAGGAAAAAGTGATGCTGCTGCCTTCAGACTGAGAATAGTCAATGACAAATTACTATCAGAGATAAAACCTAGACACATCTCTGGAGTTGTCTGACACCTCAGAAACCAAAGCTAGGCATTTGTACAATGGAAATTCCCTATAACTGTTACTTGTAAGGATAAATATATGCTGCATACACGAAAAAGCACCCCTTGGCCTGACATTTTCTATGTGATTTATTTTACCAGTACAGTACTCCTGCAGCACATGGGGATACCGGGTTCTATAGTGCTGTTCTTGATAAAAATAACATATTTTTCAGAAGGTGCTTAATGAAGAGACCAGGACTCCTCATGCATAGTAATTGTATACAAGTGTGGAACAACAACTTGAGCCAGGTCATCAGGCAGAAATTTCTTTTCATAGAGCCTACTGCACCAATTGAAAACACTGCCTGTACGTGGCACGTTAGGTCTCAGGGCATCAGACTGTGTTGACTCTCACTGTAAACACACTGGAGGAAATCAAGTCATTAGGACTATTGTGATTGTTGGATGAGCGCGTCTGGTGAAATGGAGCATACAGATAAAGCTAACAGATCTAATTTAGCTCCTCCACCAGGAATTACAACATTCTTCTAGCTCCACAAGTCAGAAATAGCCTGGATGTTGCCCAACGGTGACTTTTTAAATTTCTTCAGGAAAAAAAATCTCCATTTCCCTGCTTCATTATGTTGTTTTGCATATGTTAATTATAGTCATTGTTTACTTAACTATTGTCAGTGCCCACATCAATTTAGAAAGCATATAAAAAACCATCAATAAAAAGCTTGTGGTCACACACAGACATGAGCTTCTGGATCTGCACTGAGGTTAAACTGGACATTAATCCTCCAGTGTAAAATTTAAGAAGTGCCAATAGAGGTGAACAATTGTAAAGGTATGTTATGTATGTATAAATATGGGATCAAAGCAGGTGTGGTATTTCACAGCTCACAACATTCAGCTTGGACTAGACAGTCCATCTGGCTTTAAATCTTTGAGTGTGCTTAGCACTTGATCCTTGGGTGTTATTTCTGCTTGGTAATTTTTACACTTTGTCCCAAGAATTTCTGCATGTTCAGCAGGTAACATCTGTTCCGCAATTCCTCCACAATTCCTCCGCAATTCCTCCTACTGAAACAGCAGGGGTAACTGGGCAGACAAGCCATGAGGTCTCATTTCTGTGAGGAGACAACTGGTTCTCAGGAAATGTGTGTGGGAAGCCCAGGAAAGCACCAGACCCAAAATTTACTACAGCCTGTGGGTGTTTCAGTTACACCGTGTTACAATCTCAGCACAGCTGAGTCATACTGGAAGTCCAGTCATACTGGACTTCACACAGTTAAAATACTGGTTCTTTGTAGGTCTCAATGCCACATGGAAGCTTTGTCACTTGGCTGGATGCTGACGCACTCCCGAGAGCCACACAGCAAACCAAGAGCTGATGTTCGCATGGTTGCCTTTGTGATCCCCAGCCATTCTGAGCACAGAAAGAAAATACTCTTCAGGATCACAACTTTTGCCTGGTTTTCTGTTGTGCTGAGCAGCAGACAGCTGGTGTCCTGTTTGGATAATAAATACAACTCATGGATTTTGTCTGATTTCCACTTGTCACGAGGACAGGCAGCATCTGCCACCTTTGCAGTTCACATGTTTGTTTGGGGTAAACAGAGCATTTGTTTATTGGTGTGATGCAGTCCCCAGATGGAGCTGCACCCTACAGCCTCACAGAAATTTGACTTAAGGCTTTTTTTAAAATACATCTTTTGGCACCTCTATTATTAGTAGTTCTTGGTAATCTGGCAATAGCATATTTGCTTCAGAAATGTAGCCTGATTATAAGAACCTCCTACTTGTCATCAATCACTTGTCATCCAATCTCAGTTGTCATCTGGGGGAAAATGTTATCAAAAGTTATCAAATCTGTGGGTCCAAGACTCCGTGTCTGAAGTTCTGCTGCCCATGGAGAACACAGAGAAGAAAACAGGGTGGAACTGTCAGCCTCCAGCACTGGGGTCACGAGTTTCTCCTGCCTGAAGGAAAATCTCTCACTAGCTGGAGGTGTCCTGTGACAGTAACTGAGCCATTCTCTTCTAGACAGTAGAAAGCAGCAGGAGGAACACCCAGAAACACATTTTTTGCCTTATTTTAAAAGAGATTGATAAAGAGTGTAGATGGAGAGAGCAAGGCCTTGTCAACAGTCTAGTACAGGACAGATGAGGACAGAAAGCCTCAACTGACTCCTCTTATTCTTGCCTCTCATGGTAACACTCCTAGAATGATCTCCCATTCTTAAGGCCTGCAGAGTATTTCAGTGCAGGTAGCTCCCAGCACAGCAAGACAGAGCTGTGACAGGGATTACATGCACAGGAGCTCGTTGTGTCTCAGGTACTCGGGATATTGCACTTGCCACAGAATGTTTATTTTAGCAAATGCACATATGGAATATGTGGGCAATTAAAGAAATGTGGAGTGTTCCTGCGGGAAGGAGGTGTGTGCAAGGTCATGTATGGAAATAATTATCCCTACCCAAGGGCATCTACAATACAGTCGCTGCAGTCTCGGTATGGAGCTCCCCCTCTGGAGGCAAGGCAGGCAGACCCTAAAACGAGCTGTCCTTGGGTCATGGCGAAGGAAGTCACCTTTAGAATGGCAGTCTCAGCACAGCATCCACAGAAAACTCGGGGAGACATGGACAGTAACACCAGGTGACCACTGTGAGCAGGGGAAATGGATGTGGACTTTCAACTTCTACTGCCTGGGTTCTGAAGCAAGTTCATTCTCTGTGATCACCTTGTCAGTCCATCTGCTCCTTCCTTTTCTCTCTCTGGAACTCACTGGCCAATTTCAACCAACCATGAGCAAGATGTAAAAATTCCAGAGATAATTACTATCCCTTAACTGTAATGGAGTGTCAAATGAAGAAAATGCTGTTGTGTAAAAAAGATGTAGCCCCGTTACATGTAACTTGTTTGGCAGCAGCCAGCTGCCCACTAGGCACATGTGTACTGCTGACCCACCAATACCCACAGCTCCAAAGACTGCAAATATACAGGGAGGAGGGAAAGGCTTCACTAGATTCCTTGTTAAAAAAACAATTCCTCTTCTGAACTTCTCAGTCACATGATTCTGACCAAAAACTGGAGAAGATAACAACTCTGAAAAGAACCCAAAGAGAACAAAGTATCTATGGACACACTGTTCTGGGTTTAAGTAGTAATTTTAAGTCTTACATGGTATTTTGAAACAGGAACCTGGTTTGAACTCTGCTGTTTGAAATTTGAAAATATAATTCTGCTCAAAACCACCCTGCATTGGTTTTGTTGTTCACAGAACAGATTATTTCTCTCAACTGCACTGGGGTCACAGGGAAAGGCACATTTTCAGCTTCTCAGCTGAACACCCTTCCCTACCCGGCAACATAGAATGGTTGGATTGGAGGGGACATTTAGAGGTCATGTAGTCCAACCTCCCTGCCGTGACCAGGGACATTTTCAACTAGATCAGGCTGCTCAGAGCCACATTCAACCTGACCTTGAGTGTTTCCAGGGATAGGGCATCCACCACCTCCCTGGGCAATCTGTGCCAGTGTTCTACCACTCTCATTGTAAAAAATGAGATATATCTATATATATATAGCCAGTCTAAATCGACCCTCTTTCGGTTTAAAGCCATCACCCCTTGTCCTATTGCAACAAACGCTGATGAAAAAATCTGTCCCCATCTTTCCTATATGCCCTTTCAAGTACTGGAAGTCTGTAATGAGATCTCCCGGAGCCTTGTCTTCTCCAGGCTGACAACCCCCAAATCCCTCAACCTGTCTTCATAGGAGAGGGGCTCCATGCCTCCAGTCACCGCCGTGGCCCAGCTCAGCACTCCATCAGGTCTGCAGCCAGCCCCGGACTCCGTGCCCTGCGGCACAACTGCCCTGTCCGCCAGCCCCCTGCACCCCGCACCCTGCCTGCCGCTCTGCTGCCCAGGGCCCCCGCCACTCGCCGGCCCCAGCCCGATGTGCCACTCACTCTTCCCAAGGACACTGCCTCTGGAGAAGCCCCTCCTGGAAGCGGCCGCCAGCTCCCCGCGGGTCCCCGCGCCCCCGGCATCGCCCCCCGCCCGCTGTACCTGCTCCTCCCGGCCGCCAGGAGGCGCGGTGCCACAGGGGCGGCAGCGCCGCTCCCCACCGCGGGCGTCTGTGCCCTGGGCTGGGCGGAGCTGCTGCGCATGCGCGGGACCGGCGGGGGGGTGGTGCGCTCTGAGGGAGGCGGCCATGAGCGCGTTCGGGGCTACGGCACCGCTCCCGGGCTCTTCGGCCGCGGCGGGGGCCCGGCACGGCGGCGGCGAGAGCCTGGAGAAGATCGACATGTCCCTGGGTGAGGAGCGGGACTGGGGCGGCCGCTGTGGGCGACAGGGCGGGGGGCTCGGACTGAACCAAACGCCGGGGACGGGCGGAACGAACCAACGGGGCTGTGCCGGGCACCGGCGCGGGCGGAACCAACGAGGGCGGGGGGGTGGGGAGGGGAAAGGACGGGACCCTCCCACAGCGAGAGCGCCGGAGGGGCGCGGGTGGCGCCGGGGGCTGGGCACGGGAGCGAGTCCCGGCCGTGTCACCGGGAGCAGCGGGGACCCGGGGGTTGCGATCCGTGGCGGGGAAGAGCCGGGGCCCCTTTGTGCCGCTTGGTGGTCTGAGTAGGCCGCAGCCCGGGGCGCTGCCTGCGTTTGGCCCAGTGAGGCCCTCGGTACTTGGGCCTTTGGTTGGGTGGCCCTTGGGGAGCGTTCCAGGGCCTCGCCTGGGGCTTGTAACAACAGAGATGGGGGAGGTTTGGTGGTCTCTCAGCTGGCCTGGCCTTTTTATTCTTCTCAGGTTTGGAAGTCGGCAGTGGCAAGTCTCCCGTCTAACCCCTTTGCAGTATAAGACCAGTCACACCAAGCATGACGTCGCGTCTACCACGTACTTTCCTGTGATAATCTACCCCGTTGTCCCCTGCCCTCCTATTGCAGGGTGTGTGTGTTAGGAAGTTGCACAGACTCATTACAAACCTGCAGAGCTGTGTCTCCAGCATGTCCGAGAAACTGACATCCACACTGTAGATACTTCAGTGAGGTATCTCAGAGAAGTTCTGTTCTGGTCCTATGTACTGAGTCCCCTTAACAGTCAGGGACAATTTGGTGTGTTCGTGGGCTGCATCTTCCAGTTTACTTTTATTAGAAAAAAAATTTTAAAATTGGTTTTGTACACTCCAAGACTGCTCTGTGATGCTACCAGAGCATGATAGATTGGTGCTGTCAGGAGACTTTCTTCAAAAAGCAGAATCACAGTGTAAACTGAAATTATTAATGGTGGATTTGGCCTTTGTGGGCCACCGTAAAATAAGAGGATTTGTGCAATTTTTCCCTCTGTAAATAATTCAGTGGACTTCTTTGTGCAGTGGAGATATCTTGTGAAATGATGTTTAGAGTTTGAATGTAGAGTAGTGTTATAGCATTCATAGAAAACTATAAATCTGTTTTTATTTACAGCACACAATCTTTGTTTTCAGGATTGCTAATAGAATTATTGATCCTGGCTCATTGTGTTTTCAGATATTTTGATGTTTCCTGGCCAAGTCAGCCTTGCAGTCAGTCACTGCTACATGTCCTGGCCATTAGCTAGTAGCAGATTGCAAAGGAGTATTGTAGTGTCATGAGGATGGTTTTTTTTCTAAAGTGGTGTTGTGAAGCAGGTGTGTTCCTCAGCTTCTTTGGGTGTATGAGAACCTTGTCACCCATGGCTCCTGTCCCCAAAAGTGTCTGTGTCTGGTATAACCGAAGAGGAGATGCAGTCCCACATCTAGTGTGATATCAAAGAAACTGACGTGACTTTAACTAGAAGATTTTAAGATTTGAGATCTTGGTGTTGAGTAAATTCTCATATAGTAATAAAGATTAAACATGGTTGTGTTTTGTGCAGCTCATCTGCAGCTGAGCTTCCAGTTTGATACTGTTTGGTATGATTGATAACTCTGCTGTGCTAGCTGTAATTGTGGTCTCTGATCTCAGGCAAGATAGGAGAAGGCTTCAGTGTGGCTGCTCTAACAAATGCATGAAGTCCCGTATGTCCTTAATATACTTATGAAACTTAAGTGCTTTTGTTTAAAAAGTTGTAACCTTGTGTGCAGTAGCTTGCAAAAATAGGATTTAAGATGAAGCAGATTAACTGTGAAGCATGAAGTGTTTGAAGTGGCTTTGGTTTCCTTTGTGTGTAAAAGGATAGTTTGGAATCCTTGCTTCAGGGACAACCCCTTTGGTAAAGAAGATGCTGTAGATATCAAACCCTGAGTAACCTGTGTCAGTGTTCCTTGTCCTAGTAGATTTTATCTGAAATTCAATCATTTTTGCAGCAAAGTGAGCTAATTTTCTCTTAGCTTTCCTTTAACAGGATGCAGACCATTGGATAACAGTGTTGTGATTTTGGTATTTATGTTTTTTACACTGTTTTCTCTGTTCTACCCCTTATTAGTCCATTTGAACTCAGCCACAAACACAGTAACCCCATTTCCATCTCTCCTTGACTGAAAAAAGACTGTCCACATATTTGTGGAGGTTCCCTATTGAAACATGACATTTTTTATGAGTTGTGCTCTCATGATAAAGATGCAGTAAACACAATTTGACAATTTCCTTTAAGGTGTTCTTGTGAACAAGCTGACAGATAAAAGCTGCCACACCTTTTGCTTTGCTCTTCTCTTCTGAGCTGGCTACCAGGTCAGTGAAGGAAATCAAACTGGTGTAGCATAATTTGTACTGGACAGACCTGCTGTTTGTTCACTTTTCATCAGCTTGTTTCTCACACATTCTTGAACTGATTAATAACTTCTCTGAGATGGTTTCCCTGAACAATAGATAAGGTGGTTGCTTTGGATTGTAGATTCCTGGGAAGAGATGTCTTGCTTGCTTTGTTCCCCATCATTTCAGCCTTGGTGAACATCTGAAGATAACTGATGGCCTGAGTTGTCTCTGTGTGATGTTTTTAAAGTAGCTTAGGATGAAAGAACTAAGGCTGGAATTGACATTTTATCTGGACTCTGCAAAGTCTGGGAATGAGATTGGATTTACATTTTCTTTAACAATATACAAAACCTAATGGAGTCATTCAAATTAAAATTTAGTGCTGGGCTTAATGCCATGATCTTCCAAGCCTCTTGCATTGTCTGGATGTATGCAACTGCTTCCCTTTGGCTGGGGCATCATATTATAGAGTAGGTTCTGTAAGACATAACAGGGACTGGATGTTTGTAGTGCTAATGTTTCTGGAACCTTAACTTGTATGTGCTGCCTTTGCAGGATTGACTGGTCTGTCTCCTGTGACTCCAGGCTGCTCGGGGTTTTTATTCAGTATGTCAAATTTTATACAGTATGTCAGTTTTTCTTTTTTCTTCTTGTAGATGATATAATCAAGCTGAACAAGAAAGAAGAGAGAAAGCAATATTCTCCCAAAATAAAAAGAGGGCTTCAGCAGAATCGAGCTCGACAGTTTAGTTCACAAGGCTCCAAGTGGGGAATCCAACAGCAGAAAGGTATGCGTGCCAAACATAACATGGATTCCATATTATCTTTTTTGAGCTGAAAGGTAGCATAATGAAATGTATGGATTGACATGGTCAGTTCATGTGTCTTTCAAATAGTGTAATATGTCACGCTTTTGATTATAATTCAGGGGTTTTTAAAATCTATTTGGTTTTGTTTCTGATTCAGTGTGAGAAAGTAATTGACGTTTGGCCACCAGGGAGCTTAGATGCTTGAGGGACTGTCTTTGACTCAGGGAAGAATTGGCTTGCTTTCTGATTCTTCAAATTAATTTTCGAAATTGTGATCATACTTTGCCCCTTCTCAGAGATGGACAGAACAAGTGCTTATGCTAAAGGCTGTGTATTGGGAGATGTGGAGGCCTTGCCAGAGCTCAGAGCTTTGTGCAAAAGAAAAGCATATTCATATTTGCTGGGTAGAATTCTCTTTGTAGGCCTCCCCAAAGTATCTGTTTCTGTAGACTGTGATGCTGGCTCAGGAATATTTAAATGGGTAGTGCAGAGTCTGAGTTGGCTTTTCCTGGTAAGAGCTTGGGATGCAAAGGAAGTACTGTGTCAGCCTTCTTAAGCCAGTGGTTTTACAGTAGAATACAAAAAGGAGAAGCCAGTGTTTTAACAGTGGAATACAAAAAGGGGAAAAACACCATATAGGCAGGGAGTGAAGAGAGGATAAGTGCACAATAACAGCTTTGCTGTAGGTTCCCCTGAGTAACTCATGGGGTTTTTGATACACAGGAGTCAGTTGAGAATGATTTCCAGGCTTTAATCCAGTACGTGGATAGTTCCTGCTTGAAGTACAGGCTGGTTTTGCTTGCAATTAGTTTTGAAAAGTATCTATTTAGTACCGATGATCAAAATATGGAAAAATACTGTCTGAAAAGAAAGCTTACCACCTCAATATGAGCTAATTAGGTGTTTAGGTTAATTCATGCAATTTCTTGTTTAGTAGCATTCCTTTAAAACAAAGACACGTCTGTCTGGTATACTCACAATGATCCCTGTGTTATCTTTGTCTTGCTTAGTGTTTGTTGTAGCAGCAGCTCCTCTTTAGTATCTTAGACACAAATGTCTTTAGGGATCAGTGGAATGTTGTGTTACTCAGGGCTCAGAGGAGTTTTGGTTTCTATGCAGGCCTACACAACTGTGTTACTTGTACATCTCTAATAAATTGGTGACAGGACTGGAAAAAAACTTACATCTCTCAGCCCGAATGTGAGGATATTTGTGTGGGTGAAAAGTAAGTGAATTTAAGTTGTAGATTATAGAACATGTAGGCTCTGTTTATAACTGCAGTTGTCAAGTGCAGTTGTTTATCATCAAAAGAGCACAAAAGAAACAAGTATTAGGATTTAGAATTTTAGGAGAAACTTGATCTGTAAACATGAAACTCTAAATACTACTGTTTTGGGCAGTTAGTTTTCTCTGCTGGAACCTTACCAGCTTGCCTGCCTATGTTCTAGGAAAAAGGCAAACAATTTCTTGGTAAAATTGCCAGATTCCTGACATCTTGAAACACTGTGAATATATTCAACTGTTCCCCCCTATACAGCTCTGCACAGTTTCTCCCATTGAAAACAAATCTCTTATATTGTTTTTAAGCAGAAGGTGACATTAAATAGTTTTTCTGAGCATTCTAGTCATTAGTAGCTTACCAGTAGATTTATTGCTACTCTCTTGCTATTGAAGTTACTCGGATAAGTAGCAAATCCTCTGTGGACAACTTCAGAAACCACAAATGATCCACAGTGTTCAATTCCTTGTGGTTTTAGAAGTGGCTGCCAAACTTTCTGGAAAGAAGAGAGGAACTTGAGATGGGATTCTATTCAGCTTTTGGGGGTAAAAACAGAGAGAGGAGCGTTGTTCATTTAAATAAAAGTTGTCCTTGGTGATACACAGAATGCAACTGCACAAAGCCCTGTGCAGCCTGAGCTAACTTGGATGTTTTCATTTACTTGAGCAGAGGTTGGTCTATAGAGCTTGTGAGGTCCATTTCAGCCTAAACAACCCTGTTTCTCAGCTTTTCTCTTGGAAAAGAAGAGCATTTGCTAACCAGCCACAAAATGTGTGTACACAGCAGTTCTCCATGGCAAATTGATCTGAGCTGGGTTCTGATCGGTGGCTTACCTCATGTCATGGCTTGTGTCATGAGGAAGCACAGCTTTATTATCAGCGCTGTTAAGTCAGATATGTTAAAACTAGATGTGTCTGTTGCTGGAGAGCTGACTCCTTAGTCTTAAATTTGTTTTGCAGTCTGAGGTTCTAGAGGGGAGGGTGCTTGGTGACAAAATTTGAACATGCTCTGTATTCATAGCATGAAGCTAAATGACTCCAGACAGGGTTAATCAAACCCTGGTAACTGGAGATACTACAGACCTCAGACTTACAAGCCTTTTATATTCAAAAGCTGTTTTCAATCCTCAGTTTGGCTGCACTGCCATGCAGACTTCAAATTGAAAACACTTCAAATGTGATACGATTCATGTGCTGTTTAATGTGATTTTGTGGGCCAATTGCTATGTTCTTTCCTCTTAAGTCATGTCTTGGGAACCACTGATTTAAATAAATAATCTTTTAAGCTGTTTTGGTTTTTTTTCCTTCTAAATTAAACTGGCAATTTGAAGTTTGCTGAATGAGTAGGAAGCTGAGGGACTTTTTGTTTGGTTTGGTTTTATATTACTCAGTACTTGATGAAGTCCCATTTCAGAGTATTTTGGTAGTTTTCTATGCTAGAAGATTCCTAAGTTCTTCCTGTAGACATGTCGAATAAGATATTTTCAACAGAAATTAATGCAATTAGCTAGAGCAAAGCTATGCTTTGTATGAGAAGCTGATCATTGCTGTGCTGGGGCTTGGGCCAGACCTGCTAAAACAACTGAGTGACCAAATTGTCTTCAAGTGTAGTTGTGATCTCAACTCTAAGGCTTGAAGTGTGCAGCCAAATAACTTGTGCTGCCTGCAAGGCATCTTAAAGCATTAATCTTTTTCTTCCAGGAGGAATTGTTGAACTTTATCTGCTTGTTGCAGGTTATGGTAAGAATCGTTTGGGGCGCAGAAAGAAGATAGCAGGGAAGAAGCGTTCTTACGGAGTTATAACTGGCCTGGCAGCCAAGAAAGCTCTGGGTTCACACAAAGGAATCAGTCCTCTGAACAGACAGCCACTGAGTGAGAAGGTAATTAATGCCACCCTGGTGATTCGTGTCAGAACAGGTTACAAAAACGAAAGACAAGCGCTTCAGAACATTGTTACTGAAATATAAAATGGAGACATATGGTACAAGCTTTTATCGAATTGAGAATGTGTTAGCTGAGTTCTTGTTTGTTTTGAGTGGGCTGGATAATGACTGGGTGTGAAAGTAGTTTCTAATGCATAGTTGGGTTGCAAGTCATGAGAGTTGAAGTACAGAAGTATATTCTGTGTGAGTATGGAGGGAATTACTGTATTTTATGAGGAAAATTGGTTTTCTTACAGACCAATGATTCAGCCAACCTGCAGGTGCTAAGCATGTGCTGTTACAAAAACGAAAGTTTTTGCAGAATACTAAACTCCATCAGTAGGCTCCCTTCTCTGCACTGCTCCAGTGCATTGTTGCCATTGTAGAATGGGGGTTGCTTTCAGATTTAAGAAGACTAATTTTGAGACATGTGGAGCATGGATTTTTGTTAGTTTGGGGAGATATGGTAATGAAAAAATAGCTGCTAATGTCTGATGCTTTTTGTTTTCTCCTGAGGATGTGGAGAATATAGAATTCATGAAATTGTAGAAGGTATTTTCAAATTACACTAGACTGTGAAAGATAGGCAAAGCCAAGTGTATTCTAATCACGGTTTGTAAATGGAAACTGAAAGAAAAATGTTTGTGTGTGTACAGTATACATTATGCTGTATATGTTTGTTGGTTTTTAAGAATGCACAACGGAATTACCCAGTCTTGAAAAGGAAAACAAACCTGCAGAGACAATCTGAAATGCAGAGAAAACAAGCTCCTGCCCTCAGGAGGCCTGCCCTGCTAAACAGGAGGTAAAATACCAAGTCTGCTTTTTGAACGCTCCTTGGCAACTTTCTGTAGTGAATCTTGTTTGACAGGACTGAGGCTAAGAGAAGACAATAGGTACTGGCAGTAACAATATGGTCAAGACCACCTTATGGGTGAAGTTCTACAAATCTGGAAGCCAAGAATGTGACAGACATGGTCTCAATATAAAGCCAGATGTTTGTTACGATGTAGAGCACTCAGGAAGTACCTCTATTTTTGAGCATGTGGTATTCTGCTTTCAGTTAAATCACAGGCAGCCTGTATTTGAGCAACCTGATCTTGTGGAAGGTGTCTCTGCCCATGGCAGGGGGGGTTGAATCTAGGGGATCTTTAAGGTCCCTTCCAACCCAAACCATTCTGTGTTTTATGATGCTACATGGAAATGGCCACTGTGAATTTTGATAGCTCAGAAGTGTCAGCCATGGTTTAGTGAACTTTCTAAATGCCTTTATGGAAGCTGGTGCCATCTGCAGCTTCAGGGAAGCCATTGCATGTTTTATTTGTGCTGTAATTAACACGTGTTATAAACTGCAACCGAAGTGGGTTTCACTATGCGACCATATCATGAAAACGGTAAACAAACTTCCTTTAATTTTTTTTTTTCATCTAATCGACAGTGTTTAAAGTGCTGGAGGATACTCAGCAAAGTGAAGAGCAGAATTAATGACCATATTGTCCTGTGTTATATGAACATTAGGCTTCAATGTACCAACAGTGATTTCTCCATTTATGAGTGATGTGTTTCATTCTTAGTGTGTAAGGAGACTATCCCAACTGAAGCATTCAGCCTCAAAGAGGCAGCACTGCAGATGTCCTTCTGGATGTTTTGGGCATTTCTTTGACTTCCATAGTAGCCTCTCTGAGGTGTTTCCTGTGGAGCCTTTTATAACTATATTTTTTAATAAATATTACAGGAATAACATGCCATCCACTTTTGTCAGAATTGGAAACAAACTAAATCAGCAGAAAGATACTCGTCAAGCAACTTTCCTGTTTAGAAGGGGCCTGAAGGTAATACAGATTTTGGAAGAACAAGGCAATTGTACCACAAGTTCTAAGCTAACCTGTAACAGTGATATTGGTGAATCAACTTCAAATATCAGGTCTAAGTAGAAACTTCTGGTGGACTGGGAAATAGCAACAGGTTCTTCTAGGGAAGTGCACTTGTTCTCTTTAGTTACTGTAATCCACTGAGCCTTCCTTCACATTCCAGTGCAATTGAGCTATTCTGAGGGGCATGAAACTTGTCTGTGTTTCAGGGTAGTTACAAGATATTAATTTTTCCTTTTAAAAGTTAATGTTAGAAAGCACTGCCCAGCTTTCAAAAGTTGCCTTTGGGTGAAGAATAGAGCACAAATACATTTTAGAATCTGATTATGGTTTGGTTTGCTTTTTTAGTTACTTTGGGGTTATTTATTTCAGTTATTTTGGTTATTTAAGGATTTTTTAGTTAGTAGGATCGAGAGATTAGAGAGTGCACAGTGAATGAAAAGTGGTTTTCGTTTTTATTTGTGCCCTCATTCTACGTCTGCCATAGTTGTGACTGTAAATAGCTGCTGTGTTCCTTTCAGATGGATTGCAAAATTACAGGCAGGATCAGGAACTAGACAGACTTTTCTTGCTAGTATAGTGATATTTTGATGTATCTTAGCTGACATAGTCCTCCAGAATGTTGCCATTGCTGTATTGGCAGTTTTGTTTAAATCATTTTGTGTTCTTAAAGTAATTCCTTTTCAGTGTCTTATGAAGGTCAGAGGACTCTTATCTTTGAAGTCCCTCTGAAAGTACAACCCTGTTTGTGCAGAGTGTACAAACAGCTTTAAACTTCTATTTTTGAACTTCTGTATTTCCAGCTGCTGCAGTAGGAATTGAAACAGTATTCAAATCTGGTGTCTGTATTGATATGTTTTCAGGTGCAGGCCCAAGTGCAGTCAACAGATGATCTTGATAATCAGACAGTAAAGAGAACTCGTCAGTAAGTATCTAATTTGGAAAACTTCAGTTTTGTAACACATAAGATTTGCATTTTAGCTCAGACTTCCTGGCTATGATAATAGAAGGGGGGTGGATTTTTTCCCCTCTAGGCCCATCAACTAGAGTGACAGTGATCCTCTCCCTATTCTCAGTTATTGCCTAAATTATCTTCTAATTTAACCAGGAGGAGTTGGTTTGCATAAGACATTTACAGGAATGAGGGGGAAGGTGGCAAGAGGATCACTCTAATCTCTAGCACTCATGAATATTGCATAGATTGGAAGAAAAATTCAAATGTCAGTGTTCTCCTGAGCTCTTGTTGTAATTTTCCTTTTATTTAATATGCATATAAGCCTGTGAAGCAGTTTAGAAATGAAAAAAGCAGAGCCCAATCAGGCCACTGGGCTCTTCCACCACGCACTCTTCCCATATCATTCTGTGCCTGCTGGGCTCTTTGCAGGGTGTTTCTTTGGGAATACAACAGGCTGAGAAAGCAGCAGGTGCCACAGAGTGCAGTCTGTCACCTCTTGGATTTGCTGTTAGGGCCATTTTGGCCCCATCTGTTGCAAGGAAACTGAATGTTTCAAAAAAGTGAACTCTTGGGTCAGTGATGTAGTTGTGGTGCACCTTGACAGCTTGTGATTTAGTGCTCTCCTGAACAGATGTAGGTAATGTAAAAGGTACAAGATTCAGTAGCCAAGTGTCTTGTGGCTGCATGTGGTCTTTGTACTGGCCAACCTTCTGAAAGCTTGCGCATTCTTTGCTGGCCAGTATTTTGGACATACCTTTAAAGATACCCTGACTGAAATCTCTGCACAGGTTTTGTAAGTGATTTTTGTGTTTTCAAACTAGATGGCGAACTTCTACTACAAGTGGAGGGATCCTGACTGTGTCTATTGACAACCCAGGAGCAATCATAAGCCCAATGTGAGTTTTCAAATAAGTTCTGAAATGTTCTGAACATAAATGAAATTGCTGCTTTGAACCATTTAGCAAGTTCCTTGCTGCTAGAGTTTCAGGTGACCTCAAAGTCACAGCTTCTTGTGAAGGCTTTTAAGTCTGGCCCCTTTCTGAGTGTTTCTGAGCTGTGTTTGAGCTGGATCTCACACATCATCTCCCAGTTAGGAGCTTGATGTGCTATACAGTGGAAGAGTGGTGGGCTGCTAGATTTTCACCTTGTCTGTCCCTTCCAAGTCAGGCCATGTTGTAGCTGTTTTCTGCCCCTATCTGGGTTGAAATGAATGAGCACCTACTTGATGAGTGATGGTAACAGTTCCTTCCTGATTCATAAAAATACTGCTGGACTTATGCTTAAAGAGAGCATTGCTGTATTTGTCTTTGGGAAGTTGATGGTACTGTTGTTTATAGGTGGTATATTTTAAAAATGTCTTGAGTAGCATTTTCTTGGTAGCATTTTATAAGTAAGGAAGACTGTACTGATTTTTATTTTTTGTATTTAGGGGATTAATTAACCACAAATTACATGTTTGTCAGTAGAATTGCAGATAAAAAATAGGATGGTTTTCTGTTGGGACTCTTCTGTCTGATAACAATAACAAATGGTTCCTTTTTTAGTTCTGCCTGACTTACCTTCTTGAATTTGTGCCCTCCAGCTCTTCAGCCAGCCTGGTCAAATGGTTTGATGAAAAACTCATACCTCTGTCAGCATTAAGGCTTTCTTACATAAAACACAGGTTCATCATGCCCTTTGTAACATTGTTCTTTCACAGTTCCCAGAAATTACGATTAACTCGTAGTCCTGTGCCGCCATTTCTGATGAAGAGGGACCAGTCTGAAGAGAAGAAGATTCCAAAAGGTGTTCCGTTGCAGTTTGATATAAATAGTGTTGGAAAACAGGTAAATGCAGTTTTTGTAACTGTGGAAGTAGTTTGAATAAAAGCCAGTGAGGCACTTTCCTCCTGGACTCGCTAGTGACAGAAAGAGGGAACTAGGAACTACTTCATTTCCACTTCCGGTCTTTCTGCTAACTTGCTGTGTAACTTCAAGCAAGTAGCTAAACTCACTGTTCCTGTTCTTCTAGTTTGTGCCTTGCATGCCCACGTGATTTAAATGGGATTTAAAATGTTGAATATTTCTGAAAGGCTTCTAGTGTTCCTGCTGTGCTTATATCAGCAACTGTGAGTAATTCAGGGATGAGCTGCTTTCAGCTGTGTGACCTGCATGGAGCCCTGGCAGCCGAATTTATAAGGCAACTTTTGCTGTCCATCTAGGAAAAAAAATTAAATGTGATGATGTAAAGGCTTGAAAGATGAGCAATTTTTCACAGGTTCCATGTACACAGGCAATTTGGTACAGCAATCCTAATGCTGTCATTGAAGGAATTCTTAGAGGGTGACAGAGTTAGATGCTGTTCTTGTAATCAGCTCTTTAGTACCAGCTGTAGAAAACTGCATGGAGTCAGGGCATTGATTTTCATTTGTTCCATCAGGAATAAGAAGTATGTCAGAAATAGTCTACCACTGTACTGTAAAATTAATTGAACTTTTGGATTAGACTTCAGCTTGTTGCCTCAGCTGAGTAAGCTGGAAAGCAACCTGCATTAAAATGGTGAAAATACTGCATTTGTTGAAGTTGCAGAAAATCTGTGTGGGGAAATGTGTACTGGAAGTTCCTTTTTTCAGTCTGTCTGTCCTCAGTTTAACTTACAATATTTTGAGTAGGCTTTGAGTATTGACATTATATACCTTGTGTTATTAGTGAATTCTGAGAATGCAAGCTCTTGATGTGTAGTCCAATCTGATTTTTAAATGGTGTGGGAAGTGACAAAGTAGCTAAGTGAGGCAACTAAGGAGTCAAGTGATGATACAGACTGAAGAAAAAGTTATTCTGTCTTCATTACTTTGATTAAATTAACCCAACACCTTTAAAGTTTTGGTTAAATGACTTTATTTTTCAGACAGGGATGACGTTGAACGAACGATTTGGGATCCTGAAGGAGCAGAGGACAGCACTGTCTCAGAACAAAGGAAGCCGTTTTGTAACAGTGGGCTAACCTGGCAGATGGACTTGGGCATTGAGCCCACCTACCTAAGACCCTGAGATAAAAGTGGGCAGAAGAATACAGCATATGTCACTAGAATTCTCCAGACATCTTGCTAAGATGGTGGCAGAGCTATCTCTTTTTATTACTTTTACTTGGAATGGTAAAAGACTTGATGCCCTGAGGGAGAAAAAGTGGAGAGAAACTGATCCGCCATAGTGGCACCATCACCTGGTTGGAAAAGATTCTGTTGCCCAGCTGAGTTCTTTGACCCCTCTGTTTTAGTAAAGATTGTTTAAGTGTTTAATTACAAACCCCATTTTAGGGTTTTTTAGGGACTGCCTTTGAGCTCTCTTTCAGACTCCAGTTTAGCACAGAGCCTCAGTCCATGGATACTTTGGTAGCGATGTAGCGGCATTTTTCATGGGAGCATTGGTTCTGTACTTCTTTGTGCTTTTAAAGTTCCATTTTTTTCCTTTCTTGAAACTGTTTTGCATCCTCACGTTCATGAATAAAGCTGTTAGCTGAGACCCAAAATTTGTAACTGGGATGGAGACTATTCTACTCTTATCCTTAAAAGTGGTCCAGACCATATACCATATTGGAGGAATACTGCAGAGGCAGTGTGAGAGTCCTTTATATTCCAAATAGCTCAACTTCATCATCCTCCTCTGTAAATGGAGTTTATCTGTCTTCTTCTTAAAATTTTGATTTTTATTTCTCTTTGAAAGGTTTTTCACAAACTTAATGCAATAACGTAATGTTTTTGAATAATTTGATAGGAGAAAATACAGCAGTTCCCAAGGAAGTCAGCAGTATGGTAGTTTCTTACCCTCCCAGATACTGGATTCTCATCCTGCATACCTTGCCCCAGAGCATTTTCTCTGACTCTTAAAAATAGCTGGAGGCAAGCAATCTCATGGCACTTGTTTGTTTATACCAAAGAGAGGTAAGATGTGAAGCTGATCCGAAGTGGTCAGACATCTGGAAATGTCTGAAACTGAGGAACATTGCTGGAGGAAAGCCCTCAGTTTGCCAGCATGTGTAAGGCATTAGGGAGGAACATGTAGCCACCTGCTTTAAGCATAGCTTTGGGCATCAGAATATGCAGGACAGTAACAACTGGGCCATCCTCAATCTGAATTTATATAATCCCTAAAACTGGGGCACCTCTTCAGAACTGCTTCCAGACCAGGAACTGGTGATCTTGGCACTGCTGTTTGGCAGGGAGGGTTAGGTACAGTCAGGCAGAAGAGTGGCTGGCTTTGCTGCATCCAGGAATGTTTATGGTGTTTGAAGCTGGTTTAACTCCTTTTCACATTCTTGAAGAATTTACATTGGACAGAGTTGGTTTCCTTGTGTTTTTATCTCAAATTCCAAGTTAACTAGCATATACTGGCAAGTTCAGCCTTGAAGAGCATTTGACAGCAGAAGGGCTTTTTTTTGTATAGTTTTGAAGTCAGAGTGCACTCTGATGCTAAGCTAAATAGGACTTAAACCCTTATTTTTAATGTTGAAAAATATACCTTAGCAGAAGCAAACTAAATGTAATGGTGTTAAGGTTTCTTTCTCAATTACTAGTAGGATTTTTTTTTTTTAATAAATGTCCCACTGTTAGAGTTTGAGTAGATGAAGTGTAGTCAGTCATCCTGTTTCAGTGTATACGTTTTCCATGTGCCAGGATGCAACAAAAAAAAATTCTTTTGCATCAACCTAGATGCAAAACATTGATGCAGTGCATCAAAAAATGCTAGTTTGTATTTAATGAGAAGATGCTTTACACTGTACCTTTTGGTATTTTTGGAGAAGTTACTACATTTGATCTATTCTGAAGCTGTTAATTTTTTTTTAAATAAAAAGTTAGAGGTTTCATATTGTCTTGTTCCTGTTATAACCACCTGGGCAGTAACCTGGTTATGTGAATTTTCTGATAGCCTGCAAGGGGTTCTTATTGGTTAAATTTTTATTAAATATTTCAAAGAACACAGCAGAAAGCAACCTAACATAAAAGAGGGCTCACACTCTTAATACTCTGACAAGGAAGCACTTCTTGGAATGGCACTGTAGAGGCTCACTTGCATTTAAATGTGTCAGCTACTAATTAATGTTTCAGTAGCACTGCCTAATTTAAGTGGTTTGATGTGATGAGAATACCAGATGTGTCAGTCCAAGCACTGATTGTTGCTGTGACATGTCTTGATAGCGAGAATCGCTGTCATCAACACCTTGTGCTGCAGGAACAGCCCGAGCAGCTCCCATGGCCGTGTCTGGGAGTGCTGTGCCAGCAGGAGGCATATGCAGTGGAAATGCTGCTATTAATCGTCAATGCAGGACAAAATACTGCCTGTAAATATATTTGATAAGGTGTTAAATATTGTGATTGCCTTGCTATTGCCTTGTGATTACTTAGATATTGGCAGCCTTTGTTCTTCATTACCAGCTCAGGTGTGTTGGCTGCAGCATCGGGTGGGTTCAGTGAAAGCAGGAGGGCAAGATGGTATTTATTAGGATGTCGCAAAGGGTGTGACCTTTTAATGTCATCAATCCTTAAGTTAGAAAACGTGAAGCAGTTGTTGCATTTCCCGCTTAGCTGAGATGTGCGCACTCTACCCTTGGTTTGCTGCTGGAACGGGCCCAGCAGCTGTGAGTGATGCTCACCCAAAAGCCAACCTGTGACATCCCACCTTGGCGGGTAAACTAGAATTTTTAACAGTTTCAGCCGGTGTAGAGGCGTGTCCAGGGGCCCCCTTCGCACGCCGGCTGAGCCGAGGCGGGCGGGAAGACGCGCCCCGAGAACGCGCCGGCCCCGAGAACGCGCCGGCCCGAGAACGCGCCGGCCCCGAGAACGCGCCGGCCCCGAGAACGCGCCGGCCCCGAGAACGCGCCGGCCCCGGGCGCTTTGACGCGGCGTTCGCGCTCTGCCGGTGCCGCCGGGCGGCGGCCGCGCATGCGCCCCTGCCGCGCGCTCTGTCATGCGCTGTCCGAGCGGGCTGTGGCGGGGAAATGGCGGCGCCGGAGGGCGGCTGTGCCGTGATGCCCGCGGCTTGTCCCGCTCCGCCTGGTCCCTCGGCTCCGGGCTCCTGGAGCCGCTCCTTGGACAGAGCCCTAGAAGAAGCGGCGGTCAGCGGGACCCTCAGTTTGAGCGGCAGAAAACTCCGGGACTACCCGCGGGCCAGCGCTGCCAACCACGATCTCAGCGACACCACCCAGGCTGGTGAGGGACGGGGCGTGAGGGGGGCGAGGCAGTGGGGCAGGGGAGCGGGGGCTCTCGAAGAGGGTCTGGGGTCCTGGCTGCCCAGCTAGCCCCCTGCTCAGGACTGAGTCTGAGGTGACCAGTTTGCTGTCTCTTCGTTAAATTGAAGCTGGTTTCGCCTCCTCCCTTCGCTTTCCGCCCTTCCTCTCCTCGGCTGAGGCAGGATGGAGGAGCTGTGGCAGGGTTCTTCCTCTGCCCGTCTGATGAGATCTCTCCCATTTGTAGGGGCTTTTTTCTTTATTATCTCTGCTCTAAAATGTTTACCTTATGGAGAGTTGTTTTAAAAAGCGTTGTGAGGTTTTTCTCAGTATTGCTGCTCGCTGCTGTGGTTTTAGCCAGTCTTGTTCTTTCTCTGATACACCTATTTGTGAATGTGTGTATATACACATACGTGTGCGCCCTCAAAATCTCTCATCTTGTCCTGCTGACACGGGAGACCAACCTTCCAAGAAGGGCTGTCAGGTGTGTGTATGCTAAAGAAGCTATTTCTTATAAGCTCTGTAAGCTCTTATGCTTCTGTTATTGTTATTTCAAACAGCCACAAGCAGATATGAAAAATACCGTTTATATAACCACAGCCCTTTTCTTTTTTTCTCCTATATAACATGGATTTAAGGATATTAAAGATTATTAAATACTTTACAAGGTGCAGTAAGCAATAGGGCTTTTGTCCTCTCTGTTCCTTAAAAGTATTCATAAGAATAGACTAAAAAATGTATACCTTGCCTTTAAGTACCTGGATCAGAAGTGAAAACACATTTGTGTTTGCATATTATTGTACTAAATAGAGAGATGAGACTTGGGAAATGAGAGTTTGTGCAGGATGTAGAAATCTTCTTAATACATGATACAGAGCAGATTTAGTTTGATTGTGCAGTTGTATAAGTGAAGTACAAGTAACTTTAAAAGGTGTCAGCATGCCATCTGTTTGTAGCTTTGAAATCTAGTCATTTAGACTTTAGTATTGAGTTGTAGCCTTAAAGCTTAGAATTAAGCTTCCAACATCACTTTTTTTTCAAGTTACCATGTTTGTTAGTAAGTATGTTGGTCACACTGTCAGTTAAGTAATTCAAAATGGAACCTTCTTTAAAATTGTCTTGACTTCATACTCTGTCCTGTAACATCCTACTTATGCAAAAATCTTTCACTAACGAAAGAAACACTCATGAAAACTCAAGCAAACCTTGAGACAACTTGGTTTGCTTGTCTTGAACACATCTATACGTAGAAAACGCTTCTTGTTGGGATATAAATTTTTGGGGTGTTTTTTGTTTCATTTGTACAAGTGCAGTTGCACAATGAATGTGTGGACTAATCTGTAAGCAAATGCGGCATACAGTTTTGTGAGGGGTTTGGGCTTTTTGTTTATAGCACTATTCATTTACTGTACTCTTAAACAATTTGTGGGAATTCTTGTTCCCACCAAGGTTCCCATCTATTGTGATGAATATTTGCATTGTAGTTGTTCAAGAAGCATTAAATGCTAATAAGTAGCAGTGCATGCCATACACTTTTGTGTGTTTATCATCACAATGAACCTTAGAAAAAAGCTAGAACTGTTCTTAAGTTGTAAGAAGCAAAGCTTATTGAGTGCGTGTGGGGACACACATTATGTTTAAATTCTCTGTTTTGAAGGCTGCTGTGAATAACTTCCATCTTGTGGGGTTTTTTTTAGCGTGGTCTGTTCTGTTAGTTTTTTGTTTTGAATAACACTGAGCACAGTTTCATTCATGGGAGACTTACAGTTCTTTTGTATGGAAGTAACCACAAATAATATGAAACAATGTGCGTGTGTGTTAGGTGTTATAAACACTTAAAGTAAACACTTTAAACAACACCCGAGAATGTAGACTCCCAAGTGCCTCCCTACATGCTGTGCCACAGACTCCAAGCACATGAGGTGGAGCATGTCTGTGTTTCATAAAAATCACTGGAATTGCTCCCAAACTACAAATTGTTACAAAATTGAAGATGAGACAATGATGTGCAAACCTTCCTCCTCATGTGCTTCAATAGACACCTCTGTAGTGTGAATCATACACTGATATAGCTCATTCCCATTCTTGTAGCAATAAAAGTAACTGCATGTCAGTGTAACCACATCGATGCTTATGTGGTGGGAACGAATCACATCCCTCATTAATGTAACTACCCTGCCGGAAAACCAGGATCTCACACTGCCTCAAGCCCTAGCAGATCTACTGGCCTTGGCCGGAAGCTGCTCTCAACGCAGGTGAACCAGCAAAGCAGGTCAGTAAGAACAGGGTGTGAGAGATTAGAGGCTTGATCAAGTTTAGTTGTGTGCTCTGTGGATTTTGAGGATGAGGGTGGGTGATGTCAGCCACAAGATACATTTTCAGATGTTAAGTCAGTGGGAAGATCCTATTTCTTTGGACCGTCTATGGGTTCAGATTTGACTAATACTAACCCTGGTGCCCAATCCGTAATAGCTGCTAGGTACCATTGTTAACCACTTGCTAAACAGTCATCAGAGTGGCAAAACCAGGTCAGGTTTGCTGCACTTTATTTTTGAACTTAATACGGTATTTCTTTTAGGTATCAGTGGAAAAATTAAGTTCCTCATTAACAGTTTTCTTCAGTCACTAAACTTTTCACTGGAAAGTCATGTCAGAGCCTTGACTGCTTCTGGTCATGTCAGAGCCTTGACTGCTTCTGGTCACTGCTGTCTTCCAGATGATGAAGGCCCACACATGACTTTTTAAACCAAGATCAGTGCTCAAGGTTATTCTCAGAACCGAGCAAATAACTTCAGCAGACAGTAAAGCAGTAGTGAATTTCTAGTTGTTTTGTACTGGAATTAAGGCCACATATAAAATCAAATTGAAGATGGGATAGTCTGTGCTGGAAAGCTTTGGCATGGATTAGCAGGAAGGTAACTCCCTGCAGTGCGTGATGCAGTCGTCCATCTCATGTTCTCATATGTGAGGGATGGCTCATGTGCAAGAAATGCAGTATAGTAGTAACTAATACCATAGATATTGAAAAAGTGTCTCATTCCTTTATACTCCTCCCTTACAGCTTAATTGGGATTTTAGGAAGTGACTCAGGTTTACAAAGCTCATTGATGATGAAGAATGAGCAAGCTTCTTCATTATCAAATGAAGGGTATGCTTTCATACTTTTCTTTTTCTTTCATACTTTCATTTAACATTCGTTATCTCTCCCCATTTTATCTGAGTTACAACTCATTTGTTCATTCCACTCATGTTCTTGACCACGGAATAGGAAAAGGAAGGTCTATAAACCACCTGAGTTAAATATGAAAGGAAGCACAGTTGCATTTTGCCAGTGTTAGTGTAGACTCTGATGTCATTATTTGACAGGTTTCCCAGTGGACTGAAGCATACATTGAGCAGAAAAATTATTTGTCAAACCCTCCATGACAGCTGTAATTACCTAACCACTCACTATCTCCATTTTTAAAGGAGAAGATGGGAATATGTGGGTTTATGCAATAAAAGAAATGTCCGTTGTATGGAAATTGAGTAAGATAATTACATGCAGCTCACTATGTCTTGTTTCTGGAATATATTAGTAGTGAAAAAGCATAGAAGGACTCTGAACAGGAAGAATAAAATGCTGTCTACAATAGTCTGCTGTGCCTTTTCAATGGCTTTGCCAATAAGGCATCTCTGTAGTTTGTTTGTACTAGCTCTCCATAGAAATGGTAAAATCTGACCATAGTGTCAGTAAAACTTCTATATGCCAGGTGCTTGCATGCATCTAGAAGGATTGCAGTGAGTATGTGAGTGTTCTGCATTAAAGGGTCTCACTGGTGTTTTTCATTCCTGCTAGAAGTTCAGGTGATATTGCCTAATGAAATGTAAAATGGCTTGAGAAGCACAGTATGGCTCAGATAGCAGTGGCCCTCTTACTCAAACATTTGTTCTTAAAGCCACAACAGCACAGTCAAAACCAGCCTAAAAGTAAGTATTTTTTAAAAAAATTCTCTTTGGGTTACTGTATTTTGAATGTAAATTATTGTGATCTCTCAGGTAACTTGGAATTTGGATTATTGTTTGTTCAAATATCAGGCTATTTGTCAGCAGAGTTTACAGTACTGGTACTTAGATTATCTGTAGTTTCAATATTAAAACCCAAAACCTAACATGTCAGTAGGGTCGTTCAGAGTCTTGTGATCGCATTTGTGTCCTTTTCTCTACCCTTAACAAAACCCAAACAGAAATGCTCTGTCCAGAGGTAGCTGTAGGAGCAAGGAGGAGAGAGGATCACAACCCTTCCTCAGGCTTTGGACAGTAATCCAGCTTGTTCTGTTCAGCTGCATTTTTTGGTCTTAGCTCCTACTTGTGTCAGTCCTTGTTTAATTTGATTATTGCTCCCTTTTGTTTTTGTTCTTATGTTTCTGTTATTGGGAAGTCTTGATCTTGTGTGGTCTGTGCATAAATACTGGCAATTCTTGGTTTCATGGAATTGTCTAAGAGTGGTGCTTTGGCTAAATTGAGGTCACTTCTCTGGTTTGGTTTTTTTTTTTGTTACCCTGAAAACACGGCAAGCAGTAGACTATGGTAGTTTATAGTCCATTTTTGTTGGATGTGTTGGATTTGGATGGAGACCTGAGGCCTGCAGTAATGCTCAACTGTTCTTGGCACACGGGCAGTCTTTTTGCCTAACATTTTATGGCAACTGGGAAAATGCAATCTGAGCTTGTAGTTCCTAATCCTTGTGGCAATAAAAGCAATACGTGACATTCAGAATGCGTTTGTTTAGCGAGCTTATCTTTTAAAACAAACAATAAAGTCCCACCATCAAATTTTGCTACCAGTGAGCTCTTGTAAGTGAAGTTCAGTGGTGTTGCATGTGTTTCTAGTTACTTCTCTAGTCTTCCCCTTCCTTGACTCCATCATGATCAGATTTAATTTTTTTTAGTACTGTCCTGTCTGCATATGCCCTTGTAGTTATATTTTTGGCGATAACAGTAACTACATGAAAAGTAAAGAGGGTAGGGATTCGTAGTTGAATATATTGAGCTCTGCAGTCACATGAAGGAATTTAGGGAAGAAAGGAAGTATCTGTGTTTCTTTCATGGTGTTTCCAGCCCTGTTCTCCTGTGGTTGTACCTGTGCTTGGAGGTAGCAAATGTATCCTGGTTAAGTACTCCCTGAAGTCGTCGTAAATACACAGCCTAATGCGATCCAAGTTCTATGCTGATGCCAAAAGGGGAAGTTCTGTCTTCATCTACTGCTACACAGTCAACACCAGCAATCCTAGTGCCTTCCAGCAAGCTGTTTTGTACTTATCTGGCTGAAATTCAGCCAGTAACTGCTTGTATCAAATCCGTGGACAGCTCACCACATTTTCACGTGCATATGAATGCCAGCAAAAGGAAAGGATGGAAGAACTGCAGGGATGATGAGAATGACAGAGTCTGTTTTGGCAGATGTGTAAGCTTAAATTGACACACCAATTGTGAAATCACATCTTAGCTCTGTTTTGTAACCTTTTACCACCGATCTTCTATAAATTTGGTAATAATTTTCTGTCAAATAATGTGCTGGCCTTTGACTTGGTGAGCATAAGAACTTACGGCTTACAGAGTTGAATTTCATTCAGTGAAACATCACTACTGATAGGTTTGGCTCTCGTGCTTTCATTTGGCAAAATACATTATTTTATGTAAGTAATTTTAAACTGATGGTTCAGGTTTAGAATGCAGTAGATGTAATTAGTTTATTCAGTAGAAGAACCAGCAGTAAAGAATTAGTTACAACAAACACTACAAATTATGTAGCATGTGTTAAAAATAAAATTACATGGTAGCTAACAAAAAGGCTATAACTCAATTCAAGGGTTCTTCTCTGTGTAATAACTAATCAGGCTTGGATCTCATGGTTTCTGGTGTTGGCCAAACAGCTTGAATGAATTGCAGTTGTGTGTTCAGCTGAAGCCAGAGTGCTTTCTTCTTTATCTGCCATGTCCCGCTCTCCAAAGTGGAGGGGTGAAATCCATTCATGTTAGAAATGTCTTGTGATTAGATTTATCAGTGCATCAAAGTTAAAAGTATTGCTTTAATTCTCTGAATTACAGATACTTGGAGAAGATGCAAAAGGTACAACATTGTGGTCTTTTCTTTTTCAGACTGTTGTGCCTAAGTTATTACTTCTGTATATATGCAGGAAGAGGGTTTAATGTTTCAGCTTGAAGTCCCCAAAATTGTCCCAATAGTCCTTTACTCAGCCTCACTTAAAATTCTACACTACAGACTGCTGCTTCCACTGACAGCCCATGTGTCTTTCTGGAGTGAGAAGTCTTTGTTCTCTTCTAGCTGATAATGTTACTGATTTGAAAGTTAAAGTATTTACAGTCATAGCCTTCTCCCAATGAGCTTCAGGTACTCCAAAATGAGAATATGCCAAAAAACCCCAACTTGCTGTGCAGCCCAGGTGTTGGCTGCTGGAATGTACGGTTTGTAACCATAATGTGCTCTGTGCAGAGGGCAGGAGGATTAGGGAGCATCTATTCAGTTCCACCCACCACCCCCACATTGTTCAGTGACCCATGTGAATTTTAGTCTCTTTATTCAGCTTATTGTTGAAACTTAGCTTTGAATACAGAAATGTGTTATTGTTGCTTTGGGCTTTTGGGTAGTGCTCCAGACTATTGAAAAGTTTTCAAACACTATTTTTTATGTAATCTCTGTGCAGTGAAGCCTGGTAATGTTTCTGCATTTTATATATATCTGAAGCTCGGTACAAGATTTAAAAGCATCTGCTGATTTGGGGTACCAAAATTTAAAATACTTGATGCCTGAACTTACAGGCATTATTTTTAAATGTAGCTTTTAATAACTTCAGATGCCTTGGTGACTCCTCGGGAATACTGGGAATCAAGCCCAAAACCTAGAAAAATGTGATTAATTACTATTTTTTGGAAAGATTAGTTTAGAAGATTTGCTTAGTATTATGAAGGAAATACATGGCACTGACAGTATGCAATCTATTTTTCCAAAGCAGTGTTCACTACCTTTCAGGTTAACCATCCCTTTTTCTTTGTGTAATTCTCTGGGGTTCTTTCATGATTTTTTTTCAACAACACTCTCTTCTATAAGACTTTGACTGTGGTCAGTCCTGATTTTTACAGTAATTTCATCTTGTCTGAAAAAAATCTAGTTGAACAGAAACATTTTGAAGAAGAATGAAAAGTGGTATGTGGTTTTTAATTAAAGACATGTGGACAGTAGATATGCACAGGAAACGAGCAATTAAAGTTCTGTGGGCATCTCTGATGATAGCCTATATCATCCTTGTGCTTGATTTAGCAATGTTACATAAGTTTTTAACTGAGTTTTCTCTGTATAAAATATCAGTGTCTTTTCCAGGTTGCTTTACTGATGCTGAATTCTAAATTCAGGCTGAGTTTTAGTCAGAGATGCAGTCTGAATTTTCTAGAATGGTTAAGTGGAATAAAGCTGGCATCTGTGTGGCTCATCAGGACAGTTCAAACCTTTATGTTTCTCTTATATGAGCTAGCAAGATAGCAGGAGGTTGTCATTCCCTGGAACCTGTTTGTAGGGTGGAATGCTGTACTTCTAAGTTGTACAGATTTTGAGGGCAGAGGTGATGGTTTGAGCAGATCATGGGTTCTGTGTTTGGTGTTCTGGAGGTGATTATGCTCTACCAGGTTGGGGTTCCTCCCTATGTTTGTGTCACGTGTCTTGTTCCCAGCAGTGTTTGTTATCTCAGTTCTGTTTCTTCTGCCTACATTTTTTTTCATCTCCTTTATCCCAACTTCCATGTCTTAACATTTTCTTCTTTTCTTGTTAATCTTGTTTGGTCTCAAATGCCTCTCTCATCACCAACTCCAGTCTTCTCACCCAAGTTGTTAGCATGATAAAAAGAGGAATGACTGGTGTCTTAACGTTTGGTAGGAAATTCCTTTTAAATCCAAGGAAAACATTAATTTTGGGATGCTGATGAGGCAATTAATAGTTTAAACGTGCTTAATTCATGATTACTATTACTTAGGGTCATATATATTACCCTTTAGTTCAGTCATAGACAAGGCTTCTACTGGTCTTTGAGCTGGTGTCAGTCATGCTTCTCTCAGGGACTAAGAGAGTCACTGAGCACAATTATAGTAGGACAATTAGGAGCTTGTCATTACATTGGCTGCAAGCTCAGCTGTGGAATAAATGTTTTTGTAGAGTGCCACAACTGAATGTGGTTATAAGCCATAAAATATCTGCTATTTCCTTTCATTCTGCTGGCTTGCAAAGGAGTGGGGAGATTTGTGCTTAGCAAGGTAAAAAAATTATCTTTGGAACCCATCTATGCTAAAACTGCAGGTTGGCCATTGGAGTTGTAAACTTATTGCAAATATTCAGGTATTACTTATTTCATGTCTCTGTTCTCCTGGGTGCAAATCATGTCACACCATTCAGGGATGGCTGTGTGTCAGAAGATTGTTATAATTACCATTAAAAGTTAGTATGGAAATCCCAGGAGCTTCACTATTGGTAACAGTCATCAAACCTTCACTGGTGATTAGCTCAGAACTGGCGTGTTCTGAGCATGGTGAAGGAAATCACACACACACACACACCCCCCCCCCCTATTTCTGGTGCTCATGATTTGGCTGCGGATTATGTAACTGAGTAATACAGATGTGATATTTTAAACATCTGCCATCTCTGCTTTCACAAATACGGTAAAATGAGAAATGCATCTGTTAGGTTCTTTTATCAATGTTACTGCACTGCAGTTTCTGTTCACAGCCCCTGTATTGCCCTGTAGTAGTTAAGAAATAAGTCTGTGGAAATTCCATTTGAAAAACATGTTATCAGTTTGAAACTAGACCGCTTAAGTAGCTTTTCACATATAAATAAAATTAAAATATTACTCAGTTCATACTCAAAACACGTTTTTCCTCTTTGGATGCATAAAACAAAAGGCAAAAATACGGATTTTCATCAATAATGCAGGTGTTGCCACAGTACTGCCAGATTTGCAGTATATAAACGGAATAAAAACTTTTAACAGTTTTAATAATGCCTGTTATTGTTTGTCTAATTAGATTTTCAGACAGAAATGTGATTTTTTTTTTTTTTAACTAACTTTAACTGTATCCTTGCCATATGATACAGTTCTTTTCAATTCTTGACCATGCTGAAAATGTTATAAATAGAAATACAAGGGTTTTTAGAAGCATGCATTGTAAGCTATATGAGCAGATTCTGGGATAACTCAAATGAGGTGTTGTTCCCTCTGTTTTGGGCAAGGGGTTTCCTTGGGCACATGTCCCTGGGGCTTTCTCAGTGCAGTGATGAGAAATGTCTCTGGTACCTGACAACTGTTAGCAATAACAAGAGTAAACAAACAAAAAGACGTGAGTAGAACTGTGAGATTTTCTGTTCTCCAGTCTGTGGGCTGGCTGCCACTTCACTCTTGGAGAAGCACTTTATAGTTCTGTTTTCCTCAGCTGGAGGCGTTTCGATCTGCTGAACACCGATGTCTGGTTTTTAATCATATTAGAAGAGAGTGTGTTCATTTTTATAGTATGCTTTTTAGATTTGCCTGTTCTATTTCCATCCTGGTTTGGACCATGAAGAAATCCTCCTATCACTGCATTTCCCATGTCTTTGTATCTTGCTTTCCCTATTTTGTGTGGTACATTCTGCTTCCTTCCTGTGTGTACCACGACACATCCTTATGTCAGAAACATTTAGAGAACTTGTTCGGTGTATTGTTTTACTTCTCAGGCAAAAGCATATAATTTTAAAGCTGGAAAGCTCAGTTCATGCTTCATGAAAAGAGGAGGAAAAAAGAAATTATAAGCCATCCATCTTATGTGGCGGACTGTTTTTTAATCTCATTTCAACTTTTATGATGCATGTAAGTGAATTCACTGAAACAGGTTTTTTCATATGCCTTTGTGTTTTATTTCCATGCCAGGTGATTAGAAGCTATGTGACTACATTACATAATACCGTAAAATTGCATGTTGTGCAGAAGAGTCATTCCTGGTGTAATACTGGTATTAATTTTTTCAGGTGATGTCAAACTCCAGTGGTAAACTTCCATTACCAATTTTTTTGTCAGTTTATGGCAACTTGTCTTATGATCCTGCCACTCTTGCTATCACTGGAGTCAGTGAAATCCAGTACTCTTTGTTTCTATTACTTAGTATTTCTTGTCATAGTTACAACAGTTGTTTCTTCCTTGGCTGTAGGTGCTGTTTAAATAAAAAATTCTTGTTTGTTAAACACTATCAGGTGAAATACAAACTAAAATAGTTTTATTTCCAAATGGAGTTTGTGGTAAGATTTTTCACAGGTTTCTCATTCTTTATTTACAGTGGCCGGGGAGTTTTATTTTACTTCTGTTAGAAGCAGAGATGCATTTCTGTGCCTCTGCTGATCTCAGGATAGATTTTGTTCATCATATCGTGCTTACAGTAATGAACTCAATCTTACTTTCAGGGCAAGAGAAATACTCTGTACTGCCGCTACTGTTAATGCTTTATCTTTTTTTTTTTTTTTTTTTTTTATAACTTCAAATATCCTCCTTGACTCGCATTTTCCTACCCTTATTTCTTTTTTTTTGCTGATCACTTCCATATTTATACTGAAGTTAAATTAATCTTTTAATATTGTGCCATTTTTATGATATTGCATATCAGGGCCAATTATTTTCAGTGTATAACCAGCCCTTCCAGTCTGCTGTGTGTGGTTCATTGGCTTATTTGCTATTCAGTGAATATCAAATCTGTAATTTCAAGATTCTGAAGTTTTCCAGTACCCTTGCTGCATCAAAACCCTTCTCTCTTATCTCCCCACACCCTGTGCAGACTTAAGGAATTTGTTAAAGTTGAATTATTTCCATTAAATCTATTGACTAAAATCCAGGCAGTTATTTTTGCATTGGGACTATTTTCTGTTGTTTGGGGTTAGATTTCTTTGGGATTTTTTTGCAGTCTCTGAATATTAATTTACCTCCTGTTCACCCGAGTTGAAGGCTGTTGTCTCTCTTTGTACCCAAGCCTGTTATCCTAGTGAGGTTTTGGGAAAGGTAAGTGGATTGAATAAATATCAAATGTATGTTTTAACAGTACACATGATTTTTGATAGGAGAAAATAATAGATGGATCTAGAGGTTTGCACGTGGCCTTATCTGGCGATAATTTTAGCTCCATTTTCAGCTTTTTTTACATCTTTTGCTTTAAAATTATGGTTTTAAAAGCCGATTTTTTTTTTTTAGTTGGGTAATTCCTTTTGTACCTGAAGGAACTTTATCTAGGGGGCTGGGGGGATGAGTTCATTTACTGCACGCTTCCCCTCACTGCTAACTTCGTGAAGCAGTCTTGGAAAATGAAATCCTGCTCTGCTGGAACTCAGTCAAGTATTTCAGGAGCAGCGGGCAGAAGGCAGTGTCGTGTTGCCGAGGAGCAGTGAATGCTCTCACACATCTCGAGTGTCGTGCCTGTGGCCCTGTGTTAGCAGTTTCTCTGTAACTTGGAGATTTTTCCACTTGCAATTCTTACATGCTTGCAAATGAACACTTTTTAAATTACAGTTTTATATACGTGTGGAGCTAAAAATACCAGCAGTCAAAATAGTCATTATGAAATGGAATAATAGAGATATCAGGAAGAGGAATTCTCATCGTTGTTGTGCAGTGTGGGCAGTTGCTGCACAGCTTCTCTTCTGTGGCTCAGTGTTTGTCAAGAATTCTCCTAGCAAGGCAAAAAGCTTTCATTTTGCTCAGTTTGTACTGAGCTGGTATAGATAAAAGTTGTCACATGCAGAAAACTGTTTTACTGAAGGAGCTGGAGGGATAGAGCCAACCAGCCAAAATTTTTCAAAGTGACTACTGCAGTTTGAGATTAATTGTCATCATGGCTTCTTAAGAACAGTGTTTACTGTTAAACCTCAACTTAAGTATTTCCCTGAAGAGGAATCAGTTTGGTTTGGATTTGAAAATAAAATTTCATTTGTGGTCAGATGAGTTTGGATTTTGTTTTATGTGTTTGCTTTCCAGCATTAATAATGTTAATTTTATTTTGTGAAAAGATGTGCATACAATTTACCTCAAATACTAATTTGAGAATGTAACAATTATTTTGATAGCCTAGCTACTAGTTTTTAACAAGCTTAGCTTTTTTTTTTAAGAAAGCAAAGATGTATGAAATGGTGACCGCCAGTTCTGTAGCCCTTGATCCCTGGTAACATCTGCATAGTGTGTTTTTGACTGAAGGTGACTTTTATGGTTTCCAGATTCAAAATTTATTTCGTATTTTAAACATGTGTTTTGGCAATTGCTGCCATTTATCTCCTCGTTTGGCTGTTCCCTCTGTTTGATTTGGGATATTTTCCATGCATATCCTATACTGTTGTTTTATTTCTTGACACTAAAATGGCATGTACTGCACAGATGACTTTGTAAGACTCCAGCTCTCTTTCTAGAACTCTGGCAATAATTGTCCTATTGAAATTGAAACACTGCTTGTGTAAAGTGTAACAGGCTTTTTTTTGTTAGGGATGATGTCAGCATGAGAGATGGCCTCAAGGAGCCATTAAAAGAACATAGGACTTTTGACTGTTGGACTTTATTGACTTTTCTCCTTAGTAAAATACAGTTCTGCAGAAGACAGATCAGTGTCTGCAATGGTATGAGACATATTTGGTGACTTGACTGTGCAGTCTGATGAAGCTGTATCTGAGTGCCATAAATACAGAGGCACTCTATTAAGAATGTCAGAGAAATGCAGTAATAACAGGCATAAAATTTTATAGAAACGCTTGCCTTTCTCTGAAAGTAATTGGCCTTTTTATGTGACATTACTCACTTTATTTTTTAGGACCTTTGAATTTTCAGTTCTGGTTTGTGCTGGTTTGTTTCTAACTATTCCCTTAAGACATTTTGAAATATATTCACAGCTAGCATTTTTTTTATTGTCTGTCCATCCATTGCAGAGTTTATTCTAGCATTCTATTTAAATAGTTTGTGGAAAAAAATGGCTATAGTAATACATTTTGAACTGATTGGTGAAATATATAGGGGGAATATGCAGAAATAATGTTCACAGTAGGTAAACAGCAGCTGATATATTGGCTGACATACGTGAAAATGCTTGTAGATGGAGATTTGTATGTCCAGTATTAAGGTGAAGTGAAGCTTTTAGTAAAATAAATAGATGAATGGTGGAAATAAGAAGTCTTTGTTAGTTGCATTTGATGTTTCCAGCCCTCCTGACTGACACATTCCTCCTGCTTTTATTCCATGCCATGTTCTCTTTCCCCAAGTTACAGTTTACTCACAAAGCCATTGGAATTGCTGAATATGAGAGATATTTTACTGATTGAAGTGAAAGCCAGGGCAGAACATCCAGCAAAGTGACAGTACCACACAATCTTCCTCACTCATGATCTCTTCAGGTGTGACTCTGATAGCCAAGATCAGATTGTTGAGGGTCGTTTGAGATGCCTAAGATGGGTGTGGAAGGACCACCTTGGACAGTGTAAATGTATTCAAAAGGCATTGTGCTGCCTTGCAGGGTTTTCCTAGCCTGGCTCTGTCCTACCTAGAAGTCCTTGACACTCTTCTGTCAGCAGTGCCATTGCCTAGGACTGTATACTCTCTGCATTAGGTTTTATATTAACCTGTGGTATTGCTTTGTCCTGGTTATCTGACCCTTCCTTCCCCTCCCTTTTATGAATAACTGAAGGTAGGTTATGGATTTTAAACTACAGACTATGGTATCTAGCATAGTATCTGAGGGTCTTATCATGGAGTGGAGGAACCAATATTTATCATATTCTTGATTTCCTGTCTTTTTTGTGAGAAGCTGTGTGTGCAGCATAATTTCTTGGCAGGAGTCTTTTCTATTTTTCGTATCTGCTTCTGTGCATTGCCTTTCATACATACTGTGTGCTCATGTTTTCCGTGTAAAATTGGAAAAGAGAGAGAAATGGGTTTGAGGAGGTGATAATGTGTGTGAAGACCTTGAGCCCTCTGAGTGCTTACTGACCAGTTTCTGGACCATGAGAAAAATATGGTACTTCTAACTTGCAGAAGTAAGGAAATGAAAAGTTGCCCCATAGAACACAGAGTCTTCTCTCCTCTTGCCAAGAGCAGACATCTCCCTGTTCCACTGGCTCAGCCCTTGCTCTGGAGGTGGCAGCTTGTACTGTGTCCTGTACTGAAATACACTTTTGAATACAACTCACCATGATGTGAGGACAACCATAACAACATTAGCAAACTTTTAATTAAAAACAAGATAAAAAATATGTATTAAGTGGCTTGACTTTCAAACTCAGTATTCCAACTTTAGCCTGTGAAAGAATGTCTTCAGCTGAACTTTTTTGCAGTCCTTTGCCACATTCATTCCTATTTCTGCACAGCAGCTGAGCTCCCCTCTGCACTACCAGATCACTAAGAACAAGTTGCTGTAAGGTATAAACTGACAGCCAGGTTAGTTCTACCCCTGTAAACATGACAAGTTATACTCAAGTCTTGAGCCATCAGTTGTCTTGAAGTATTCATGGGGAAGTGAAGAGATGTCAAAGAAAATGAGGAATTGTTTTGTGATTGGGAGAGTCCTTAGAAGGGAGGTATGTTGATGTTTTTGGTGGGAGTGTGTGTATACACTGGTATTTATTCTCCATGATCCTGAGTGTGAGAACTGAGAAAAGCAGATGTCTTAGATAAAAATAGATGATGAAGAAATACAGAAGAGGTAAATTTTGTTTTGTGTATGCTGGGAATCAAAGCTGCAAATCTCAACTATGTAATGATTCTAAGTGATGGTGTTGCAGTGAGACATTTACAAAACGAGCTTAAGTCTCCTTTGTTTTAGCCAAGATGGTTGCATAATGCTACAAGAAAATGGAATGCTTAAGTAATGAAGACTTTGATCTGATTCAATTCAAAGTAATGTCTGCTTAGAAAATCTTGATGAAAGATTGTCTTTCAAACGTTGTTTTCTTACTTCTCCTCCTTTTCTCAACTCTTTGTTAAGCCAAGACTTCAACTTGTTTGTCAATGTGCTGATAACAGCTAATTAAAGGAAGTTGTGCTGCCAAAGGAAGTCACTGCCCTCATATATCCACTAGAGAGACAGTTCATGTAAGTCCTCCCCAAGTTAGCTTCAGGCAAAATTTGCTAGAGTAGTTTAAACAACTTCAAAAATCATGTGAGCTAACTTGACGGTTTTTCTGCCTGATGTGAACTGGGAAATGCTCACACAAGCAGTGCAGAATCAGTAGCTTACAGCAAAGGGCTGGTAGGGAGGACCCGAGAGAGGGGGTAATTTTAAACCAGTAAAGTCAGATCCCAGAGGGTGGGAATCTCCAAGGCTTTCAGATATCATTTATATGGTCTTCGTTACACTGCATAAAAGGCTAAACATGAGGGTTTCATGCTATGATTTGACCTTTTTTCTTCTCTTTTAGTTTTAAATCAGCAAGGAATAGGTTTGGGTCAAACCCAAACAGCTTCTTTTAAACCAGTTTTATCAGTGAAGGGGTGTATGCTGCTTTACCAGCTTTGTAGCTGTAGTCCAAAGGCTGCTTTCCTTGGAGATAAATACTGTGTCTATGTATGTTTTTCTGCATAAAAAAAAGCAGAAGGGCCTGCAGTGCAGCTGGACAATGAGGAACTGAGCTTCCCTGATTTAAGCAGCCTTGGTGAGCTAGAGACTCCAGTTCATTTACTCAGTGATAGATCTTTTACAACACTGCTTCTCCAACTTTCACTCAGTTTAGTTTGTTTGGCTTGAAGTTTTAGAGCTGTTTGAAAGAGAAGCATGATTATGCTGTTGGGTGGGTGCCAAGTTTAGTGAGGAAAGGGAATGAAATTGCTAGAAGAGAGAAGATGGGGGGGTGTCTATGGGAAGTTGGAAGCAGAGCACATGTAAAAACTTCTTTAACCTCAAACCCCATGTGAAGGGGTTAGAATTAATTCCTGTTTTGAGACATGGATAAACAGTTCCACTTTGCAGCATCTCTGCTGTAGCAGTACATGCGTTGCAGTTTGTATTCTCTCCATAATCTGTCCCGTTGTTTACTGACCAGTCATAAGGCCCAGCTGGCAGGTCACCTGACTTCCTTCTGCCTGCCTTTTAAAGCTTCTGAATTCCTCTCTCTGCTCATCTGAAAGTGGTTTCATCTCACTCCCAAAGTGCTTGCTCCACTGTGTGCCATCCTTAAAACACCATGGTGTGCACACAAGGACATACCATGCTGTGTACTGAGGTACGTATCCATAATGAGCAAAACTAGGGAATAAATCCCTGAAAAAAAAAAAAAAAAAAAAATGCAGTTTCATGGTTGTTATTAACCAGATAGTCCAAATCCCAGCTACTGCCAAAAGTCATGGTCTTGTTCTTCAGTACTCATAAAGCCACACATTCTCGTCCTCTCCATTTTGTTGATGTTAGAGATTACTCAACTGCAGCAGGAACTGGATCATGCCTCAGAAGGGCAGAAAATTATTTGTGGCTTTGGTTTTTTTCAGGATTTGTTCTCAGTAACGAGATCCAACTGGCAGTGTGGCTGCGCAGTCGGGAGTGCTGGTGCAAGGGAGAGGATGGTAACACGTGGCCAGTAAGGAATGGCTCCATGGCTTGGAGTGGCTGTCTGTGAAGCCAGGGTCTACACTGAATAATGAATAAATAATAGTTGACGTAACAGTTTGATCCATTCAGGCTACAGATTTTTCCGCTCTAGAGCTAACCAGAGGAAAAGCAACTGGAGTTGGTAGAATATGAAGAGTTTCCGGTTCCTTGCAGGGACTGGAGCTTGTCACTCTTGCCTTGCTCTCCAGTAACCACACAAGAACAACTGTATAATGGTGTTCTATAGTTGACACTGTTTGTTTTTGGTTTTTAATAAAGAATATTCTTCCTTGCAAAAGGAAAATGGAATCATTGTGTGGAGGAAGTGGCATTGTAGTCCAAGTTCTTACTTTCCTAAGAATGTTTATCTTCTTGCAGTACTCAGGTGGTTCTGCTCCAGTGAGACATCATGCTTTCCTTGGAAATGTGCTTTCCTATCAGTGGTCATACGCCAGCTTACGTTAAGGGTAGGACTGTAAAATACGCGTTTGTGTTTAGCTGGAGTTTATGGTGGCACCTGTGAGGTTTTCCTTCATGTGTAAAAGAGAAAGCTAAACTACACCAAATATGCATTAAAATCATGTGGAGAGAAAAAAGGGAAGGAGAATGGGACTTGGTGTTTAGAATCTTCTGTTTTCCTCTTTGATCCCGGATTGGTATGATTGAGTTTTTTATTCAGTATAGTTAAAAGTTCTTACAGATCTTTGTGTATCGAGTTTTCTATACAGCAAATGGTGAATGTTGCAGAGATTAGGCCAGGTAAGAGAGTTGTACTTCCTTAATTTTTTTTTTTTGTTTCATGTGATGTGTTTTAACAGAAAAGAGTTGCTAATAAACCCTAGGGTAGTTCAAGTAACTTGGAAGCCAGATTGTGCAAATCTCCCTTGTGTGACTGTTCTTAAAATGTTCCTAGGTTAGAAGACAAAAAAGCCAGCCAGGTTTCATCTGGTAGTATAGGTGTTGAAGGAAAAGAAAAGGTAGAGGCTTTGGCCGTAGTTCTCACTTCATTAAAATTGCTTCAAGCAAGGGATTTGTGGGAGAGAACTCAGAGAAGTGAGGGGTTTTCTTGTTTTTTAAAAGCTTTGGCAAGAAGCTTCGTTATTTGTATTGAATGTTCCAAAATAAAAATGTAGCCAGAGGAAATAGCATCTGTGAAACTTTGATTCACACATGTGAAACTTGACAATGATTTGGCAGTAATTTGAAGCAGGTTTTATAAAGGACAGTTAAGCAGCCTTGGTTAAAAGCTACAAACCTTGTCTTTAGCACTCAGTGCAGGGAATCCAGAGGGCCCATTTCAGTGTGACGTGTAATCTTCCATTCATGTTTCATGTCATGCAGTGCATTCTCACGTTGGTGGAGTAAGTTTTGATGGTCACTCTGCATTCCAGATGTAGCACCACCAAGTGAACATTTGGAAGAAACCACTAACCTTTGCCTTGTTTTCTGGAACAGCAGAAATCACAGCCTGTGCATGGTGCCAAAACCAGCAGGTTGGAGATCCTTGGTTACAAACTGTTAGTTCATGGAAATGGTTAAAGTGTAGTTTAGTGTTGCTGGTGCTGCTGCTAAGTAGGATTGTGATCATGCATATCAAGCATGGATCTGCTGAGAATTGAAATGTGATAAGTGTATCAAGGATGGATCATGTATGAACCTAATCTTCCTTCATGAAATGCTGGAAACTGAAACTGGAAATTCTATATTTCATTACCGGGCTACAGAAATAATGCAGGTGAAAACAGCCTTTGGTACATCTGATTCGTGGGTATTCTGGCTTGGGCAGTGGGGCTGTCCTTGGCAGTTTACCTGGGTAAAACACAGAAGGAACAAATCCATTTTGATTCAGTAAATAGCACCTTAACTTAATAGGTTTGCACGAAGGGTATCTTGATGCCTGGGAAAATAATTGGGAAAAGTTCAGGTTTGACAGGGCTGGCAGGTGGAAGGTGAGTCAGGAGATGACATTTTTGAGGTTTGTTTTAAATTAAGGTATGGCAGAAGTGGTAGTCTTGTATCACAGCAGGCAGGAAGAGGTAAAGTCACCCTTCCTGTGTCCAGGTGTGAAACGAAGCTTGAAGGATGCCAACATTTTCAGTGTTTAGAAAGAAAAACACTCCTAGTAACTGAGTACAGGGACCAACAGCATCAGAAGTCCATCACAGAGGTATTCTCTTACGATGATTTCTGATTTCCTTGTGCAAGAAAAGTCAGTACCATAATACCAGCAGCTCATCTGCTTGGGGCTATGCTTTCATTATTCTAATTTTCTCTTAGGAGCTTCATGGGACTGTTTCCTGAAAGTCAGCAGAATCACAAGTGTTGTTGTTCTTATGTTATCAAATTCTGAAGTGTTTGAGAAGTGAAAAAAAAACAATTCATAAAACCAGGATAAATATACATGCTTTTATTTGGCTAATAGAATGAGTGACAAGCTAAAGGTGAAGCTGAGGTTTGTATAACAGTGCGCCTCAAATCCATTTGGAAATGTTGTTGTTTTAATAGAGTTGATTCTAAATGTCAGAATTGAGCAATCAAATGGCATCAAGTTCCTCAAAAGATGGTTTTAGTGACATTATCTGAGAGGTGCCTAAGCAGTCTCCTTCCAGGGAGCAGTAGCTGTAAATGAGCTGTTCTGGTGAGCTGCTTTCCATATCATCGAGACTACATCACCTACTTCAACGATATTCTTCAGTGTGATGGTGGTTTTGTTGTTATCAGTGTGAAACTGTGGAGTTTGCTTCTGGTCTTTGTGTATGTGGGGGAAAAAAAAGTCTGTTTACACAGTTCCAGATTTCTGGTATTTCTTCTTGAACAGATGTACCTTGTCCTCCTAAAGCAGTTGGTGTTGCCTTTTGTCTTCTGTCACTATAATGACTGTCAGCCTCCTGGTCACTGATTGCCCTCTTTAATTATTCATAAGAAAATATCTTTTCCTCTGTCAGCTGCAAGCTCACATGTCTTAGATTTGTCTGTTATTAAAGGAAAACCGAATGTGCTTTCAAGCTACAACACTTGCCTCACAGTTTTTGGGAAAACAACATTTGCTTGCCATATGAATGAAGTTATCCTAGCTGAGGGCAGTCTATAGCCACCGGTGTCACCATTGGGATTCAGATCAATTCACAGATATGAGGGTTGTTGCATCACTGCAGCACGTTCGTGGCTGACATCACACAGCTGCAGTGAGGTTTTTCTGGAGCCATGTTGCATCATGGGTGGGAGCCCACAGCTGACAGTGTCACAGTTTCTCTTACATCAGGGTTGCCAGCAGATGTTACGGTGGTTGCTGACATTCAATTTTCAATAGACAGCCAAAAATCTGGGCTTTGCTGGTTTAAATTTTAAAAAAGAATTTAAAAATTAAAAATTTACAGTGTGTGGGGAACACATGCAGATCTCTGGTGACAAAAGGCAGATTTTTATCAATAAAATTGTGTATCGAAGCTCAGGTCTAGAGCTGGCTGCCTTTGCCGTAGTTAATTGGAATGACAGCAGAAGCCATATTCCCATCACAGCAGGATTAGTGGACTGATCCCGTTAGCATCTCGTGATGAATTGAAATTCACCACCACCCAGCTGGTCTGAGTGCCAGCAACAGTTGAGCTGCAGCTCCCTCTTTGTAGTGTGTGTAGTGAGTACCCCCTACCTTGCAGAGTGCATCTTTATGCATCACTGATGGTTCTTTGGAAACAAAATTTGTGTTGCAGCTAAAGTTAAAAATGTGTGAATACAGCCCTGCTAATGTTTGATGTTAGAGGAGCGTTCTTCTTTGAGCAGGAAGAGTTTGCATTTCATGCCAAATGATGCAATTTGAAGCATAGTGTATCTCTAGTCACTTTTAACATTGGATTTGCTGGCTTTCTCCACAGAATCCCAATTAAGATGGAAAAGGTCAGTGATCTGACTTTGCTCTGAGATTTCATTTTGTATTTCTACTGTTGGCTTTTATATCTTTCACAAAGAGCTTAGTTCAAAAGAATGCTTCTCCTTTGCCAAAATTCCACATGATCTTGCCTTCAAGGAAACACATCCATTTTTAGTAAACTAGGAGAACCTTTTTTTTTTAAAGAAGATTTCTGGTAACAATGATTTTAACCTATGAAATGTGGACACAAACGAGTGAATCCTAGTTCTAATTATAACAGCTGTATTTCATTCATATTATTATTCATAGTGAAATTCAGTATTTGTGCTTTTAGGGGGGAATTAGTAATTTGGTTTTTGCAGTTTAAGGTATGAGAAGCAGCAAGAGTGTGCACCTGCATGTTAAAGAAAATAACTTGCTTCGCACCAATTACTTCTTGCTTGTTAAAAAATATGAAAATTCAAATAATACCTCACTACATCATCTGTTATTTTCTGTGAGAAATAGAAATCTTTGCAGAAATTTAAGTTTACACAATAATTTGTATTGTAATACCTTTTTATTTTCTGGTTGCTGAAGTTATTTCATGCATACAGTAGCAGAAGAATATGACCAAAACAAGTCTTAATTGACAGTATTTTAAAGAAAATACCTTTTTTTTTTTTTTTAACCTCACTTCTACTTTCTCCTTTGAAAAAACACCAGTTAGTGCTGTGCTGCTGGGCAGCAAATGCGTGAATATATAACCAATCACCAGAATGCTTTTGTTGTCTTCTGGTTTTGTTATAGCTGTGCCTCTCATTCAGATGTTTTGAGGAAGATGATGGCAAAGAAGATGGAATTGCGGAATTGTTTCATGCAGTGACTGCTGTACTCTCTGCCCCATTTCTGGTCCCATTTAAGGTCTGCTGTTCTGGCCTGGGAGAGGATTCCTGAGAAATAAGACTAAATAAATAAAAGTCCCTGAATCTTAGGGATGCTGTGTTCTGGACTTGGAGAAATTTAAATACTTATTGAAGGTTTGGGGAGGACAAGGCAAGGATTGCAAATAACCAAAAGCAGTTCTTGAATTTGCAGATTCAAAATTCACACTGTATTTTGTCATACGTTGCTTCTGTCTAATTCTCAACTCAATTCTCAACTCTTGTTTTAGCTTGGTTGTTTGTTTCCTAGTGCTTGCCTGTTTTTATGGTCCTGGCCGACCCTTCCTTTTGGCTCCCCATTTGGACACAACAAATCACAAATGCTCTGTATAAAACAGCATTCTCATGGTCATCGTGAATAAAAAATGCTCTTAACTTATTAACCAAACTTGTAACTGGTTAGACCCATTTTGAATTATTTAAGAGACTATACTGCAGCATCAAAATTCAGCTCCAATTTAATGTTTCCTACTGAATGTCTACTGCTAAATAGGAATGCCAAGTTTTAAAAATCATTGTAGATTGAGAGAAGTGTGGAAAAACTTATTCATTGGTGCTAACCAGCTTTGGTGTCTCTTTTCTGTCACAGTCTGTGCTCATTTGTTGCTTAAAAAAGTGTCTTTTCTTTTTACCTAATGTTATTTTTGCAGGGAGTTATTTCTGTAGCAATACTAAATCATAGCTCAGAATATGTGAAGTTCTTGACTAATTCATGCCTAACAGTCTGCACAATGTGTAAAAAATAGGTTTTAAATGTTCTTTGGTAAGGTAAAGTGAAACAAAAAGAGAGTGAGAATTCTCATGTTTGTGGTTAAACGCTTTCCAAAACAGAATTGAACAAAACTTTTGTTTTCCACTTTTCTGCCAGAAAAAGGGCTCACTATTTGGGAAGCCTGTTTCTCTGTTTAAATGGGTAGAATTCAAACTGCCTTTGCCAGCACAGCTGTGAGAAGGAGGGATAAAGTTGTGAGCTGAAGGATGGTTGTATGTTGCGAGAGAAGTGGTGGAATTCAGAAACTTTTATACCTTACATGTAAACCAGTGTTGTAATAATTCTTTAAATAGGTGGCTAAATATCTAGTCAGTGTGGAAAACAAGTATTTTTTTCTAAATTGCTCTTGCTTGTTTCTTGTCTTCTCTGAAATAATTTGTATTCTCTCTTTCTTGCATGGTAACATACAATTGTATTGTGAAACCTCATAGCAAATTGTGTGGATTGCAGATAATTCCAATGATTGAAAGCACTGTGGTTAGCTGAACTCTAGTAGAAATTTTTCAGGATACATGACTTCTGTTGGGACAGTATGTTTGTTTGAAAATCTCTCCTGTTACAACAATGTTGGCACACAGATCCCAGTAGGAATGTTGCAATTTTGTACAGCACATTGTAGTGCAGCACTAAAACTCTGCTTAAATCTGCTGCAGCTCTAGAACTTGGAAGAGGGGAGGGCTGCAGTGTGCTGTCATTTTCACTAAACTGTTAATTAGAATTAAGCTAGGGAAGTAAAACAGAAGGAACCCTAGGACATAATAGTGCACTCTGGGAAGATGGCTAGTACAAAATAAGTATGCATTGCATAAATTCTTGGAAGTGTATGCTGTGTTCCTGCAGGATATATACAATTACTTTATTCACTCCTTTGCTACCTACAGATTCTTAAGCAGGTTCTGATCAGTCCAATTAATTTGCTGCTTCCGCTTAAGCTGGAGTTCAGTGAGTGCTTTAAAATGTCAAAAATATTCCCTGCCACTAAAATAGGGATTCTGCTGCCTGCACCAACATTTTTTCCTGGTGTTGGCATAGGGTTTGTGGGAGAGGTGATCAGAAAAACCTCTGTATTTCTGATCAGTTTCTCTCACACACTCTGGCAATGCAAAGCACCCAGGATGAGCTATAGAGGTAGGAAAACTGCTTTGGCAGTAGCAGGAAGCAGGATCTATCAAAATGATCTTTCTTTGCATTGATGCTTTTATCTGGATTAGCAAATGGTAAGATCAGGATGTTTATAGAGCCTGTCTTTAGCAATCTGTAAGTGCAGGTTTTTCTTCACTCTTGGAAGAAAAGGGGAGGGGGGAAGGGAAAAATGTTCTCTTTTTCACAAAAAACAGAAAAGTAGAGCAAAGATCTCAAACTGCTTTGTGTTATAAAATAATAAAACAATTCTGGATGTGAAATGTGAACTTATAGCTGACTTTTATCATTTTGTACTTTTAACTCCCACTGTTAGAGCTGTCGGAAACACGCATTTAAAAGAGTTGTTTTTTCAAAATCAAGTTTGGACAAGTTGAAGCTGAGGTCATGTTTGAGCCTGATACCAGCTGGAAAGAAGCACTTGGTGTGTGTGTATGGGGGGGATTAATTTTTAATTGATTTTTTTTTTTAATTTTTGTTGGTGAGCAGGCAAGGGGCTTCATTATGTTCCCCATTAACTTTTTGTATTGCTGGATTAGAAGTTTCCATGACTTTCATGCTTTCTTACCTGTGTGCACCCTGCAACATCTGCTGAACTTATATCCATCGTAGGCCCTGCTGTAGTGATCTTCTATCATACCTGGAGGTTGGGTTATGCTTCTATCAGAACTCAGAGCTGGGTGTGTGAGGAAGTGGGGACTGTAGGTGTGTGTCTGTTAGAACTGCCCTTTGGCATTTATAAGCAGCAGCTTTCCTTGACCTTTAAAGAAAAAATAGCCCTTTGCAACTGCATTATTTATCACAGTGCAGCTTGTGAAGGAGGGTAATGCTCATGGATATTTTATGCCTATAGACTGGTAATTGGAATTGTCTAAGGAAAAATACTGATCTTCAAATATAAACATTTGGTAGGTGTTGTGGTTAAACTTCTGCCTCTTGCCAAGCAAGGACCCTTGTGAAGTTCTAAGGCAGCTTTACTGAATCTTTCTGTTTTCCCTCCTTTCAGACTTGTCACGGAACAGATTGTCGGAGCTTCCAGCAGAAGCCTGCCACTTTGTCTCCCTCGAGACTCTTAATTTGTACCAGAACTGCATTCGGTATATCCCAGAGGCTGTTTTGAACTTACAATCTTTAACATTTTTAAATATCAGGTAACAGATGTCTTACAAATTTTGCTTTAGTATGAGTAGTCTAGGTTTATACATTTTGGTGCATCCATAATAATGCTAAGTTATTATGTTACATGTCATTGGATCAAAGCAACCTGAATGAGTCTTATGCACTTAGGTGGATCAGGGAACATAAGGATTAAGCAGCAGCTTGTAGAAGAGGAGCATGAAGAAGAAAGCTAGTTCCAGCTTGAAAGAATAAATAAATTCCAGTAGTTTCCATGTGAAATACCACCATGCAGACTTAAAAGAGATGGTAGAGCTTTTGCATAGTCTCTTTTCAATGCCGCTCTCAGCAGCTAAATGCATGGGTTATATAACCATATATATATATAACCTTATATATAATAAGGCTTGTGCAATATCCCTTTGCCTTCACTGTACTGATGGCTTTGGAAGATCTTTCTCAAGCATTATGACTTCCCTGCCGGGATTAAAAGCAAGTTGCTGCAACTTGGCCTGTTGATGAAATCCAAATGTGCACAGCATCTTCCATTTGTAGAGAGTCTTTTAGAAGATGTGGAAGGTTTCTCTTCAGAAATTGGCAGAGATACTAATAAAAAAGTCTCAGGCTATTTCTTTCTGGTGTTACAAGCACACTAAATTGACAAAAGTATATTTCTTTCTTTTTTCTATTGATGTGAAAATTGTACCAATAGGATACGAATCAGATACGGATTTCCTAATGCTGTATCTCTAGTAAGTGCAGTACCGTTATTATCCTTACTTAATCAGAAATACACTTTAAATATTCAGTGTCTCATTACTTTCTCTGTGGCATTTCTTGTGTGCTGACCTGCAGTGCTGCCCATGAGAAAAGCAGTTGCACTCAGCCCAAACATACTCTTTTGTGACAGAGCATAGCCAGTTATCAGAGGCACCTGAAAGGGCACAAAAATGTCACATTCCTCCTCACTGAGTTCAAAAGCATCTGATCAGCCTTGAAACTTGATATCCAGAGTTTGTTTACACATAACTAGATAAAGCAAGTAATGAAGAACAGCCTCATGGAACTACTTCTGTAGTAATCACATAAAAACTGATTTGATCATCTAAAGGGAGTGTGCTTTTTGTATGTGTCTTTCATTGCATGAATATTTCTCATTAGAGTTCTGATTATTTTGTTTTCTTTCTGTCCAAAAGTCGAAACCAGCTTTCAATATTGCCAGTACACCTCTGTAGTCTACCACTAAAAGTTTTGATAGCAAGTAATAATAAATTGGTTTCAATACCTGAAGAAATTGGACGGCTCAGACAGCTGACAGAGCTTGTGAGTATGCACTTGATTTTCAACGATTACTATTCTGCTCTTGGCCTAAGGAAGATCTGTGTCTGCCACAGTGGCTCTAACTACATTTGGTTTTGTATAGATGTGTTAGAAAAGAGTTTTAAATACTCTGAGATTTTAAAAGAATTTGATGTGAGGGAAAGATGCACTGGAGAGTAAATGATCCATGTCAATTTAAATGTTTTCCCTATTCTAGAAAGGATGGCCTGGTAGAATTACAGCTCTTGCTATGTTTGTTTCTGGCAAAAAGCCTTTACGTAGCAAGTTGTGCTGTCGGAAATACTATGGAGTAACTTGAAATAAATTTCTCCATCCAAATGCTTAATCTTTTAAAGCTTTTATTTCCCCTTGTGTTTAAAATGAGAACAATGCTTCATATCAGCAGTGAGATTTGATGAATATAAGGATCTGAGGTGTTATATAAATAGCTGTCTTTTTCTTTCAGTCCCTAAATAGAGCTGCATATTTTAGTTAGCAGAGACTTAGCAGACAATGGTAACTCATTCCTTGCTCTTGCTTTGTAGGATGTGAGCTGTAATGAATTACAGACAATACCTCCACAGATTGGCAATTTGGAATCCTTGCGAGACCTGAATGTCAGAAGAAATAATTTGGTGCGTTTACCTGAAGGTGAGAAAAATGGCTGTCAGTTATAACAGCAGAAACTTCAAACACTTCGTTATTTTCAATCTCTTTTCCTTTCCCTGAGAGCTGGAAACAGCTTAATTGTTTTGTGAAACACATATTTTTATACTCTTGCTTTTTCTTATACTCTTTTAATCTTCTGAATTGTATGTTTGTTTTCTATCTCCAGAGCTTGCTGAGTTGCCTTTGATTCGATTAGATTTCTCCTGCAATAAAATAACAACAATACCAGTTTGTTATAGAAACCTCAGACATCTTCAGACCATCATGTTAGAAAACAACCCTCTCCAGTCCCCCCCTGCACAGGTAAACTGCAGCTACAAAACCAGATAACTAGTTCAGCTAACAATGGCAGAACTAAGTTATAAACTGAAGGATTATATTATATCTTTGTTATTTAAGAACAAGAGAACTTTAAATAAATTCTATTGCCTAAAAGTGTTAAATATAAAGCACAGCTTGAAAAATCCCTTTTCTTCTCTTTACTGTATTAATAGTCTCTGCTGAGGGATATTACAAAGAATTCCACTAATGTTAGCTTGAACATTTCTGCTTTCAGCATAGGAGAGAGGAAGCTCTGTTAGGAAAGACTCAGTTTCTGCCACTCAAATGTCAAAATTTTGACTGAGGCCTCAGTGCTGCAGTTTGCTGGTCCACTTTGCAGCAGAGTACTCAAATTGGCCTTTCAGCTAGAAAGCGCAATATTGTTAGTGACTAATTTGGTTTTTAGTGTGGGTGTACGAGCCCCTGAGTAGTACAGGTTCTACTGTGCGCTGCTGCACCAGAGTCAAGAGGAGCATTTGCTGAAACTTGTAGTTTCAGTAGGGTTTTGCTTTCCTTGTGGAAGCAGAGACAGCTGTTACTGGCTTTATTGACTATAAATTTGAGCTGGCTTTGGCAGTCTGCCACTGCCATTCAGATCTGGGCATGGGTGGGATGCATCTGTTCTGATGCCAAGGGTATAAATTCTAGTACTTGTAAATACTCATGTCTTGTTTGCGTGATGAAATTTCAGCATCCAGCTGACAGAGTTGCCTGCAGACCAGATGTACTTGGAGGACAGCTTCCATTTGTCTATCACAGGCATCCCATGATGCTCCACTATAGCTTTTACTCTAAAATGCAGTGAGATTAGAATAAAAGATACATTGGTTGATGTAAATGTGCTCATTTATTATTATTCTCAACTGCATCTTGAATGTCTGTAGTGTACTTCGAAAATGTATTGTCAAATTATGTTTACTTGATTTTTTTTTTTTTTTAAAGATATGTATAAAAGGGAAAATTCATATATTTAAATACCTGAATATAGAAGCATGCAAGATAGCTCCAGACTTGCCTGATTATGATAGGAGACCCATGGGATTTGTATCATGGTAAGTTTTGCACAACCCATGTTCCTAGTTTTAATGGTATTCGGGAAAATTTTGTTAGTCCACCTTGAATTTATTAAAAAAACAGATCAAGATTGTTCTTTGGCAAGTGCATTTGAGGTGGCTTTGAAAAATATTGTTTTTGGTATTTCATGGTGCATTCTAGCAAGGTACTGGTGTGTAAGGCAGGAGAAGTGGTTCAGGAGATGACCTGGGCAGTCTCATGTGAGAGGCAGGTCAGAGCTGACGTGCAGTAAAAAGAGAGTAATAATAACCAATACAGGAGGTATGCTCTTGTGTTGTTAGCATGTATGTTCAATTTACGAGATCTTAATATTTTCCACAGACTTACTGAATCATATCCCTGCTGTGATTTTTAACCTTTTGTACAGAATTTTAGAACTGCTGTGCTCAAACGGCAGGTGTAAATGCTGATCTCTACCCCGTTAGTAAACTGTTATTTTTGGCAAGCTTTCACTTGGCACTGCTGCTTGGCATTGTAACACAAATATTGGAACAGTCAGCCATATCAGCTGTTAAATTAAGATGTCTAGCAAAAAGCAGGAGTTATGATTTATTTCTGTCATGTGATACAGAAGAAAGGGAGTCAGTGAAGTATGAAACTGAATATATATAAAAATTACTTCAGTCATCTTGGAAGGTAGTAATAAGGTGTGGAGGAGTAAGTTGCTGAAGGATGTACTGCTGCCTTAGCAGCAATAAAACACAAATCAGGAGGCTTCACAATAAATCATCATGAGTCAGATTCATGAAGAAGAATTTGCATGAGGGACTGACAGTGATTCCTCTTCGGCCCTGAATGTCATAAATTACTGTTCTAGATGAGGTCAACATATGAGCATGATGAGTGTTAATCAATTTCCAGTACAAGCTGTTGCAGATGGTTTCTGCATAATACTGAGGATACTGTCCTTTTACTGGAAGGAAAAGGCTCTAAGTGAGAAAATGTCATGATCTGTTGAGCTCTAACATAATTTGTTTAAGAAAAATTCAAAATCAGGTGGGCTGTGTGCTCACTGATTTATTGCTGTCTGTAGCTGTATATTGCTCTGGAAATGTTCATAAATTGCTTTTGTGAAGTGAGAACAATTAATGTATTTTAATCATAGCTTGGAATTGTAAATGTAAAAATAAGGGCAGAACTAGTTGAGGGTACTTTCTCTAGAATTTTTACCAGACTCAGCAGTATGAAGTGATCTTCACCTGACTTTCCTTTAGCTGTATTTCTGTACCCAGAAGGAGGTAAGAGTTGATGATAGAATTACTTGTTGTTACTGTGCTGCATTTAGTGTTGCAGGTGATTCCTTTCATCTTCAGGTACCTATGGAAGAACTGTCCATGGAGCAGAGTACATATTAGAAGAAAATTGTAGTGAAAGAGAGAATTCCCGGTTACTATACTTTTATGTAATTTGGGATGAAAGAAATAAAATCCTTCAGCTGTGATGCAGTTAATATTTCTAGGCAAGGCACAAGAGCTTTGTTTTTGTTATCTTCAAATGTGACCAATAGAAATAAGGGTATCAGTCAGTCCACCTGGACTTTGTTGCTGGTTTATCTGATCAGCTTGGTGTAATAATGTGCAGGTTGAGAGTCTGAGTGGTAGAGACTCTTAAAGTTTAAAGAAGTTTGTGTCATGCTGTCTATTCACTCTTGATCAAACATTTTTAATAGCAAGGCTGTTGTTGCTGCTAATAAAACAAGATGCACTGAAACATTATGGCAGGAAGTGTGGGTTGGAGGTTCTAGCACAGCTAATTCTTGGTTTTAGCCTTGTCAAATTATATCAAACTGTTCTACCAGAGTGAAACCCTGTATGTTTCAATCCTTTTCTAAACATAAGCTATGTGAAATTTATCTTGCAGCAAGTTTTGTTCAGCTGCAAAAAGCCAGTCTCTCATTTGCTGCAACAGTGAAGCTGAGAGCAGCTCAGGTTGGTGCTGGAGGGAATGGGTTTGAGAGGACACAGAACTGTCGAAGCTGTGTAGCAGTTTTTGGCACTGAGGCAGATTGGCATAGTCTGGAGCTAGAAGGTTTAAAATACCAAGTATTCATGGGTGAACCAGTGTAGTGAATATTCTGGGACTTGGGCAACTGTTCTTTCTTACGGGAGGTAAAGATACAGGTTTTAGTGTGACTTTGAAATTGTGGCAAGTATTGTCTTTCATTGTTGGTCTTAGCAGGCATTTGGCTTCTCATCCTTTTATTTCAAGTCTTACACAACTTTCTATATGCTGTAGTTGCCCCAAAATGCTCTGATCTGTCCAAATGCCTAAATGTTGTTCCTTGTGGCTTGTTGGTCAGGGAGGAATAAAAATCTTAAGTCTCAGCTGATGGCTGCTATATGATTATAAATGTGTAAAGTGTGTAGCATTGGATAGCTGGATTTAGTTGTGAGAGTTGGGAATACAGAAAGCAGCTTTCTTGTTAAAAAGGACAAGTCCTGGGCATAGTGATTATGTATTTTTGAGCTTCCAGCTAGCTTTAGTGTTAGATGTATATAGCTTTTCAAATTCTCCAGTTGAAAAGGGAGGCTAAAGAAAATTTGTATCAAAACACTTCCTTATTTTTGAGCTCAGTTTGCAATAATTGTTTGGTTTACAACAGGGTGCTCAGGAGATGCTGAAAACACTGATTTATTTAAAATGGAATTATACTGCAGATGGATTTTTCTTTGATCCATGTTTTAAATTCAGTATGTAAGTTCTATGAACTGTTAGTATAATTATGGTTCTGTTGTCAGTGATTCAGGTTGGTAGCGCTTTAACTACATTGGGTGATTTCATGGTCATTCTTTTTTCTTCCCAATCAAATGAAGGGAGTTGTTTTTTCTTTTGCTTTTTTTCCTTCTGGTGGTTTATTTTTGCAGATGATCTTTCTGTTCAAATACAAGGCCATAAAAGTGGAACTCCTCTGAGTTAATCAAAACTCCATGCAGATGCAAGAGCTTGTCTTTTAGTCTATATCTGCATAGAAACAGATGCATAGCTTAATGTTTCTCATCTGTAGCCTCATCCCTCCTGGTACTTCTTTGCTATTTCATGTCTATTTGAAAACTAAAATAGGCCTTGATTCTAGCCTGTCAGTCTTCTACGAAGTCATACACACACATATGGAATAATAATAATGATAATAATAAATTTGAAAATAAGTATTTCCTGAAAGTGGAATTGCAGAGGGAGCAGCAACTTGAGAGCAATACCAGTGAGAAAATGACCTGCAATTTAGTTACGATGGGGTGAAGCAATTAGCTTCCTGAAATTCATTCTTCCTTGTGCATTATGTAGTAATTACTGCTGCAGTTCTCCCTGGGGCATCGAGTGCCAGTAGGACAGTTGAACCATTGTGAAATGCCATCTGCAGTGGATCAGACAAGTCCCATTGTCTCTTTTAGTGTAGCTATCTGCAACAGTTGCCAGAGTTGACATCTGTGGTGTCTATACTGCTGAATTACATAGTTTCTAAGCCCAGAAATTTAAAGAACTGTTTGGTTATATGTATTATGACACTGGGCACATGTCTAATGCCTTTGTCTAGACATGTCATTGACAAAGCTCTGTAAATGAAAACTGTACTTCTACAGTTATTATATTATGATGCTTTTGAAATACTGTCCAGCTTACTGCAGTTTTGTGCGTAATTACGACAAAGAAGACATTTATGTTATACATGCTGCATACTTTTGAGTAGAAGTAGTATATTCTGTATTTTTAGTGATTTTGTACATATTTGTGCTTATTTATGTAATAGTTTGTTGGACAGTGTTTTTCAACCAAAACATATGAGTAGTTGGAAATGGAAGTTTGACTTGTTAAACAGAGAAATATGAGACCATTTTGCAGTTTGCATTGTCATAATTTCTCTTTGGGAAATGTTTGAAGAGTGGACCTGTACTTTGAATCAGCTTAGGTCTGAAAAGTCCCGGCAGTGGCAGGTGACAGCTGACTGACAAGGATGGTGAGTTGTAAGCACATGCCTCCTGCTCTATTGTAGCAAATGCAGTGTGAGGTTTTCAGACATGCTGAGCTTGTGAGCACACTGCAAGTGTGCTTGGTAGCTTATGCTGATTTTGTTCTGTAATAGCTGATAAGCTTTTGGTGGTGTTTATATCATATAAACTGTGTGTTTGACAGCCACGAGGAACTCTATTCCAGTCGTCCATATGGAGCACTCGATTCTGGCTTCAATAGTGTGGACAGTGGAGACAAGAGATGGTCAGGGAATGAAGTAAGTGTTGCAGCTTTATTTTTGTTGAGTGCAGAATTGTATAGGAAAGAGAACTAAATGTATGCATTTGGAAGCACATTCCATAGGTAACATGGATATGCTGGTGTGCAGGTTGCCTTGAGCCAATATTACTTGTTGTTTTATTGGAGAAAAAACAAGCTCAATTTTATATGGGACAGACCCAAGTTGGAAATACTAATAGAAATGTATAAAATGGTGCATGAGAAATTAATTTACTGGAGCATAAAAAAATGAGAAAAATGGGGTTCCTCGTTTTAAAAACCTGGTAACAGTTTCATATTACAATGCTGAGTCAACTGTAATTATTCATGAAAAGTTGTTTCAATAAAATAAATCTGAACATGAAAATTCAGCTTCAGAAATCAGCTGGAAATTTTGTCTTCTTCCTTTGCAGCTTGTTTGAAATGTTAAAATCTGTTTGCTATTTAGAAGCAGGAAAATAGGATCTCTTAGCAAAAAGATTGTCAATTATTATTCCCAGGAAGAAGTTCCCTTTTCCTCTTGGGACAACTATAAAGTAGCCAAGACCTAAAGTGTCTCAGTGAGCTATCCTCCATATATCTGCTTGCATTTCTAGCTTGGTTTTAGGGAAGGTGCTAGGATTTTCCATCCTGGGATGTCTTCAGGCATGTGCAGATACGGCAAACAAAACTGTAGGCAAGCTGGTTTCTAAAGAAAGCTCTTAATTTGCTTTAAATTAGTGTTTTGTGGTTGTAAAACAGGACAATTGAAGTACAAACCAAGAGGTAGTAGCTTACAAAATTATGTTTCTGAAGAAGAATGTTTCCTGACTTCGCTGTTTGTGTTCCAAAGCCAACAGATGAGTTCTCAGATCTCCCGTTACGTGTGGCAGAGATCACCAAAGAGCAGAGATTGAGAAGAGAAAGTCAGTACCAAGAAAACAGAGGGAGTGCAGTGGTAACTAATGGTGGAGGTAAGTAGTGACCTTTGGCTAATAGTGTGTATTGTCATCATTATTAAAGTTCCAGAATGTTTCCTATAGATATTGATTGTTTAAAGAGGAAAAAAACAGAAAGGTCCAGGTAGAATTACACAAAAGCAATGTTGTGGAAACTGTAAAAATACTGTTGTTTTAAGGATGTTAAAGGCAAAATCAAATAGCAGCAGAGTTGGGATTTTCTTGAAAACTTTGTCAGTTTTTGCATATGTGCTATGTTAAAGTCTCCAACTGCTTCAAATTTTGGTATTTTGGAATACTGATTCAGTGCATGGAGTTTTGCTGTTTGAGCTTTTGGGGAAAATTTACTGCAGTAGTAAATTGTCAGTGCTCTGTGCCGACTGCTGTCAGAACGAGATGAGCAATTTTGTCAGGGAATTTCATATTTCCAAGTAGTACAAATGTCTCATTCCAGTCTTGGATTTTAATCCAAACTTTAAAGCCATCTAGAAGGGGCTGGTGTTTGTGAGTGGCAGTGCTTTTTTGTTGCACTTTCTCAGTTGGTGTCCTGCAGTCTTAACAGGATCCCCTTCGTAATTGTTCAAGAGTTGATTGTGCTTTCTATGTTTCTTGATCTCCACAGTCCTCCTTCATTTTAACTTCCAAATTATCTGCTGCTACCAGTGTCTTCTTTTGTCTATATGGCTTAATTTTAACAGTCTTTCAGGTTTGTTTTTTCAATCATTCCTTCTTCTCCATTTTTCTGCACTTCTTATTATTAGATCTCATCTGCATATACTTCGATTGACTTTTCTTCTTCCTCAGCTGCTCCCTGTTTTTCATTTTCCCTGGTGGCTACAGTACATCTTCTCTTAAGTGTCACTCTTCCCAACTACATCTAATCCCCTGTGCCCTACTCCCACTTTTTCTTCTCTCTTCCCTCTTCTTCCCCATCTTTATCTTTTGGCATCTTCTTTTCTTGGTCTTATTCTTCTGTGCTGCAACTTTCTGGTTTTTTTGCCATCTTCTAGAAATAGCTGAAGTGTTCTAGTTGACTCACACTCTTTCACACATTAATGGGGAAAAAATTCAGTTCAAACAGTTAAATTCTGGCAGTTAGAAGAGTTGAAGGCATGGTGTCATGGGGAGCTCTGGGCAGCCTTAATAGCAGGTAGTGCTGCCAGCTGTGCCTCCAAGACTAACTTTATTTCGTTCTTTGGGTTTTGTACACCAGGGATTTCAAAATGCCTTGCAGACTTTTAAGCTGGAGCACAATCAGTTCATGAGTAGGTGTATCTGAGAGGGGCACAAACCATGGCATGTGGCTGTCAGAGATCCAGATGCTTTGCAGTTTTGTGTTCCTACCACAGATACTAATATCTTTCACTCATTTCTGTATTATTGTTGCTATCATCACCATCATCATTATTTAATAAGCAAGGCTGGAAAGCAGGGGAGTTTTGGTTTGTTGGGGTTTTTTTTTTAGATTCGAAACTGAGATGGTGATTTAATAAAGCCAAAGTATATAGGAATGTAGTTTTGGATGGTTGTGGTAGCAGAGGGGGTGGCTTTGGCAGTAACAGTTGCTAGATTGTGTGGTGAGGCAAAGAGAAGTCTGTTTTAGACAAGCAGGAAAGGGGCGGGGGAGTAAAAAAGAATGTCTGCAGGAGTCTGGAGCAAGTTTGGGGAGAGTTTCAAGAAAAAAAGAAAGCTGTAGTGCTCTGAAAGGGAACTTAAACTTTCCCCTCCATCCCCAGAGCAGTATTTTTCACCAGAGGGGGTTTGCTCAATGTCATGACTCTTAGAATCCCTGGGCAGAATGTGGAAAAGCAGTGACAAGTGAAAAAATTGCCCTACATAATATCTCCCCCACAAAGGAAAATCAATACCAGACAAACTGTGCTGTTTCTTGCTCTCATTTCAGTGGTTCCCAATTTCTTTTTTCATTCCTCTTTTTAAATAAAATTGCAGGTGTCGTTACATTGTTTTAGAGGGGTTTTGTTGCTTTCTGTAGTGTTGTTCATTATTTTCACATACACTTCTTATATTTATTGTCTTTGCATCCAGATAATTTAGACATGCTGCTCTTTTTTTTGTTGTAGTAGTAATACTAGTAGAAGGATCTGTCATATCCATTCTAATTTTTCTGACAGAGAACCAAGAGAAATTATTCAAAAATGTACACAATCATAGTACAAGTATTGGTATTAGCTGAAAGATTTTGATAAATATTTTTTGGTTTTGGAAAAAACCCCACAGTATTTACTTTTTTAGTCATTGCAAAATATCTGCAGCCAGCAGTATAAAACTACATGCTTGATACATGTTTCTTGTTGCTTTTTGAAAGTCATAAATTTTATCATTATTTCAAAATTTGTTTTTTTAATGTTAGTGGGCCTGGCAAAATCCAAGAGCTTTCACGCTGAGCTTTCCCAGATGGAAGAAAAAGTAGGGTCTTAGTTCCTGACATTGCTGCATTCTTGGGTTTTTTCCTCTCCTGTGGGTTATCTAATTGTGGATGTTTTCTCTGTGTATGTTTGTCAAGTGGAACATGATCTTGATCAGATCGACTACATTGACAGCTGTGCCACGGAGGAGGAGGAGGAAGAGGTGAGGCAGCCCAAGTGCCTGGACTCAGACAGCCTCAGCTCCCAGTTCATGGCATACATTGACCAGCGGCGAATCTCCAATGAGGTGGTGCTTTCACTTGAAATCATTAAATTCACCCACCCCAGCAGGGCCCTAGTGAAAACTCTTCCCTCTTAAGTCATTTGGATGTTAAATTACTAGAGAGAGTCCTCAGAAACTGAACCTATAGAAACAGATTTTTGGCCACATAATGTTTCATTCTGTGTTCTGTCAGTCTTAATTAGTACCTACGTACACAGTTACACAGTTCAGTGGCTCACTGTACAGACTACATGAATAACTTGTCTGAAAAAATCTTTGTGGCTGCTCTGCTTAAACAGTAACTGTTGTGTTGTGATTCAGATGAGTCCTTTCAAAGTTTTGTGTGTTTTGAAGCAGAAAGATATTTGCTATTTGAAGGAAAAAAAAAAAGTGGATCTTTAGCTTTTATGTAGGAGCCTGGTCCCTATTTTGTCAGCTTTATATTACTATGTTTAAAATCAGTCACACAAGTATGAGAGATGCATTAATTTGCAAATCTCGTAAATTCAATAACAAATCACAGAAGCTGAAGCATAGACACAAGAGCAAAACTCAGAAAAGGCAACTGTAGGCAATGCAATCCAAGGACTCCTTGCTGTAGATAGGGAAAAGGCATTGTTCAGCATCACAACAGCTGTTCCTTGGGGTCTGTCTAGTCATAAAAATTAAACTGCTTTGAGCTGAAACAGTAGTTTCTCTAAAAAGACAGTCCAAAATACTACTTAGAGAGGCTGACTGCAGTATAGCAGCATGCATGCAGGCATGAGTGAAAACTGGCAAGATAATCTTGAAAAGTTTCTATTTTCCTACATTAATGGGTGTCAGTGGAAGTTTTTAAATAACACCAAAGGCAATATGTCTGTTCCCAAAAGGATGAATTATTTCGTTGTTCAGATTAAACCTAAAGTGTTCTCATTAATCCCATGTTTTGCTTTCTTGGTCCCTCTGGGACCTGTCTTTAGAACATCATAAAAGACTGTCAGCTCCTTTATTCTGTATTTCTGAGAACCCAGTCTGCACTGCTGTACACTTGTAGAGTTAAACTCCAAAGAATGTATTTTCATTTCAATACAAATTTTATACCAACATGAACTTCCCTGCATGATTCTTAATACTGGAGGTTTTAAACTCCCAAAGTTATCAGCAGGAAACTTATTTATTTAAATTGGAGAAAAAATAAGAGTGAGCTTGCTTGGTTGGAAATGAACATCCTTGACTTGTGTTGTGTTTCTTTGTCAGGTGTTTTCAATACCAGTAGTTACAGATGTAGCTCTGCAAAGAGATTGTTTGGCATTAATGTACAGTTTTCGGAATAAATTGCTAGCTTAGTCTTTTGTGGTTTTTTGCATAGAGCTCGCCAGCAAAGCCTGTATCCATCAGAGAGTTTCAGAGAACAGAGGATACAAGACGACATTTACATCAAAACAGGTAAGAATTACTGTGGTAATAATAATTTTATCCAGAATTTCATGATGAATGCAGAGCACGTGTTTACTAAACGTTTTTAGAAAATGGCATTGTTTTCTGTTGCTTCACCAGAAGTGTGTATGGTACTTCATTGATAAATTATTGCTCCAGATTAGGAATTGGAATTCTAATAATGGCTGTGAGCAAAAGGCATAACTGTTCTATGCCAATGTTCAACTTTAAATCAGTTGGTTAAATAAATCTGCCTAATTCAAGTGCATAGTTTTAAACTGATTTAATATCTTCTTTTTGTGATTTAATTTGTACTTTGATTAAATAGTTGGTTTAAGCTGTTATTACATAGAGGACAAAGGGGATAAAGGTACTGCAGGAAGGATAGAGATACTATGGAGTATCTTATGTGCCATGAGGACACATTCATGGTTGATTCCTGCTGGTTTTAGTATTGTGGGAGATTCATTTATGTTGAAAAGTACCTTTCTGGGCCATAATCATGAGCTTACATCAGCGGAAAGGATAGAATGGGAATCAATGCTGAAAACAAGTTGCTTATTTTGATGAAGTATGCCTGTGATCTTTAGTGATTACTTGGCTTATTGGAGAGAATGGTCATCTGTAAAATAAAGGTCAGAATTGGACAGAGAGTATCAATGAGGGGTGGTTAAGTTTCTGAAAAAATTTTGGATGTCTAGTAAAAGAAAAGAAGATAAGCAAATAAAAGATAAAAAATAAGCAAATTCTTGCAAATGAAAATTGATAGAACCTTTGTTATACCGTTGAAGCATTTCAGTATTCTGTGGAGTGAAAGTGAATTTGCAGGGACTCCACAGAAAACCAGCCCAGTTGTACTTGGAATGTTTGGGGGGGGCAGGGGAGTGGTGGAAAAGACAACTGCTAGTCCTAAATATGTCATTACTTATGCTGTCAGTAGAAACCAGTTTTTAATGGATTCTGAAATGGTATTGAAAGAGAAAATGAAATCAAGATTAGTGTATAAATTTTTCCAGAGTTTTGGCAACATTTTAATAGGCATTCTGAAATGTGCAGAAAATGTGCAGATACAGTAGCTGTACTGATAGAAGGGAGGGTAACTACTACAGCATGTGTCAGCATTCCTTATCCTGTCCACAAGTCAGGTATCAAGTGATACAGCAGTTCTGCCATGTTCTCCCCAAAAAAAAGTGAGTGCTCTTGGTTTGCAAAACTGATTTTTTGCTTGTTTGTTTATTTATTTTTCTATTTGAACATTTGCGGTCGACATGGAAATAATTAGACTTTACAAACACTGGTTTCCATGGTAAATCTGAAGGGACTAGGAGAAGGCTGGTTAGCTGGGGAGAGCTGCTGTTTACATAGACAGATGTTAATGATAAAGGAAGTTGTAGTTCAGTAAGGTATCCAGTGATTTCAAAATTTAACTTAAGGACAGCAGCAGATCTTCATGCAGAAGTAGTTCATCAACGATCTAAATGAATTGTAGCTTACTATGCTGCAGCAGAGTGAAATTATTAAGGCAGTAAAACCAGGTCATGTTGTTATTGCCTTCAAAGTTGTGTAAAAACAGCCATATGACAATGAGTAATTTTTTTGTATTTCAAGCTTGTATTAGTCAAGTATTTTATTTTGTGGCAACCACAAGTTGTAAAGTGCTTCCACAATAATTCTGCACAAATGCCTTGGCAGGCAGCCTCTTCTTTTTTTTCTGAGGCATGCTGGAGCCATTAAAACTCTGAAAGTTGGATGTAACACAGACTTCATCTCAAGAGTACTTATATTAGTTGATTCAATTAAATAAATACGGTTTGTGCCTCTGGACAGACTGTGGTGCATTCCTGATGCAACAAAGCTGTGTGTACTCTGCTCTAAACACACTCCTTGGCACTGAGCTGAACCCAGTCCTGTCTGTTAAAACAGCTCTAAGTAATGGATTTGTCATGTGCTTCGGTGCTAATTTAAGTAACAGAAAAGACCTGTAACATATGGGTCTCCCACATCTCATCTTCGTGAGGAAAAGGCCCTAAGTGTGCACACAGCCAGCTGGACTGACATTTTTGGAAATGCATGGTTAAGTGTGTCTGTGTTCCATGGCTGCCCCGGGAGTGAAGGTCACAGAGTTTAGGCTGTCAAGAGTAAGCTCCTTGATTTCCATCAACTTAGTTTCTAGGCAGCAACATGTCAGGGTACATGCTGTAGACTGTGGACCTTGGGAATTGTTTCAGTGCTAACAGCTGCCTCCTAGCAAAGAACTGACTGCAAAATTTCTCCCTTATTGTTGATATGATGGATAAGAGCCAGATGGGTTCTTGTTTACCTTGTGACTTTGAGGGCTTGTGTCAGTGGCAGTCACCTGATTGGTGAGCTGAGCAGGTTTGTGCTGAAAATATCAAAGGTTCCTGAGGTTTAAAAATAATTCTGCTCTTCCCAGAGCAGAATAAGGCCTACAATAACCAGAATATTGTCTTAAAAGAGAGAGTCCATCTTCATGTATTTTGAAATCATTGTTAATTAAGCAAGTTATGTTTAATTGCAAACTGCAGTAGTTGTGATCTAACTTGGTATCCCAATGTGATTTCTTTAGTCCAAATTTCACTTTTGTAATTATCTGAAGCTAATTGTTTGGGCATTTCTCTCACAAAAACAGTTGTGATCTAGAGTAGAATTAATCTGATGGTAGTCTATATGCATCAGTGGCCAAATCCCCTTCCACCTGGTGTTTTACCTGCAGGGACACAGATGAATTACGAAGACCTGAAACTCTAAATTTGATGCAGGACAGAGAGCATCACCAAGTACTAAGGAGTTATGTGGACAGGACAGAGAGGTAGGGAAAAGGAAGTTGATAGTTTCTGCTGATTCATTTTATTATTTTCTCCTCCCTCAAATAACCATAGTAGCCAGTTGTTCCTCTAAATGAGGATCATCTGAAAAATTCCTGGTTTGGTTCCTCTTAGAGAATGGGTGTAAAGTACTGGGTATCTCAATGTAGTATGCCAAGTACACAATCCCATTGGTACATCTTGTGCTGTAAAAAAAATTTATTACAACTCGGGAGAAGAAATAGAAGTAACTGCACAAAATCTGTCATTCACAGTGAGTTAAATCATCATCACAGCTATTAGTAGACAGTTACTCTTATGATTTGATGAAATACTTGTGTATCACTGACAATTCATGTACGCAAAGTTTTTAGATTTAAGATTAAAAGTCTACTTACTCTCTGTTTTTGCATTTGTCAGACCCCTGCCCGATTCACCTTATTTTCTCTCTCTACAAGTCACCAGACCCAGGTAACACATAGAATTCTAATTCCTTTGAATGAGTTTGATGCAAAACCAAACTGATGTTCTCCATAAGAGATGGGCTGTTCTCCATAACCCATCTGCAGCTCTGACTTCATGGCCTGATGCCCTGTTTGATTCCAGGTGCCTAACACAGATTCTGAGCTGCACCGCCGGCACATCGAGCGCACCCGTCGGGAGGCCCAGCTGGCAGCCCTTCAGTACGAGGAGGAGAGGATGAGAACAAAGCAGATTCAGAGAGAAGCTGTCCTTGACTTTGTTAAGGTGTCTCCTTTTTGTACCTACTTCATACTTTATCTTTTCTAAATCCTTTAATTATAACTAATTGCCAAGGTAATTATTGCTTGTATGTTGTGCTCCTGGCACTTTATAAAGAGTTTGGACAAATAGCATTTAAATCCATTAACTGTTGGTGCTGTAGCTTAACACAGGCAAAGCTAGCACTGGGGAGGCAGATGGAAGATTTACCCAAAATACAACTGTTGCAAAGAATTCTGGTTTTGCATAGTTCACCTTATTCTCTCAGTTTTCATTTGCATAGATGTGACGGGATTGGTTTAAGAAAGAAGAGGTCTTTATCTGAGAAGGCGTAGAGGCAGTTTCATTTTGAGGACAAATGTAGCTGGGAGGAAATAATCATCATACACACAAAAATATAATGCTGTCTGATCTATTTTGCTATTTTGTGGTAATAAAATAAGTTACTTTTGTGTAAAGTATGGGTGCAGACTTACAGTACATCAGGCACTCGCTCTGAGCACTGTGTCTTCTCTGTCTCTGCACTCAATATGAAGTCTTCTGCTTAACATGCCAGTTTATTTATGTGATGGTTGATTTAAATTTGTTTTACTATTTGCTGCTCTGGTCACTTACCTGAATCTCACCATCACAAATTTAAGAAATGTTACAGTTAATATTTTGGGCTTAGGGTGCTCTGCAGAGAAGCAAATAATGGTTTATTGCATATATTTGTTGTGTACAGTTAGTTTAGAAAAAGGGTCTTAGCTGCCTGAAACTAGACTTTTTGTTAGCACCAACTATTCTCAGGTCCCTGGCACTATTTTGTAGGAAAGGTGCTTATTAAAGATTCAGCTCAGTCTTTTAGTTAAAGATTAAGCTTATAGGATGCATGTTGTTTATTGATGAGTCTCCTGGGGTTTTTGGTTTGAGTTTGGGTTTTGGGTATTTTTCTTCTGTTGCCTTTGTTGTTCATGACCACTTTATTCTCAGTAGTTAAATTCCTCCCTTGGGTTGTATTTTGGGTTTATTGTGCATCTTTCATATGCATAATTTGAATTTTTTTTTTTGTTTGTTTGAATATGGAATAGAGGCTGATTTTTTTACTAATATCAGGAAAGTTTCAGCTCAGGGAATTTTGCAATTTCCCCAATGCATGTTTTATTAAAAACCAAGGCTTTTGATTTAAAACACTTTTAAGTTATGCTGGTTTGTTGTGAGCTTTTGTTTCTCTGTGACATTATTTTAAATTTCTTTTTTTTTCTGTGTAGCAAAAAGCCTCCTTAAGTCCTCAGAAACAAAGTCCAATGGATAGTGAGGTAAGAGTCTAATAAGAGCATTAGTGGGGATGTCAGCACTTAAATTCTTAGCTCTCCATCAGAGTTATTTTCCTCATTGTGGAAAACACTTCAAAACTGGGTTATAGCGTAGTTTTCACATGTTATTAAGCCTTGGGTTGGGGTTTTTTGCTTACAGGATCAGTCTAGTATTTCCTTCTGTTCATGTAGATTGCCTGTCCAAGTGTTTTGTTTTATTGTTGTACGTTTTCTGTGTTCTCTGCAGAAAATACATTTCATATTCCATTTTAACCTGCTCCTTATGAGCAGTACAGTTTATATTCTAACAGGAGTATTCAGTCAAGTTAGAGTTATAGTCATCCTTCACTGATCAGTTTTCTCACAGTTTCCAATTATTAGATCACCAGTTGTCCCAGAAATATTAAGCTTTAGAATTTTGAGGGCCATCAGAAAAAGTAATAAATTTTTTAAGTTTTTCTGCTATCGTTTGATAATAATATAGTTTTTATAATCAAAACCAGGAACACTAATCATACAAGGCTCAGTCTTCTAAAATATACAGAGTTGAGCCAGTGACATCTGTTCACTCTCTGCATCAGATTCCTGCATAGTGACAGCTCTTCCACTGCTTGCCATCCCCACTTTTGTCTAGAGAAAGATAATTCACTTGGTAGTGTTAATTAGATCAAAACTTTTAATATCATAACAAATATGATAGTTCTTTAGCAGCATTTTCCAACTCTTTTTGTCAGAAAATTACCAAAATGTGGGGTAATTTAAATAGTTTTTACTCCTTTTTCTCCCTAATGTTTTTCTGTTCTTAATGTATTCTTTTAAAAGGTCTTTTGTTCTACCAGAGTAAGCACTGTGAATACATAGTTTTTTGTATTTGCTTGACACAACACAGAAAGCAGAATAATTGATTCCTTAAGTAATATGACTGCACTGTAATTCCTGGGTCACATGGCTGTGTATTCCTACAGAGTTACAGATAATTCATGGATTGTTTTAAAGAGCCTCTTAGTGCTATAAGCAAGCAGTACATGTTCCAAAATGTCTGTCTGTTCACATACCATGTGTTTGACATTGTGTGTGTTTTTGACATTGCTCCATCTCTCCCACCTCCCAGTGTCCTTTTCCATCCAGAAGGTCTCAGCATACTGATGATAGTGCCTTGTTAGTGGTAAGATCCTGCACGTAATGGCCTTTTTCTGTGGCAGATTCTAGAGCACAGAAATGACAACATGTTATGATTGTCTCAGATTAGAGCAACTGTTTTAGAGCTAATCTGAATAGCATAAAACATGACCATCTCCTTTGAAAAGTAGCTTAGCTGTGAACTATGATGTTGTGAATATATTGACACTTTTGCTGTCAGCCATTTGCTAATAAGACAATTACATTTCTCTTTAAAGTAATTAAAGCTTATATTTTGTTTGAGAGCAGAAGAAAATTACTGATAGTAAAGAACAGTTTCTAAAATGAAAAATTCACCTCTAGTTGTTATGGTTTGATTTTTTTTCTCCATTCAGCTTGCTTCCTAATTGATGTGCTCTTCAGTGTCAAGTAAGCGATTTTAGTGCTTAGTACAGCCTTCTACTTTAACTTGTCTGTGTCCTGCACATGGGGGTGAGAAATACTTGGCACAGGAAAAAAGTGTTCTACTTATGAATGCTATAAATCATGAAATAGTCCTCATATAGTTTTATTGTTTATTAGTGCAAGTGTCTTAAAAACCATCTATTTTGAACACTTACCAAAATAAAAACATGTATGCACATAATTCATGTTTTATGCTATTGCTTCCTTTGTGGCATCTTAGCAATGTAGCATAACTAAAAAATACAATTAATGTCATAATCCATGTCTAGAAAATTAAAAATATACCTGATCTGCCTGTTGTTGCATGACTGCATGCCTAGAATTTATTTTCTTGATTTATGTGCTTCCATTATCTGCCTAGATTTTCTTTAGGCAGCACCCTTGGTTAGAATGTCTCTCTCCTGAACGTGTTGGTCAAGATATTTACTGTGTCTTTATTCAGACTTTTTGGGTTTCCTGCTTTCATAAGACTAGCACTTTGTGGGTGAGAAAGAAGGCTTAAAATGTTAGAGAGAAATTTAATAATTATGTGCCTGTTTAGAGAAATCACTATCAGTGAGCATATTAAAATGTGTTTTCATATTTAGATAATAAAAAACAGGAGAACTGCAGTGGTTTGGGTTAAGAGATGATTCTCTGTTGTCAGTGAATTCGTCTTTGGAATATATTTTAAAGATACCTGTAAGAACCTCATTTCTCTTTGATTGTGTGATCACATGACTTCTGTTGTAAATTAAGATACAGAATTCTCAGAAACTATTTTGAAACTAGCTTCCATTGCTGTTTGTTTCCTTTTTGTCTAACCAAGTTACATCCTTTCACTTCACAAAAAGAGTGACCAGGCTGGCAGGGAAGGATTGAAAGCAATAATTTCTCTGTTCATTTTTCTTTTGGTTCTTTGCTCTTTTCAGCAGCACTGAATTATAATAGAATATGAAATGCTGGGGGTTTTGATCCACAGCTCTGTTCTGTAGCAGAAATCCACACTGTGCCTAATGGTCACATATGCCAGGGTAGCTGTTTGTAGCAATTACTGTAACTGGAACATTACACCCATACTAGCTCATGAATTTGTACCATTTTTTGTTTCCACGAATGTATTTTATATGGTGTGGGTAAAAACTTGTTCAACATCAAGGAAATGGTCATCAGTTTGCTTTGAAAAAAATTCTAAGAGTTTAAATTGCTTTTACCTTTTTATGTTCTATTGCACTGAATTTGACATTTTCCCTATCCTTCTGGGTTTGAAATTTAGCTAGGTCTAATTTCTGTGGACATAAGGAAAAGCTTTTATAAGTACTAAATCTAATATGGAGTTAGAAAGCAAGTGAGCTTTTATTTTACTACTTTGCTCCTCTGGCATTGTTACTGCTTTAACAAAAAATTTAAGTTGTGAATCTCCTTTTTAAAATCTTTAGTGTTTCTTTTGGTCATCTTATTGTTGTCTTTAATCACTAATTAAAATGTATTCATGTTGCACAGGTTACTCTGACCATTTCCTTCTGTTTATAAACAACGTCAGGACAGTTGGTTTGAAGTCCCAGAATGATTGCCTGTACCTTCTGTGAATGTTAATGGTTCCGTTTAGTTGTTGTTCCTCTTGCATACCTGTGATTAGAAGTGGAGTGTGGCTGTAGAACTTAATTGCACATGGTGGTGGATTTCTTTGGGTTGACCTGTGATAACCAGACTAAAATGTTGTTGAAGAAATGTAATCACTGGCCTCTCTGAGAAAATAAAAGTTTTATGTTAGTCATAACCTCTTGCTGTTCTCACAAGGATAGTTCCATTCACTACAACTGAGGTTACTTGTAGAGCTGGTATCCCACTTTCAGACTTGGCTAATGATATCAGCCTTCCTTGCTTTTAAATCTCATTTTTCTCCAAATATCATCTTCTCTTTTCTCCCATACTGTCCCTTACAAGGTTAGTACTATCAGAGGGGAAAAAAACCCCAAAACATTGTCTCTAACTGCTGCTCAGTTTCTCTGTTGCAAAGCCCACAAGGTACTTCAGAAGCATCAGGCAGCTGCTGTGACCTCTTCCTCTCACAACTTTTGTTTCATTCCTGCCTTGTGCTCCCTTCCTTGTGTTGTTTTCTTCTTGTGGTCTCAAATGTGGCCTGAGGCTGTCATGTTACTGTTAGCACATAGGATCTCTGAAACATTTCAAGTTAAGGCTAGGTTTAAGTTAAGCACCAGAGTGTTACAAATAATAATGGTATGGGTAAAGTAAGCAGGCCTTGACTTACACAGACTTTTACCCTGGAGTTTTCTCTCAGACCGTTGGCATTCATTTGTGTATTCAAATGTTTAATAACCGAATTCCCTTAAAATATCCTTATTTGGTTCATGCAGAGTTCTGGTTGGGCTCTCCTTTGGCGCTCCCTGTATCTGCAGTTGTTTCTGGCACAGGGAAATTTTTGTGACTTCAGTGCTAGACCTAAAGGCTGTGTGCAGCATGTGCAGAGGGTGGTGTAAGTCTGAATTGCAGCATCCTGGCTCCTTTAGTATTGTGGCTGCCTTTTCTCACAGTCATTCTTTGCCTCACTTTTCCTTTCTTCCCTCTCTTTCTTTCCTTACTGTCCCTGACAGAATGGCTTTGAGCCTCTCTTTGTGTTTGAGATTGACAATAACACCAATACCATTAAAAGGAGGCCAGGCACTCGCAAACAGGTGAAGAGCATGCAGTGTGCTGGTGTTGTGGTTGTCCCTCCCTGTGCTGTGCCGTGTCCCCCTTCCCTCTGCCCACTGCTGGGTACGTGCATTGTGACCACTTCTTGTTCGTCTGTGTCAAGCTTGCCCTGCTCTTTTCATACAGGAATAAGCAGATACATTGATGTTAGAGCCCACCTAGTTCTGGTTTATTTTATTTTTCTCATTTCCTATCTAATGTGTTGTCTAAGTCAAGTGATATTTGGAACTCTTAAAAATAAAAAAACCCCACCATTTTGGCTTTGCCCTGCTCTGGGGAAAGAGGCAGTTTTGAGGATCAGCTGTAAGTCTGCACAGAGTCTAAAGATGTTTGTGTTTAAGTTTTGCCCTGAGCATAAATCTTCCCTTCTAGTTCTTCTGGCTGTGCTGTTCTGAAGTGGCAGAATAGTTGCAAAGGTTTTAAAAACTAACTCCCAAATGTGACTTTCACTGCCTGTATTTTCTAGGTGTCATTTGATGTTCTTTCCTGTGCTGAACTGCTGAACTGTCACTTTGCTATTTGAATGCTGTTTCAGAAAGTATAGTGAGCCATTCAGTCCTCAAACGTTAAAGTGTTGATGGTGCTTTCAGTCAGACACAGGATTTGGCCTTCTAGATCCACCTGTCAGTGACAGATGGGCACAACTGCAGCCCCTGTTCTATAAACAGGAAAAGTTGTTTATTTGGCTGGTTTTGATATTGGTCATTATTGAAATATGACTGCACTTTATTTGTGGCAACGCTGTAAATCCTGACACTGGCATCTTCCCTGAGAGTGAGATTGCAGCCACAGAATCTCGTTTGCTTTGTGTCTAATCACAAGGACCAGTTGTTAGTGTTTGTGGCAGATACAAAGTGTGTGTTACTGAGCCTCTTGTGTATGGGTTTCTCTGATTTTTCAGACATGTATAACATCCTCAAAGCATTAAAAAGAAAGCTATTTATTTCTAATGGTGGCCTAGAATGGACTGTTGTAGGGTAAAGTTTCTTTTTTTCCGATGGCATAGGTGTTACTAAAGAAGCTTTTGCCTCACTTACTGTTCTTAATTCTGTTTTTAATGTCACTGTATTATGTGTAAAAGAAGCACTGCACCTCCCAAGCTTATTAGTCAGAAAGTTCAGGAGAGTAGGAAGGCTTTAACTATAGTTCAGCAAGTATTGATGTGTTGCTTGTTGAGTGTTTCTGAGAATGTGATCGTGATCACCTCTTCATTTTTAATTTTGCTGCATTCCACCTTTGTGCATGACCTGTCAGCCACTCACTAACTCTGCTACTGCATTCTCTTTCTTTCTGCATTCAGTCACTCTCAGGGTTGAACCAAGAAAGCTGTGCTACTACCCTGCCTAGTGCCTCTACCTTCAGTCCTGTCAAGGTATCTCTTGCTATTATCATTCACCACTAGAGCCAACAAAAAAATCTCGGATCCACACATCTGTTTTAACAGGTGTTAGTCTGTCAGCATCTAATCAAAAGTTCAGGTAGGGTGTGAACCCAATTCACCTGATTAAACTGTAGAAGGTATTACCTCATCTTAGCTTTAGGCTGTGTCTGCAGGAGGCCTGATCTATAAAACATGGTAACCCGTCTCTGCTCCAAGGGGTTCTTGGTTGCCTTTGATGTTGCTTTTTCTGTACAAGATCATTTACTCTTGATCAAGTTGAGTTCATCAAAAGTACACTTGTATTCTTTGTCTTTTTGTTTCTCTTCTGTGGAAACTGCTGTGCTGAATGCATTCCTCACAAGAAATCATTAGTTTGTGTAAACGCTGTGATGAAACCACAGTGTGTTTCACTGGGGACAGATGTTCAGTAAATAGCAGTTCTGCATTAGCAAAGGTGTCAAAGAGGTGTTTTGGTGTTCCTTATCGGGGCTGCTGTATTGCCAGTTCTGCATGTTGCTTAATACCTGGTTTTTGCTGTCCCCTTTGCAAGGAGCACTTTTTCACTTTGGGTTGGAAGGAGGAGTTAACAACAATCTGTCATTGCATAGTCAGCGCTGTTTCATCATTCTTTTTCTTCAGGAAAAAAAAGCAGTTGTGACATTTCTGTAAAAGAAAAAGTTTTGTCTCTGCAGAGATAAGACTTGGGGAACAAGATACTGTGGTTTTTTCTTATTTCTGATTATTTTACTGAAACACATTTAGATGGATAGAGCTTTTCTTAAAACACAGAAAATGAAAATGTAGTCAAAGCTTTTCCAGATTAGGCCCATTTATACTCTCTTGCTTTTTTGTTCACAGAGTGATGACAGATCTACCATCTCCCCTGGCTCACCTACTGCTCAGACAGGTAACAGGGACAGGAAGAAAAATTCTGAAAAAAAAGATCAAAATGCCTGCTTGCTTATTTGTCCTATGAAGAGAGGGGAGCATCTGTTCCCACCTCTGTCTGTGGCACTGCTATGTGTGAGAATTTACCCAGTTACTTGGGTCTCCTTAGAAAAACACAAGGGAAGAGACAACAGGGATGAAGTATGTCCTCAGGCAGAGCGCAGGGTTTGGCTGGTTTAGGCCTTCATACAGGCTTTGGTACACAGATGCATTCAGAAAGAGTCAGAACAGTTGTTGGAATTGGTATGTGGAATGTGCTTTGCATGCAAGTGTCCTTGGAAGCGCCTTTTCCTGCTCTGCTTTTATCATGCATGGCTGTAATTTATTTTGTCATTATTCCATTAAAATTTTTGGTTTGTTCTTTTTAATTACCACATTGCTGAACCCATTTCCTATTTAAACTCTAACCATTTCCTTCTTCCTTTCCTGTGCCTTTCCACATTTGTTTAGTCCACCTTTCCCCTCCATATCCTGGCCATGCAGCCCCGCCTTCCTATAGAAACCCTTCCCAGCGACCTGAGAGTTTCCTTTTCCGAACAGCTGTCAGGGATGAAGCAAAGAAAGGTAGGTTACATAGCTCAGAAATTAGCTAGTTTTGTCACATTATATTGACATCTGCATTACCTGGGGCTTGCAGTGTTTTGTTACTTCAGGTCTTTATCATCAAACCACTTGCAGTATTCCACTTGTAGACAGATGACATCTACATTGTGAAGAAACAGGGTTTTATTTGGAGCTGTCCAATATTCTTTTGTCATATCTGTGGAAGTGTGAGAATTTGCTCTTACTGGTCTGCACTTACACGTTTGCCACACAAGCCTTCAACAGCCCAGTAGCCTGTAACAGAATTGCAGTTTCTGAAGAAAGAGAACTGTTTCAACATATTCCGTGTGGCAAAACTTTGTCGTCATTTGTGCACGACCATTATCCAACAGAAAGGTCAGAATCTAAACAGTGAGGGAATTGTGTTGACACTTCTTTTAGGTTGGTAGACCATTAGTTTGATTAATAATCAAAGGAAAGAAAGAGATTTGTGAAAGGAACTTTGTATGCGGTGCAGCAGTGAACAACATGGAGCCAAACCATGCTTAGTGATTTTCTTTCCTTCATGCTGCTGTTTTAGCTGTTGCTTCATCCTCTACCTGTGCCTTGTCTCCTGCTAATGATTCTGCAGACCCTCGTGTGAGACAAAACTCCAAACAGCGGGAGGAGGAGCTGGAGCTGATAGAGCAGCTACGCAAGGTAAGTGCTGCCAGGAGCCAGAACGTGGACGTCGCAGTAAATGCGCTTTGTGACCCTGCTAAATCTGCTTTTGTCTTGTGGACCAGTTTCACTGAACCAATATGGGGCACAGTTGACTGAAATTAAATGGTGTGATACGGTCTATGTAGTTCTTTCAGATGCGTGCAGTGGTGTTCACTTGGTTGATTGTGGTAGATAAAGTCAGCTTCAAATTCTGTAAAATAAACTATGTCGACTCCTGCTCCTAAATGTCCAGTGAACTCTGCTTTTAAAATGACTGTGTGCTTCCTTTCTTCCTTATCAGCTTTCACACTTGTAAGGAGCTCTCTGGAGAGTTGTCTTTACTGTCCCCTTTTAATGTCTTTTTTAAAACTCTTTTTTGCTGTAAAGCTGACAGAAAAGCAGATGGAGTGCAGAGACTGCTGCCAGTCGTGCTGACAGCATGGTTTCCTTGTGTGCTCTAGATCGGTCTCTTGATTCTTGCCTTATCCTTAGTTAAGTGCAGAACATTTGAGACACAAATGTTTCTTATATTTGTGCTTTTTGTCTGCCCGGGGCCACCACAGTCCTGGTTCATGCCCAGGCACAAGGACAGTAAACAGGAATATTGAAAATGCTGCATGGCATTAAGGTGCCGTGCTCTGCTCTGCTTTGCCCCAGACTTTTCTGTAGAGCATGAAGGGATTCCGTGAGGTGCTGTGATTAATTGCTTGGATTTTCCCAATAAATAAGAATTTCCTTATTGAAGCTAATCTTAAAAGCCATAAGCATCCCAAATGGACAGAGAAAATTCCCTCTCTTTGTGGGGGAAGTGTTGAAGTAAGGACAATCTCCTTTCTCTAAAAGGAGAAAGGTTACCTTAGATAAAACAAAACTTGGTGGTGTTTGCAGACCCTCTCTTACATTATCTCAGATTGTTTTTTATGTAGTCTGTCTCTTGTTCTGCTCCCCAGGTAAGCCTAAATCTTTTTTTAATACTTAAAAATATAGATACAGTATTACAACTTGACGACATTCACACAGCATTTTAAATGAGTTTGAAAGCCTGAATTAAATTTTTATTCATTCTCTTAAACAAATGCTATCTACCTTCTTTTTAAAGGACTGCTTATGCCAAATAGTTCAGTTTTTATTAAAAGGCAAAAATATTGTCTTGACTTTTGTTAACTGTGTTGTCCTCCAACCCACAGTTATTTTCACTTCCCTTGGCAGAATTGTTCTCTGAGAATATGTAGGGTTAGGAATACTGTTCCTAGATCCTGATTTCCATTATTTTTGAATAATGGTTGTACTAGTTCACTGTGCTCTACAATGAAAACTGTTCTTCATTGAACTCAATTGCTCCCAGACTGTGGCCAGCCCTGGGCCACAGCAATGCGCAGGGCTTTCCTTGGGGTTATTCAGAAAGCTGGTTGGAAATGCCATGAGGATGGACAGAGTTGTAACGCAGGAACTCTGCCTCGTACAAAGTGTTGTGCAGAATGAACCGGCTGGAGGAATGCATCTCTCAGCTCCCACGTGTGTCCCTGTTGGTTTCCCACAGAACATCGAGTCGCGGTTGAAGGTGTCGCTGCCCAGCGACCTCGGGGCGGCTCTCACGGACGGCGTCGTTCTGTGCCACTTGGCCAACCACGTGCGGCCCCGCTCTGTCCCTAGCATCCACGTGCCCTCACCTGCTGTTGTAAGTGTGTAACAGTGACACTGCTGTATAGCTGTCCAAAGTGATATCCTGCAAAGTCCTGTAATCCACACAGACACTGAACTCAGCATTCTCCTCAGTAAATGTATGTGACAAAAAACTGTCTGTGCTGTTTAAAAAAGGTCTGTAGTGTCACTTCTGGCAGATTGTAAGGAAATGTTAACATTTTCATGTGCTCCCTAAGCATGTTAACTTCAAAACTAGTGAAATAAGATACAGTTCAGCATGAAAACTGAAATAGGATATTTTACAAAATGTCTGAGAAGTTCAGGAAGACGTAGTAGGGAATTAAAACAAGTAGGATCCCACTACACAAGACAGTGAAACAGGCAGAGACCAAGTTGATTCCTGTATCTACTTCACAGCACAACAAATTCTTCTGCTTAGGAATTTTAGCAGAACACACTCAAGCTACTTGGAGAACAGCATCTCCTGGAACAAAACAAATCCAGTCATAGCTTTGTAATAACAGGAAAGAAAGGTGGCTGTGTCTGGGGACTATTTAGAAGAGGGAAGTATTGCTGTCTATTATGTAGGGAAAGCACAGAATTAGAGAAAGGTCAAAATCTGTGAGATAACAACAGATTATTTATCCAGTCTGTGTTTGTGGAAGTCAGAAAGTTCAGTGAAAATATTTAGGATCAGCCACTTGGAAGTAATGTGGACAGGCAGATTGCTTGTTATGCACCTTTAAATTGTATGAATAAGGAAAAAAAAACTGGAGATTGTTCCTTGGGGTAGAAGTTGAAACATGCACATAAATCTTCACTTATCCTTCTTTTGGAGTGAGTCTTCGTGTTGATTGGAATTTGAACTGGCATTTCCAGGGCTGCCAAGTGTGTCATTGTGGCTGTATCCCTGGCACTGGATGTGACCAGGCAGATGGCCCCATTATTTTGAGAACGACTGAACTGGATGCACCAACATTTTAGGCAGATTGTGGGATCATTCCAAGTAAAGGCAGGGAGCCACTACTCAGCAGACTTGCATCAGTGAGATCTTTTCAATGGCCTGGTTTGATGTGCAGCTGAATGTTCTGTGTTAGGAATTAAATCATGGCTTTGTCATGTGAATCCCAAGGAGGAGGCAGCCTTGAGTCTCGTGCTCCAGGAGCAGATGAGGCATCATGTCATGCCCCAGGCACAATGTGATCTTTGTACTCACTTGGTCCTTCGGGATAAAGAGGCCAGTGCTGGCCTTTAACCTGCTTCCTTGGTGGGGAAACACAGCACATGAAGGGGACAGAAGAAACCCCATTACTTATGGAAGTGTCGAACACATGGAGGCTGCTGCCTGCTGCTCCAGTGTGTGTTCAGAGGAGCAGGGAGCTTGTGTCTCTTGAACCAGAAGAGAGTAAGTTTTGAGAGCAAAACAGAGCCTGTGCTGTGGTATGTCTGAAGAGGTGTGAAAGCTGGCTGCAGAAAAAACCTCACTTGAAAAAATGCCAGTGAGTGCAATTCAAACAGCTCCATCAAACACGTCTACAAGAGGCTGACAAGAAGCAAGCTTCACTTCCAGTTTTCTGACATTATTTTTTGGTTTCATCTAGCCTTTATTTTTTTCCTTCTTTTTTTAATTGAAGTATGGTTTGATATTTATATATTTTTGCATTACAGTAATCCGGAACAGACTCTGGATTGCTTTATGTTATGGAATTGCTCTGAAATCACAGCATGAAAGCCATGGATGTGCATTTCATCAAAAGACATTTTTAAAATGATCATACTGTAGTCACTAAAAGTGTTAGCTAGTTTTATATAACACTGTGTATATAAATACTGCAGGGCTTAGAATTGTCCTTTTTTTTAAATCATCCAGCATTCATAACTTAGCTTTTCATAAAACAGCTTTGAAAATTGGGATGGTTTTCTAAGAAAAGCAAACTTTAGCAGAGTGTGCTTTGAATTAGATGAGCTTATGTCAGCGCCGTGTTTTTGGCAAAGAAATTTATTATGAGTTTTATTTAAATAAAAAATAAAAATCTTTTAAAACCTTGCCAGTTAAGAACACTGTATGCCTTTGCTTCTTTGCAGCCTAGACTTACAATGGCAAAGTGCAGACGAAACGTGGAGAATTTCTTGGAAGCTTGCAGAAGGATTGGAGTGCCTCAGGTACGTATTTCTGCTATCCTGATACAATGTTTCAGATGCAGTTTTGTCTGGTCCTTCAGAAAATAAAACATTCTTTGGAAGATTGGATTAAAACAAAATAATTAAAAGTTTAGAAGGGTCAGGTACAAACTGTTCTGCAGTATAGATCAGACTTACCTTGCATGGTCTTCCAGAGTAAAATGAAGCCAGATACAGTTTATCAGAGTGTAGTATATAGAGTTCATATTTTAGTACAGATTCATGTAACTATTGTTCCTCAAATTCATAATAGCTGATGGACTTCAAGTCTGCCTTTAGAACTGGTGGGTCCTATAAAACCAGTTACATTTTCTCAATATTAAATATGTGACAGCTTAAAAGTGGGATAAAATCTGGATGATGGTTTGCACATGGTTTTTTTTTTATCTCAAAGCTTTTCATGTCTTTCACAATAATTCTCTTACATGAATGTCTTTACTGTCTTACCAACAAGTCACAGAATTATTGGCCTTTCTCTGATGGTAGCTGTCTTTGCTTAGTTCCTACTTTTGCTATGTTCCAGTGGTAGAAGTCTGTCTTCTGGTATTCCTTGTCCCCTTTTGAAACTTGTAAGATCTAGGAGGTGAAAACACATGAAATAGTCTTGTTGGTCCAGTTATCCTGTTTGATGCTGTCCTGTCCTTTGCACTTTGTCTTATTCAGCGGCTGTCTCAGTACAAATAGTTTTAATACATTATATTTTTCTTAATTTCCCTTCCAGTGCACTAATTGATTTGGATTTTTACACTGCTGAGCATTGGTGTTTCTGTTGTAGGTGCTGGTTTCTTTTGTATTGTGAAAGGGAGAAGTAGACCCCGTAACTCATTTCTCAGCTACATCTAAAGGCAGTTCTTGAGTCATGCAGGATTTTCTGGTGTTTTCAGATCACTTGCAAACATTTGAGTCACTGGGATTTTAGGATGACTTGTTTATTGAGCTGCCTGGCAATTTCACATGGCTCAGTGGTGAATCGTGTTGGAACGGGCTAGGGAATTGTAAGTTAGTGCTGGGAGATCCTGCACTGCTTTGGTCCCCTAAGAAACTTTGGACTTTCAATCCCAGCAGAACTGCACAGAAATTCATCTGGGGCAAAATTGTGCAGTTCCATCCCAGCTTCCCTATTTATAGTTCCCTCAAGTATGAAGATAAAATTTTTATGGGATTGCAGTACAAAGCAGATCACTGGAATGACCCACAATTAAAAACAAACAAACACAAAGGCCAATCAAGAAAAAGTCCCCTGTAAACCCAGGCTGCTCCATCTGCTACCCCTACTGTGAAGGGCCCTCTTATTTTTCTCATATATCTTGTTTTAATGTGAAAGAGTTCAAGGAGGGTCTCTCTGGGAAAACTTAGAAAAATACCCCTCCTGAATGCCAAAGCTGCTCTCACATGTCTGCATTACAACTCTACTGAGATGTGAACATAAGATACCTGTATGTAAGAATGGTGGGGTGGCCTAGTATGTTTTTCTTGAAAAGTTGCCTGCAGGTTTTTTATTTCATTTCAGTTCCAATTACAGAAATAAAAGGCTTTCTGAAAGCATAGATCCATGTAGGAATACTTGCCTTCTAAGGGAAGGCTACTTTCAGAAAGGGCTAATTACAGGCACCACAGCAGAGCAGCAATTTCTGTGGGACTTTGGTGGTTTTAAAGCCCTTGGATCAAAGGGAACCCTCAGCTGAACAGGTTGATCCATGCATCTAGATTTCACTGATTATTAGCAGTTACCTGTGGGAAAGGGAGACAAGAGATAACACAATGGGAATAGTTAGAGAAGTCTTAAACTAATTAGTAATAGATATTTCTGCAGGATGCTGCATTCAAGCATCGGTTACACATAAATAATTCCTTGTCCTGCTGTTTTCATTAAGTTACCTGTGGAGGCTGAACTTTGGTGAGTACCCAGTGCCAGCAGCATCTCAGACACCTGAAATCTCTTCACTTCTGGAGAAAAATGGGTTTCACTAAGGCTTGTGTAAACTGCTGTTTTTAACAACAAGGAATAGTTACATGTTGTAGCTGTAGAGGTGACAGGCACCTCACTGAACACTAAACACTGACATTGAGTTCTTTGCAATGGGAGTCGTGCAGATTTCTATGTGAGAATTAACCAGCTGTGATGTGCTTCTCGAATGTGTAGGTTGTATCTGAGATGTCTGATAACTGCTTTGTGGATGTTGCTATGGCTAACTGACTGACCTTTTTTTTCTGTCTGTTTTCCCTTCCTGCTCACACACTCTGGACAGGACAATCTTTGTTCCCCTTCTGACATTCTCCAGCTAAACCTCAGCGTTAAAAGAACAGTTGAGACTCTTCTTTCCCTGGGGACAGATTCAGAAGAATCCAGTCTTGTGTCCCTTTCCGTTCAGCTCTGGGGCTTTGTGGTGTTTTACTGTACTCTAATGCTAACGCTCTGTATGTTCTATCGCTGGGTCTTTTTCCTCTAGTGAAGGATAGTGGTGCTGCTTCCTCCCTCTGTCACTCCAGTGCTTGGGAACAGATTCTGGGCTTTGCCAAGACTGTGTGTATGAAGTGCTTTGTTTCCCACGGATGGGACAGAGGTGACAAGTATGATGTGCAAACACATTGGTGCACCCACACCACCATCCGTGACCCAATTCCCATTTGTATTTGCTGTGTCACATTGAGCAGATGAAATGCTTTACAAGGGAGGAGGAGCTGTCCCTGGGCTCGAGCAAGGGCTGGGGTCAGGACACATGGTGCATGCTGTTGTCTGCTGACCAGTGGTGTAGTGAAAACTGCAGTGTCAGTTTGTGCCTCTGTTCCCCCATCTGTATAATGGGAATTGCAACCACTTTGGTAAATTGCTTGAGGATTATCTGATGAAAAATGTTAAACAATGTGAAGTATTTTTTTCATTGTCAGTGTTCTTGATGAGATCTTGCAGTCTTAGGAGACATGGTCTGGTAAGTGTTGTCCACAACTTTCTAGCTGTATTTTTTTTTTACCCCAGTCCTTTATCCTGCTTCTGAGAGCATTTGATTTCTCAAATTTATAGACTCTGCTGTATTACTCTGAGACAGGATTTTTAAAACAGCTGTCAATGAATCCTGAGATTCTTGAACTTTATAACAGTTCAAGCAGAAAAATTTCAGGGAAATTAAGCTCCTCAACAGCTTTAAGATAAAAGTTTTCTGGCACAGAAAGAAAAATCTTTAAGATTCTGTCAGGTGCTACAGAATGCCACAGTATTTTACTGTGCTCTGGATAAAACTTACAAAAACTTGTTGAGTTGCCACTTGATCTGGGGCACCCCAACCCAAGCTTGTTCCATGCTTATTCCCTTCTTCCTCTTACCCTGTCATTTTCAGAAACACTTGTAATCATGCAATTGCACAAATATAAGTCCCGGCTGCACAAGCACTCTTCACTATTTTACAAAACTCAGGTAGTCTTCCATAAAGCTTCACAGCCTTTCCCTCCCCAGGGAAAGCATCCTGGTGCTTTAATGCTTTAATGTCTCAGGGACACTTCAGAACTTCAGGGCACTCCCCATGTGTGTAACAGACCGTGTCTCCTCAGAGTGGAGATCGATTCAGGGAGCTCTGCTCAGAGACCAGTGACAGGTAAGTGTTCAGGACATGGCTGTTCCAAATGTGTCTTCAACAAATTTCTGTTATATCTGCAAGTGCAGTAAATGGCTCAGAAGCCCAGTGCAAGTGGTGTTGGCATTCCAGCCATAACCTGGAACACCTCTGAAGTACAGTTTAAGGTACACAGGAGTTCAGTTGCAAATGTGGTCACTACCAGTAAGAATGTGTTACGTATATGTGGGTCTCACAAGCTCTTGTACCATGAAGTGAGTATTTATCAAAGGAGCAAGTAACAGAGCTGCTGCCTTCTGTCCAAGTCACACAAACTGTTCTGTCCAAGCCAAACATCACCGAGTAAAGAAGGGACCTTTGACAGGGGGAGATTGTTTTATATTTGAGTAAGCTGTTTTTGCACTGCTTACTGGTGTGAACTAAAATGAACTCAGTTCCTGTGTTTCTTAACTTCTAATGAACACTGTGATAAAAGCTGCAAGGGGTTTTACACTAACAGTGCCTTCCAGTTTTTAAATTTTGTTTGTCATTACTGTGTGTGGTATGGAGTCATTCCAAAGCTTTTCCCCCTTATCTGTTTGCATACATAAGAAAAAAGATAAGGCATATTCACTCAAGTTTACAAGTATTTTCTCAAAAAGCACACTTTTCTCAAAGTAACACACATTTGCTGGAAGAAAAATGTATTTTAGCCTGAGCATATGGCTTTCTGTGAGAATTGCAGTTGGGGCTCACTTGTTTTCTCTCTGCTCGGAGCTTTGCGGGAGGAGTGTTGGCTGCCACTGTTGAAGGATTTCTTTAACCTCAAAAATCAGTAAAGACTCAAGGAGTGGAGAAATGCCAATTGATATGAAAATAACACATGAAAAATAGTCTCTGTAGCTCTATAGGAAGGACACACTTGGGTTGTTTTCTGCGGATACAGAGAACTGTTGGACATGTATCCTGACTGTTGCGGAGTGAGGATGGCCAGGAGGTGCCAAGAACTTCTGTAGGATGAGGCTTTAAATACATCTTAGACTGAGAATAGCACAACTATTAATAAACACTTTGAAACCTCTTTTTGCATTTTGCGTATTACTGTTATTCCTCAGGATGATTTTGGGGGCCGCCCGCTAAGCGGGGGCACTTCGGGGAGTTGAGTGAGTGGTAGTGACTCATTCCCTGCTCCACAGCAGGGCTTCCCTCACCGCTGTAGCTGAACAGGCTTGTCCCAGGAGGACTCTCCAAAAGGTGTGATTTGGAAAGGAAGCTGTGGTTCTTCTCCTGCTCTGTGTTGTAGCACATTGATCATATTGAGGCAAAGCTTCCCCCTCCTCACATTCATCTGTTTTGGTTTCATAAACTGCTGCCATCTCAGCGTGGGCAGAGATGGAGGACAATTTGCTATTCCCCTTTCCTCCCACAATCCTTTTTCAAATTCTTATTTGTAGAAAAAGAACACAGAGATTAGCCCAAGGCCACCTTCCATGAATAGTCAAGGTCATGGTTCCTTTGTCACAAGCAGAAATCTCATGTCCTACTCCTGTGTGTGTGTGCTGCCTGTCCATAACGTTTCATATTTCAGTCACCTTTTGCTTAATTTTTTTTTCTTTTCAGTTGAGTGGTTTTCATCCATTTTGTTTTTGTCTTTGTTTTGTTCCCCATTCAGGAGCAATTATGTTTGCCTCTGCATATTTTAGAAGAGAAGGGTTTGACACAGGTAGCTGTGACTGTCCAGGCGCTCCTGGAGCTGGCACCCCCAAAGCAGCAGCCACTTCACCACTTGTCTGCTGTGTAAAGACCTCCGGGACCTTTTGGGTTACCTTGGCTAAGCAGAAGGACCTGAAGACTTTACTGCCCATGCAGTGCATCCAAACACACAGAGCTCTGTTCTAAGGAAATGAGTTTTCGTGATTCCTGACAGGAATGTTTTACTTCATTTCTCCATTTTTTTTGGAGATCACAAGAGTTTCCAGTAACATTTTTTATTATCCATATTTTTGCCCCTTATTTAAAAAAAAAGAGAGTTCATTGGGAGGAGGGCAGGGAATTCCAGTGGCTGGCTGTTGGAGCCAGCTGTAGAAACTGACCTTGCAGGATGAAGAAATGGGTTTAGAGTTTGTAAAGCAGTTCCTAGGGGAATTTGTAAAAAAAGGGTGTTGCTGCAGTGGGCACACAGGGAATTAAATTTCATTCCTTACCCACAGGGTAATGGAGTTTCTTTGCCTCCAAAGAATGGTTATTTCTATTATTTTAAAAATTGCATCACACAATCTTAACCTGCAGTGTTTGATAACAGGGTCAAACCTCACACAGCTGTCACTTGCATTGGCATGTCTTCATTACTGAAAATTGAAGGAATAAAACACTTTTTTTTTTTTTTCCCAATGGAAAAATTACTGCATGTTTTCTCTACCAGAAACACTTTAGTAAAAGATACTAAGTCAGCTCTGTTCAAATGGGATTAATCCCATCAGCATTCTTGCTGGGTTCACTTTCTGTTTGGGTTTTAACATGTCTAAGCACTTTTCCAACAGCCGTGGAGGGAGATCTCCACTGTCCTCACGGGATCACCAGAATCCCATGCCTTTCCCTGCAATGGGAACAATGCCAGCCTGCCCTGCTGGTCATTAGAAGCCCAGTACCAAGTAATACATTTATGAGGGGCTGAAGCATCCCTGCAGGCACAGAATGGATCATGTCACGAGCACAGTTCCCAAGTTCCCCAGGTGGGCTGGCTGTTGTCAGAGCAGCATCTGTGCTAATGTAGCTCTGAAGGGTTTGACAAGGATTTCAGTAAAACCCTTTATTCGTTGGAATTTACTATGTAGAGAGCTGTTTTACAGAAGTGCTATTATTTCATTCCTCTTTTCTTAACTTAAAAATGGAAATTCAGTGTACAGGAGTGGGAGAGGCAGCTGACAAGTTTTGTTTTCCTGGAAAGCTGATGTGCAAAATAAAGACGGGTCCCTATGCTCTGGTCCTCCTGACAAGGCCAAGCTCACTACCAGGTCAATTAACAATACTTTTCTCTCCCCCACAAAAAGACCTCAGAAAATCCAGCTCTCCACTCATGCAGTTCCTTTGTCAGGTGTTGCCCAATTTAAAGCATCCCTGAACACTATGCTGCTACTACTACATAGTGCATGAGGGTTCTGAAAGCAGCTCCATGCATCAGCCGTATTCCACCTGGGGATACATTTGAAAGAGAATACACCGAGAGGATTTTATGCAGATAAAGGAAGATGAAATGTGAACAAATTAGCTAAAAGTAATTTTTGCAGAAGTAAACCTGCTGTGGGAGCTGCCAAGGACAGGTCTTAGCTGCATTTTTCCCCTTTTGATTTGCAGTTTTGTTTCCATTTTGTTTTGCTTCATGTATTTCTTTCAAGAGCCATTGTGGTGATTGATGAATCACCTATTTCACATAATTGTTCCAGTTGCTTCTTATTGGCATTGGTTGGTCACAGTGTACGTGAAGGAGAACACCTGGAGGGTGTTTAAAAGTCCCCAGCTGAAAAGAGAAACCTCCTCATGCTGGGTAAGCACAGCGCCCTGAGCCCTGCAGGGCGTGGATGTGCCCGGAACTCACACTACCCACAGGAAGAGCAGCTCCACTCAGGCATTCTGTCCCCCTTAAGTAGCTCTTGTTTCACTTAATGCCATTGGTGAGCAGCGCTGGCCATTCTTGCAGGGTTACACAGACGTGTCTGAAGTGTCTGCTGCAGTTCGCTGGGGGGAAGGGGCTGCCACTTGCAGGCAACAGACAGAGTGTTCCTGGTGTGTTTGTCTCTGCACGTAATTTGAGAGAGAGGGAGGCACTGGCTTCATCTTGGTTTCCAGCACTAGGTCAGCTGTACTGTTACAGGGACACGTTGCATTTAGCAGCACACCCATCATGGGCTATTTAAATACCCCTGTTTGAAGAAAACCATTCCCTTCATGGAATTTCGAGGGTGTGGTGATTGCTCCAGCACTTAAGGAAAATGAAACTTAACAGTATTCAGGTTGGTGGAAGCTTTTTCATTTAATTAACAGTAGTTTTTAATGGGTGGGGGCTCGAGTCTGGCCTGCAGGAAGGAGCCGTTTCCTATTGCTATGTGTGGGTCACAGCTGTGAGGGGCTCATGGCCACCTGTGGCTCACAGCCACGGCTCAGCACGAGCCAGGCCTGGGGAAGGGCTGTGGCTGGAGGCCAGGCAGGCACAGGGTCCCTGGAACTGAGTACTTCATTGTGAGCGACGTTCACTCTGGCAGTTTCCGTGTAGGGAATCGTGTTTGTTTGACATAATCCTGTGTTTTCAGGCTGGCAAGCACTAAATCTTGTCCAGATGCTTAGGACAAAAGTCCAAACCTGAAGTTTCATCATACGGTTTCTTTAATGTGTTACACCAAACCCACTTCAGTTCTCTATTGCAAAATGGGTTGGGATTTTTCAGTGTAGTTATGTGCAATTTTTGTTGTATCCCATGAAAAGAATATTTGAAAGAAAACATGTATAAAGTTCTATTCTGTGTGTTAAAGCAGAGATTGTCTTTCCTCTTTGGGGCATTTGCGTTGGAGGATGTGGGAGGGATCCACCTCAGTGTTCTGTGCTGCTGGTGTTCCTACACTATCTCCATGGTGTCACACTCCATCCTCAAACCTGGCAAGCCCTGAGCAGTGTCTGAGGCTCTGCAAGGTCACACACTCCAGGTGGAGTCGCTCAGGCACTCGGGAGCCCCTGATGGCACTGGGGGGCCGGGGCAGAGCAGCTGGGGGTTCCCCCTTTGAAGGAGAGGCTTTTGTAAAGGCCCCACCCCTGGTGTCCTGCTTAAAATCCATCAGGGACAAGCACCAGAGCACCTCTGTTCTTGGTAGTAACAGGATGGCAAATGGTATTCTTACCCCTTTATGACTATAAATGGTTCTTTGGAAAACTGTTTTAGAAACAGAGGACTTGTAAGGTGAATTTGGACATCTGAAAATCCTTTTGTATAGATACTGTGATGTTCTACAAAGTGATCTAATTTTGTTATTTCTGAAAACAGTGTAAACGTGTAAGTAATAGAGTAAAGGATTTTAAAGCTTCATCCCATGCTGTATGTCTGTAAATACATTCCATAATTTCTGTTACATATAAATGTGTCTGAATATTGTATATTTTAAATCGCCTGTATTCTGCCAGTAGTGTGACCTTCTAGCACATTGATAATATAAAAGGAAACCATGAGTATTTGAAATAAAGTTTTAAAACTTACATGAATTGCAGTGTTTCTTCCTGCTGTTTTTCTGTTGCGTCAACAAAAGTTCCATCCTCTGTGTCAGGTGTTTATTCCCCTTCCACATCGTCCCAGTTGGCATTTGATGGACCTACTTTGGTTTTCTACTTTTCGTAGTTAACCAGGACAGGAAAATTCCAGCATTTTTACGCATACTCTGCAGCCACATCAACAGCTTTTTGGGGGGGTATTTTTAACCTTCCCCAGACACTCATTTGGTACAGAATCCTTTGCTTCTTCCTCCATGGCCTCTTGTTTTTTCCTTCTCTGTGTAAATTACACATTCTGGGTTTGGGGTCTCCTGCTGCCAGTCCTGTTGCTCCTTGTTCTCATCCTTTGCTTTTGGCCTGTCTTGGGTTTGAAGTGTAAAATTCACACCCCTGCTTCCTGACCCTGCTGCATTTGAAAGGTTTATTCTTAGCTAGAATGTTTAGTCCCCTTTTCATCTCTCCTCATCACTAGTTTTATTATTTTTTTAAATATAAAAATGCAAAGTCTAGAAATTGCCAGAGATCCACAAACCCTCCCTGTCTGTGTTACCCCTGTGATGCTCTTCCCTGCTCACCAGGCTGCTCCAGCATCCTTGTCTGACCTGGTGACTCTGTCAGCCACTGGGGACACTCCATTACTGCCTCTCTCAAGGCTGCCCAGCTCTCTTCAGGTATTTATTTCTCCCCCTCAATCTAAAGCTTCCTCCTAACCAGCTTCCCAATCTCCAGCCCTTCTTCTGCATTTAATTCCCAGGAAAACCCTCTCCATGGGAATTTCCCTGTAGGAAATCCCATGGATGTACATTTTGATCCCATTTCTCCGCAGCTGGAAAAATGGAGCAGTACAACCATGGCACAGTTCCTCAGAAGTGATGGGTTTGAGACTCTGCTCTCTGCTCCTGTCCCTGGATGTGCCAGCCTGTTTGCTTGGCAGCTGCACAGCCCAGGCACAAACTCTGCTGTGGTTTCCGTGGAGCGAGGGAAGGCTCATTCAGAGAGCAGCGCCCTGGGATGGGACAGTGCAGCCGAGGAGGCCAGGAAGAGCTGGATGGGTGGCACTGCGGCCACAGTCCCCAGGCCAGAGTGTGTGGCAGGTCACAGGGTTCAGTCAGGTTACACACCAGTGTTACAGTGGGGATACTGCAACACGTGTATCAGACGACGAGTCCCGTGGAAAAGAAATATATATCGACCTATTCTTGCTAGATGTGTCAGAGATGTTTATTTCTCCAGCTGCATGGCCGGGATCTGCCGAGGAACTGCAGCAATCACGGGACCCGAGGGTCCTTGTCCATGCAGGGGAACACAAAACAACCAGTGGGGAACGAGGCTGACCAGGGGCAGGGAAACCCAGGGCCCCTCTCCCAGGACCACATGGCAGGGGGAAGGGACCCCAACACACCTGTGCCCCTGTCAACTACCCCGCAGTGGCCTCATGTTGGAACCTGAGCTTTAGCGCCCCAACTTCACAGGAGTAGCAAACCCTGTTCCACTGTTGCCTCTGTGTTTCCAGAGCTGCTTCATTCTCTGCTGAGAAGCAAGAGCAACCCAGCCAAGACCATGCGTCAGATTTCAGTTGTTTGGTTGCATTACTAAAGTGTGCCTGGAGTTTGATGTAAACAGCAGAGCTCTGCTGCCTGCCATCTTATCCTGCTTTTCCTTAGCTGAAAGCCTGTGGAGAGTTTTATGATCAACTTCATTCCTTCCACCCAAGCAGGTCACCTGTTAACATCCCCATCACATATGGGAAACACGGGTCTGTGGTAAAATATACTGAGTCAGCAGGGCATGAAAAGGAAGAGTTAAAATTAGGAACGTAAGTCCCAGTTGCACTGAGGTGCTTCCTGCAGTGGGGTGTAAGCACAGTCCTGGCTCTGTTCCTGCCAGCACCGAACTGGAGCCATCCCTGCTCTTACCACTGCATGGGGAGCATGGGAAGTGAGGGAATGTGTTCAGGTTTCAAGCAAGCGTCCGTGCTCCAGCAGGAACACTGGCACTTCTAATGCAGTTTGTCTGGAGCATCTGAAACACTCCCCTGACAGTCAAGTCTGCCTGACAAGGCACCAGCCCCTTGTTCAGAGTTCTGGGCCACAGGCTCTCTGCTCATGGTTTCAGCCATCTCACATGAACTTTAGAGCTTTTGGCTCAGTTCAGATCAGACATGAGGAGGTTTGGATGGGGCCAGCACGGGCTGCTCACAAAGAGCAGAGCAGACTATGGTTTGAGATCATTTCCCATGTGGGAGAGTCAGAAACCAGGCAGCTCAGCTGCAAGGCTTTGTGCACAGACCTGCATGTGGACTGACAGTGGTGTCAGGAGCAGGGATTCCCCTCTTGGTTAAAAAGCAGCTCTGCTCCCTGCCTACAGCCCCATCCCACTGCACAGTGGCACTGGCCAGGGCGGTGGGGACGCCTGTGACAGACCAGCTCCTGCAGGCAGCATGGCTGGCTGCCTTTTCCCCTTGTTCCTCCCCTTGGTCAGGGGGTATTTGGAGCTATTCTGTCTGTGCACTGACACTGTGCAGGACTGTGGGAATGGAAACCTGTGTGCTCTGACTGCACTTGTGTTTACACTGCAAACTGTCCGTGTTCTCCCCTGCTGACCTGATGCCAGCACTGGTAGCAGGGAGAGCACAGATAGAGCCCAGCTGGGGGTGCCTCGGCCTCCCCACCTGACCCAGAGCCACGGCTGGTGCTTTGGGGGCTGCAGAGGAGGTTCTGGGGGCAGAGCATCCCACACTGGTGAGTTACTGGGATGGTAACAGGATTACCTCCCACTGTCTTGTTTCCATAAGCACTTCGCAGGGGATAGAGTGTTCTCACTGCTTTGATGCAAATCCCTTCTGCTGGGAAAAAAGGCTGTACAAGGGCAGCTTTAAGATCTTTAGTGCAGCTTCACCATAACTGTTTCTGCAGGAACTGTGTTCTCCAGAATTGCCCAAGCTCTGTTACATGGTTTATTTTGTCCTGTCAGACAGACAGACCACAGTGCCCTGCCCAGCAGCAGCCTTGGAGCACATCTGTGGCCACTTTCTTTACTTATCTCTTTGCTCCAGATTTTTCCTTCCCTGTTTCTTTCTGTGCTGACTTTTCCTTCAAATACTTCTCGAGCTCCTGGTAGGGGCCGAGGAATCTGCGTACCATTGTACCTTTCCACCAGGCCTGCACCTGGAAGTGAGAGAGAGAGGCCTGAGGGGAAGTCACTTGCTGGGGTACCTGGTATAGCGCAATGCCTGGAGAGTCTTTCCTGTGCTCCCCAGCCACAGAAGGGAACGCCCAGGCCAGGCAGCAGCCTTTGGGCCTGTGCTGGTTGTGCCAAAGGCATCCACAGCTGGGCTGAGGGCAGCTGTTGCTGGTCGCAAGGGACAAGCAGGGGCACTGCCCCATGACCCCCCTCTATCACCTGGGCAGTGATATTTGCAGGAGACTGGCTGCTCCCCTTTCATTCCCATCTCAAACCTGCAGCCAGCTGCTGCCTCTGAGTGTACCCCAGCAAAAAGAACAGGCTTTGTCTTTTGCTTGTGCCACCACACACCAGCCAGCTTTCTTGGGCTGTTTTCTGCCTGGACAAAGCCCATGGCACAGGTTATTAACTCTCAGCTGCTGCTGGAGCAGCACTGCCTCAGCTTTGCTCCACTTTACCTTTAGGGCGCTCTTCAGCTCCAGGGCTTCCCGCTCTATTTGTTTTCTCTTGGCCTCCTTGTCTGACCGGTCAATGGTGATGGTTGCCTGGAATTCCAGGCACTGCAAGAAAGCACAGGGGTGGCAAAAGCCATGACAAACACATCCCCTTAACTGCAGGGTCAGCCTTCGGGTTCACTGTGTCCAGCTGCTTGCCAGGGCAAGGCTCACCTGGACCCTGGTGCAAGAATTGTTCCCCTCTGCTGCCTACACGTCTCATCCTTGCTACACACTTCCCACAGCCCTGCCAGGACTGCTCAGGCCCGAGGGTTGTGGTGTCTGTGTGCACCAGGGACCTCCGGGGCAGCCCAGGGACAATGTGTGAGTGGAGACTTTCCCCCCCACCTCCATTATTTGATCTTTCCTAAATCCACATGGCAAATGTTGCTCGGAGCTGCTGCCAAAGTGAAACCTCTCACGGCCTGGGTGTAATTAACCCCCTGATCCCTGTAAAATGGCTGGCTGATGGCTTCCCAGGCAACAGCTGGTGGTGAGGAGGACACTTGGTCCCCCAGGCTAAGCAGCAGATGATGTACAAACACACTTGGGACACTGAAATGAAAGTGTACAGAGTGAAAAATGAGCCCACAAGCCAGGAAACACCCAGCTCAGTCCCATCATCTCTGACCCACAGACAGTAGGAATGTTTACAAGTAAATTCCTTCTGGTTTTAAAACACACATTTTTCTAGATACTTCTCTTTGTTCTGTGCTGCTGCTCTGCTGTGATCAGAGCCCAGCAGTTAACCAAGAACCCAGTGGGGCAGGAATGGTTCTACCCAGAATCAGCTCCCTGATAACAGAGCTCTGTGCAGCTGGGAATGTGTGTCTGCAGAAAGGGATGAGCTGCCTTTTCCAGTCTCAGCCTGTCTTACCCTGATCTTGCTAGAAGGAGCAGATTTGTTCAGACTCAGGCAGCAAAGTAAGGTGAGGCGTACTGATGGGATGGGACAGTACCTCTGCCCCTCACAAAGGCTGTCAGTAGCTCTCTCATTACTTGCTGGTATTTGAAAATAGCTATAGGGGAAACATCATCATCCCTCCTTGATGTCACAGGTGGCAAATAGAAGATGACATCTCAGCTGTTGTCTTCCCAGGACCAGTGCTATAATCACAACCTGTGCCTCAAAATTACTAATTTTTTTCCATGGTCCTGGTTCCTTACCTAAATGAGTGTAGGAAAAAGCCCAATGCAGTTTTGCATGGCTGAACACTGAGATGCTCCTGATGTCTTACCTCCTTGGCAAATCTCTGCATTGTTTCCAAGTTTTCTGCCTTTAATGCTCTTAGATCATCCAGTTCTTCGTCTTTTGCATCAGTGTCTTTTTTATACTTCTCCATCCAGTATTCCAGCTTCTCTTCCACTTTCTGCATAGGGAGAGAGTGGTGCTCAGCATGGTGCAAAGCATGCACAGATGAGAGACTTGCTACTATTACATGGTCTGCTTTCAGGATGGTGGTGAAAGTCCTGTAAATTGTGCATAGTCAGTATTTTCTTCTCATCTTGAACAGATCAAACCCCTAAGACTACTCATAAATTACTGCAGGGTTAGTTTTGTGCGGTCAGTCCTGATGAAGCAAGTGGCAGCCAGAAGCCATTCTTTGTGTGTATACAGAAGGAGGGGGTTTTAAAAAGCACAGTTTGTCAGTGGGAAAGCTTTTATCCTCTGCCTGACTCCCTACCCACTTTCTGGATTAAGCTCAGCACACCAGGAATAAGGTCCCAGGGGACAGCATTTCACACTATTTCAGGTTGTGAACTTGGCTTTGTGTCACTCATGAATAGGGCAGGTGTTTCTGAAACAGTCACCCAGATGACTTCCTCCTATTCAGCAATAACTTCTCCATAGCAACCACCATGATTGCTTCCATGGAAAAATAATCTGAGGAAAAGCATCAATCTCATTACAGCATCACAGCTGGACACACAAGGGAGATGGAGGGCATGGTCATCCTCCTCTCTGCGGGCCCCTGCAAAGCCACCAGCTGCTGTCTGAGCACTGAGGGGCTGCTGCTGGGCCGGCTGCTGGCGGTCAGCCAGGCTCAGCGTGTACTTGGGCAGTCCTCCCACTGGGAGCATTGATCAGACCAAGGCTCTGGGGTACAGAGCACACTGTTCAGTTGCTCACAAAATCCAGCACTGCTTTGCACTCAAATTGCATTTTTAAAAATCTATTATCTCCTATTAAATTCTGTACTGGCAGTGACGTCAGGTGCCCTGCAGTAGTCCAGGTTTTCTTCCTGTCATACCATTTATGAGAGGCTTTGCAGCATTATTCACTGTAAAGTTATTCACTGTTAATGATGGGAATGCTCTGAATCTCTGAATCAACACCACAAGGACATTCATGCTGCTGAAAATGTGTACAATACCTGTGGGTTAGCAATGATCCAACCCCAATTCTTCCTCAGATAAGGCAGAACTGAACTGGCATTTTGTGTCATTCCCTCCTCAGTGTCCCTCCCCTCTGCGCAGCCCTTGGGTCTGTAAAGCTGCTGCCCTCGCTTTGGGCTCTTCACTGGGGTGCTGGGAGCCCCAGCTACTGCCAAGGAGCTAAATTCCAATTAGCCAAATACAACTATCTGAGAGAGGAAAAATCCGTAACACCTGAACAAACAATGTCATTCACTACATGAACCCTAATTTTAAGGAAATATATCTATATGTAGCAAATCCCAAGTCTTGGAGAGGTGGGTTAATTAAGCTTTGAGGATTACAAATCGTTCAAACTGCAGTGGTCATGAACCTGATACATTTGATGGAGCAATAACTGTTTTCCTTTAGGCACTAATTGATGATCTAGTGTTTATAGGTTGTTATTTTAAGCATTAGCTGACAGTCACACATACCTGATACTGCTGCGTGAGGAAATTTTCAGTCTCCATGTGGAGTTGAATCTCCTCATCAGTTTTGCTCTTCAAATTCTGTGATCAGAGCAAGCAGAACACGTGAGAGACAATGTTGGCGTGTATGTGTGTAGACACCCTGCTGCTGAAAGCTGAGTAAAAGTGCTGGAGGTCTGTGTGGTCCACAGATTTTTTCCAGTGATAAAATTAGCCGAGGCAGTCCTTGCCCCTGGGCCATCCATGAAAAAGGAAAAATTAGATCAGACTTTGATAAGTCAAAAAAAGATGTTTGCAAAACCAGAACAGTTTTCTAGTCCAGTTCACCTTATGGTCACACAAGCAGCTCTATCTGCATTATCTGCTGGGGGCACTGCTGGGAGCTCAGGCTGCCTGCGTTGCTAAATACCCTTGTAACAACCCCTTTGGATATACTTCTGGGTCTGGTTTTCTGACTACAGCATTACTTTAAGCATTCCCTGTCTCCTAAAGCCATGCCATCCTTGTTGCTGCTGTTTGCAGGATCATACAGAGAAACAGTAGAAGAGATAAAGGTGTCTAACCCCGATGAGTTTCCTGATCCAGTTCAAACAGTTGTGCTGGTGACTATAATGGAGAGCAGAAAGGGCATCTGGGGAGCCAGGGAGGGCTCTTCCCTTACTAGATGGAGATGCCTTCCAGTATGGGCCATGGGGAAGGGCTTACCTGGATTTCCTTCTCCAGGGCATTCTCTGCATTGCTGCACTTTTTCTGGGTTAGTTGGATCTGGAGATCTGTGTTTTTCTTCATGTAGTAGCTCTCTGTGTTCAATTTGGCCGTCTTCTCTTGGAGCTTACCTTTGAGGCGATCAATGATGTTATCTCGGTCCTAATGGAGACAAAAGCAGCACAAAAGCAAGCCTGGAGTCTGAGGTCAGCTCACAGTTTCTTAATCTCTCCACTCCCTGATAAGGTCAGAAGAGACAAAGCTATAGGCTTCACACTTTCCCTGAATGTTGCTCCATTTCAAGGAGCATTTCAAAGGTTAGTTTGATCTATAACCCATACAGATGGCAATAAACCCATCAGCAAGGAGTGATTGCCTTTGGAGACGTGGGGTGAGGAACAGAGTGGGACAAGAAGGCAGGCCTTCTGCTCTCTGGTCCAAAAATGTATTCAATCATGCTTAGGATAAATATGAAAAACAGCCAAATAATTTTAACCACTTTAAGTTAGGCTTTACTTTTACTAACCCCTTGGATTAGACCATCTCAGTGAGTGAGCGTCTGTAAGAGGAGGATAATGTCTCAGCCCCACAAAAGCCGAAGTTTGTTATCCTAAAGTATACTGTATTCCTTGGATTTATTTTTTTCTAGTTATGCAGCAACTGTATAAACGCAGCCTTAGGAACAGGTGCAAATCTAATCCTGACTTGCTCATATTTTTAAACAGCTCTTTCTTGAAATCTTACCAGGTAGATGCTGCCCACTTCTTTATGAAAACATACACCCAGGGCAAGGAGGCAGTGTCAAGGAAAAACTGGCTATGAGCTCCCAGCCTCTCCCCATGCCTTTGCTTTGCAACAGAGCTGAGCCTTTCCTGGGACAGAAAGCTCAGTTTTCTGTTCCCTGGAGTTATCCCATAGGCCAGAATCCTGAGTGGTTTGTCCAGCTTTTGGAGCGTGCTCAGGAAGCAAAGTGCATTTGCTCGATTTGGGATTGCTGTTTTGTTTACTCCTTTTTAACTAATTTATTTGAATAACAGATAAAGGTTCATTACCCTGGGGTTGGGACTTGGGACAAATGCCTGTAAAATGAAGACTTTTGCGTAGAGTTAAAAAGGTCATCAAAGCTTCCTGTGTAATTATGCAAGATCGATGTGAATGCACCCAACAGCTCCATTACAGCCTTTCTCTTTGCTTCCCTGCCATGCTGTGGTGAGTTTGATATTCATCAGCCGACCTCTGCAGCTGAAGATGAAATACCAAAGTGTTGGCATTTTTTGAAGCCCACATATCTTGTGTCTGAAGCACCTCACATTCCTTAGCTGTGTAAACATGGAAAAATGCCACAGGAAGAAGCCAGCTCAATAGGGCTGTGTTTGCAAGCCCTTGCAGCATGACTCATTTGGAAAAGGTTTCCTTATAAGAAGAGATTGGAATAGTTAAAAGGAAAGTCCTTCCCTCTGAACCCCTTGGCATACACAGGAAGAGTAGAGTACATTTATAAGGCTCAGGATAAGTGGGGCCCTTGGCTGGTGCTGTTTTGTGAGTTCAAAGGTGTTCGCATGTTTTTGAAGGTTTCAAACACTATTTTTAGATACTATTTTTATGGCCATATCATCATATGACTGCAGACAGCTACAGATATGAGCTGTTTGTGCCTTATTAAGTTTTCTGGTCATGGCCTTTATTATCCCTGGCATGAAATTTTGGTGGCCATTGGAGGAGTTGTGTTCCTGGTCAGTAGTCATGGGATGTGAGTGTACCACTCTATTTTGAGATTGTCTTTCTGGGTCATAGTGGGCTCGTGTCTAAATTGATGTACCAGCAGAGAGACTGAGGGGATGCTAATTTAAAAAAAGAACAAACCCACAACTTTCTGTGGCACTGAGGCTCAGGAAAGTCGAGCACTTCTGATGTCAGTGTGTTACTGCTATCTGCTAAAGATCTGCAAACTGGCCAGAAAAGAAGGGTTCAGCCTAGATTACAAAGTACTCAAGAGAGTTGGGGCAGAGCATGAACTTCTCACCAAGTTTTCTTTTTCATTTCACATTTTAGTAAAGAAAAAAGCGCTTTTGATTCAAGTGCCCCGGGCCTTAGGATAGGGTCCAGGATGGGGCCTATCTGCTCTGTTGTTTTCTCTGTTGAATGGCATGTCTGTGGTTTGGATTTGGTCTGCGGTGTTGTAAAACATCCTGGTTAGAGGTGGGGAGTCCGGGGGCTTGGTTACACAATCCAAAGCAGACGGGAAGTGAAATGCAAAACCCACTGGTGGTTTACAGCAGCGTCTGCCTGGCCAGGGAAAGCCGGCTGCAGGCGTGAGGGCAACTCCTGCTGCTGGACCTGGTGCTGTAGAGCTGGGGCATGTTTGAGATTTAGCTGCAGGTAGTAAACGCAGCAGTAAATGCCCACAAGCTGTGGGCACCATCTGCAGAGTGTGCTGTCCCCTGAACTTCAGAGACAGTAACTGGGAAAATGAGTTAATATTTATTCATTCGGGTTTATCATAGCAAAGGTCCACACCAGGACACGGAATGCTTTCATAGCTGATGCAGTAAATCTCTGGGCTGCTTACTTGGGATGACTTCAGCGTTGAATCTGCCAAACCAAATCATCCCTTGTGTCCAAAACTATCGGAAAACTGGCAGAGACCAAGATCAAAACCCAGGAAATAGTTGTCAGGAGCCAGTCTGCTTCACAAGCAGGTAAACAAGGTGATTTTCTCTGATCTCTTAGCTCACAGACATCAGCCCAGGGGCCTGTCTGCTGTCACCTGGTGCCACAGGAGTCTGCCCCACAGATGCTGTTTGGCTGCAAAAGCAGCTGCACTTAGCTGGAGACCTTATCCACACGCCTGTGTTTTCAGTTACTTTGATTTATCTCTCTTGTAAGTGCCACCAAGATCTCCCAGCTCTTCCACAGCAATTAGTGTTTAGTCATAAAATACAGCTGGTTACAAAAATAGCCCACAGGAGTAAACAGTCTGAGGAATTCTCCAGCAGTCCAATGCTGCCATTTGGCAGGGGAAGGAGTGCTGTGCTCTGTGCTGACAGAGGGCCCTGCTCTGCTTGCTCCCACACTGAGTGCTCAGAGCTCAAGGCTTTTCCTGGCAGCTGCAGCATCTCAGCTTGCAGGGCCTGGAGATGTGCTTGGATCCACACACCTGCTGCAGCCTGGGCTCGCTCCCCATAAACCACAACAGGCAGCCCTGCAGGCACTTCAATAAGGCTTTGCCTGCATCACTGTCCCAGCTCCAGAACACCCTGAAGGAATGTCTGGGCCCAAGGGACAGCAGGGCTGGCTGTCACCCGGTGTCAACAGAACGGCTTCTGCAGCCCTCAGCCAGCTCAGCGCCAATTCCAGCAGCTGCAGGAGAGCCCCAGGAGGGGCAGTTTGCTGGCACAGGGAGCAGACCTGTTGGCAGCAGCGCTCCTGTGGAAAATCCTGCCCCTCTGGAGCCAGGTTTGGATCTAGTGCTCCAGGTCCTGCAGCGCTCCTTGGGGCTCTGCCAGCAGTGAAGCTCAGGACCATCACAACCTTGTGCCTTCTACTGTAATCATTCTGTGCATATCCCCAGTAGAAACATGCACCATTTCACAGAATGCTCCACTGATGCATTTGTCCTCGTGGGAGAGGAAAAGGGAAGAAATATGGTGGGTTTTAATCTTACTGCTAAAAGCACAACTGAGTGGTGCACTGATACAGTGGATCTGGGCGTGTTATGACAACTGACAAAGAATTAAAGTTACAGACCTGTTTTCTCTGGTACTGTGGTGCAATGGCTGGGACTTCTGTCTGTTTGGTAGCTGTAACATTACTGCTTGATATAAAATGACACCACTACTTGCATGCATGTATGACATGAGTACACCACAAAATCTACAGGACGTAAAAAGTCTTTGGGGTGAAGAGCAATGCAGGAATGCTAAAGTTTACATTTCTAAATTTTTATGTTAAGATGCATAATCCATATGATATTAATCTGTTTCAAAACCTGCACAGACTGCTGTTACTTGTCCAGGAAACCAGAGAAAGTGAGAATTTTTATAGAAACTAGAAAATGAACACTGCAGCAGCAAACAGACCCCCTGCAGCCAAACCTGAGCTACCAATGCTGCTCCTGCACAGAGAGGTAAGAACAAAACCAGATGGATCATTTCAGCTCCTTTAGAGACATCAGTGCTTTCCAAGAGAAAAGAAAACAAAATAAAGAAGAACATTTAGCATTTGATTTGTGTTCCATTAGAAAGAAAAATGAGCTAAGCAGGCTAATACACTATTAATTAGAATCTTATTAAGAGGTAGAAAGGCTGAAAATACAAATTCACAGCAACATGAGTGAGACAAAGGCCATGTTTTTCTGGTTCCAGGATTACATTTGCTCGCTTTTGTTTTCTCAACCATGTAGACTTTTGTTTACAGGTCTGTGCATTATTACTGTTGTTCAAAGTACTCCAAAGTCAGCGAAGCTGTATTTTTATTTTTAATTAGTTGGCAAGGTGACAAATCATGCAAGTGTCTGTAAAACTGCCTATGGGAAAATCCCATATGAAGCAAAGAGAAATTATTCTCCCTTGGGAGACATAGTGAGACACCATTATTTTTGGCACAGGAGGAAAGCAGTACTTTAAAGTAGTCTTGTCTTTGATTTGTTATCAAAGCTGAAACTATAAGGAAGCTCAGAAAAGGACTTTTAAGCTTCTAATATTAAAAAAAAAAAAAATCCCAGATGAGTGCAAATCCCACTTGACAAGGCAAAACCCAAGAACTGAATTAGCACTGAAGGGACAAGGAGAAGAGCCCCCTCCCAGCACAGGAGCTACACACCTTCTTATGACCACAGGAGGTAGGAGAGGTGCAGGGCAGGACACAGAGAAGTGTGTGCAGAGTGCCAGGACATTGCTGCTGGTACAAAACAGGATGATTACAGCCCCTGGGAAGGCATTAAACCAGGACTGGGTACATATATTGTGTGCATGGACATGGTGAGGTTTGAAGAGCTCTACATAGAAGGAGAACTACCTCATCACATTCACCAGCTTGGGGTATGGGAGAGCAGGAACTTCCCAGGAGCCATCAGAGTCTGACTGAGAAGGGACAGTATGAGAAGCAAATAGATCCTTCATATTTTTTACAGCCATTCTGTATTTACAATTAAACTTTCTATGGCATGTGCATCCAGGCTGCCAACACAAAACCTTCATGTTCTACAAACCAAACTTCATCAGCATGCCTGGGGCTTAAAATTCCTCTCTGTAGTCAACTATATCCTGGCTTGATTACTGTCCACACTTTTGTCCAAAGACAAAACTCAGTGACACCAATTCTTTCCTCAGATGCCCTTGCTGTCCTCTTGCTCACCACTGAACCAAGTGTCAGATTCTTGTTCCTTCCCCCAGCCCCTGTACAGCTCTGCCCCAGCTTGCCTTCTGCTTGTTTGCTATCACACATCTCCTGCCTCAGGAGGCAAGGCTATGTTTCCATGTTGAGTGAGCATTAAGTCTGAGCTGTCTGATGAGCATCAAAGTGACCGGTGATAAGTCATTCAATTGATCTGTACTTGTGTAGCAAGTCTGACATTTCCAGAATGCCCCATATTTACTGTGCATGCACACACCATTTGCATGATGCAGACAGAAGGGCTGAAGCTTTCCAGAAAGATTAAGTTGACAGCATATGTGCAATAACATTGATCTGCCCTTGTGTAGGCATGTTCAGGATTTTCTGATGTCTGGAAGCCTAGAAAAATAGATTAATAGAATGACACTTTCTCCAGATGAAAATGTAGGTAGAAAAATGGCCTGTCCCTATGATAGGTGTCTGTCTTTCTCACTCTCTTTGGCACACTTCCTTCTGTGCCAGATGCTCTGTCATGACTGAGTATGACAGAACCTTAGATACTGTTATCTGCAGATAACCTCTTTCTTACTGATTGCAGATATCTGTGCTTTGTCACTCCCAGCAGTGTTTTTGGGATATTCTAATTTGACCATGGTCTCATGATTATGAGCATTTTGATTTCCCATTTGAAAATCATCAGACACTGCTCTTAAAATCATTAGTGGGCTTATTCCAAATACAAATCTTTATTGTAATTATTCTACTTCTATACTCCTAAGTGATGGCTCAATATGTATGGACATGGCGTCTCCAAGTGCTAGTTCCTGGGCAGCAGAGGCCAGCTTGCTAACAGGCTTCCCCATGGCAAGATGCCCAGTGCTAAGTGCTCTCACCTGAAGGTCTGTTTCAGCTTGTTTCTTGACATCTTGCAGCTGTTTCTGGAGTGCCTTTATCTCCTTCTTTCCTTTTTCCTCCCTGAAGTGGGAAAATACAATCACTTGAATATATCAAAAAAGACAAGAGCTGTTTACCTAGAAGAGGAATTTCCTGTCTCCTGATACATTGTGGTAAGATAAACAGAGACTTCTCACCAAAACTACTGACTTGCTCAGTAAATCCTGAAAGAAGAGGTGCACAGACTGAGCAAGGCAGATGGGAACAAAAGGGAGAATAAGCCAAAAAAACGGGATGCTCTTGTTGGAAGCCTGGAATGGATTTGAGGATGATGCAATTCCTGTAGCAGAGAGGGAAGATGTCTGTCATTGGGTCACAGTTTCTACATTCAGGCAAAATTGCCCCTGATTCTAGGCAGAAGCAAGCCTGAGCAGCAGTGCCAAATTGTGTCTTTATGTGTATGGAGAATGTTTCTTTCATATCAGACTTAAAATCTGCCAAAGAACACTGCCATTGGTTCTGAGTTCCATAAAGGGATCTGAGTGAAGACCAAAAGCTAGAGAGGGGTTCATCTGTCTAAAACAAAACAGATGCATTAAATGTTCTAGGTATTATTATCTTATTTCACTCAGAGTGCACCTCTAAGCTTTTATGCTTATGATTAGTTTTAAAACCAGTAAATACTACAGTTGGCCCCTGAAACTTTGTATCCTATCCCAACCTTACAATCACACTTACATTTCATTTTCAGAGTCCTTATCTGGGTGACTGATGAACAAAAGCTCCTGATAAGGAGTCCCCGTCGTCTCACTGCAGATGGCTTTTAGAAAAGTGTATTTACACAAAACCAGGCAAGTATTTATTATCTTGAAAGACAGATCAAGTACATTCCATGCAAAGAATGTATAGTACAACAGAGTGGCTAGATATAACTGACAGAAGGGGACAAAAAGGATTATGTCCTTTCTGATTATAATTTGTCTGCTCTTTTCTACCTTTCAGTATTGGATAGTTACTACACAACCAATTGCTACTGTCATTCTTGCTTTCTGTCCCTTCCACGGATAAACAATAAATCCCTTGGTTTTGGGCAGTGGAAGAGTGGGGTTTCATACTTGAAGTCACACATTCCACTGGAAGCTGGGGATTTGCCCTAGAAGCAGATCCCTGAGCCACCATAGGAGCTGTTCCAGTAGGCTGGACTCCTGACAAATCACGACTTAGAGCAGCTTTGCTGTGCACCCTCAATGATGGGCCCGAGCTGCTACATTGAGGTAGCTTTAAAGTGGTTAAATACTTGTCTGATGACTGTGATTCTCTCTGACAGTCTTGGGATTGGACCAGAGCTTTGCATGCTAAAAAACCACCAAACCTCTAGAGCTCAAAAGTTTGAGCTGAGATGATAACAAATGTGTACTCTGAAAGATTTGGGACAGAAGAGGATCTACAGTACAGTGGCTGGTGGATTAGCCCTAAATAAGACAACTCCTCTGTCACCATCTGTGCTAACCCCTCACTTCTGCTGGGAAAAGGGAGTCTATTAGCATATTGGGTCAGAGCAGATTCTCCTGGGCATCAGACAACCTAAACGCCATATGTTGCTGGCCCTGATTTGAACAGATTCTCTGACTTTCACTGGGGACAGGAGTTAAAGATCAAGGAGCTCCTACATCACATTATGTTTTAATTGAAGTGAGGCATTTGCACTAATGCAGCTACTGCTGTCCGCTGTGGTCAAAGCTCGGGCCATTCCTAGCTCACATCAGTATCAGACCCATCCACTGTTTCTCTCCAAAGGGGAAAAAATTGCAGTTTGTAAAGCAAACAGAATAATTCAAGATGAAAAAAGTGGAATCCCTTCTGTATTTTGGTTTTGTTGGGTTTTATTTCCTTTTCAGCACGTACTGAGTGGGAATGGGTTCGGCTTGCAGCATTTAAACAGGGAAGAACTGAACACAACACTGACCTGATGAGGATGTCATAAAGCTTGCTCTTTTTTGCCTTCTCTCTCTCATTAGCATCTGTTAGGGTACTAAATGTTCCTGTTTCCTCCATCTTTTTAATAGTGATTGTAATTACATCACTTGCATACTGCCTGCCAGGAAGAAAAGGAACACAACAATACTTTACAGGTGCTGGTAGTACAGTGTCTAGCACTTTTATCCATTACTGTTTACAGTAAAATGTAAGGAAATAAAAGATCCCTTTTCTGGTCTTATGTCCTATCAAACCCAGGAGTGCTTCTCCCATGGTATCTGCTTATTGTACGTCCGGAGAGCTCTGTATTAGGAATTGGTTGAAGCTTTTAATTTAAAAATGCTGCCCTGCATGCTACTCTGGGAAATTGCAAAGAGGCACAAACATATCCGTGCTGTGCCAGACAGTGTTGCCATTAGGAAGAAGGCCACTGGCCTGCAGTAGTGATGACAGGTGGATCTTGGAAAATGAGATTTGGGGATGCAATACGTGGGCTTGTCCAGTTTATTGAATGTCATGATGCATGTGGCATTTACATTTTAGCTGCATTTGCCTCATTTGTGTTAGAATTTTCTTTAAGCCTTTTGTTGAAATGACATGAAATGAGAGAAGCCAGGATGCAGAAAAACGCATACTGAACATTCAGCTCTATAATCTCTTTCAAACCAAAGGCTGCTGGTATTTCTGCAAATCAAGGCACTGGATTAGGTGAATAAAGTTCGTTTTAAAAAAGAAAGAAAATCTTTAGTCTTTATATACATTACCTGTTCTATAATGGCTATAACTGCCACAGAAGCTGTTTGCCCTGCAGAATGACTGAGTTCAAAAACAAGGCTCAGATCTCCCTTTGCCTGAGACCTGCTAAGGGAATCTGACTCCAGGTACCAGAACATGAGCACTGATTAGTATCTGGCATGATTTCCACCCAGGCAACCATTATCAATGAGGTATGTTTTACAGCTCCATTCAAAATAAACTGCTGGTCATTAGGTAGCATCCAGAGGCAAGCAAAGGCCAGAACTAGATGGCCTATGAAGGATACTACTGCTACCCTTAAAGGAACTCCTTCCAGACAGACATTGATGTACTCTGGCAGTGGGAGAGCAAGGAATTTGCATTTTTGCTTTCAAGAGATAGACTGAGAACTTTACAGCTTTAACCATCCCCAACAGGTGCTTCACTCACCTGTCAGCATAAATTTTTCTGAGCTTCTGTGCAGCCCGAGTGGGGCATTTCTTGGAGCTTTTGGAAGGATGACGGGTGCTTTTTTGATCTTCAGTTTTCCCCTGCTGCTGCTTGTGTTCAGTGCTTTTCAGGGTCGTGGAGGTAACTGTTTTCCCACTCTCTTGCTTTGCTGATGTAAGCTCTGGGGAGTTAATCTCCAGCTCCTCCTGGATCATTTCTTTAATTTCCTGGATGGGAATGAAAGGGGATAAGGAAAATAAGAGAATAAGGGAAGAGGGAAAAGGGAATAAGAGGGACCTGTTTGTACATTACACAGCAGAAATAAACCCTCTGCAACATTATGTGAGAGAAGGAAAATGAGTAATAAACTAGAATGAAGCTATACTGAGAGTAGCTGATAGTGCATGTTACATCCTGCAAAGAGTGGAAGATCAGAAACATTTATGTTGGTCAGTTTTGAGCACACAGTGTAGTTCATTGAAGTTTATGGGCTCAAAACTCCTAAAGTGACAGGATTAAAAAAGGCCTAAAAAGGTGAATTCATCCAGTCCAAGAGATGATTGTTCAGATTGTTCTTAATCTGACATGTTCCAAATTACCTCCAGCAATGGAGACTACACACCCTCCTGTCAGTGCCAGCACCTCACAACTTTCTTTACCATAAGAAAGTTTTGTCACCTCAACAGCATTTGAACCCCTGGCTTGTTGTCCTGGTCTCTGTAGGCACAGCAAACAAGTCATTCCCTCCTTTTTTTGCACCAGTTTTTGTGTACTGGAAGATTGTTAGCCTGTTTCTCCTCCTTCTTCTCTCCATCTTAGACATTTCCCACTGCCTGTCACCACAACCTTTCCCTACAATATTATTGTTATAACTAGAGCTGTGTGGAAATAAAGGTGATAGACTTTCTGTCTGCTATCTGCTTAGCAGGTTTTTTGAGAGTAACAGCAGAGAAAATGTAACATTAATTCAAAGGAGAAATTCAAAATACTGGCGGCTCTCTTCTTCATGGAAAGGTATCTTGTGATTGAGTACAATTTCATTCAAAAAGCAAAAGCCCCCAAAAATACAAAAGCACACTATAAAATCAGCTAAGCTCTTGCTTCTAGGAATTTCTCTGCTTTATGTGTCATGGATAAAATGCAGGTGTATACACTGGGACATTAAAAGGGCACATTTTCTTGCCTGCTTACCAGCATTTCTGTGGCTGAACACTTCATAACAGCACTGCTGACTCCAGCTAACACAGTCCCTGCCAGCCCCATCCCAGTCTGCAGCTGCCTGCTCCCCACCCCGGCTGCTTGGGGAAGCAGACAGAGAACTCGCTGTGATGAAACATTTTCCAGCAAAAAGGAAAAAAAAAAGTTATTTTTAGCAGCACCAGTTCTCAGTCCAGATCCTTCCACAACCCCACACACATTTGTGCCAGCAGAGCAGAGTGGGCAGAGCAAAAACAAGTGGTCAGGGCAGCAGCTGTGGATGCCAGGAGTACTTCCAAGAAGTTACTTGTCATGCAAGGCAAGCAAGGCTCTGTCAGTTGTCTAAGGTGCTGGTGCAGTCAGTGAGGGCATTGCAAGGGGCTGCTTCATGCTGAGTGTTTTGGACAGCTCTGGATTGGGATGGATCAGCCTCTGGCAGTGTCTGACTCATCAGTGACTAGAGAAGGAGACTAAGTGACTACATGCTTAATTTTTGGACTGTTAAATTTACATTAAACAAATCACATGCAAAGTATACACAGACCAATGAAAATTGCATTGTTAATTAGTAAAAAAAGGGCTTAAATAGCTGGCTGGTGATGGCTGTACTTCAGAAAGAACTAATTTTGGCAAACAAACTGTTTTAATATCATGTAGATTTTATGAATGTTCTGGTATATGTTTTTTAATGTCTGGAAAAGTTCAAGACAGGCAATAACTGGGTTGTCTGTAAACAGTAGGAACTTACACACTAATCATCAACAAATAAGTATGTAAAAGCAAGAAGTTTGAAAAGTGCATATGTCACCATCTGTGTAGTCTCCTAAGTGCTTGTCTGTTGCCCAAAATTCAGCAAATAGAAAGGCTGCCTCCCTCTATGGCATGCACTATGTGAAGCAATGTGCAAGAGCATCCAACCTGGAAAATCAGTGAGGTGCTGGCCAACATTGTGATTAATCCTCTCAAAAATGTCATCGGTTGAAATTTAGATCTCAGTCTTTGAAGATGCTGTTGATTTGTCTGACTGACAGAGTTCCAGGGTGCTTTGTAAATACAGATCTTCTTCAAATACAGTGAAACCAGCCAAATGTAAACTGAGAAACAGGGAGGAGTAGAAAATTACAGAGCACCATAGTTAGCAAGTAGCTTCCCTAAGCCATTTTCTTGTTTCTAATTGTTTCCTTCTCGATTTGTTCTGACATCTTTAAGAACACAAGTAGGGTTTATAACCTGTGAGAAAGTTGTGTTCTAAGAAGTGACTTGGTGAAAAAGAGCCTCTGTGATTGAAAAGTGAAGGTGTTTTCTCTATAATTTAAGTGTACCTTCGTTAGGTTTATCACCCTGAGTCTGTGTGGCTGAAGAGGACAACTCCTGCTGTCCCAGAGATATGCTCTTTCTCTGTGTTTTGCTGCTGGCACATAAGAAAGGGAGAAGCATCCTCTGGGATGAGGCCAGCTCCCAAGAGTCTTTCAGGGGAACAGTGCCCTCTATGGCACAGTCTCAGCATCGTTCCCGCCCTGAAATTCACTGTAACTCCAGCTGCTGCTGCTGCTTTGCCCATGGGCTTTTTGAAGAGGTAATATGGAAAGGAAACACGTAGAAAAACATGATTTTCCTTCCTCTGGCATTCTTAAGTGGTACATTAGACAGAGTGAGCGTCTTTAAATGTCAAAACTCAGATCTCAGTTTTTATTGCCATCCTGGTTGTGTATTTTTTTTCATGAGTTCATCTTAAAAAGGCTTCAAACCTGCTAAAACTGGAAAGAGCCTGCTGTGTCTTTTATAGTCCACAGTACGTAGAGCCATTTACCCCTCAGGATGATCTCATCCTGATTCCTGTGTCTTAACAGCTACCAGAAATGTCACAACACCTTCCTCCACTGAGGAAATGCCTGAGCATTAGGAATTCTTCTCTGTTCTTCATATCTCTGCCCAATTGTCTTAGTTATGATGCCTATTAGAAATCAATTATAATTAATGATCACTGAGAGAGGGTAGTTACTATATTTTGAGGTGCATCTTTCTTGATACATTGTGGGAACAAAAGGAACTTTGGCATGGACTTAGAGAGGAACAGAATTTCCCTGGTTTTGAGTACTTTGAAATAACCTATACATTTCTATTTTAAAAAGAGCTGTGTATCTATATAAGAACCTACAGATTTTTGCTTCCTTTTCCCCAATTCTTTGCTTGTTGTCTACCCACGGAGATTTTAGAATTATAATCTCAGGAACCTCATCTTGGATCAGTAGTGTCCTTTGCACAAAGTCTTGACCAAAGCTTCTCAGTGATGCTGCAGTACAAATATTAAAATTAGGTCACTTTTATTGTGTTTCTTCACTCAAGAGTCATGGAGCATTTACAGAAAATATATTTGAGTTAATTTTTTTAAAATGCTGGTAAAAGATATAAAACCAAGACAAAGAAAAAAAAAAGATATGATATACATCTTTTTAAGCAGTGGCACATACATGGCTGACTTGTGTCTTGTCCTCATGTGAAACTGGCGTGATATATCCAAGAATTGCAAGTTGATCCACACAGTTCTCCAGCACAGCACTAAACATCAGAGCTTCCAGATGAGTGATTTTTTCCATTTGTTTAGTCTCTGTGCTCTTGCTAGGAGGAACAAAGATAAAAGATACCAATCAGAAAAATGCTATGGTGTTAGTAATGTCAGTAACAGTAGATGAAACTAAAGGTAGACCCGAAATAGCCTTATTTGCAGCCTTACATATACTTCCCTGGCTTTGTTTATAACCTTCCATCCACTGTTTATAAGAGGAGATGTGCTCTGCTAATGGCTGCATTCAGGGACAGTGGGAATGTTTAGCTTTTGCAAAACAAAGAGGTCCTGGTCCCTCCTACAGCAGATCTGGGTAGACAGGCTGAGAAAGGAATGAGTATGGAGGGCACAAACTGGGTGAGGTGCCTCATTATTCAGTTCAGCAGGGAGCAATGGTTCATAGTGGACTTTGGGAAACAACAGAAGAGCCTTTTTAAAAGAAAAAAAATAAATCCATATCTTATAAAGTCTCAGATGGTGAACCTTCATGCTCTAATCATTCCTCAGTGTTAATGTGTAGCCCTCACACTTCTATGATCCCAGTCCCCTCTCAGTAGGAACTGTTACCATCTTAAGATGCTGAAAGTTAAACAAGAACCAATACCTGGACTAAGTAAACAATCTTTAACTTTCTGTATTATGTTATTTAAACTTGCATTTCAAACATGAAACTGCTCTGACATATACTTAAGCACTCCTTTGCCTACTTACAGTTGGAATATTGTAAAAGTATATATAAGGAAAGGTGGAAATTCACTATTAATCCAAAAGTACCTAAGAAAACACTTGCACAACAATGGAGAATTTCTCTGAAAATGTCAATGTTTTGATATGCTATTGGACAATCCCTCCAACCCTGTACATACAAACCAGGTATTTCTTGTACAACACGTAGCACAACTGCAGTCTCAGATGGGTGAGATCCTGAGGGTCATTGCAATGGAAGTATCAACAGCCACTAACAAAATCTTAATTTGGCTGCTCTATCTACAACTGGATTTGTGCCATCTGTAAAACCCTTGCATAAGCATATCCTAAGCCTGCAAAATATTACAGTCCAACCTGTAAGCATGCCAAGGAAATACATCGGACAGTCCCTGTTAGGAAAAGACATGGCCATATTCTATAAAAATCAAAGAGGCTTGGATGCAGCTGTGCTCTGGATCACTGGAAATCAGTGATATTTCATAAGCAAGTGTTTTAAAAAATGCGTAATTGCTATAACCTCTCTGAAGCTGTTATCATTTGTCTTCCTCCTTTTTTGTTGTTTTTGTTGAAGAAAATATGTAATTTACAGTTGGACCATGAAGTTAATTTCACTTGGCAGTAAAGAAAGGCCACTTTTAAGTGCAGGCTTATTTGATGTCTGTTAGTACAGAATAGGTTAGCCAAACAAAAATAACTCAGATTTCTCACATTTATTTCCTGGTGTCCCTGTCTGCTGCAGGAAGCTGTCTAATGCAACATGTGTTGAAATGTGCTGTAAGAGGACATGGCTCTCCCTGGGGATAAGATTAGAAACTGTGCATGGGGTAGTGACTGGGATTGCTCTCAGTAAATCCATAGGAAGAGCAGATACCAGGGAGAGACAGAGGTATTTAAATTAAAGGATAATACTGCTCTGGGTCAAAGGAGAGTAATTTCCTCTAAGCCAGGCAATTATGATAAGGTTTCTATCTCCTGAATGGATGAAAATACAGAACAGCTTTTCAGACAAGGTAATGGTAGAGGCACCCTGATTTATTTCAAGAAGCTTGTTTAAATCATGGCAGGAAAAGATAACAGCAAAGTAGTGATTCTGAATATTATCAATATGTTCACTATACTTGTGTTGTTTGTACCCACGTACCTAATTAATTCCTCTGAGCAGGGCTTTTGATGGTCACCTAGGACGAAGAAGGAACTGATTTCATCCCTTTGCTTCTGAGGTTTTTTTCTCTCTTTTATCTTAATTATAAAAAAAAAAGTAACAACTTCAGATAGGAATCTGATAATAGCATTAACAAAAAAATAGCAAATAATCTGTATAATACACTAAACCCATCACTTTCCTTTTCAACCTTAAAATCAATAATAGAAGTGGAGATGCAGTGTTTTTACATCAAGAAAGTCAGACAGTGTCTCCAGTCAACAAGCACTAATAAAATATTTTTCAATGTTTTACCCATTTTTATCTTTTTCAGCAATCCATGATCCATATTTTGAGTCTAAACAACCTAAAAATAATCTATTACATGTGGAGTTCTAATGCTAAAAATATGGTGAAAAAAGATGTGTTGGGAGATAGCTGTGACAGATGATTACAGCGGCATTTTTGGAAGAAGAAATAACACATACAGCTCTCATAGGAAAAAGGGACTTATTTGGGAACAAAGGAGGATGCAACAGCTTTTCCTCTTTTCCATCAGCAGCTTCTGACCAGGAGAGAATTAACTCGGGATATTAATATGTTTTAAGAAAGCTGGCAGCTGGAATGTTTCTCTAAAGCTCCTTTGCTGCTTTGCTCCTCCTGTATATCTTCTCTTATATCCATATCCTTGCTCAGCAGATCCATGTGCCAAGCCGGTAGGGCCTGGGCTTATGTTAACTTGGAATTGAGAAGGAAACCACTGTCTGGGGCATTAGGAAACACTACAAATATGAGCTGCTTGCTCTGGATTTTAATGTCAACACAGTGCCCTCAGATCATCCACTGGCATCGCCCTTCATTGCTGTGTTTGCTGAACTCCCTCATTAAACTCTATTAATAATACTTTAAAAAAAAAAGAAAAAGAAAAAAAAGGAAGAAGTATGTGAAGGATTCAGCTTTCCCCATGAGTTTTGGTTGACATTCTTTCCCTGCTGATCTAAAGGGAAAGAAAAACATATCAAGTAATAATTTTTAAAACAACTGTATAAAAGGTCTGGCTTCCTGTTCCTCTGGGGATTGCAACTCCCTCTGCTGTGTGAGAGTTCTGGATGTACATTTCTCCCACTCTGCTGCCTGATAAATGAAAATGGATTCAAGAGCAGCATTTTGTGCAGCATTCCTGGTAGTCAAACAAAGAGACTCTGGTTAATTCCAGTGAGAAAATGCATAGCTGAGAATGTCACATCTCCTTTAGCTCTGTTTGGCAAGTGATTGGCAAAGAGAAATTCTGAATATCTACAGGAGCAGCAGCTGAGCCAGAAATCACAAATAGCTTCATTTTTACCAAAGAAAGGGCTCTTGGAAAGCAAAATAGGTGTGGCCTTACACAACTCTGCCTCCTGCTAGAAATGTTAGAACAGCAAGGTGCTGATTTGGGGGAAAAAAAAGGGGCGGGCAGGGGGGAAGGGGCAAGAAAAGGAGAGGAAAGGGGAGGAATGGAGAGAGGAAGGGGAAGAGGAAGGGAAAGGAAGGTATGGGAAGAGAAGGAAAGAGAAAGGGAAGAGGAACATCAAGGTTCCTCAAGGTTTCCCTTCCCCTCACCTTCCTTCCCCTAAATCATTTTAAGTGCTCTGAAAATGCACCTGAATTTCTGGCAATGTGAGGGAAGTGACAGAAATCAGGAGCGAATAACCCTGACGTGGGCAAATAGGCAAGTACACGCTTCTAGATCTTAGTTAGGAAAACACAGGAATGTGAGACTTGGTTACAGGGATTTCAGTGTCGAAATATGCTTTTTGTCTCCAAGGCGATATCGGGAGTAAAATAAATGTCGAGAGGATTCACTGATTCAGGGTGAGAACTGAGGATGACGGGCAGGGCCCGGAGCCCACCCCGAACACCAAGGGCTGCTCTTCCCCTCCGCGCTGCCTCTTCGGGCTCCTCGGCTCGTTCCACCGCCGCGGCCGGTTTTCATTCGCCCTGCCCAGCCCGGCCCGGGCTCCCCTCAACCTCCCACCGGAATTTGCCCTCATTTCCCCCGGTCCCCGGTCCCGGTCCCGGTCCCGGCTGCCCTCACCGGGGTGCACCACCCGTCTCCAAGGTAACCACCACGCTCTGGGGCCTCGTGGGGTTGCCCAGCGGGTGCCTGCGCGGCGGGGCCGGGGCCGCCCCTCCCGGGATCGCTCTTCCGGGGATCATCCCCGGGGAACGCGGGGACGGGACACGGGGCGCTGCGGAGACGGCGCGGGGCCGCTGTACCCCCTTCACCGACTCGGTGCCGCCCACTCAGGCAGCGCTCGGGCCGCCTGCGGCGGGTCCTGGCAGCGCGTTTCCCGGCAGGCAGCGCGGGGCGGGTCTCTTTTGCCGCCATATTGGGGCGCTGGGGGTGAGGCCGAGCGGGGCCGAGGGCCGGGAGCGGGGTTGGCGGGTGTCGCCTTCGCTGTGAGGCCGGCGGCGGGCGCGGGGCTCGCGGGACGCGGCGGATGGCGCGGTCCGGGGCGGACACAGGGCGGGATGGCGCCGATGCGCGGTGGATGGTCCCACCGCGGGTCGGGGCCCTGGGCTGGAGCGGGGCTGAGGCGGCTGCGCTGTGGGGGAGCGGAGGGTCCCGGAGCTCTGGGTAGCCCCCGGGTGTTCGGGCTTCCTCTCTCCGGGCCGGGCGGAGATGCCGGCCCGAGGCTCATGGCTGTGTGTCGTTTCCAGGCGTGCCGGGACCGGCTCTGCGGGAGGACACCATGACCGGGAGGTGAGTGAGTGCCTGAGGTGACTCTCGGGTCGCTGCTGTAATGCTGTGGAAGTGTTCCTGAGAGTGTTTGCTGAAGCAGTAAGCAATGAGCAGTGTTCGTGTGGCTGCTCTCGTTTTCCAGGATATCTCCTCTGCCCAGTGTCCTGCTGGGCCCTGTTAAACGCCCATAGTTGTGTGTTGTATTCTGAATTCTCTGCCTTGAGTTGGCTGTAGTTGCTGTTACGATGTGCCACGCTCTCCTTGGCCGGTCAGTAAATGTCAGTATAAAATTGATGGGTTTGTTATCACAATGTTTGTGAACCTCCAGTGTACAGTAGAGCTCTGACATACACTGTTTCTTTGAGTAAAGGAAGCAACAAGTTTTTCCCTTAGTAAATTTCCTATTATGCCACCGACTTTACTTAAATTTAGGGATTGAGTTTGTAAATGAAGGGATTAAATCTGAATACTCTTGAGTTGACTGGAGAAGCTGTGGCTGCCCCATCCCTGAAAGTGTTTTAAGGCCGAGCTGGATGGGGCTCTGAGCAGCTTGGTTTAGCGTGAGGTGTCCCTGCCCATGGTAGGGGAGTCAGAACTGGATGGTCTTTAATGTCCCTTCCAGCCCAAACCATTCGGTGATTCTGTGAATCACAGCTTTATGTCTTAGTATTTATCTCTGGAGTTTATCTCCTGTTACATGTGTGGCAGGTAGAACTGGATATCTCATTTGGATCCTGCTGTATCCCAGGAGAGGTGCTGGATGCCGTTGGGCCAGATGTGCTGTGTACTCGGGGTGTGGGCAAGTCTTACAATGACTTTACATGGGCAGTGCAGACAGGACTTTGTCCTGAAGAATTGCTGGGGAGTTTGTGCAGTGTCTGTGTCCAGTGGGTGTCAGGCTGTTGCTCTGGCTGTTAAGTCCTTTGAGGCTACGAATCAGGGGCAGTTCATACGTTCTATAACAGTTACTGTGACACAGGAGACTTCCTGTGGTGTGTAGAAAAAAACCAATGTTTACTCATCAATGTTAGTCGACATTTGGAAACAATATCTGCTAATGCTGAAGCACTTGAAACTTAGTATGGAGCCTGTACTGTAGTGCCAGGAGTTTATGACAAGCAAAAAAATGGAAAGTTCTCATAAATACTTAATGTTCCAGATACTCAGCTTTCCTCTGTTGACTGAACGTCAGGATTTGCAGTGATTTGTAAAAGTCGGGTACTGCCTTTGCTAATTTCTACCGGTATAGAGTTAGTTTCTCCTGAAACAGCCTGTGATTAGCTTTTACTTCTGTTACTTTGGAGTGGATTATAATTTGAAGCTGTTTTCTGTGTTTTTAGGCTGTGGTGCAAGGCCACCTTTGCTGGCTACAAACGTGGCCTCCGAAACCAGCGGGAGCACACGGCCCTTCTGAAAATTGAAGGTGTTTATGCCCGTCAGGAGACAGACTTCTACCTGGGCAAGAGGTGTGCCTATGTGTACAAAGCTAAAAAGTAAGGAATGTTTTATTCTTATGCTGAATTAGCCAATTCCTGTATCAGGTTTTGCAGATGCTAGGACATAATGGTACTATATGATATGTCAGAGAGCAAGTGGGATGAGAAACAAGTTTTGCCTAAGATTGACAAAAACTGAAGGTGGGTTGATAGGGTAAATTGAGGTGGGTGAATTTGTGTTGAGTACTATGAGCTGTTGAGTTACTTAAACAGTAAAATGATTTTGTGAAGCCTGGATGAATTTGTATCCTGACTTTTGTGTGCCATTTTCAGAGCACTGTCTGTTACTTCTGCTCTGCTGCCATTGGTAGAGACCTTGGGAACAGCTGCTTATTTCTTCCACTTCCTTTTTTTTTTTTCCTTGAGTGCAGTTGTTAGAGTTCAGAATTGCCTTGAATAAAATTGATCAGACTGATAACTTGACCACCATCATTTCCAGCATGGCACGTGGCCCTTCATTTAAGGGAATTTTTGCCATCTATCCCAGTGGCCTGTTCTTCTCCTGCCTTCAGTGTGTATGGAGAAATCTTACAAATAAGGTGTTGGCAATTTCACGTTTTTGATTTTTTGGGTTAATCACATTAGCAAAAGTGTTTTCCAAATTTTTGAGCTTTGTAAGTTATTAATAGTTGTCCAGTGGAGCTTCTGATAAATTACAAGCTGTAATTACCCCTTTGAAATGTACGGTGAAAATCCCAGGCCTGGCAAATTTCATAAGTAAATAAAAGTGAGCATTGGTCAGGTTAAAGATGGCTATGGAACTAAATTATTGATGTGCCTCAAAGAGACCACGTTGTCACTGCTGGTGACAGCAGAGCTGTGGCTGCCCTGCTCAGCTGTTCTTTGCCTCCCTTTCCCCAGCAACACGGTAACCCCCGGAGGCAAACCCAACCGGACACGTGTGATCTGGGGGAAGGTGACCCGTGCCCATGGGAACAGTGGCATGGTTCGTGCCAAGTTCCGCTCCAACCTTCCTGCCAAGGCCATTGGACACAGAATCCGGGTGGTAAGTGGATGTGTTTGAGCAACAAGATACTTACTGGCAGGTTTTGAGTGCCTTTTAACTTCCACATAGTATGAGGGAATGTTTGAACTCTGGTTTTGTTCTGCTGCTCTTGGGTGTTCAGCATGGCTCAGTCACTGTTCCTTAGGAGCCTAGAGAGGCTTATTCCTGGCTTCCTGTGCTGAGGGGATTTGTCTCATTGTCAGGGGTTTGTGTGCTTACTCACATTGTGTGGAAAGGCTCTTCAAGTTCCAGGACTCGGCTCCTTTCTAAAGCTGCCAAGCTTGATTTCTTTTCTTCTTTTCTGTTCTGTGTATTTTTGCACCCTTCTACTCCTCTAACTGTTTGATTTTTCTCTTACTCCCAAATGTTTTAACTGAGGACTGTGCCGTCCTGTCCTGGCCACTCCCACCTGCTCCACAGTTGGGATTTTAGCCACAGGGCTTCAGTGAGACTGTCCCTTTAGGTCACTCACCCAGAGTTGCGATGTAATATTTTCTTAGTGATGTTGTCAAAAGGAGTGGTGTAGTCCTTCCTTTCTTTCTCCTGTGCCATAGAAAAAGCACATTAGGAGCAGCACAGATAAATCTTGAAATCCAGAGCTGTGGGAACTCTTGCTGTTGGTGCACAGGAGGGCTGGCTGCCACGGAGTCTGTGCCACCAGCAAAGTGCTGCTGCAAGTCACTGAACCAGCTGTTGGGCTTTTCCATTCTCACACCTCTTCTGTGTAAACTGGGGATTGCTTTTATAGCAGTTGAAGAGATCAATGATCTAGATTGTAACTGCAAAACTTGTGTTTGAAAACAAGATTTCTAACGTGATTCTCTCTGGTTTTGTGTTTTACAGATGCTGTATCCATCTAGGATCTAAATTTTTATTGAAAATAAAATGAAGACTGTTTAACTTTTGTGTATTTCTGGTTTTATCATCTCCACCAATTTAAAGAGACTTCTTCTTTCTCAGTAGTGTATCAGAGCTGACAGCACAGAGAGAGACACTAAATCCTAGCAGGTGCAAAGCCTATCTCACATCTCAAAATAGTAGTTCTGGTAGAATCCCAAATAATGAGCCCCTGTGTACCTGGGCAGCACATGTGCCTGTAGTGTCTGCTCTGTGTAGGTTATTTAAACGCATTTTCATCTCACATGGCTCTGTAGTGCCCAAGTGTTAATGCTGGTTTCCTGGCCAGCCTTACTCCCAGCATGTCATGTGGGGCAGTTAAGCATCTTCACAGCACTTTCTTTCATAATTCTTCCAGGCTTGTTGAACAAGAAGGTGGTGAAAAACGAATTTAATGTCTTGAAGTGTGAGGCTCAGAGTTTCTTATCTCTGAAAATTCCCCCCAAAATACTGTGTAGTTTGAAGGGAGGTTTAAGGCAGGTGCAGGTTGTCATGGTTGCTGCTGATGTCACAGTCCCAAAATGACCTGTGGCTGCCCTATGAGGGCGGTTCCAAGTGCTCCATGTAGTTCCATTATTTTCAATGCATCCCTAGTGGGTCAGGCAGGTGAGTCTGTTGGCTCAACCATACCTTGAGCCCACTCCAGTGCAGTCCTTCCTTCCCAGGGGATGAGAGCTTCCTTCTCCCTGCCTGGCGCTGCTGCCAGTGTGTGTCAGGGAGCCCTCTGAGCTGCTGGCTTTGCACATCTCTTGCAGTGAGTGGGTATTTCACAGCTAATCCTCTTCCTTCTGAAAGAGGTGGAGGAGTAGTTGTGTGGGCAGAATACATTGTTGGGTAAATCAAAACTTTATTTTGAATTGGAATTTAAAAACTTGACCCAGCTACTCAGCTTTGGTATAGAAATCATTTTGCTGGACTTCAAGATCTAATCCTGCTGCCACTGCTGTCCTTCACAGCAGGAGGGCCCTTGCCATGGAAAGCTGCAATTGTTTAACATGTGGAGAAAAACTGCAGCTTATGGGATGTTGGGCCAGGTCAAGTAGGGCTTTTACTCCTCCACAGCCACCAACAGGTTGGACACATAGGTTTCAAGGAAGGATGGATGGAATTTTCAGCTTTATGCATTACAGATGAAGGAGGAGAAAATGTAGTAAGCAAAGTGGACTGTAACAACAGGCCGGTAGGCCTGTGGTCACTATCATATAGTTGGATTTTGCTGATGAGATGGTAGTAAGTCCTTTTGAGTTTGATACAAGGTGCCCAAAATTATGTAATCCTCCCTTCTCTCTCCTCTGTCATCTCTTTCTACTGTACTGGACTGCCGAGGTACAAAGGTTCTGGAAGGTCCAACCCAAATAGCATGTGGCTGCAATTTGTGAATCTTTGTAGCAAAACTCTGCTATTTTCACATTCATTTGGTCCCACCAAACGCAGCATTGGCTGCTCAGAGCAGCAGGTGGTGCCTGTTTTGAACCTGTGCTGCACAATTGCCTTTGCTACTTCTACTCCTTTCCCCAGCAGCACAGTAAACTGACGTGTGAGAGGAAGCTATGGCATCAAAGGAGCCGGTCTCCTTTGTGGACAGAACCACCTGGGAATTCCTCAACTTACTGGACATGCTGGGGAGCCGGAATGGACGGGTGGGTGTGATGGAGGTGGACCATGCCGATTCAAGAGCTCCCTCATTGCTGGTGGATTTTACCCAGGACCTGTGTGGCACAGGGGACATCAAGCACAAACAGCAGGCAGAGAGTGAGGGAAAGGAAGAAGAGGATATGGTTCCGCCACATCTGATTTTTATGCTATGGCAAGCCAGTGTGTTGAAAAGGCTCATGCAGTGGGATCACCTGGAGGAGGCTGTCCGGGATGTGAGGAACCTCCTCCCCTGCCTGCCGGACGTGCTGGTGCTTGTGATGATCCGTCCTGACTCCCAGGAGCAGCTGGACCAGGCAGTGAGAGCGCTGAGGAGAATGCAGTGCGTGCTGGACGGGGCCCTGCAACTGACCGTGGAGACTGCAATCTACAGCCCAGGCCAGCCTGGAGGTGTCCTGGAGGCAAAGAGAGCTGCCTGTAGGGCACTGAGAGAAGCCTTGAACTGCCATGAAGGTAACCCAGTAACACTGCTAAACACAGGGGTGAGGGATACAAAAACGTGCTCAGGACAGAGTCTGAGGGATGGTGTAGATGGAAGTAGTGCTTGTTGACTGGTTCAGGTACAAGAGGGAAGACAAGCTGGACCTTGCAGGCAATATGAGCCAGAAATGAGAATGAGTGTTTATATGCTGGGATGGGGATGGATAATGTGTCTGAGCCAAGTGTGTGCCCTTTTCCAAGTCAGATGGTGTTAACTTTAACTTCTTGCCCCAAAACACAAGTGGCAATGGAAATGCTGCTCTGTGTAAGAGCTACAGTTCTGAGTCACTGCTGGGGCTTTCTGTGATGATGTTAACAGTGCCATGGTTTCACTGACCCTGAGTTCTTCATTGAAGGGACGTTCCAATCTTTTTGGGTGGCCACAGGCCTTAGCTGTGAAAGGATGGTGCTGGGTGGTGTTCTATCATTTGTGTTTCCTCCCCTAGAAATCGACTCCCAGGAGCCATTCATTATTTCACTCCCAGAGCTCAGATACTGCCGAGTTCTGCCTGAACGTAGGCAAGAGAAGGTATCAAAGACAGATGCAGAATGAATTCCCTTGGGCAGCAGAACCTGTCAGGTCGGTTTTAGCACTGTCCTGCTGGATGTCCCTTTGCAGATCACTTCCTGGTCCCTTGCTTGTCTGCCCAGGCCTTTTGCATGGATGAGAGTCAGTGTGTGGCTGCTGCCAGAAGGGGACGCTGCGCCCTCAGCATCACACTGTCCTTGCCACAAAACTGAGTTCTTTCCTGCATTGGCTGAACAATCTGCCCCGGGAAAGTTTTATCAAAAATCAGAGTTTCTTCTTTGTATTAAATGCCTTGCTGGATTATCAAAATGTCCCTAAGAAACCTGTCCCTAAGAAAACAGCTGTCAGCAAAGAGAGAATCAGAGCAGGCCAGAGGCCTCTAGATTTTAAACTGTCCCAAAACTGAAACAGTGAGAGAAACTCAAGACTAAGGCCTAAGACCATGTTTTCCCAGGAGAACCTGGGTGCAGGAGTCTGTGGTACATGGTTCCCATCAGCAAAAAAGCTGCTGAAACTCCCCAGAGTTCTTTATAGCAGGGAGTTGACCTTATATCAAGTGGGTACACATCCAGCAGATTGAATTACTGGGATGGATTATTTTGGATGGGAGGAACTGTGGGAGCACTAGATTATTTTTAAATCAAATTACCCACATAATACCTGAACTCATTTCCCATCCTCTTTGGGCATGGCAAAGCACTATAGGTAGCTGCATCTTTTTGCATTGGGAGTTTATATATCTATTTTTTTCTCTGGTGTTTTTTGTAGATCTTTTGTCATCCTAAGATCTTCATTACCATCAAAAGAAGGATTAAACACCTGATATTTATCTCGTTCCTCTGTGTCTGTGTGTATCTATAAGCTTTTTTATATCTAAGACTGTGAAACTTACTGAAGCTGCAGGTTTGTAAAGAACCACTCAGAAGGGATGGGATTTGAGGGTGGTATGGATCCTGTAAACCAATGTTTGTCAGAGAAAGGATCCTCCAGGTTATTTTTCAAATATGGGTTCTTTCCACATCCTTAAGGATGTGGCTTTAAGAAGCAAAACAGCCTTGCTCTAAGTGTTTGGGTGGTGCTGGTGTTTGGCAGACTTTTGGATGAGGTGACCCAATTGCTCTGTTGATGAAGAGACTTTCCACGAGCATTTCCATGAGATGAATTCTGCCTCTCGTTGCTGAGGACACTGGGTTTTGGGTTTTGGGTCAAGCTAATGAAGAAATAGTTCTCTTTAGTCGAAGCAAGACGTGCAGTTCAGGCTGTTTGTGAGTGAAAAAGGTTTGGCTTTAAAAGATCATCATATTAGGACATCACTAAAGCAAAAAGCCACAATGAGATTCTGTGTCTATTATTTCCTGTAGCATCTGAAACACACAGATAACCACCCAAATCCAGCCATGGTCTACACAGCTCTCAAGTTTCTCCCCTGGCAGCATGTTTGTACTGTGTCTAGGCACTTCTGTGCAGGGTGATGTGGGGCACTGTCAAGGTGAAGGGGGGGAAAAACTCTGAGATGTGGCTGAAATCCTGGCTAGAACTTGGGAGCACAGGAATGCCCTGCAAGGGCAAGTGATGTAGCCACAGGGATGTGTGGCTGGGACAATGAGGAGTGTGGTCACCCAGAGAGCTGAGGAGGAGAGGAGGCAGAAGGCTATCTGTGGGTGCTCTCAAGCTGCACCCTTGCTGCATTCTCCACTTAATCCTGGGTGGATACACAGAAGTCTTAGGGTGCCCTGTAGTGTACCAGAAGGGCCCCTTTGTGGCCTCTTTCAGGGCTGTCAAACCAGGCAGATCCACACTGACCTGCTCTGCTGATTCCAGCAATGCCAGGGAAGCTGATGGATCTGCCCTTTGCCTTTATAAAAGGGAGCAGTTCTGAGAACCTGGGAGCTTGGCCATGCCAAGAAGGGGCTTTGTGAGGAGCAGGTAGGAGAATGCACGAGGCAGGGTGAGGGAGGCAGGAGAGCCTGTGTCTGTGTGCAGTGGTCCCACCTATTGGCCCCCAGCTTGGTGAGGTCTGAGGTGACTTTTAAGAGGTGCTGCAAAAGGTAAGTGCAGACAATCCATGCTGTTGGTATCAAAGGCATGTGTGTACTGGGAAAGAATGGAGACTGGTGGCTGTGAACAGCTAGTCCTGGGTCGTGTTGTCAAAACAAAGGCAAGGATTCAGCTGAGGCTCTGGCAGGGCAGCCAGGAAAAAGGCCAGAAGAGGCAACTTAGTCCTTGGGTCTGATTTCATACTGAATGCCAGTTCTTTAACATCTTCCAGGGGAGGATCCAAGATTGGAATAGGCTGATGGGCAGCCTCCATGCATGGAAGGCCATCCCTCCTATTGTGTGATCAGGACTGACCAACACTTTGGGGTCTCTGCACATGGCCCTGTGCCAAGCTCCATCCTCCTCTTCAGCCATACCTTCCTATGCCCCTCTGCCATCCAGAAAGGGATGGTGACTCAAAGAAACATGAGGAAACATAGGACAACTGCAGAGATGGGCAACTTTCAGAGGGAACAGAATTTTGGAGAAAAGAGGCAAGACAAAAGTTTGAGGTTCCCCATCAGGAAGCCAGGCTGTGTCCCAGCCATGAGGTGGCAGGGACTTCCCAGCTTTATTTGCTTATGGTGTGTAACCTCTGCTGAGTGGAGCCCAGAGGGGTGTGATGACTTGGATGGATCCAGGCCAGGGCTGAGCTGGTACAGGCTGCCATGGGATGAAAACTGGGGCTGCCTCAGCTGGTCCTGGAGGTGGCTGGGTCTGGGATGAGGGGACCTGGATCAGAACAATGTGACCATAGAGTCTGGATTCAGTTGTGACTGAACTTGTCACAGAAAGGGTTCATGTCTGGTTTTATACAAAGTTCAAGCTCCAGTGGGTGAAAAGTGGGAAGGGGTTTGGGTTCAGGGGCTGGTAAGATTGAGGGGAGGTTGGGGCAGGTCAGTGGAGGAAATAGCAAGAGCCATGGAGGAGTGAACAGGAGGCAGGCTAGAAGGGAATCAGTGGGACTGGGATGTTGGAGGCAGGAGTGGGGTTTGGAGTATTTTCTTCTCTTGCAGTTACCTCCTCTACTACTTCTCTGGGGAACTCAGAAAGGTCTCCATGGATGAAGAGCTCAGCGAGTGCTGGTGCCCTGCAGCAATGCCTGGGTAGTGCTATACAAGTAAAGCAGATGCTTTCCAGCATCTAGTAAGGATGTGTTTTTCAAAGTAATAATTGAAGCAAGTTTGGAGAATAGATCAGTGGAAGAGCAAATGTGCAAAGGTTTGTTGAGACTTAGCTTGTCTGCAGCCAGTCCCAGCTCCTAGGTGGCTCAGAGGCTTTTCTAAGTGTCCCTGTGAGCACCAAAGCTGCTGAGAGGAAGAATTTAGGAGCTGGGTTGGGTTTGGACATCAGGCTCAGAACGGCTCCTACAGATTCCTTCTTGCTCATTCAGGCTCTCTGGTCTTCTATCATCAAAACTAGCACAAGAATCCTTGTTCCCTGTCCTCTTTCTACTCTCTTCAGAAGAAAGGTTAATATTACTAAACGCAGGCTCTAATGCAGTGGACCTTTGATTTTGTTTAGGCTTCAAGGCACTACTAATACACATGCCAGACTTTTTTCTCTGAGCAAAGCATCTTCACTCCTCCTTTGAAGTCAAAAATGAACAGATGTTGTATCTACTCTGGACAGCTACGGGCATATGTAAGGGATGTGATGACCCTCATTTAGGGCTGTCTGTAGTGATTCTCTACAACTGTGACTATCAGATGGATGTTTGATGGAGTGTCAGATCTTCTAAATACATCTGTGTTTTTGCTCAGATTCCTGACAGGGCTCTGAAGACATTTTGTGGGGGACTACAAATGCTGCTGAGCTCATGACTGCCTCTGAACTGTTTTGAGTTTTACCTCTTTAAGTAACACAAAGGGAGATAAAGTTGTATGCGTTAGATCTTACCTCTGTTAATGAGTAAAGAAATGTAAACAATGTTGTTTGGGTATTGTGGGTGACGTTCACCTTTCCAACCAGCCTATGCTGGCAGTGGTACATGTGTACCCAAAATTAACTAAACAATTGCAGTGGCCATGAAGAACAGCTCCCAAATACTAGTTTTTAGTAGCTGTGCTGGCAGTTTGAACATTGGGGCTACTGCAAAGAAGTAGCCAGTGGTGTGCCTGAGTTAGGAAGAAAACTCCCAATTTTTTCTATACCTTCTCTGCAAGAATCATCTTCATAAATCTGGGGATTTGCCTGCTAGAAAGCCAACTTCCCAGTGCCTGAGGCATCCTGGCATCTCTAGGCGAGTCACTGGCATAGCGCCGCTCTGAAAGAGCGCTATGAGAGCTGTGCTGTAATGGTCTGCACATCAGTCAGGTTTTAACCAGTACCACCACACCACAGGCTGTGCTGGCAGCTCATGAGAAGTTTAAACACTCTGTGGATCTTGTTGTGGCAGTTCTCCAGAGAGATGACTGCTTCTGGGGGCCAGCACATGTTCCTGTTACCTCCTACTGCTGCTGGCACAACTCATGATGCTGATTATACCCTGGGCTTTCATCCATAGGACCACAAACAGGATTCTGAACAGATGAGAAAGAAATCCTTGTAAACACAAAATCTGGGTAACATTAAGGCCAGACCTGGCTGTTAAATTATATCTAACTTTGTAGCCCTCCCATGTTGACAGCTCCTCTCAGGTCTACCACACTGGCATGGAAGCATGGGCTCTTGCAACAATAGATCCTGGTCTTTGGAAGAGGAGCCTAATCTTTCTGTTTTATCTCCCCCACCTTCCCCCTGTCCCATTTGCTTATCAGCACTTGTCAATGAGTAAGTTACTTTTGCTGGGACCCAGGGCAGAAAGTCTCTCTGAAGCCCTTGTCCATGATGCTGGCCTGGGACAGTGTTTGCTAAGCCTGTCATAGCTGGAGCAAATGTTTTCCTTAGATTAAAATTGGACCTTCCAGAGCTGCCACACCTCTGTTGTGCCTGGGCACCAGCTTGCGGCACATCCCTTTCTGCTGTGGCTGCTGATCTGCTCGGCTTTGGGGACAGATGGCCATGAGTATAGGCAGGCAGCAGGCATGATGGCTCAGCCACATTTGTGGCATAAGCGTGCCCCAATGCATATATTGGGAATCACTGATCCAGGTCAGGCACATGGATTTTGGCTCTACTTTCACCCCCAGTGCACTCAGAGACTCCTCCACCCATCCCACAAGAGATGGTTTGGCTCCAAAAAGCCTCAGAGAGCAACTGGCCAAGGTGACTCTGGCCGTTTACACCTTTGAGCTGTTTATCCCTTCCCAGGTTCTTGCGATAAGACGTTACCGGTTTGGAGGAGCCTGTTCTGATACGGCATAGGGGAAGTATTTACCACATGCCACGGACTGGAACTTCCCCATGCAAGTGTCAGGGCTGGGCACAGTGGCTTTCATTCACCGTCAGCTGGCAGAGATATGTGTAACAAGTGCCAGCACTGAAGCCCTGACTAAAGCTCTGTACTTATCCCTGGAAACATTTGTGCTTTGATGGGACATAGTGATGCCGATACTTGTGGGTCCGTGTTTGCGGGCTGTGTTTTGCATGGAGGTGGCAGAAGGGAAGTCAAAGCACACTGGCTTGGGAAGGGACTCAGAGATGCAGCGTGTGGTGTGGGGGCTGCACACAAGTGTGCACTTGTGATCAGTGGGGTGGGTATGTCCTTTGAGGGTGTAATTGTTTCCCAAAGTGGAATTGTTTCCAGCTGTGGCTATAGCCTGGCCAGGCTGTGCAGTGGCATAGTGCACATGATGCCAGAGAGGCCACTCCATTGCTGCCCTGGGGTATGAGATGTAACACCATGGGGGCACCTTGGGGATGCAAGATCAGCTGCTCTATCACGACCTCGTGTGTGTCCCACTTTGCAGCCACCACAGCCTCTCCTCATCCCCCTCTCACCTTCTGAGCCCCTCCACAGTGCAGTTTTTTGCCTGAATTTTATCAACTCCTGATTGGCAACAAGACCAGGCTGTGCGAGGGCTCTGAGTCTGGTTGTGTGCAGATCCGGGGGCTCTTTAGTACCCTCTCCGCTGTGCCCACCCGGGAGCAGGCAAGGGTTGTTCACCGCGGGGTTGTGCGGGTCTCGGGACGGGACTGGGGGGGGATCCTTGACACTCTCTCGCCCCGCTGCTCCTGGGTGTGCACACGGGGTGTTGCTCTGCCTGGGGGCCGGGGCTGGTGCCCGGGGCTGGTGCAGGGTGGCGGGGCGGGTGCGCGGCAGTGGGCGGTGCGGAGCCGGGGCCGCGGTTAGGGGAGGTGCGGATGCGGGGCCAGAAAGGGCGCACGGCGGGGGATGGCGGCGGCGGAGCTGCAGGAGCTGTGGGCGCTGGTGGAGCGGGCGGGCGGGCGGCGGGCAGTGCTGCTGGTGGCCGAGGTGGCGGAGGGGGCCCCGGCGGCGCCCGCGCTGGTCGCCTTCGCCCGCGACCTCCTGGGCGACGAGACGCCGCGCGCACCGTGCCCGGGTCCGGTGCCGGGGTGCCCGGCGCGGCGGCGGGCGGGCGGCGGGCGGCGAGCGCTGGGAGCGCGGCTGCTGCTGGTGCTGTGCGGCGGCGGGGCGGCGCGGGGCCGCGGGGCGCGGACCCGCCTGCGGGAGGTGGTGCGGGACGTGTGCGGCCGCCTGCCCGCGGGACCGCCGCCCGCCGTCGTGGGCGTCCTGCTGCCTGGAGGAGACGGCGAGGATGCGGCGGTGCTGGACGCGGCTCTGCGGCGGCATTTCCCGGCGCCCGGCACGGTGCAGGCGGCCCGGTACAGCCCGGGCAGCCCCGGCGATTGCCGCGCCGCCGCCTGCCGCGCCCTGCGGGCCGCCCTGCAGCACCCCGCAGGTACCAGGGTCGGGGGGCCCCTCCCTCCCTCCCTCACCCAGGGGCCGGCGGTTTTTACAGTGGGATTTGCTCCGTTTTCTCGTGGGATCTTCCCCTTCTCAGTGGGATCCTCTGCATCCTAATGGGTTCTGATCTCTCCTCATGGGATCTCCCATGCAATGGGGTCAGGCTTTTCCCATTAGGATCTGACCATTCCTTAGGGGATTTTCTCCTCACCCAATGGGATCTGACTTTTCCCATTGGGATTGGACCACTCACTACTGATGGGATCTTCCCACACACAATCAGATCTGCCTTTCCCCAATGAAATCTTTCATGCTAGTGGGATCAGAGCCTTTCCAATGGGATCAGCCTCTTTCTGATGAGGTTCCCGGTCCTGGCAGCCGGGGACGATAACTTCCCAGCAGTTTGGGAAACACTGGAATAGCTCATGGATAACACGGATGTGGCAGCTGATAGCTGTGACATTGTGGCTTTCCATGACATGGTGGCCTTCCCATGCCTATGGATGTGTGTTCTTGGGGGAGGCAGGACTGGGATGTGGCCTGTGCTGTAGGGTGCAGGCAGGACCTGACCTTCCTGAAGGAGGAAGATGCTTGTGCTGATTTTGCATAATGACTAAGTAACAACAGCAAGTCGTTGTTTGTGTGTAAAACTGTATGTCAGGGTGAGGATGGCAGGATGAAAGGTGCGTGTCAGCCAGGTCTGAGGAACAGCATTTGCCCTGGTGCAAAAGGTGATTCAGGTTTGTGTGTCAACACAGGGTGATGGCAACTGGTGAGATGGTGCGAGCAGAGCCTGCCCAGCTGCCACACAAAACATTTCAATCTTTGGCACTGCTTGTCTTGGGCTGTTTCCCTTCCCTCCTCCCTTAATTTTTTCCCACTTTCACCTTGCTTCCCAGCATTTCCAGGGGCTTGACTGCTTTCCTGTCTCACTGCCTTTACCCTGAGAGATCCTGGCACTTGCCTTCAGCACCACATTGACAGGGTCCTCTGGGATCCCTGGGACATGGGGATGATTGGCTGCAGCTCAGGTGCTTCTTTCCATCAGCTCAGCCCAGAATCCTGGATCTGAACGTTGAGGAGCTTCGAGATGGCTAGGACCCATTATGAAGGCACAGGGCTGTCTTCTCCCACCTCTGTACTAAGACACACACAGTCATCTTTCCAACTTCTCTCCTTTTGCATGCTTTTGTCTTCCTTGCATTGTTCCTGCTGCAAGAATTTCTGGTGTCCTCCCAGACTCCAGTGAATCCTCCAGTTCTGGTCACAGCAGCCTGGTGGGACAGCAGCTGCAGAGGCAGAAAAGCATCCCTGCATACATGACCTTTTTCTCCTTCAGCACATTGCTGGTGCTTGGCTCAGTACGTGTGTTTTTGTGGCTGGCTGTGGAGAATGAGGAGCAGGAGGAGGTGGGTTGGGTGTTAGAGCCTGTTTGTGTGTGCTCATTCACTTCTGATGCTGTGCCTGGTGATCTGAGCCATTAAGTGTCCCGGGACCTGTGTGTGTAATGAGGACACTCATCAGCTGCAGGGTTCAGCCTCCGGCAGGGACAGCTTCTTTCCATGCTTCTGTGAGCTTTGCCTCCCAAAATCTCCACGTGGACAGAGGGAGTCCAAGTGTAGCTGTGCCTCCAAAGAGCAGCTGAAACTCCAGGCAGTGCACTGGAGATTTTGTTTGTTGACTGCCAGAAAGACACCGAGCCCTTTAGTGTCGCAATGGCTCAATAAACTGAAGGACGCTGAAGGGGTTTATCATTTGTTATCTGATTAGGAGGTGAAAGGCTGGATGATATTTCAATGGAGTGCTGAACTGCTGCTGTTGGAGACCATATAAAATACGCTGCTGTAGTATTCTACAAGCTGCTGTAGTGTTTTACTATAATGGCTTGAAAGTCTGTAGTAACTTTCTTGTCTTCCAGAATAAATACCATACATCGACTACATGCTCTCTGCAATCTACAAGCAGTTACAGCTGCAGTTTTCAGTGTGCTGCTGTAAGACTGTGTGTCCAGCAGGTCTCCATGAGAGGGAGGAATTGCTTAATAAAGTGGGGAGCAGTAAACAGGTTGATGTGGTTGAAGCTAGGTGACAATGCAAAAGAAAAACTTCCTTCTGTGGGAATTCCCTGTGTCAGTCCCCGGCCTCACCTAGTGTGCCAGCTAAGCTCCTGCCAGATTTCTTGCTCACTCTCAGCTACCACATCCAGGTTGGTTTTAGCAGCGAGGTGGCAAAGAAGAAACTGACACCAGGGACAAACTTTCAGGGTAGCAGAGAGGTTTCAGCCAGATATAATGTACTAGTTTGAAAACAAACCAGTGGGAGGCACCAAGTCAGAATAACAATTTAACAGGAAAATTTTTAAAAAGGCAGAAAACACTGGTTCAAACGGACAGAGTCAGGATACAACCTGACACCCTGTTAGGGTGGTGGTAGCAGTCTGATAAGATGGTGGCTGCAGTCCTCCTGAAGTGGTGGATGTGGTTCTGTTGAAGCAGTGATCCTGTAGAAGGGGTCTGCTCTTCCTTGGAAGGTCCAGTGGTGGCTATGTAGCTCCTGTCCTCTGGGAATCTAGTGGGAAGGTTGTCTGTGGTGTTCGGAATCTCAGATTATATTCAGGACGGAATGCTTGGTTCCTCCTTCTGGGTGGAGCATCTCACAATGTGATGATGAGTCATGAGGCAAGGCATTGATTAGGCTCATGAACAGAAGACAGTTTGGAGGGAGTTATCTATGCAGGAAGGCATTGATGGGCCATTAACAGAAAGTCCCGAGGGAGGAGGCAAGGAAACACTGCCCCACCTGGTTTCAACAGCTCATGAGGATGGTAATAGAATACACTGCAACCCAGGACATACAAGGATTGCCAGGAATTGCTCTGTACTTTCTAGTGGTGGGCTTCGTGGAGTGGACCTGGTTTTGTTGCAAGGCTCATGGAGGGAGAGGTGGGGAAGCAGCAGGGCTGACCTGCTACCAGTCTGAACTCATCTTCTCTGGTTTATTCAGAAGACATGAAAGACAGGGAGAGGTGGAGGCTCCCATCCTTCTTGCAGTGCATTTCTTGGAACCAGAGGAGCTGGAGAAAAGATTATAAAGCAAAAGCTGAAAACAACATTCATGAAGGTATGCCCAGCTTCCTCCCCTGTACTCTGCTGTGATTGTCAGAAATTGCTCATGATACCCTGGTGTCCAAACCCCTTGCTGGTAACCTCTTTCAGCTATTTCCAGTTCTGCAGTTGACCTCACTTCCCTTTAGCCCAAACCTGAAGACAACCAGCACATTTAGCTGCTTTGTTGCCATCTCCTTGTTTTCTGACCTTTTGCTTGTCTAAATGAAACCACGCTGGGTCCAGTGCCCAAATACACCCCTGGAAGCACTGCTGAACTCAGCTGCATTTTGCTTGAGTGTTTGAAAGCAGAACTACTGTCTAAGCAATGAATTGGAAGCACCCTGATACTATGTGATGTTTTCTGCAAACATGGTTGGAAGGAGGGTTCCCAAACCATTTGCCGTTGAGGCTGGCAGAGAGAAGGGAGAGGGCAGTCAGCTGTGGGGTCCCCGATTCTAAAGGAAATTGTTCAGGTAATGCATAGCACAGCATTCAGCCTTTGTGCACAGTTGGCACTTCGGCTTGCACTTCCCAGCAGTGATTTTCTTTTTGCAGAAGTGCCTCATGCAGGAGGCTTCAAGGAGTGTGGTGCGGAGATCCAGATTGTATTATGAAGCACAAAGAGGAGGGAAAGCTCTTTCACTGTAAAAATAATAGAATGTTATATTTTCACTTGAAACCAACTGCCTGACCACTTCAGGGCTGACCAGATGTTAAAGGATGTTATTAAGGGCCTTGTCCGAATGCCTCTTAAATACATAAAATCCTTAAAGAGCATAAGAGTCAGACAAAACAACTGAAATGCCCAATTTATGCAGCTTTGAGACATGTGAGACCCACTCTCTGTGGTAAGAAAACCGAAGTGCCTGATCTTGCTGTCAGTGCCAGGCAGGTGATACCCTGTGGCCATGGAACTTGTTCTGAGATTGCTGAGACTTCGGGAGGCCAGGAGCTGGGCCCTGTGCTCCTTTGCTCTATTTGCTGAAGCAATGTTGAGTTTGTAAAACAAAATGAAAATCAGTTTTGAAAAAAAATCAGCTGTGCTTAGGTTGGGAGTATGTATCAATTGCTTCAGCCCATGCTTTCTTGTCGTCTTAAGTAGCATTTTCCAGGAGGAGGGGTTTTCTGTTCAGGTCTCCCTTGACCTCTCTCTGCTCCCTGCAGATGACCTGCAGGACCCTGAGGAAGAAGTGGCTCTGGCCAGCCTGTCCCCCAATGGAAACTGCGAAGAAGCTGCTGGAGGCACAGGCACCTAGAGGTGCCAGGCATCGAGCACAGTCCAAATTCCAGATCTGCACAGTGGATTTGGAGCAGTGGGAAGAGGAGCTGGTGCAGGCCCTTTCCTCCAAGGACCCACAGCTCCAGGGAAAAGCTGCTTGGCTGAACTCATCAGGGTCTTCTGCAGCTGCCAACAGCCCCTGGGGTCTGTGCCAAAGAGCCATTCCCTGCTGTGCCCTGCTGCCCCGGGGCACCTGGAGCTGCTGCTGGCCACTTGGCTTCTGAGAAGCCCTTTGGGGATGTATCCCATATCCCATACCCTGACGTTGGGACTTTGAGTGTGAAATGCAGCCACCTGTTTGAAGAATGAGGAATGTTTTCTCACTCTGAGCAAAGTTCCCTGCTGAGGCTGCTGGAGCTGGCCTCCCTGGCAGACTGATTCTGCTGCCTTGTTTTCCTGCTTCATTGGCGCTTGGAAGTTCCCACCCTCTTTGTGATCAGGAGAAAAAAAAAAAAAGACAAAAAAAAGTAACACAGTGGCTTGGAGACTGCAGTGGGACTGAATGTGAGCTCTCGGATCTAGGAGCTACTGAAAAGCTTGAGTGTAACAGTGTAACATGAAGAATGCAGTAACAGCCCAGCTTGGGTAGCAAGAATAACATAAAAGATACTGATAGTAATGGCATCTAGAGCAGAGTGGGGTTTGGGAGCAGGGTCTGTCCCTTTGGCTTGTCCTGGTGCTCAAAGACTGACTGAAGGACTGCCTGGGTTGGAGGGGTGGCAGGTGGGCACTAAGGTGTGGCTGGTGCTAGATGGGGCTACAGGAGAGGGCCATCTTATCTGGGACATCTCCACAGGCGTGGTGGCACACCTTGGAGTGGCCTGCAGCACAAGAAGATGTGCCTGTTTCATAAATAAATGTAAAAGTACAAAAATTATCTATTTAAATATTTCCAAAGGGCTGCCTGTAGCCTGTGGGGAAACACAATTAACTACAAATCCTTGGTTTATGGGGAATATTACTCTAATGCTAAGAATATCTTTTAAATTCTTTATGCAACATAAAACAGGTCTTGTTTGAGCACAACCTGCTGGGTTTTGTTTGGGGCTGGCTTTCCTTTAGGAGTTTCCTCCAGCTCAGATCAGAAACTTCAACCTGCCTACCTCGTCTCTGGGTTAATTGCCAAAGTACATCCTCAGTGCATGTCTGTCCTCTCTCTGGCTCCTTTTTTCCCACTGGCAGCTGAAGTGTCTGGAGTCCTGCCAGCTCCGGCCAGCACTCTCTCAGCAGTTTGCCTTTGGCATCCCTCTTGCTCTTACCTGGAGCAGAGGATGCTGCTCTGCAGAGAGGGCACTGACCCACTCTCCTTCCAGCCTCCAGGATTTCTGTAGGATTTCTGTGCTGATGACCTGAAAATACAAACATAGCCAAGTGACTTGGTGTGGGTGGCTGTATTCCTGATCCCAGGTTTCAGCACCGAGCACTCAGTGCATCTTGGCGAGATGAAGGTTCCCTCCTGCTCCATCCCTGCACAGCCCAGGTCGCTGGGCAGGTCTGTATTTCCCAATAAAGCCCTGGGTTAGGTGGGTCCAGCAGGACTTGCCAGTAGGAATCTGTTTTCTTGCAACATTTGGCCTTTGCTGCCAGGAATTCACCAATGAAGAGGTCGCCCAAGAGCACAAATGGGCAGTTAAACCTCCCTGAGTGCTGCAAATCCACTGGATTTATTTACTGGTAATTTTTAGGTAAATCATGCAAGTTTACCCTTGCAAGGAAATTTGTGAAAGTGGATGAACTGCCTGGGTTTTAGGAGGTGTGAGCAAGAACATATTTCACCAAAAGTGTTGTTTTTCTTTGACTGAGGAATAAAAGGGACTTAAATACTTTATTTTTCTCTTTTCTTTTTTCACTATCTGTGCACTTGGAGGTGTAAGCAGATAGTTTTACATGTTTAATTGATTGAATAATCTAAGGGCATTGTTATGTGCTTGTTGTAAAGAATAAAGACATTTAATTTCTTAATTGGAATGTGCTTATTTGTTTGCCATGGTGTTATCCTTAAAAAAACATTATGCATGGCTTACCTCATATTTATCTTGGTTTGAAAAAACTGGGTATTGGGATGGGATGGGATGGAATTGAAGTGACCCCAGCGTCTGATATGCAGAAGATCAGCAGAACTGAGTGCAGCCCAGGTGGGGCAATGGAGAAGGCTGGAGATCTTCCCAGTTATCCAAGAGTGCAGCAGCCCCTCTCGGTGTTGTGGGTAGGGCTCTGATAAGCTTTCATTAATAACTTTAATTAATAACTTTCACTAACTGATACCATTATGCATCCTCAAGGAATTCAAGCCCTTCAGAGGAGTTTTTTCCTGTTCGGTAGCAACAAGGAGAAGTGAATCCTGCTGAGATCTGGGCACTTTGGTCTCTTGTGTAGCATCGTTGCTCCTGAGCTGGACTTTCCCTGGTGCAAATCCACCAGCCTGTGTGTCCCGTCTGTCCATACCAGAACCAAAGCAGGACCCAAAAAACTCCACACTCCTCCACAACTGGGGCACTGTCAGATCCGTGTCTGTGCGGATCTGGACATTGCCCTATGCTCTGACGTGATGGATGGGGTCTGTCAGACTCATCTCTACCTGTGCTTCCCTTTTAAGGGACAAATGGGGTTGGGTGGGTGAGGCCTTTCCCCATGGAAATGTGAGAGGAGTCGGGGCCCGCAGAGGCGTTAAATCCATGAGATAAAACCGCTGATGCCTGTACTGCCACGGGACACGCTGTGCCCCCAAAGATGCCCCTCTCCCCCCATTGCGGGCGGCCTGTCCGGGCGGGGGAAGCAGCCGCTTCTGTGGGCACGGCGCAAACACGGGCACCGGCGGGGGCACTCGTGGGGAACTCACAGCTCCGGCCCCGCGGCCCCGCTCGCCCAGTGGTGTGGGGTTTGCGCCGTGGGAGGCCGTGAGGAGCCCGCGGGGGCTGTGGCGGAGCCGTGAGGCCCGCGGGGCGTCTGTGAGGGGCCGAGGACGGTACGAGGCCCCCGGCGGCAGGGCTGCCCCGCTCCTGCCTGCCTTTTTCTCCGCCGTCCCGCGCAGGCGATCACACGGGCACCTCTCCCGGGCGCAGCGCAGAGCCGCCGGAAGAGGCCCTTGGCAGCACTTCCGGGCCGGGCAGCGGCGGCGGCGGCGGCACCGCGGTTGGGCCGGACCGGATCCGACCCGACCCCCCGGACCCTTCGGACCTTTCCGACCCCCCCTCCGAGGGCAGCCGGGTGGCATCATGATCACTTCGGCCGGTGAGGCAGCGGCGCGGGGCGGCGTTGTCAGCCGGGATTTCGCTGAGTCAGGGCCGTGACTGGGCACCGCCGCAGCTCCGCGGAGCCGCCCGTCACGGGGCTCCCCGGCCCCGCTTACCCCCGGACGGCAGAGAGAGGCCGCCCTGGTGCCCAGCGGACCGGCACGACCGGCTCTCGAAGCCCGCTGCCGTGTCCGTCTCCTGGCGCTGTCTCAGGAGGGCTCCGGTGGCTTTGGGGGTCCCCGGGCAGCGGTGCCGGGACCCCGCGGTGTGAGCGGGAGGGTTCAGCTGCGTTTTCGGTGTAAAACCAGAGGGCTCTCGGGAGGCGCAGCAGGGACTTGAGAGGGGGAAGAGGAAGGAGTCTGGAGTTCAGAAACGCAAATGCCTTGCAGAGGAAACGTCAGTCTAAGGAGTGCAGGATAATGAAGCGTATGAAGAATTGGATGTTACGCAGTGTTTGTGCATCTGTGAGGAACTTGATAGTGTAAAAAAGTATGGGAAGTATTTCTAGAAATACTCAGGCCAGAAATTAACATGCAGCTGGTTGTGGCTTGGCGAGAGAAATAGTGCAGAGGGTTACAGTGTCCAGGTAACTTTCTCTTCGTGAACGCTTTGCTTTGTTTAAGTCTTTATTTTGATGGAGGAAAAGTAGGAATTCATTTTAGAGGCATTAAAAAAATGTAAAAAGGGTATGTTGGAGCAAGGTATGCAGGCAGTGTGTAAGAGTGAGATTGCTTCCTCCTCATAGATTAGGTAAATGGAGGAACTTATTTAAAATAATAATAGTAATAGTAATAATAAACAAAGCAAACATTTGGTGTAGAGATACAGAAAACAGCTGGAAGGAGCACAGTGGGATGGCTGCTGAATCTGCCTTCTTTGCCTAAAAGCCAGATTCATGTTCCTTCAATTCGTGTTACTGATGGATGTGTGTCTAACCTGTTTTTTAAAAACAATCCCTCATAAGGGAGGTTCTGGGACTTCATTAGGCAAAGGAATAAATGTGTTTCTGTGAGAAAACTTTTCATATCATCAAACCTCATTCTTTGAGGCTTCACTAAAGTTTAGTCTTACTGTTCCTGTTCATATCTGACACAAAGATCAGCTTATTCCCCTCCTGCTGGCAGCTGCCCTGAACTCTGCACCTTTCCCAGGTTTCTGTAGACCAGCCAGTTACAAGGCTCTAGCCACCGTTCAGGAGCTGACTGCCAGAGCTCCCTGTTCTTTCTGCCCAGCTCTAAACACACTGGTTTGCTCGTGACTCAAACACAGTGCCCAGCACTGGGCACAGGGTCTGGCCGGTGGGTGCCAAGGAGAGGGAAGGTGCCTCATGCATCTGCCAAGAACTGCTCTCACTTACACGTCTGTGTGAGGTTTGGTTCTCTGCCTCCCACTGCAGCTAAATGATATTATTGATGATATTTCATCTTAACCCTCTGTACTCTTCAGATTCTATATTTGTACATTTTGGTTTGGACCTGCACATGCACCTTTTAGATTTGTCAAGATCTTTTGGAAGCCCCATTCAGCCCTCCATAAGCTTGCTGGCCTTTCCAGTTTCATGTGGTTTTCTCAGATTTAAAGAGGTTGTCAAGCTGTACAACAGATTAAAGATTTAAAGCAGTGAATTGTGTTGGATTTTGATCAGATCATATTCCAACCCTTTCCGTTGCATCTTTGGAGTCTGACAATGAAACAACCTATCCTTGTGCTTCAGATTGAGCTCCTGTGAGCCTCTCAGTCGTGTCAGTTAAACAATATTTCTGTAGCTGTTTATACAAATGTTCTGGGACAGCATCAGGAGTCTTGCTAAATCTGTGAGGTACAACATCTCCTATGCATGAGGCCAGTTTCCTTGGCATGAAAAAATTCTGTTTTCTCTAAGAATGATCATGTTTTATAAAGAATGTGCTTTTTCAGTTATAAATTCTGAACTATTTTACATCATTTAATACAAACTTGAGTCTGATCTTTGAAGTTTTATACTTAAGATTTAAAATCAGCATTCCAGCCGCAGCCTTCTTTCCTGTTCTGTTGGATTTGAACTAAATGACAAGCTTACTTTTGATACAGAGAGACCAGAATTAACTATGATTTTGTTTTTCAGCTGGAATTATCTCTCTTCTGGATGAAGAAGAGCCACAGCTCAAGGTAGGCTCTTACATCTGAGAGAAAATAACAGCAAATGCATTACTTGGAGAGCTTAAAATCAAAAAGGAGCAGATCTCAGTAATTTATGGTTGGACAGCAACAGATGGGCACCAAATTGTGCCTGAAAGCTGAAAGAAAGGGCTTAAATAAATGGTAACAGATTGTAAACTTCCTTGTTTTCAACATGGATCAAACTGGAACTTCAAATGCAAAAATCTCTATTCATGAAAGCTCCCAGCTCTCTGATGATAATGGGGCTTTGTAACTTAAAATTATTCCAGAGACTGCATTTTGAAAATTCAAAGCTGAAGAACATTTCAAGTTTCTAGAATAATTTAATCAATGTAGAACAAAATCACAGTTACAGTTTTCGCTTGGAAAAAAATCACAGTAGTAGTATGAGAAGAAAATAGCAACACAGTCTTTCCAGTGCACGGAGGGTGTGAATCCACAGAACACCGACACTCAAAATGGTGGTGTGTTGATGGTTGCCAATTATTTGAAAGGTGGCCCCTTTTAGGAGGGGAAGAAGGTGCACTTTTTAATATTTGTAATCCCTAGTTGTTTTTCTTGGATACAGACATAGGTAGTGATGGATCTGAATGATTCCTGCTTTTGCTGTGAACTGATTATAAGTGGGCTGATTCCACTCTGGTTTGTTTATCAGCTGAAGTACTGTGGCCATATAAATAGAGTTGGCTGGTGTAGACTGCAGGCTGATTCCATGTGCTACACAGAGGTCGTCACAAAGACTTTGAAATCTCTGTATTTCAGGGAATTTAATCTATCAGACACATCAGCCAGTCATTCATCACAGAGAGGCCATGGGAAGGAATGCTTGAGTTGTCTTACCTGTTAAGTGAACAGCTCTTTATTTGCAAAGGACTTGCAAAGATTAGTGAATGCTCACAAAGATCTTTTAAAATAGAATTTGCTGTTGAAATGGGTCGGTGTTCATGATATCCATCCTAGAATGTACTTTATTTTTACTGAGGAAAGGTGGTAAATGCATTCTCAGTGTAATATAACTTTTTTATTTTTTGGTAGGAGTTTGCTCTTCACAAGTTGAATGCTGTTGTCAATGACTTCTGGGCAGAGATCTCTGAGTCAGTGGACAAAATGTAAGAGAAGACACTTAATGCTGCTTAAAAAGAACGTGACATACGAAGTGGATGTAGTTCTAGTTTCTTGACAATGGCTAGTACAGCATGTAGCTCCATATTTCCTAGAAAGCACTAATGTGTGTGGATGTGGGGTTGGAGCTGTGGTCCCAAAGATGCAAGTTCAGTCAAGCCTGTACTTGTCATGTGGTCTTAAAGAGATCCGAGCACACAGAGCTGATGCTCTTCTCTCTCTCCTCTGCAGTGAAGTTCTCTATGAAGATGAGGGCTTTCGGAGCCGCCAGTTTGCTGCTCTGGTTGCTTCTAAAGTTTTTTACCATCTGGGAGCCTTTGAGGAATCCCTGAACTATGCCCTGGGAGCTGGTGATCTCTTCAATGTCAATGACAACTCAGAATATGTGGAGACGATCATTGGTAAAAAACTGCTGCTGCGAAAAAGAAGCTCTTGTGTTGTCAAAGCTGCTGTAACTTTAAAATTTTACTTGGTGTAGTTTTTTTGTCTGTATTTTTCTTGGTGTCTTTGTGTTCATTTAAACTGACACTGCAGCAAATTTTACCCAGTTTATTTGTACTTACTTTCTTATGGTTTGGGATTCTGTGATGGAATTGACTTGGGAGTTCTGGAATTTTTTTCCTGTTCTTAACCCTTATTCTGTAGTGAATTCCTAATAAGAAAATTTCTTTCGTTGTTTATTGTCCTTTCTCTCATTTGTGTGCTGATGTTATTATCAATTGCAGCATGACTTTGAAAATAATTGGCTAGTAAGTGTAGCTACACACCTAACTGAGGGGGACAATTGTGCTTAAGCACCCACAACAGCAAGTCAGCTGTTGACTGCAGGTATAATTTGAATGCCTTTTAAAAATCTCATCTGCTGGATATGATTGACCTGGGCTGGCTTCCAGTCTCCACAACTGGTGCTTGCAGTGGAGCTAGGAAGTCTCCTACTGCTGTTTTCTAATTTATTTAATGTGACACTTGAACAGAGATCATATCCTTGGTTTAATTTTTAAAATACCAACTTGATTTCAGCACTAAAACCAGAGTTTATTAGGAGATAATAGAAGTATTTTCCGGTACTCTCTGTATACAACTACACAAATGTGTAATTTCCCATACACTGTACTTGCTGGTAGAACATGTTCATGCACATGCTGGTCTCTTCACCTGTACAAAACTGCAAAAATCTGGGAACTTGACTATTTCCCCCATATTTATTCATTATCTCTTCAGCAAAATGTATCGACCACTATACCAAGCAGTGTGTGGAGAATGCAGAGCTGCCAGAAGGGGAGAAGAAACCTGTGGATGAGAGGCTAGAAGGGATAGTGAACAAAATGTTCCAGCGGTGCTTGGATGACCACAAGTACAAGCAGGCCATTGGCATTGCTCTGGAGACACGCAGGCTGGACATCTTTGAGAAAACCATCCTTGAGTCGGTATGTGCAAGAGACAGGAGGTGCCTGTAGCTAGGCTTTTCCAGGTATGGATCCAGAAGTCAAGTGCAAGATCCATGTTGCTGTGGAACTTGCCCTGTTTTGTATGAACAGAATAAAAGATCCATTTTATTTAAACTCGGGGGTGTTCAGTTCGACATGTTCATAGAAGGCAGAGCCACTCAGGTCTATCAAGTATAGGAAGATCCCCCCCTACCTTTAGGAAATCTTTGAACTACAGGTTGATGGGAAAATATTCCCAGGAAGCTTGGCTATGTGCCCTCCTCTTAAGGTATTCCCTGTCAGCTACTGGCAGAGATACTATACTGGCATAATGTAAGAACAGCTCTTTTATTTAGTTGTGCCTGTCATCTGCTGTAATTCACTGTGGGAAGGGATCCTTAGGGCTGGGTAAGCGATTTATTAATGGCAAGCAAAAGAAGAAACTCCAGTAGCTGGGTGAGCTGCTCTAATTTTCAGTAAGTGTCTGTGTGCAGTCTTAGCTTGCCCTGACTCTGAGGCAGTGCAGCTTGGCTTTAACATCTTTCACTGAGGGTTTAAGGTAAGTCATGTTACTGTTAGTGGCGGTAAGAGAAGGCCTGTAGTCATTTGCAGCAGCTCAGCTGTGTGCAATCTTGTTATGCTGTAGTATCTCAATCATATGCCCGACACATTGCTTGAATCCTTTAAATTTTACTGCTTTTCAGTTTACATCTTCTACATATGTTTGGATGTCTCCCATTTCTGTGTATGAGTGATAATCATAAGGCATCCATCTTGCTTTTTTTGTGCTCTTTGTTGTCCTAAACATTGCATTTACTAACTTGCCAGTTATAAATCCCCCATTTTGAATTACCTTTCTGAGGTCTAGTAACCAAATCTTTTTCTTAGGCTTGATCTTTTCTTGGTGCATGGTTTGTTGTGCTGACATTTTATGTTAGTGCAGTGAATTTCACTGCATTCAAAACCAGTTGTTTGAACAAGAAGGGTGAAGGAGAAATAGATATTGTACTTTTAAGTTAATATTTTGTATGTTTTAACTTCTGAATTAAATATTGGTCCTGCATGTTTTTTATAGTGTTTTTTTTTCTTTAAACTTCAATACACCTGTATATAAGCTTCTCTGGAAATGGGAAAGGAAACTGTGAAGATTTATATGCACATATTTGCTCTGCTTTTTTAAAATAGAAAGGGGGTAGCTTTATTTTCCTTTCTAAATCCTGCTTGTCAGTCTAAACCCATGTTTGATATCCCTGAATTCTATTTCAGAATGATGTTCCTGGGATGCTGGCCTACAGCTTGAAGCTCTGTATGTCTTTGATGCAGAATAAACAGTTTCGTAATAAAGTCTTGAGAGTTCTAGTTAAAATCTACATGAATCTGGAGAAACCAGACTTCATCAATGTGTGCCAGGTAAACTTTTCAAAGTCATGTTTAAAGATAATAAAGTTACTCTTCTTCAGGTATATTTGGCTTGACATCTACCTGTTCTCTGTCTTTTGTTCAGTTAAATGAAATATCTTTTCCTGGTTGCGTGCTTCCAACATATATCAGAGTGAGATCAGCTTGAAAAAGAGATGTAAATATTGCATATTTGGTCAATTTCTAGAGAAAGAAATGCATTCAAAGGCAGCTTGAGGACACAGACAACTCTGACAGAATATTTTAAGCCTATGTAGGGAGTATCAGATGGTAGGTTCACAGCTTGGAATTTTATTTATTTGTCATAAGAACATTTCCAGTGCTTTGGTTTTTTTTGGTAAGCCATTGTCTAAAAGTGTTTAGACAACCAGTTGTGAAGTTACTCAGATGTTCTCAGGTCTTTGCCAGTCTTGGTATGCCATGGACACGTGACTCAGTATTACGCCTGTTTCATTTTGGCTGAGACATCCCTACAGAATGACTGGTGCTTCTTCAATGTGCTTTCGAAATTTATGTGTTTAGTAGGACAAGTCTTGTTTTTCTATGAAAACTCTTCTGAGTTTTCTGTTGTCTTCAATGAAAGAGAAATTTTCTTTCTTTCGAGAGGACGTTCTGTGGAAGCAACAGATGTGAGGGATTTGGAGTGTGGCTTTGGGTAGTGTTGCTTTCTTGTTCTGAAGTATTTAATGTTTTCTCCTGGGGTTTTTTTTCTGTTCTTCCCTTTCTCCTGCTCAGTGCCTGATATTCCTGGATGACCCACAGGCTGTGAGTGACATCCTGGAAAAACTGGTGAAGGATGATAACCTTCTCATGGCCTACCAAATTTGCTTTGACCTGTATGAAAGTGCGAGCCAGCAGTTCCTGTCTTCTGTCATCCAGAATCTCCGCACGGTTGGAACTCCCATTGCCTCCGTGCCTGGATCCACCAACACCGGCACCGTCCCTGGATCAGAGAAAGACAGGTGGGGGGATTGGCTTGAGAGGAGGTGGAGTTGTTTGGCTCCAGTCCGGCTCTAATGGAGCCTCCTATTCCATGTATGGATGCTTTTTACAAGCTGTCAAGTTACTCCCTTTATTTAAGACAGAGTAATAGGCAAGACATGCTATTTGCTCAAAATGAAATTGTGTATTACCAAAATCTACTGGTTTTTAAAGGGATTTTCCTTTGCAGTTGAGATAAGCACGGAGCAGTTATACTGTGGCTCAGCTAATGAGCAGTAATTCATTAAGCCATGGCATGAGTTGCTTGGGAATGCTGATGCTATGTGGTCTTCGCAGCAGCATGCAAAGCTGAGGAGAGAGGGGAGTTCAGGGAAAAAGCTCATTACAGCTATGTGCAAGTTTGGTTTCACATCACAGCTTGTGGGAAGAGTGAGCTCAGATGATACTGTGGTGTCAACAGACCCTTTGTAGTTGCAGTTCAGAAGAGGTAGTTCAAATCTACTTTGAGTTTTTTAAAACATGTTCCGTGGTCAGTATCGTAGATCTTAACTGCAGGAAACTGCTGTTTAGAAAAATCAAAGTTGGCACTAACCATTCCATCATCTTTATTTCTTCTTTTGGTGACTTACAGGAGAATTGACCAATCTATGCTAAGGCTGCTGCTCAGCTCAGGGGCAGCATGGAAGAAGTTTGTTCTCCATCTGCTCTGTAATCACCATGGAATACTTACTGATACTTTCACCAGAGCTCTTATGTCTGTGCACAACCTGCTCCCTGCACTGTCTTTGATAGTGTGTGGTGGAGATTCCCACCTAGAACCAGGCTGGTTAAATATAAGGGTTTATCCAGCTGTGGAGCTGAGTATAAATACTTTTGAATTGGTGACACAGGCATGGCAAACATTTTCCTCTTCCTCTCTTCTTTTCTGGTGAAATTAAGTGAAAGACACAGAAGAATTTATGTCAGCCTGTGTAGCATTAGAACAAGGTGCTAACAACATCTTAATATGTTTCATTTCAATGTCAACACTGCAGTACCCATGCTAATAGCAACAAGCACAAGGCTTCTGGGGGAAGATAAAATTATCCTTGATGCCTTGTTTGTTGACCTTGTTTGCTCATCTGTGTCTGTACATTCCCTACAAGCATCTTTATTTTTGTTGTCTCTCTAGATGGAATAAGAAAGTAGGATTTCCAGGCCTTTGTCCTCCAGTTCCCTGAAAATTGAGTGGGGGAGGAGTTTTCTGTTTAGCAGTGAGCTCCAGATAGTCAGCCCTTGTTCTATCAAAGTCCTCTTTTCCGGTCATCATCTCCAAATCCCAGGCTACTCCTTCAGGACAATGTTCAGCCATAATTACAGTTCTTGACTAGTTGCAGGTGATGCGTTTTTCATTTTTATTTTATTTCAGTGATGCTATGGAAGCAGAAGAGAAACCAGGAAGCACTTGTGCAGCAGGGAAGTCTGTGGAAATTGTGAGTGCTATTTCCAAAATAGACCTTACTTAGTTTTTCTTATGTGTTCTCTTTGGATCTCTAGGATTGCTAAATTGGTTTGGCTAATAAAGAATGGACTTCCTTTTCTGTCTTGGAGACAGATGATGTCTGAGGGCCAAATATCTGACTTAAAGTCCAGCAGTTCAGATACTGAAAGCTGTGTGAGACTGGGAAATGGTCAGAGTTCAGCAGGAATTACTGAGTTCTGAAATAGGAAACAAAAGGATCTGGCTCGTGTGTTTGCCTTTTGATATTGAAACAATTAACTCATTCCAGAAGAAAAGGCCTGAAATTTAACTGCTGCTGAGAACCTTAGGAAGTGAATTAGCTTGATGTATTTTTTTTTGTTCTTCAAAAATCCAGCTGTAGTTCTGGTTGGGTAGAACTGATGCTGTTCTGCAGGAGTGGCAGGAGGGGATGCTGATGTAACAGAGTTTCTTTTCCATAAAGCCCTAAAGTTGCCTCGGGCCTGCGTGGTGCTGTGTTGCTGGGCCAGTTGGTTGGAATCTCTTTGTTTAGTTTCTTTCCCCAAGTATTGGAGAAAGTGAGTTCACTTCTAACATGAGCATACAGTTGCATTTCAGCATGTAGAATAGTTAATGCAATTCTGACATTTCCAATGCTGAAGACAAGAAGTGCTACCAGAGAAGAAAGTAAAACCCAAGACAAGTTGTTGGTTTTTTTATTTCTTTTTCCCCATAGTAAATGTTTGCAAACAAAAGTTGGGAATCTTTGAAAGATTCTTGAAGATCACTTAAAAATTAATTAAGGGCAAATTGAAGTGTTTTCTTCAAATTATATTTCACAAGGAAAACAAAAGGGGTTGAGTTTCTTGCCCCAGCAAGGAACCTCGACAGTGGTTCTGTGCAGAAAAGGTGTCTTGAATCAGTTTCTGCTGCATTGGCTTTGCTTTTGTACCAAGTACACAAAAACGATCTGTGTGGCCAGAAATGTTCTTTAGCTTAATCTTACACAGTTCAGAATGCTGGCTACAAAGAAATAATTGAGGGAATTAGTTTAAGGGCTGAACCACTCATGCTTGGCTAGTCTGTGAGCTGCTAACAATGTCAGGACAAAGAGCTGCACTGTACTTTTCACCCGGCTCAAAAGGAACTTCAGTTTCCAGAGATCCATTTTCAGCTGTTCCATCATGAGGACGGAGACTTTCTCAAAGAGCTCTGTAAGATGATGTATTAAAGTTTCCTAGTTTTACTAGCTGTTGTTCTAAATAAAGCTTGTAGCTCACAAGAATGATGCTGCAGCTCAGCAGGGTCTTGCAAAGTATTGTAACTTTGTGGCCCTGTCTATGAAACCTTCCATGGAAATACACGTTGAAATTTATAAAAGGGTTTGCCTCTAGCAGGAGACTTACTGTCTCTGTAAGGCCAAACAGCTGCTTGCAGAATGTCAGATGTCATCCACACCCTTTTGCTTTCAATGCAAGAATACATTTCTTTTTGAAGAGTCTTTTCTACCACCTGCACTGCTGTGCACAAAAGGTTTGATTTCTGGGAGGTTTGGGTTTGTGCACCAAGGACAGAAACAATGTCTTTTTAGTCCTAAAACCTGATAGGTTTTGGAATATGGTGATGGAAACATACCAGAGAAGCTTCTCATGAATTGTATTTTAGCAGAGCTGTAGTTGGGTTCTCATGGAATTTTTTTCTCCTTTGCTTGTATGTGAAGAATCCAGAGCCTAAGGACCAGATCTCAAAAATGATTAAAATTTTAAGTGGGGAAATGGCCATTGAGTTACATCTGCAGTTTTTAATACGAAACAACAATACAGACCTCATGATCCTCAAAAACACAAAGGTAAGAGACTTTGTTAAATATAAAACCGTAGTCTTGGATTTATCTGATTCATTCTGTGTTTGTTTTGACCATGTTCTATTGTTTTTAATGATAGGCTGCTATTAGCATGTTGATATTTTAATTGTTTTTTGTCTGATTGGTTATAGAAACTTACGTTTTTCTCACAGTTGTTTTGGGGTTTTTTTTTTGGGTGGGTTTGTTTTTCGTCTGTCCAGTAAGATGGGCAAAACTCACCCTCCAGCTCCCTGTCAGATCCATTGCAAATGCTGCTCGTTGGGAAGGGAGGAGTCAGCCAGGACTATAGGTTACAGTATGTTGGTATCTTGATTGAGGTGTTATGTGAGCCCACACCTTCAGCTTGGCTAAGAGAATCCTGGTATGTAGTAAAAGACCAATATTTCCACGTTGGAGACAAAACCAATCAGATACCGTAATGTAGACAGTGCTAGTGAATGGAGTGACTGGTTTTATTTTGGGTGGTGTTACTCAAGGGTGGGTAAATTAAAACTTACAGGTAAACTGGACTCTTAAATGATTACTAGAAACCATAGGAGAAGTTTTTTATATGTGAAATAAGATGCACATCATCAGTGTTAGTGGGTTCATCTATTTCAGACAGCACTTCAAATGTATTGGAAAGTCTTTTCCATCTGCTGGTTAAGTGCTCAGGAGTGATTCTGCAATAGAGTTCTGGGAATGGCCTGGAAACAGCAGCAGCACACGCTGTGCAGTGCTCAGTTCTGGAAAACAGAGAGGGGGGGTTCTCCAGTTAAGTGGCAATTGGAGTAATCACATTTCTGAAAAGAAACTCACAGAAAGGATCATTTTGCATGGGAAAGATGGCTTGAGGATATGTTAGAGTGTATTAGCAATCTATTAGCTGATTACAGGGAAATTGCTGGTTAAATTGAGGATCATTACAGTCCATTTTTCTAGTGTACTGGCAAGCATGTTAAGCGACCTTGGGCATATCTTTTGCTGAGTGATGATACTGATTGTTCTTGTTCTTCCAGGATGCAGTGAGGAATTCTGTGTGTCATACAGCAACTGTTATAGCAAACTCCTTTATGCATTGTGGGACAACCAGTGACCAGTTCCTCAGGTAAATCTATGGCAAGGAAGCTCCAATGTCATTTCGAGGTGTTTGAACAACATTGTTGCCCTCCTTTAACTTGATACTTCCAGAGTGGTAGCTGCAGACTTCTAATGCTCTGAGAGAATTGTTTCCTTTTCTCTATCCTCACAAACTGGCTTTGTTTGACTGATAGCTATATGAGCAGCTTGGAGGGTGAAGATCTGGAGTTTCTCTTCTCTTTGTTTACCAGTTAGAGAGTTTCTGAGATGATGTATCTTTTTATGGTAGAGACTGACAGTACTGAATGACTCTTGTAAGGGAAATCCTAGGGCTGACCTTACCAGGATCTTAAGGAAAGCTGCAGAAACTCTTCTAAGTTTCTCCCAGAGTGTTGGTGGGCTGCATATTGAGCAGTTGTTCTCTCTCTTTCACTGAGATCACCCATGTCTAGAAGCTTGACTACAACCAGGCAAAAGTCAGGACTAATGAAGGGGAGAGAAATGTAAAGTGGAAATGTGTTTAGCTGCCTTCCTTTCTGGAGCTGCTTTCTAGTTTGAAGCAGTCTTCAGTGCTCTTAAATCCTGCTTGCAGGATGAGGAACAGGCTGTGTGAAAAACTTTGTATAACCTTTCTCTTTTCATCTAGAGACAATTTGGAATGGCTGGCCAGGGCCACTAACTGGGCTAAGTTTACTGCTACTGCCAGCTTGGGTGTTATACACAAGGTAACATTTCATTCATTTGCCTCTGCTCACTGTAAATGCTTGACTTGTGAACTCTGAAAACATGGAAATGGGAATTCTGAATGGTGCCTGCACTTCAGTGTGCCTGGCACAGCTATAACATATTTTGTGGTTTTGCACTAAAAAGCTGTGCTTATATTATTTTGTCTGACATCCAATATAATTTATGGTACATTCTGCTGAGAATCAAAAAGGTGCTAGAATAACATGGCTCAAGGAGAGAGTATTTTTTCTAACTCTTCCTTTGTGAGTTGAACAGATTTTATAACTTCTAGCTATTAAAATTGCAGGTGTTTCTTAAGTGATTTTGGGACATAGCAAAGTTCCCTACTGTAGTACATTTCAGTAAGTGTGAAAGGTGGCCTGTGTGGCACTGAAACGCAGATTTTTTTGGAGAAAGTAATTGCTATAACACATTTAAATATTATTTTGCTGTTTTTTCACCTTTCCCTTCCCACTGTCTTCCCTTCCTGCTGGACACTGGACATCCAGGGCCATGAGAAAGAAGCATTACAGCTAATGGCAACTTACCTGCCCAAGGACACCTCTCCAGGGTCAGCCTACCAGGAGGGAGGAGGTCTCTACGCTTTGGGTCTCATCCATGCCAACCATGGCGGGGACATCATTGACTACTTACTGAACCAGCTGAAGAATGCCAGTAATGATGTGTGTACTGAGCTCAGCAATGAGCCTTTGTTTTGCTGGGGATATACAGGAGGATGCTGGCTGGTTTAGAAGTGGGGGGTAGAGATAATTAAGGTCATGGCAGCAGTGTGATACTTAGACCTCCTCTGGGCCTTAAAGATTGATTAAAGGTTGGTTTTAATAACCTGTTGCTCAAGGTTTAGGTAAGGTTTTTAGGAAATTCTTACATACTTGACAGTGACTGTAGCGTCATCATGTTTACTACTTGTTATATCTACTTTGTTTTGCTAGTGGACCTGCAGTATTCAGGCACTGTTATTGTTTACAGCTTAACTGTCAAGGAAATAAGCCGCAAAATGTTTCTGCTGACCTGTAGTTTTAATGCATCTTGCACAATAAGAAGTGTTTTTACTTCACCACCTAGTGTTTGTAGACCTCTATGAAAAATACGGTTTTAAGTTGGGAATAGATCATTGTCCCAGCGTGTTCCCTCTTTCTCCTTGTGGAAACTCAGATTACTTTTATTTAAAATTCTGTGAACAGATCCCACTTACCTTACTGCAAATGTATCCGTTGTTAGAGCAAAAGAGGTTATAGACTGTTTTTAAGTGGGTACTGATTTACCTTTTTATTTAAAAGCTGTTACTAGCCACCAGTTTTTACACATGGCACAGATTTATGGTTTTACATAAATCATTCAGTGGGCGAAAAGATCTTGAAGTTACTAGGAAGTCTTCTGTGCTATGTGTAAAGCTTCTGTTACTTATTGGTTATGGGCTTTTGAACTGTTTCTCTTCTATTTTCTGCCTTTTTCATTGGACCTGCTGCTTGAGACTGTGAAAGTGGTATTTCTAACAGATCAGGAGATCATTTTGGGTTGGTTTGGGGCTAAAAGTCTGCAGATTTGTATTGATGGAAAGATGTCTACTTCACCTGAAGCCATACTGTTCCCTGTTGTATGATGACTGAGCTTGCATATGCTTCTCTAGATTGTGCGACATGGTGGCAGCCTGGGCTTGGGGCTGGCTGCCATGGGGACGGCACGTCAAGATGTGTACGATCTGCTGAAAACAAATCTATACCAGGATGATGCAGTGACAGGTAAATGCTCTGCTTTCAAAGCAAATAACTATCTGAGGCCTTATCAGGCACCTGGAGGTTTTTGTTGTGGTTTTTTTCCCCAGGTTTTCTGTTAGCAGCATAGATTGTTTCTAGCTGTGTTTTATTTGCTGAGCTTCTCCTGATCATTATGGTTCTTTAGTTGTGTCAGTAATGTTCAGAGGTCCTGTCATGACTGGCACTGTACCAAGTTTTGATAAGACTAGGTCTTTAAACAACCCCTTATTTTGCTCTGTTCTTTTCTTTGTCATGTGCTTTTTATTTAGTGTGGCTGACCTCCAGAGCCATGTGCTTTTTTGAGCTGAGAGATAGGCTTGGAGAAGCTTGTGGGAGCCACTGCTGCATTGGTAGGAGCTCGTAGGAAATGATCTCAGCAGCTCTTGGCCCAAGGAAGTGATAATTGAACTTGGTAGAGAAAAGCACTAAATTGTGGTTACAAGCACATTTGGCCGTGAATAATGGAGTTGCTGGGCATGGTGACGTCCAGAAGTGATCTATTGGCCTACATCTGGCATGATTCTCTAGATACAGTATTTACTACTTTTGGGAACAGAGTCGAGTTGACTTTTTTGCTTGTCTGTGCTTTTCAGGTGAGGCAGCTGGCTTGGCACTGGGGTTGGTTATGTTGGGATCTAAAAATGCCCAGGCTATTGAGGACATGGTTGGCTACGCACAGGAAACCCAGCATGAAAAGATCCTGCGAGGCCTTGCAGTTGGAATTGCTCTGGTCATGTATGGGAGGATGGAGGAGGCAGATGCTCTCATTGAGAGTCTCTGCAGAGATAAGGTAAATTGAGCTGTGACTTAATCCCTGACTCTTGTGTTACGTGGCTGACCTTTCTGTCTGTTTTTGGATCTCCAGCTATGGTGGGTTGGCTGTTTTGAACCAGAGAAGTTCTTACATAACTCTGAAGTGGGACTGTTTCACAAATACGAATCAAAAATGCAAGAACAACAGTGCTTAGTTGTGTATTTCTTTAGCCTTACACTTGGTCTTCGTAGTCATGTGAGCAGCAACAGGGACTAGAACAGAGCATAGTGTTTAAAACCAGATGAGGCTTGCTGTAGGTGGATCATCTCTAGGCTCTAGTCGTGGTCACAGCAGATAGCAAGTAAGAAGCAGAATGACACCTCTGCCCTATATCTTTGGCAGCCTGCAGCATAGCAACAGTGTCCCCCTGAAATTGGTAATGACAACCCTGCTTTGGTGGTTGTCCTGTTACTTGTCCCAAATAAACGATTAAGCAGTGAGGCTGACCTGTGACCTGTTTGCAGATTCAAGACACAAGTGTGGAACAAATTTAAAGCTAGAATTACTGAATCACTGTTTGGATGGATGTTAAATATTGATGATTTCTCTTCCAGGATCCTATTCTCCGTCGTTCTGGCATGTACACTGTGGCTATGGCATACTGTGGCTCAGGGAACAACAAGGCTATCAGGCGCCTACTGCATGTGGCTGTGAGTACTGTGGCCTTAGGAGCACATAGAAATTTGTGGTGAGGAAGCAAGCACGTCATTTTGCCGGGCTTTGTGTCTGCAGTGTTAATATTCTGGTCCAAATCAGAGATTGTGAAGTGAAGAAAGCTTTTCTTAGTATTATGAATAGAACTAACAGGCCCTTCCGACATTAGGGTAAGTAGACTTTCAGACTTTCAACCTGGTATCACAGAAAAGGACCCTATTAAAAATTAAAATGTGAACCTTAACTACCTGGGTAACAGGTTTGCAGTGAGTAGTCTGTGTAATGATGGGCTGGAGAAAAAATAAATTAAGCTCTAAAGGATGAGGTCTGTCTGGTCAGTGTGTGAACACAAGTGAGGCTGTTTGGGCTAAGGCTGAACATGGTTTTAACTAACTTTCTCTATAATCCTGTCTTCTTGATTAACTGACACCTAGCCTGAAACATTGCAGAGTCGTCAAGTGCTTTAACTATATTCTTCTGAATGTCCTGTTTGCCTTTTTGTAGGTGAGTGATGTGAATGATGATGTGAGGCGGGCAGCTGTGGAGTCACTTGGTTTCATTCTGTTCAGGTAAGGTGTCTTCCTTGGTCACTGCTGCAGCCTTCAAATTAATGTCTGTTACTTTTTCAGAAAATGAGTATGCTACTGCTTTCGCAAAGTGACTGAACTGCTAATTGAACAGATTTTGAAAAGTTAAAAAACTGAGAGATTGGTTTAGAATTAGAAGCCTTCCTTAATTTTCAGCAGATGTTTAATGAGTCTTTCTGTTGGTTTCCGGACTTGTGGCTTAATTGTCTGAACAGAGCTAGAAGAAGTTGACAAATAGAATGAAAAATTAATATTTGTAGGATTGAGAGTTAATTAAAAATTAAATATATTGTGCTTGTGCCAAGCCTCTTAAGGGCAGCAGTACTCAGGCATGATACACCTGTCTAATGGCTGTGTAAAATGTTGTGACTTGGATTAAAAAAAAAGACTGAAGGAGGATCTTGAAATAATCTTTGTTTCTTAAGTATCCACTGTTAAACCCTGAGAAGTTACTGGGCTTACATTGTAACAGGAGTTAATCACAAGACCCTCACAATGTTTCCTTTGGGTGTCTAAAGTGAAACCTATGGCTGAAATGATATTTTGTAGTGCCCCACAGTTCCTTGGCTAAGGGATGTTTGTGGTGGTTTTTTTCTTTTTAATTAGGTTGGGGCTTTAGAAGGCTCCCCAAGGACTACACCTGCATCTGTTAATACAATAATCTGTGTAATCTAAGCACTGAGCCAAACTGCAGCCTTTGCGTGTGGCTGAGAGAGGAGCTGGTGCATACTTGGGTCCATAACTGTAATTTAAAAATCGTTGTTCACATCTTCTTTGGGTTGGTAGCTGTCCTTAAAAGCAGGATGAGAGGTTCTTAAAGATGGTGTTAAAACTTGGGTTACTGATATGAGTGGTCAGCTCTTCTGTAACCGAGTTGTTCCCCACGTGAAAGTGACTCTGTGCTGTTCCACTCTATCTGAAGGATAATTGAATGTGGTTTGCAAAGAGGACAGATTCTCACGGTGGGCAGCAGGCGTCTCCCAAGTGCTTCTGCTCTGTTACTTCCAAGCAGCACAGCTTGTTCCTTGCTGCATGGGGAGGGATCTGTGCCTCTCCTGAAGCCAAGGGGTCTGTTTAACTGACTTCTGTATATGTATACATAACAAAAATTCCATGCACGCCTTCCATAGTTACAGGCATCTTTTTTCAAAACAGGTTGTGACAAAGCCCTTTTGTCTCAGATTTCAGTGTAATTTTTCTTTTCAACAAATGCAAAACACAATTGCACATGAATAGCTCCTACCAAAATGAGAAACTTTCAAGGCTCTGAGCTAAACCATTTACCATGTGCTGGCATCTTGCTGGAGCAGCATAGTTCAGGGCTTGTTTTCTCCATGTCCAGCAATGAGGAAATGAGTGACACCATCTTGGACTCTTTCACCTGCTGTGCAGTGGTTCAGATGTTATCCTGCCTCTTCCCTTCCCTTTCTGGAGACTTGCAGTCCAGAACCTACTTGTGCAATAAGGAGGAGCATTTCTTTGTAAATTCCAGTGTCCACCTTACTTGGTATACCAATCAAGGACTAAAACTTCTTAGCTGATTATCACTGGCTTCTGGAGGCAAAAGGTTTGTGTTAGGCTGTGGTAGTTGCCAGCACTTTTCACTTGATAACTAGTTGTGTGCTCTGGCCTAGCTCAACAATGCTGATGTACAGAGACACAAAGACCAAGTGGGCTGTGAGTTTGTCAGATTTCACGGCTAAAATGACATTTCTTAGGACTGTTGTTTGTTGGTCTAACTGGATTTACTTGTAAAGGCCACTAACACAGCATTGAATACTGGCAAGAGTCAGTGATTTGTCAGCTGCTGGGTATACAGAGCTTTTGAATGAAGTGTTTTGTGATGGGAGGTGGGCAGGTCTGGGACACAGTGGGCTAAACCCCAGAAATTAATCTCCTCTGAAATGAAGGAAACATGACTGAAGGTCCTATGAGAAGAGTTCTCATTGAATTCTTTGTATGTGGTTCCAGAAAGGGAACTGTGAAGTCAGGATTGAAATAAGAGAATACATTTGTTTAATGCAGTCTATGTTTTTCTTGGGGAGTTCATGGCATTCATGTAAGGTTGAATATGCTGGAGGTGTGAGTTTGTCTGCTGGATTGTACACTTTAGCAGGAGTATGCTCAGACTTGTGCTTCTGTCTGTTCCTCCTATAGGAATAGTAAAATCCAAATAAGGATGGAGGTTACAGTCAGAGGATGGTAATTTCCTTAAAAGCACCATTGTTTGAACATGACAGAACTATAACCCACAAACTCAAGTTGTGTCATAAATATCCAGTTTGTTTTCTCCTGTTGTTACAACTATCTGTGAATAAATGTTCTTTTTCTTGGATTTGAACTAAAAGTGTCATAAACGTCACAAAACTGCTAATTTTAGGTAATGCATCTGCATAGCAGAACATTCTGTAAGGCTTTGCTGTCCTTGTTTTCCTCTGTGAGTCTTCCTTGCTATCACATACATACAACCCTGCATACACTCACTGAAGAGCACATCTTGACTTTTATAGCTGGTTAATGAAAACAGCACAGTATCAAAGTAAAATGTGATAGAACATCATGTAATAAAACATGACATTTAATTTTTAGACCAATAACATTTTGCTTGAATTTGAAGATTACCGCTTTTATATTTTTTTAAGCATGGAAATTCTTTTTTTTTTTTTAATTGCTCTTTTGAACATTGCAAAAATCTACAAAAGAATATATGTGCCTTTTTTCATTATTCAGGATTCATGAATCAAGGTTTAGATAGAATGTTCTAGTCTTAAGTTCTTAAGTTTTACCTAAGAATTGCAAGATTAAATTTTCCAGTGTGTTATGAAAGATACTAAATCACCCAGTTATTATCCCCCAAGGGATTGGGGGAGCAGGGGTTAGTGCTCCTGTAACAGTTTCACTCTGGGATGTTGGATGCACACTCGCCTGGCTGTGGGAATGTCTGCAGCCAAGCCCCCCAAGGGAGCAGAGTAGTAGCAATCATACTGCTTGAGTGCAGAATACACTGCAGGTCCTATTCATATAGCACAAAACTTCCTTGTCCTGTTCTTGGGCTCCCCAAAGCTTTCCAGGGGACCCTGTACGTAGAACTGAACCTTGATCAGCGGTGTTGCTGCTGTTAATTCTGGTTTTGCTGACTGTTAAAAGCAGTCCACAGGTTCAGACAGGGGATGGAAAGCACAGCCTGCTGGCTATAGGGCTTGGTGTGGCTGTTTTCCCCTCTTGGCTTAGTGCTGTACAAAAATTAGGCACTAGTTAAGTATTTTGGAGCAGATCATTTTCATGCCACTACATTAAATGATAAGAAAATGCTCCTGTGCAAGAGAATTGTTTCAAAACTGCCTTCTCTTTTCTCCCTTTTCCCATCTAAAAAAACCAGTCAAAATTATGTGTGGTGCAAAAACCTGAGATTTACATCTTCTCTCTTTCTAAAAATGGCCACCTCTTACAGGAGGCACTTCTAAGTAAAATGTTGATTGTAAAGTGTTACAGAGGCATGAATAAAGCTTGGGATGTTTGGAGCTTGCAGTGTGGGTGCAGATACAGAAGCTGTATTGTGAAATAGGAAGAAGAGAAATGATGTGTTGACTTGGCTACTGTAAGGTGTCTCTGTTTTCCCAGTCCTGATCCTTTTGCCAGTGATCACAGATAGCAAACTTACCTTATTGTTGATGTTTATATACTGGTGGTTCTTTATGCTGAAGTGGCTTATGAAATATTTATGACTGTTGGAAAACAGCATTTAAGGCGCTTGTGATTTCTGGTCAGCTTTTTTTAAAGACTATTATGATGAGATGGAAAACATGATAAATTTAAAGTGTTTTACTTTATAAAAATGGAAAGACTTTATTTTAATCATCATTTTTACCACTTTAGATGATGAATTGATCTTTGTTGGTATTGCAGAGTGAGATGTGATTGGATTATGTAGTCAGCCTTATTTTTATATTGTTAGAGCAGTGCCGCAGGGTATCTAAACACTTTATTTTATATACAAAATAAGGAGGTGGATGTTTTATGGATAGAATAAATCTGGTTAGGGAGAAAGCTTCAATGTGGGATGCAGCAGTGCTTGCAAGCATGAACTAAAAAGGTTTAATGCTCTCATAGCAGTTGTTACATCCAGGGGAATGGGAGTCAGCGGGAAGTGGGACTTGAGTTGTAGGATGCTGTTTTTGTCTTCATGCAATACTGTTGGGAAAAGGCTGAGGGCAGGACAGGGAACAGTGCAGCCTCTAGAGAGTCCCAAAAGGAAGATGTAGTCTCAGCTGATAAGTGTAGGCTACCCAAACATGAAGAACTCTGCATGGCTTCTGTTCAGTTTGTCATTTTAGGGTGATGCAAGTGAAATAGTAATGTTTCCTGCTTTTGTATTCTTTGTGTTTTCATAGCCTTTGGTATTTTAAGGCTATGTATTTGTTTTAAGGCAAACAGATCAGATACTTGGATTTTATTCCAGGAAGGCTCAGACAGTTTGTTTCCTTAACATCCTCTAGCCTACCTTTATCCAGAAGGCAGATGGCAGATGATCTGGGTAATTGAGTATGAGGACAGTCACTCTAATGAGATCTGCGCTAGTGACTTTTTCAATGTTTTAACTGTGAAGAGGAATTTAGTGAAACATATCTGCTTGTTACTTGTTGCATAGGAAAGATTAAAAGGGTTTTGTTTACAATCCAATACATTATATCTTTGTCTCACTCAGTCTTCCTGGGAGAGGAGAGTGAAGGTACCTTTCAAAGAAATAGTAGCAGAAGTCTTACTATAATCAGGAGAAGCCTTAGACTTTCACTGAAGTTGTACAGGGTTTAGTGAATTCGAAAATGAGTTGCCATTATCTGTGTAGAGCTTTTGTAAAGAGGATCCTTTAGGGAGTAAAAAGCTCTTCATTTTTAAGAGCATGGTGTTGTTTTTCAGAGGTTGGAAAGGACCTGAATACCTGGATGCAAGGAATCGTAGCTGTGGCTTGACAAATAGGATTGACATGAATTATAAAAAATAAGAGTAAAAATGGACACATCTTTCCTATTTTTGTACATAGATTCCCATTGCAAAATGAAAGGGCTTCTTCTCCTCTGCAGGGCAAAAGTCTTCCTTTTCCACTGGAGAAAACATTGTTTCTCATGGGAATGGAACTGATAGTAAACACCACGTTGTTATACCAAGGCAAAATTATGGAAGTTACTTCTCTCCTGACTGTTGTTTCTGCCATGTTAATGGTTGCCTAGAGAGCCGAAGGGGAAGCGAAACAAAGAAGGGCTTCTGAGCAGTTGTACATAGGCATCTTTTTCAATATGAAGAAAAAATCTAGTGCTTCATGGTAATATTAAGTTAGTGCTGAGAACTGGCCAGAATTCTGGGACTCCTGGCTCCAGCTTGCAAGGCAAAAAGCCAGAAGAGCTCTGGCAAATGTTCTGCCTCATTGGGCTCCAGTGTCCCAGGTTGGTGAGTGTGCCTTTACCAGGTTTACTGTGCTTACATTGGTTTACTTTTTAAGTCTGATGTTACATACAGCAGCCTAGAAAAAGATTTAGGGGAATAATGCTTTTGTTTTCCTATACCAGCTTGCAGTGATGTGGATTTTTCCACAGTATGAAAACAGTGTAGAAAAGCAACACTTTCTGTGAAGCACTATAAAAAAATTCTGTGTGCCTCTTGTGTGCACAGCACCAGTTTATAGCATCAGCCTCTCTACTCAGTGCCTTCTGTTTAACTCTTGATTTTAACTGTATTTGCATTTGAAAATTGATACTAGTACAGCCTAGTGTAATATAGTTAGGAATATAACTATATTTTATACTTGTAGGATACAAGATAACTGAATAATACATTTTTCTAGCTGCCTGTAAGTTTCTTGATAGCTAAAGGCTTGCAGCTTACAGAACCTCAGGTGGTTTAGGACTGGCTTTACAAAAAGCATTCTATATCACATCACTATAGCTGGGATTAGCTGAATTTCTTGCTTCTCGGTTTCTCAGAGTGACTTAAAGGTTGGGACTTTGGTTGATTTTTCTGGTTTTGTCTGTTTTGTGTGGGTTTTGTTGTTGTTTTGTTTCATTTTTTGTAAGGTAATCCCTTTATTTGCATTTCAAGACACTTATTCTATTAGGCTTTGAACTCCATTATTTTCTTCTCTGCAAGACTGCTGAGTCCTTATGTCCATGTCTGTGCTGTAATTTTTAATTAGATAGGCAGACAGAGCACTGACTAAATATCTCCTAATGTATTTTAAATAATTAAACAACTAAACAACCACCATACTTGTCCATTGTTCTTCTAAAGTGTTCTTCCCATAGTGCTTGGATGTTATGGATCAGCTTTGACTTTTATCTTGCTTTTTGGTAGTTTAAAAAGAAATTAAATATGCCAGGTAAAGGTCTTTGTCATAATGAAAAAAGTTGAACTAGGTAACTCTTAAGTTATTATTTTATGGAGATTTTATTATTTTATGTGCAGAGACTATAGAGCTGGCCAGGTGGCTGATTTGGTGTGGGTCAGATTCTGAAAGAATTGGGAATGTTTTGCTCCAGAGAAAGGAATCCCTCTATTTTTGTTTTGTGTGTTAAATGGGAAGTGCATGACCCCTTCCTTCTGTAAAAATGTCTTGTGTTCTACAGCCAAGTGACTGCAAAGCTTTATCAGTTATTATTTATGCTGCTATCTTTATGAAAAAGGTGGTAAAATATTATAATGCTATGAAAATACTCTCACTTTGCAGACAGCATATAAAAATATATTTTATAAATTTGTGTTACCTAAAGACAATGCTCAGGATATAGTCCTGAGTCTCCTGTCATGCCTGTTGATAGCTGACGAGCAGTGTTGTCCTTAGTAACCATACAACAAACTGGTGCTTTCTTACAGGAGCTTGCAGTGACTCTCTCCTCATGTCTTACTAATGAAGGTGATGTCTTTGTTCAGATCTTGTTCTTGTAGATACAGTTGCTAAAACAAGAGCTCTGCTGTTCATGTTTTTTTATTTCATAGTTCTGCATCTTCATCTTTTTTCTTGCTCTGTCCTGCTTTCCAAGGCTGTTACCTGAATTCTCAGCTTTTTTGCTTTGTAAGTGGACAAGCAATGAGCAATGTCTTCTTACACTTAGCATGCTAAGTGGAATGTTTTCCACTTGGAAAGTGGAAGCATGGAATGTGCATGCTTTCTTGCTGGTATGTTTCTGTCCATGGAGAAATTTTCTTTCCCTGTAGGAAGACTGGACTTTTGGTTAGTCACTAGTCCTTTAGATTGAGGTTTCTTGTTGCTGACTGAACTCAGTAACTGGAACATGCTGAGCTTCTGTTTACAGTTACTAAAATTCAGAAACCTGCATATTGGCTTGAGAAAATACATCTCTGTTGGGTGAGACTTTTTCAAGGACTATTTCCTGTTGGTGGAGGTCTAAGTACTGATTACAAAGAGGCCTTGGAATCTTTCTTTGTGGGACATTTAGGGCAAATTACTTCTTGAGTAAGACAGATTGCAGACTTGACAGCTGTACAAGAACAGGATCAGACAGAAAAGAACTAAGTTACCTCTCAGTTTTTCTAGATGCTCTGAACCAGCTGTGATGTTTCTGATGGAAAGGGAAAATTTAAATTGTGGCTGAAAGTAGATGATTGCTGCCTGCTGTATGAACATTTTTTTGTTTAATTAATATGGATTTTCAAAGATGACTGCTTCTTGCTTTCTGACTGCTGGGCAATAACCCCTCAGGAATGGTGTTTGCCTTTTGGTGTTACTCCTTGTGAATGCCAGTTCCTGCATTGCAAGAGATGCTTTTAAGTTTTTTTGCTGTGATCACTCTGTGCATGGGTGTGATTGCACCTTCACCTGGTTCCAGAGCTCTGGGTTAAATAAGGCACTGCTCTGGGATGATTTCAGTGACATAAATGGAAGTTTTTAGGGGGCTTGGGGTTTTTTTTATTCCTATTCCCTTCCTGTTTGAGCTTTGAAGTAATCCAGGTCTTATTTAAAAGCATTTGATTCTCAAATATTTTTTAGTGTAGATGTCTTTCACAGCTATTGCAGTCCATCCATTCTGACTTTTAACTACAGAATCCTCTTAAACAAATTTTGGTTAAGGGAAGAGGAAGGAGAGCTGTTAGAATTTGCTCTGATTTAAGTGGCTAGTGATTATCACCAAAAAGGGGAGGAAGGAGACAACTTACTGCAACTTACCACAGATGTATTTTTAATGCTTTCTCTTGAAACTCTTTGGCAGTTGTTATAGTAAGCTCTGTTTTGAGCTTGCATATGTTTTAAATTAAATATAGATAGATAAATCTTGGAAGGACATGTTATCTTTAGTACTTTCTGTTCTGCAGATGAAAAAATCCTAAGCCCTTTGCTGTACATAATTTTAGTGTAACTGAAGAATGCTGAAAACATTAAAAATGAAAACAAAGCCCAAGCTGAAAATTTTACTGTAAATGGAAACTATGGAAGAAATGGTGATCTGGGTGCTTGCTGTAAGAACTCCAGTACTTTGGGGAAATACAGTTTCCTTTCCCAAAGAGTCTGGAGCTGTTGGAAGTTTCTAATTTCCCAAATGTCAGACTCTGATAGCTGTTATGGATTGTGAGGACCGATTCTTTCTGTTAATTTTGTGCTCGTATGGAAGTCTTGAGCATGTTTGAGAGAGTGTAAATTGGGACCTGTAATCGGCCATTAGTCCAATTAAATAATTTTGAGTTAAGATAAACAGTGAATATGTGCAGGTGTAGGCAGTACTGTTGTCTCTGCTGTCTCTTAAATATTTGCTCTTGTTTTCATGTGAAGTGGCTGTTCTATCTGTGATTTCTCTACTTTCTGTGAACTACATTGGATGAGGGGAGGCTTTCACTGAAGTTCCCATGGTCATTAAAAAGGAAGCTTGTTCATATATATTACAGGGATGTTCCAGGCTTTGTGTATCCTGTTTTACTTATGATCATTGATTGTGTATTGTGCTATTTTGATTAAATAATTCATTTTCTTAGTATGAAAAGAAAAAAGGGCAGTTTTCTTTGAATAATCTGGCAACACTGGTCTTATGAGTATGTGAATGTAATGAAGTGAAATTCAGGTGGGTGAGATATTCTGCCCACCCCTACAGGAAAGACATCATTTCCATACATGGAATTTTTAATCATGCCTTATGGAATGGGCATGTACATTGGTCTCTGGAGCGAGTGATTCTGCTTGTGATTTACACACCCTCGGAGAGCAAGGAAAGCTCCTATGTGGGTACACAGTCTCAGCAGAGGAATGTGTCTGTAGGAGGGAAAGCAGTGAGCTTGTGTGCTGGTTCGTTTACAGAGATTTAAATTAAAACCAATGAGCTTATATCCCTCTGCTGCTTCCACTGTAGAGCATCAACCTACAAAGTTTTGTCTTCTTGCCAGAGTAAATTTTAGAGTAGTGTTTGTACAGAAATGCTTTTCTTATAAAGATGTGCTTTGAAGAGACTGAAGGTGATGAGAACTGAAGTCAGATACTTAAAATGATTTAGCTTTTATTTATTTCCCTCTTCCTTAGGCTACAGTTCTGCACGAGTCATTTGTCATGGAATGAAGTTGTATGCCACCATGGGGTTGGGGTTAAAGTAGAGGAGACTTTGAAGGAGAGGAATTAATATAAATTTATAAGATATTGCTTGCTTAAATAACAGAAAACAACAGTATTTATACCCTCTTACAGCACAGTTATCTGGAATAATACATACAGTACTGCTGTATGGACATGGCTGCCATTCCACTATACATAGCTGACTTGTTCTTCTGTTTTATCAACCTCGTTCTCGGTGAGCAGCAACGTATCCAGCAGAACGGCCGATGATGCTTGGATGGGTGAGCTCCTCAGCCTCATTGGGCTCTGGTACATAATGGGGTTAATCCCATTTCTCATCCCATTCATGACAAAGAGCTTGGAATTTTCTGCCACAGAGCTTCTGAAGGAGATCCTGCTGGAGCGCTGCCGAAGGGCCTTGATATGCTTTGTGGTCTGATAGTTGCAAGTGATGTACCTGCTGAAAGCCTCCCTAAATGTTTTGTTGAAGAGTGTATATACAAGAGGGTTCACTCCTGAGGATACATACCCTATCCAAACAAATATCTCCAAAAGCTTTTGAAAAACCTCCTGGTTGCAGGAGTTGCACAGAACTGAGCTGATGTTTGTTATGAAGAATGGGCACCACATCAACAAGAAAAGAAAAAATACAATCCCCAGAACTTTTGACGCCCTTTGTTCATTGGTTATCGTTTGCATGGACTTCCTCCCGATGGTGGATGTCCTGCAGATAGGCATGTCACTGGACAAAGTCTGGTCCTTTCTGGAGCCATTTAGCATGGCCACCTTTTCTGGTGAGGAGGCAGGTGTTGTGTCACGCTGAAAGACTGTGGACACTGTTGACCAGGTGAAGCGCTGGGGCGGCTTGTTGATCAAATAGGCCTTTTTGCGCAGCACTTGGATTGTCAGGAAATAAGTGACGATCATGATAGCGAGGGGAATGAAGAAGGAAGCCACTGATCCGTACAGAATGAAGTCATGAAAACGATCAGGCATCAGTGCACACGTGATGTTTTTAGAGTTGCCATTTCCATCCTCAATGCCTCTGATAGGGATCGGAATTGCAATGCCTGCAGGAAAAAAAACAAGTGCTTCAGCAAAGGGTAATCGCTTGCAATCGCTTCACTGGGCCTGAAGCCTCAGGGTTTCTAAAGGAAGGTAATTCCTGAGCTCTGGAGCACGCATGGGGTGACGGACACAATGTGAGTTGTTGAGAGCATCACGTGGCTAATTGGGCAAACAGTACTTTGTAAGACTTGGCAAGCTGAGCTTTAACAGAGTGCCCTTTCTAAGGAGATTGGGCCTAACCCATAGTGATTGAGGAAGCAGTATAAAGTTGCCAACTTTTCAAGTGTAAAACACATGAATTGCTTTGACTCTGGTTGTTAGAATTAGCATGGCTTTTCCTCCAGTGAAATGTGTTTCCCTAATGCCATCTGCCCTTTTTTTTTCTCTTCCCCAGGGTAACCTTTGCACTTTTTGAGGGGCAGTTTTGTAAATACCTAAGTCTTGTCTTTCCCTCTTCTATTAACCACATCAAGTGACTGGACACAGCTGATTTTTTTCACCCTGCTTGACTCTTCCATATATACAAGTAGCTAAATAGTTGCCAGAATTATGCAGTGTGTGTTTGAGATGGATTTGTTGTTTAAAGTCTCCTGCATATTTAGGAGTGTTTAAATGAGGCTGGCTAGCTCTGTAATTCACCACTCGTTTAAAAAAAATGTTAGCAGTCTTGTCTTTTAAATGAATTTTTTATAACCACTAAATTACAGTCAGGACTTCATTTGCCAGCAGTCTGACATTACAACAAAAACAACAGGTTCCTTGCTGTCTGGTGAAGGTGATTTGTGCTGTTTTCTGATACCACTTAATGAGATACAGGGATTTACTGTATTCCTCTGCTACTCTGCCTACAAGTTGGTTGAAAGCAGCAAGAGCAAAATGGGTTACCCTTCAGCAACTCGACCCCTTTTGTAATTAGAAGCGCACCTTCAGTTACAACAAGCATTTAAAATGAAGATTGAATCGAATTAACCTTTGATTTGGAGAACCTGGCTCAGCTGCAGAGTAGTCTTATATTAGATAGAAAGAAATTGAAAAGTACAGTGCTGGTTAATGGCAATAAATCACACATTAAAAGGTCAACTTTTAAGTGTCTTATCATGCTAAGTTTTTTTTTTTGGGGGGTGGGGGTGGTGATAGAATAGAGGTAGCATCTTTTCTCCTATCATCACAGCTCTTCCAAAATTTTTTTGAAGTTGGAAATCCGGGGTTTAGGCGCATTTGCTTCAGCCAAGAAGGTGGATGTACCCATTCTCCTATGCATAATGGTCTTAATAATGCAGAATAATTTTGTTTGGTCTTGCACACAATGCATACAGCACTATGGCTATCTGCAGCATGTATTAAGTTATTTGCATTAAATGTTTTCCTTTCCTTAGCTCATTTAACAGATTTATTTTTTTAAGCATTAAAGACAGCTGAGGTGCCACATGCACATCACAGAGATACTGATATCATAGAAGTTTGTATGTTGGTATCCTTTATATAAACTGTTCAGGGTTTGTTGTTTTGGTTGGGGGTTTTTTGGTTATATATTAGCCTTTCTATGTGCTGTCTTAGCCTTCAGTGTTAGCCTGGATGTTACCAGCCACTCATTTGTTTCTTTGCTATAAGTAATTAACTTTTTTATACTTCCTTCATGCAGCACAGAATTTACCAATATCTACTGAAGGCTTAAAATTGTGTTTGGGACAAAATATAGCACCACAGGAACATGAAATCTTGCTTTCCCAGGAGACATACTATGCATGCAGATACTGTCTTCTGATTTTTGAACTTTTAGGAGCATGAAGAAGAGTGATGATTATCAGTCTGACTCAATCCTTGGCCTTTCTAGTGGGCCTAATAAGGAGCAGTGGTTCGTGCAGATTTTTATGGTGTAGCTATGTATGATCCAAGAGGTGGACTTCAGCCAGCCTGAGTGTTACGGTCTTCCAATCAATAGTACTTGGCCAAATTTTCCATTTTCCCCACCTGTCACCTATTGTTTTGGACATAAAAAGCTTCTGTATTCCTTTTCTAGTCTCCAGGTCTCACATACCTATTGAAATGAGCCAAACCACGATGATTTTGATGATTGTTGTAGCCCATGAATTGTACTGACTGGCCTGGATTGGCTTTTTTATCGCAATGTAGCGGTCTAGTGAGATGGCACAGAGGTGCATGATGGAAGCTGTGGAAAAGAGGACATCAAGGAACAGCCACATAGGACACAAGGCAGTTGGTAAAGGCCAGGTATTGTCTGAAAGAGAACAAAAAATTCATTAGAATTTAAGCTTTTTGAGAACTTTCAGTGTGTGATTTTATTGTGGTGCCAGTATCTTTGAGAAATCCATAGTACTACAGGAGCTGAGCTTTGCCACTGCCTCAGATGGGTTCTGTTTTACATTTTAGTTAGCTCCTAACCACCATGGTTGCTGCCATCACATTGATCAGGCTATTTGTGTACTGTAAACCTTACCCTGTCTTTTTGTCCTTTTGTGGCAAGGACTCTGGATTAAAAAGTTATAAAAAATGGACCATGGCTGTTTGGTTCTTGCAAGCCTGCTGTTAAATGATTATTTTCAGCTGTTTCTCCTTGATAGTACTATGATTCAAGGTTATATTAAATGGAGGAGATAATGGGTCATAACCAAAGTATTAGTTTGTCATTGTAGAACCACTGTTGAATCTTAGGAGTGATTTTGAAGAATCTCGTTCACACATCTTTAAAATGAGTTTGCTGCATCATTTGGCCAGATACAGTTGAGCACTAATGTGACATAGGGCTGTTCTGTCTCAGTAAGGATTTTATAAAAATTGAAAATTTTTATGCATGACCTTTTTATTTTTGGTCTGTTTCCCCAGGAGCAATGGCTTGGATTTTAATTCTGGCATCCTGTTTCTTAGAGTAGTTACCTGTCCTTAATGTTAATCTTTATAGCAAACATAGGGCCTGTCAACTGCACTGTATCCAAGATGAAGGTTTTGTAGTGTTCAGATTTCCAAAAGGCTTGTATTTTTGGGAGCTGTGTCTCCCTTATCAATGTCTACAATACCAAATGAACATTAATGGAACTCTGATTATTTTTTTCTAACTGGTGTATTTTCACTCAGAAGTAGCTTGTACTATAATCCAGTATAAGCAGTGTTCAGTTTGAGGTGCACTTAAGTGTTGTGTGTCTATAAGGATGTTCTGTAGTCTCGGGGAAGAATGTGTGAATGAGGAAGATTTTTCTGTTTCTAATGGTAGAAGTCGATCTACTAAATGTATTTTCCTCCCTTGTAAAATTCAGCTGTGCTCTGTCAGTAGGTACATTAATGGTATTGCCAGGGAGATCTGTTCTTTGTTGAGTGACGATTAGGGGGAAAAAGACGTTTCTAATAAATCAGATTGGTTTTAATTTCCTTCGTCAGCATAAATAGACCTGCATGCTGAGAGTGCCAAATGAGCTGGACTTTTGTAATGTCCAGTCTTATCAATGTGGTAACATTGCAGTCATTTGAGATTAAAACATTTTTTCATAACATGACTGAGAGATGGAAATGATAATGGTGCAGCTTTGACTTGAATTGTAAACTGCAGAGGATGGAAAATTTTATGAAGACAAACACAGCAAGTACTTGTCTGCACTCTTACCTATGCTGGGAAACCTTCCGTGTTAAACAAAGAGAACGGATGGATGGAGCCCTGAACTGAACTTCAGCCATCCCCAAAGCAGAGGACTCCAGGTGAGGATATGATGTAGGCAGTGAGGCAGAAGGAATAGAGGCAGTCTGTTTTCAATTTATTAACCAGTAAATTTTAGTATCTACCATAATTATTTCCTAAAATAGGTTCTATGGTTGAAATTATGCTTCAAAAAAATTAGTCTGTCAGGCAGGTATGAAAAAGTTGTAATTAGTAGATTATGAAACATTTACTCATCTTTAATTTTCGTGCCTAGACTTTTAGCTGGCAGCAAGGTATGGTGCATTACTGAAATGGATCAGAAAAACCAAAATGTATTGTGGCTCATGTAACCAGCTGTAATTAAAAAAAGATATAGTAAAAGAAGTAACTGATTTGATGGGCTTGAAATGTTTTTGCTCAGTCCAGAAAACTGACAGCTTCTTTTGACTTCATGATGAAGGATTAGTTCAGATAAAACTTGAACAATAGAAAGTGTGTTCTACAACTTAAAGGATGGCAGATAACACAGCTGGATTTCAAGTGAGCAGCTAATACTTCTTTTGGATAGTACTCACATGCCATTCCCTGGATTATAACTGCTTTGCGTCCTGGAGAACCCTAGTGTAAAAAGTCTTTCCTTTTTTAGTTAATTTACTGTTGGCAGAAGAAAATATTTTGCAACAAAAGGCCCTTTTGCTTCTTTGAAATAAAGATACATTTAAACAGCGGCCTGATACAAAGCAATCTTGTACATTTTTGAGTTGTAAGAGCTTTTGTGAGTTGACAAGTGCAACTGAACAGAGAAAGCTTTATATTTTCTTTATTTTTGTCTAGCTTTGAACTGGGTGCAGAAGGCAGTAGGTTATCACATTCATGATTGTAGCATTATGTCCTGCTGCATTTGTGTGGAAGAGATGCTGGGTTTTGTCCAAACAAAATCAAAGTAAACTTTAAATGCAGTAACTGATAAGAACTGAATATGATGGTTATTATTTAAATGAAACAAATATCATGAAACTGATACTTTAAAGTCCAGAAGAGTCACACAGTTGTCTAGGATTCATTCTGTAGTGTATTCTGCTATAACTTGGTGACCTGACAAAGGTGCCTGACTGAAAATTTGTCTGGTTTCTCCAGCTGTCAGGTGGTATAAGTTAAAAAGAAATTCTTTCTTCCTACAAACCTTGCCTCGGGTCCTCCCAGCACTGCAGCAGTGCTGCTGTTGCAGATTTTGCTTATTTTGAGTCTAAACAAGACAGAGTACATGCTTTAAGTTTTGTCTTCAACCTTAAGAGAAGTAAAATGAGCTTTTACTGCAACTGTCTACCTTTGATTAATCTTTATTTAAGAAAAGCTTTATTTATAGGAAATACCTTGGAAATGTGTAATTCTTATAACAAAGTACAGTATAGAAGAGCTGCTCTTGCTGTAAGCCAAAATGGTTTTGGAAAGCTTAAGAGAAAGCACTGCTTGGGTACATGTCTAAGTATGATTGAGAGAAATCTTTAAATAGACTTGGAAACCATTTGTTCTTCTGCTGTAAGGGCCGCAGAATGTGTTACCTGTAAAGGGCTTTGTTGCTGTTATATAATGATGTTTTTGCTGAGATGGAAATGGATATTTTCAGTCACCAGCCCATTTAACCCTGAGTTTCAGTCTTCACACTGATGTGTGTGTCTGTAGCTGCATGTGGGGTGTTCACCCTCATGGCAGTACTTGGCTCTCTGGGCTGCCAAGGCCTGGTGTCTCCAGGCTGTTCTCTAGTTTTTTTTATTTAATCAAAGTTGTTTTTTTTTTTTAATTAGGCTTGCCTTCTGATAAATAAACCTTTGTTTTCTTACTTATCTTTAGATTTGAGATTTTGGAAGTAGTCCTTGATTAAAGTTTTCTCTGGCAGTTTGCACAGGCAAGAAGTGAAGATTTGTTGTGATTCATCATCACTAATGGGAGAAGATTAAGACTGGTGGTTTGTGATAGGTTAAGATAATGGTTTGCAGCCTAGGATGATCAGCATTACTTTCTGATTTTAAGTGGATGATTATCCAGAGTAGAGAATATATTTTAAAAGATAGTACATGGGTTGTCTTCAAGTAGGCCATTGCCCACCAAGCTATGGACATCAGACTTCTTCCTGCTGCAGGCTTTGCAAATGGGAGGATTACTCAAGTGTGTTTGCTAATTTCACAATCCAATGAATTTCAGTAGTTCTGAGTGTTAGAAATTTGGGTAACTGTTTTGAAAGCTAGATTTCAGAGAATGCAGTTATCTCTTAGTGGGCCCTCCTTGGCTTTTTTTAAGAAATGAGAAGAATTTAGTAAGCTATAAAAGCTACAAAATGTTTATGTATTCTGACACACACTCCTAAATCAAAATTGCTGTGTATGCTTGTACCAGAGTACATTTTGGTTGCTCTGCTGAGAAAAAATCATGTGCTGCTCATGGCATTACACCTGCAAATGAGTTTACAGATTCATTTATTTACTTACATTTAAAAGGGGCAGCTCTTTATTACAGAAGCAGTCCATTTCTGAAGATTTTTTGGTGAGTGTTCTGTCAGGGTGTGGAGCCAATGTCTGTAGCAGGTTTTGATTTTGAACACCCTGTGACACATTAGTTTGTACAGTCAGGATCTTAATGTGACTGCACTTCAGTTCACACCTTTTCCTCCAAATCTTCTCCGCATAATTAGATATCAATCCCAAATCGGAAGCATAATATTTGTACTCTGTATCTAGAAGCTGCACCCAGCTCTTTCATTATTATGGAAACATTCCTGTGTGGAAGTGCCAGAAGGCTGGATTTAGTTTGCTGTTTGGCTGTCAATGACTATTCTTTGTTCAAGTAGTTATCTGGCTAATGTAGCTTCAAGATTTAGACTTATGTATTTAAATGTCTGTTCTATATTCATTCCAGTAACTCCTCATGTTTTGCTCATTCTTTGAACTTCTATAAACACCTCAGCATCTTCTCTCAGTCAGTGAAGAGGCAAAGCAGTTTTTCTGGTTGGCTGCCAAAGAGAGTAGTTGTATGCAAGAAATTTCAGTTTTAACCACTGTTGTGTGGAAGGCGGGTTGTGGTCTTACTTAATTAATTATAGCTGAATTTACTACTTTCTGGTAAATTTCCTGCACCATGAAAGATGTTTTTGTTTGATTTTTGAATTAAGATTCCTAGCATGCTTTAAACTGTTGTAACCAGGGTTTAGCTGTGGATTAATTGCGAGATTAAGGAGCAATAGACTCTTTATGAAGTTATAAAGAAAAGATTTGTTAGTCTAGTAGAATGAAAATAATAAAAAAAAAAAAAACTCAAAACAGGAAAACTCCATCACTGCACAAAACCTACTCCACAAAATCCAGAATTTGCCTTCCCTTTATATTAGTTGCTAGTCAGTACTAGTACTTTTTATGGCTAGTGGTTTTTATTGTTGTTATTAATGAAGCCTTTGGTAGGAACTAAGCAGTTACAGCATCTGTGTGTAAGTATGGAGATGCATATCTGTTTCTTGCCTCCACACACACATGTGCACATACATGACATACCAATGTATTCTATAATTGACTAGTTTTTTGAGTTAGAAATCACTGTCTCAGTTACGTATTCAGTTTTCTTTCTACAAACTGTTGCTTGGAAAAAAAAGCCCTATTCTGTGATCTCAATGCTGAATTCTGACCTCCAGTTCACACTTCTGTATAGGGAGAAGTCTGTAACACACAGAAATTCACAAGGCATTTAATGAATAAACACATTTGTTAATAAAGTGATACCAGTTTTCTGCAGCAAACAGAAGCTACTGATGGCCTTTCTGAAATAAAGTTTATGATTGTGTTTGCTTGTTGCTCAGGCAACTTCTAGAGTCTAGCCTAGGAAAAGTGAAGTCCTGCAGCCCTTCATAATACCCAGTGGTATCTGTACCTTAAAGATAATTATATAAATCTTTAAGTTTATTGAAAGATCTGTATCATTGATTTTTTCCATTTATGAGATGAAAATAAACAATTTAAAGTGTATTCTTAGGAGTAAAAGAGACTTTCCCGTGGAGTTGCCTCTAATTAGTTGTCAGAAGCAGTATCTGAAATAAAGCTGGGCGTGAGAGACTGTGGAAAAATCCTGCTTGTTCTGTAAGGACTAATGAGACAGAAAATGTCACATCCAATGTTTGTTCATGTGAAAAAGGCCTATTTTATTTCATATGAAGCAGACTAAATGACAAATCTGTATCTCAAACATGAGGTACATGGATTGAGGCTTCCTTGGCTTACAGATGATTTAATTCTTTGTGATGCATTATGAACCTGTGGCTTTCCCCAGGTGGGAGAAAATCAGTTTCTCTGAAACCAGTACTGGTAAAGTTTGTTGTCTCTGATGGTGCCAGGGACCAATTCTGACTGACCATGTAAATATATGACTGCTCATGGAGTCAATACTCAGGTAAAATCAGGTGCACTAATCATAGGAAGTTCAAAAGCTGTTCAGTGTACTGAACAGATATCTAGCCTTGATTTCAAGTTCTTTAAGAGAATACTGCTTGCAATTGGTGTAATATAATACAATAAATACCAGCATTGTGCTGAGGTTGTTAAAAATTGTATTACACTGTACAAAATGTAATTCCCTGTGCTTCAGCTCCTATTTGAATATTTTTGAGTCTTGGATGTTTTTTGAATGGTTTGTTTCAAAGGAAAGAATATCCACATGGTTGTACTTCCCATAAAGACATTAAGCTGTATTAAGATGAGAGGGAGTGAAGATTTAGCAGCCCTGATCCAAGTGATTTTTAAAATTATAATGATGGAAAGCAAACAACTTTTCTGTTTAAATTAGACCTCCCAGAATTGTACCCCATATGCAAACCTGATGAAACAAACATGCTGCACTTACCAAATAATATTATGAGAAGGGCAATTGGCATCACAAACAGACCCACGAGCAAATCTGCCACCGCCAAGGATGTCAGAAAGTAGTTGGTAGCATATTGCAACTTTTTCTCCAGGGACACCGCCAGAATGACAAGTATGTTCCCCCCAATGGTGGGGATTATCACCAGGAGGATCAGCAATGCTGCCCAGTGCACTTTGCTTCCTTGTTCCTCACTTGGGTAGTCCTGCTTGGGTGCTCCTGTTACTGAGAGAGGCGACAAAGATCCATTGCCAGCTCCAGACCCGTTCAAGGACTGTAAAGGATGGGACATTTTTGTGTGCAGCGGAATGTATTCAGGAGCTGTGTTTTGCTCAGGAGTTGCGTACGGCGTAAGAGTTCTCTGTTCCTCTCTGGTCCAGAATGGTCCTGAAGAAAGGCCAGCATGGTCAGTATAGTGAACTGGTCATCTGCTATTTTGAGATACTGTAACCATGTCCGAGCTGGTATCCAATTTTTTTATCCTGTGCCTTGCTGGGCGCAAAATAGTTTTAAAAATGAAAGTCCTGTCTTGTGTCCATCTCTCGTTGGTAGCGTTCAGTGGTCTGGTCTCCTCTTTATAGCGACGTTCAGATTTCAGAAGATTATAAGAAAAAAATCAGTAGCTGTCAAAAATAAGCAGTGCATTAGCTTCCTTTTATTTTTTTTTGCTACAGCAGTAAAGAGTGATAGACAAATCTGAATGCCAAACGATTCCCTTTAGGTACAGTCTATGTAGATTTGCTCCTTCTGAGTACAAACTGATGCAGAGGCAGATGCTCGAGTTGTGTATGTGCAACTCCTCCTCTCCCGAGTGTCTAGTCTCCAGCAGTGTGTGCGTAGGCAGACAGCAGTTCCCATATTTCCCCTTATTAAGAATCCTACTTCTCCACAGAGGGTAACCCCAAAAATATCTTCAGAAATTATGTATGAGGTTTCCGTTTTAATCTCAGCACTTCCTAATTTATCAGGTGAGGGTCAGGAAGCTGCAGACAATAAAACACTGGTGACAGTCTCAAGGGGACTGTAGAGATTTATCGAACTGAGACATCTAAATTTACCCATTACTTGAAGGGGTAGGAGTGAGTAAAATGCTTGTTTTTGTAATCTGAGCAATGCTTTTAGTAAGCACAGCCTGTTCTCTCTTTCTTTCTCTGTCAACTCTGCTAAAGACTTAATGCTTGCATTTCCCACTTCAAGCAGAGACTCAAACAGCTGTCCCGGCATTAAGCTGATCAAATGCTCAGTTACTGAGAAGATTTGATGTGTTGCAGTTTTCAGGTGAAGAAAGCCTTACCTCTTTCTCGTGCATTTTGGTAGAGTTCACTTTGCATCCAGGAAGATCCTTTGTAATTTTCTTTTTGGTCACTTGGTGAATGTTGAGATTTTTCACTACTTTCTGGAAAACAAGTTGTTCATTTGCTTTTGACTTTTAAAATATTTCTGAAGCTTGTCTCTTTGCGTGCTTTTGTTTAGCACATTTCTTCTATCAACAAGATTAAGAATTTCTGTTTTGGGAAAACTGTATTTCTTCTCACCCCGGTATTTTCTCCAACTCTGAAATGAAGAATAATTCTCACCACATGTGAAAAAGGATAGAAATAAGGTTGTATTCTCTTTTGCTGTCCTTTCTCTTCCATTCTTTGTTGATTCCACTTAGGTGATCAGAGTCTATATGCAGTTCTCTCTTTGTTCATAAGCAAAGCTGGCAGTTTGCTGCTACCCTTGTTCGTTGATCGACTCATTCCAGCATATTCAGCTCCAGTGTTTGAAAAGCAGAGAAGTGAGTGGGTGGGGGGTTTGGCTGGAAAAGAGACAGAGAGGGTTAATTGACTCACTGCTCCAGCACTATAAAGTGCACTCCCTGTAGCTGTATCAGGATGTGCGGGTCCTGGAAATGACCCTTCACGCTACAACATTGTGTCTCTGTGCACCGTAGCGTGTCTGTCTGTCTGTCTGTCTGCTGCTCGCTTCTCTGGGCTCTTTTGCTCACTTGCTTTCTGGACGGAAGCATAGTTAACCCTAAAAAGTTCTACAGCCCTGTAAACACTCCAGGTTTTTTCTTGCCTAACTTTATAAAAGTATTGTTTAGCACACTTATTTGAAGTGTGTGCACTGTTACTTTAAAACTTTTCTTCTGCAGCTGCTTTTTATTATCCTGAGTGTTCTCTTTTGTTACCTTCCAACTTTCAGTCAGATGTGTGTATAGCCTCAGTGTCATCTTATAGTTCTGCATTAAAATGGAAATAGAGTTCACTTCCAAGGACATTAGCTGCAAAATTGTGTAATAAGTCCTTGAGTAAAGCCCAGAAGAAACCATGAGATCATGGTCTGACCCTCTGTATGACACATTCCATGAATTGCTTCTGCTCACCAGCCTTGAGCTGGAAATCAGGTCCTCACTGAACTGTGCATCAATTTATATTTCTTTAAAAAAGAAAAAAAATCGTCTCTCTAGAATGCCAGTAATGTGGGGCCAGAGAGAGAAGGCTGCTGTCAGAAATTAACAGAAATACTCGAAGTGGATTCAGATCATACAATAGAATTTTCAGTAGTTTTCACTTGTTTCTTATTTTTCCTGTTTAAAGGAAACCTTCAATAAGATTCCATGCTGTATTCATTTACAATCGAGTGTTGATATCTTTATTCATCAGAGAAGTATATATTACAAAAATAGAGATTAATCCAGGTATGGTTATACTGTTTCCTTATCTGGCCACCTTCCTATTGTCACCCCTGATAGTACTGAGAAAGTAGAGCACATGAAAACATACAGTTGAGACAAGACAATACTTTATTTGGTTAATGAGCATTTGGATTCACTTTTTCTTAAGATCCACTAAGTCTAATCAACTTCTGGTTTATATTTTATAAATCTTGAAGGATGTCCTGGCATTAATCTAGCTGTACTTGAAGTTTTTTCTGCAGATTGTTCTGATGAAAGCTAATGAATACATTTTTAACTAATTGAAAAGGAAATTATTTTTAAAATACAGATAAAACCAGTTATCTTAGGAACTTGCAGAAGATGATACAAGTTTAGTGGTATGTTGGCTTGCAAGTATTTTTACCTCTTTGGTGCATTTTTTAATTTCAGAGAGATAAAAAACATATCTGCCCTTTGTGTTGTTTTCTGAGCTTTGCCAGGTTTGAATCATTTGAGAAACACATCCTCCTCTGTATCTGTTACAGATCTGCAGCAGGTTCTTCACTGTATCTTGTGGCCAGGCTTTTTCTGCAGGCCACTGTCCTGTCCCCACCTCCAGCTCTTCTCCTGTGTAAATGATGGTAAACCTTAAATATTGCTAGACCCCACTCCTGGTCCACTGTAAACAGAATATTTGAGCCATACAAAGATATTATTTTTATTTCCCATCCCTTGCTGTTACTTCTGTTTTCAAATTGCCGGTGCTATTTTATAGAGCCGTGTCTCTGTCAGATCTGAGCTGTCTCTGGTGAGTGCTACTCAGTCAGTACATTTCCCTCAAGTTCACTTGCTGTGCTCTACATGACTTAGTTGCAGGAAATTCCTGGTTTGGGAATAGCTGGGATCATTTTTTTGTCCAGAGAGAGAGATGGGATGTTTAGTCTACACTGAATATATTGGTATGTTGCATTTTTCTCTGCAGGTTTTCTGTTTTTTATATATTCCCCTTTTTGCTACACACCCCCCTCCTCCAGAAATGACTGGAAATTGTGCAGTTAATACCTGCATTTCTCCTTTGTTAACTAATTCATGGATGAAATGAAACTTCTGTTAAACTTGGGGGGTTTTTTTAATTGCCACTACACTGCTGGAACAACTTGTGGAAATAGTTCTGTATAAAATGATGAATTCATGACCAATAGTTTAAAAAAGTTATAAATATTTAGAATAATTTGAAATATGACTGGGGACACTTAATGAGGAATTTAGAAGATGTATTTGACATTGTTCTTCCATTCTCTGACGTTTCGGTGAGTTGTATATTCCTTAAATATTTAGACTGAAAAATAAGTGCAAATTAGTGATGCTTCAGATGCTTCCATTTTTAGTCTCAATCATGAGACCAAAGTGATGGGGTTTTTTCATGTATATTCTGTATATTTACTTACTGAAGTTACCATATATATATATATATATATATATTAATGTGGGGTTTCATGTTTAAAAATTGCTGAAATATAAAGAAAAATGTCAGTAATGCATTAACCTTGAAAATGTGCAGCTTACAGGACTGGAGATAAACTGCTCAAAGGATGTGGTTTTAGCTGGTCTGTGATATAAGACACTTGACGTGGAATGTGCTCCAAAATATGGCAGTCTGAGTTTTTAGTTTATCTTGTTGCATGCCTCTTGGGGAAAAAAGATTACAGTGGATTGTTAAGAGCCAATGTACCTGTGATCCTCAACTTTCAGTAGCCCAATAAGGCTCTTGCAGGCAAAGCCTGCTAAGAACTATGATATCTGCAGATGTTGCAATTGTAATGACCTTCAGGGAAAAAAAAAACAGTTTAGGTCAACACCATGGATAGAAAGGGAATCTGGCCACCTTCGGTGTCCAGCTGACCTGGGCGGTTTTTTTCGTATTAGTCTGGTCTGTGTTAACAATCAATATCCTGGTTTTCATTCTGTTAATTTTTGCACTGGAGGCTTAAGAAAAATTTTCTTTCCTCTCTCTTTGGAAGTAGTGAAGAATTCAAAATTATCTTTGGTTTCTCAGAAACTCTAGGCTACTTACAAGCTATGTATCAGCTTTTAATGGAGAGAATATGACATTTAGATATATCTATCTCTATCTATAAATGCCACGTATATTTAATTATATCCAATAAATGAACAGTCCCAGGAAGGAGTTCAGAGTTGAGGATAAGGCAAATGGGCAGGAGTCAGGCAGCTCCTCTCTGTTTTCCCTGGTTCTGGTTTCTGGGAAGATTCAAAATCCACAGTGCTGGGTGTTTGTTTCTTGTGGAGGTTTCAAGAGCAACCAGTTGGTGAGTAAAACTAATAAAATGCCAGCTATTATGTTTTGCTGAGAATCTCTTATTGCTGTCTTGATGCATCTTTATTTTTCTTTATGATTTTGTTTGACTTCTGAAACAAACCAAACTGGATCTTGGAGGAAGTCCTTTATCTGCAGCCCATTTATCACAACAGTAAAACTTATCCTGATGTAGGGTGGAAACAAAGCTGTAGCTGACTACACTGTTGAACTTCCATGGAAGAAACTTTCAGAGGTTTTTGGCTTCTTTATTAATTTAGTTTCCTTGTAACAGAACAAAGTTGAAGCTAGTTGTGATGTTGGGTTTTTTTGTGTACAGGTCTGGGTTCACTGACGTCTGTGGTTTCATGGCTTATGTAGGAGCAGCTGAGCAGTTTTCAGATGAAAATGAAGGAAATAATTGGGCCATTTTTTTGTCATCATTTTGCTGTTGTAGTAAAGTGTAATTGCAAAAGCAAACTGCTTGAGTAAAACCAGTGTTAGGAAAAAAGGAAGGAACCAGTGCATTAAAGATAATTTGGTTTTCAAAAACAGACATTGCCTAACTTTCTAAGATACACAGCCCAGTTTAGAGACATGCCTTAGGCTTTAATGTATGAATTTTAAGATGAAATTACTGGATTGTGTTATGGGAAGGTCATGCTAGAGGACTATGGTACATTGCTTCTGTCCTCAAAATACATTAAATCTACTCCAGGTTTAGAATTTTTACTGTGACTTTAAAGAGGGGAGGAAAACTTTGTGTCTGGAGATAAAACTTCTGCCCACTGAATCTCCAAATGTTATTTTGGTATTTCATGTGATGTTGTTTTCTGTGTTTAACTTGCAATAATGACAGATATCTGTATTAGGACTGAGTAGGAGTAGCCGGTTGCTGAGTGTGAATTGTGACAAACCACTTCTCTTTTTTAGTACTGTTTTTAAGTTTTCTCACACTCTTCATTATTTCTCTCCATCTCCCACCAGAGGTTTCTACTCTGTCACCACATTGATTCAGCCATCAGCAGTCAACAGAGTGGAGGAGGTCTCCAGCAGGGAGCCAGAGGGGTGGACTTGGTTTGGGAGCCTGTGTGGGTCTTGGTACCAGTGAAGTGGAACCTTCCTCCATCAGCAGGAGGACTGTCCCTCTGGATTGTGCTGAATGTCAAGTCAGCAGCTCGAGGGGCTGTGCTCTCAGTGAAGCGCCAGGGGTAGGAGGACATGGTCATGTTTTAAACATATTCCCCAACTGGAGTACCAGATGGAAGTAGTGCCATGGGAGCATGATTACAGCCTGTGACTGCTTATGAGGGCTTTTTAACTTCTCTTTTGATCACTTGACAGACTTGTTTTGGGTTTTATAAATTTTATGGAGTGTGGATTTGAGTTTATACTGACCTTTGGCAACACCATGTAGGACTTTGTAAAACATCTCAGCAATAAAGGAGTAAGCAAATGTTACTGCTTCAGCATTGATGCCAACAGTGCTCTTGTGCACTGAGGTCCTGTTCCTCTGATACACGCTTTAGCAAGACTCTTTCCCACTTGTTGATCTGCCTTCTGGATCTCTGTTATGTGAGAAGACACTTTTTGAAGATTAAGGGGTTGAGAGAACTGCATTACTGAGGAAAGTAGTGGGACCCGTTAAGTTGCTTCAACTCCCAAAGTGAATTAATGGAAGGCCTGCTGTCAAAATGTTTGACCATTTTATGGATAGATTTGAGATAAAAGTATTTCAAATAATGGCCACAAATAACTTAAATCTGGCCAAGAATTCCAAAATCAATTAATGTACATTCATCCTGATTTTATAATAAAAACTGTGGTATAACTTCTGAGCCTGCAGACACAAATACGTGTCCAAGTTAATGATTCTATAAAATCCAGCTTTCTGAACAGGAATTTAATGATTAATGCTTCAGAGTGCCTAATCACATCTTTGCCAGAAAGTGTTTTTCTCTTCTTTGGCTCACAATCTGCCTGTTTAACATTATCTGAAGTAAAGCAAACACAAACGTGTTAAGGGTCTTTGTGCAAGAGCTGAAGTCTTCTGTGCAGCTGAATGCTTGGGCTCATTTATTATGGGATTTGTGTCTCCTAGGCTCCACATCAGTTCATTTTTAAAAAAACATTGTCAGCATCTAAGCTGTTAGTTGAGCAACAGACTGATAGGTAGTTTTAAATGTGTCTTTTAGTTTGCCGTATTCACTCATAGGGCACGACAGAATTGTTCTGTTGCCCAGCTTGTCTCCCTTTCTTAACATTTGTTATCATGGCTGCATCTTGGAGGCAGCAGTTCCCAGCAGCTTTGTGTTTCCTTCTCTCTTGTGGTTTTTTTCTTTTGCTGCTGTTGAAGGCCAGGGGGGGTTGTAAAATCATGTTGGTAGGTGGGATTCATTCCCCATGTGGCTGCTTTGGGAAGACTCAGATGGAAGTGGTGTGGGGGGAGGAGGGCAGTGTGGGTGCTTGCTGCCATTACTGCTGAGGCGTTGAGTAGCCTCTGAAGCCTGGGTGCCTTTGGGTCCCTTCAGCAGTTCTGGAGGAGGACTGGAGCCTGTGTGGTCATGCTGCCTGTCTGTGATCAGCTGGAGTAGGAGAGAGGAATGCAAAGAAGAGTTCAGGACTAGTTATCGGAGGAGAGCGTGGGAAAGTGTTGAAACGGGAATAGCTGGAGTAGAAATTAATTGATTATGTGTGTAGAGTATAACTGAAGTATGAGTGTGTCATTATATGAACATGTCTTCTGTCCCCTGTCACAATGAAAGAAGAGAATGAACTAGATTATTGCTAAAGTCTTTTTTATTACTATTTTCTATGATTCAGCTATTCATTTAAATAAAACCCATGCTGGAGTATACTCCGTAGTGTTTTTTCTCTCTTGAGTTGTTGAGTGCCTTGGCAGACAATGATCCTACATAATTCCTGTGTACAAAGAGGTACTGCTGCCACCCTCCAACTTCCATCTTTCAGTGTAGCAAATGTAAGAAAGGAAGCTAAAACTAACATGCTCTTGGCTTCTTCCAAGAAGATTTTAGTCTGAAATCAGTTTATAGTAGAAGTAAATGGCTTGCAAGACTGCTTCTAGGATTGTGAACGTGACAATTAAAATGCTAGTCTGGGCTGCAAGACACCATGGGATGGCATGAAGAGCCAGATGATGTTCACTCTATAAACAGATATAATGAAATCACAGTTTATAGTTTTACATCTTTCTTCTTCGTGAGCATGTACTTACCAGCTGCATTCCTGCATTGCTCTTGTGTTCGTGGTGTCATGAGACTGGATATGCTGAAACTGGCAGTGCTTGATATTATGAAGTGGTTTGTGTGGCATCAAAATTAAAGGAGGGATAAATATGACCATGAAGACAGGAAGGAAATTAATATATCAACACCTGTGAGTTCTGTCCTACTTCAGAAATACTCAATATTGACAAAGCTGTTTGCATTAGCACCATGTGCTTCTGTCTGTGGGAAATTAAGGCTCTCTTTCATCTTCCAGCACTGGGCTGGAAGCTTTGTTGCTGTAATGAGCAGCAGGACACTAGTTCCCAGCTGGCAAGGCATGGAGCATATACACCCATCTCAGATCTCTTAGAAGGCAGCAACAGTCACAGTATGACGCTGTAAGGAGGCAGCAGTAGACATTGCTCATAAACTGATTGGAAGTGTGTGTTGTGTCAGCATTTCCTCTCATGCTGTGATTTACAGCAGGAGATGGGGGTGAGGAGGAGTTGGCAGAAGCCATGATTGCAAAGGGGAGTTTGGGACCCACCAGCCTTGAAGGTTGATTGAGTACTGGTGGTGGGTTTTGTGTCTGCTGATGGGAAATTTAGTACTCTGTGTCTTGTGGAGGGTAAACCTCTACTAGTGGAAAGCCTGTCAAAAAAGCGTGATTTCTAGATATAAAGACCTCAGCCTCAATAGATTTATCATTCTGCTGGGTGATCTTTTAAAGGCAGAAAATAAGCACTAAAAAGGAAGACTTTAGTAGTGGGAACTGTGTGTGATTATCTGCAGTGATAGGAAAGTTTATTAATTTGTGCACATCGCTGTTCTCTTAGCCCATTTGTTCCTCCCATCTGGTTAAGTTTTGAGAAATGCAAAAACATACAGCGTGGAAGAACAATTTGAAATTTTCAGGTATGAACAGAGTGAAGTCTCCACATTTTGAAGCACAATACCATGTTTTGAAGAACAATATTAATAATAAGCAACATTCTTTTTTTGCCTTTCTCTAGGACTCCAGAGCAGTGTCCGAGTGTGGTTTCTCTGCTGTCAGAGAGCTACAATCCCCACGTGCGTTATGGGGCTGCCATGGCTTTGGGGATCTGCTGTGCAGGCACTGGAAACAAGGTGAGGGCCAGAAGCATCTGTGGCCAAGACTGTTCCTGCTCCTTCCTGCCACAGACACGTTTGTGTGCGAACAGCACACGTGCAGATGGGTTTCTCACACATGTACACTGCTGGCCAGCTGGAGTACAGCACTACTTTAAATTCTTTAACTGTTCTGGGCGTAGAGTTTCTTTTCCTGCTTGTACAGAATAGATAAAATAAAAGAATGTTTTTATACATTATTGCCACATTCTTGGAATTTTGTCTTCAAAACTTTTCTTAGAGTTTTCTTACTGTCAAGTTGCTACTGAACTTTAAATGTATGTTCAGGACTCCAAAATCAATACTCCTTTGCCCTTGGAGTGCCAGTGACAGGAAAACAGCAGGTGTTTTGCTTAGCTTCTAGCTCTTTTCATCTTTCCTGTGCTACATGATTCATGGAAGATCCATGTAGTAAAGCCAAGTGCAATGAAATTTAATTAAATTTATTGTAGTTTCAGGAGTGTAAGTAACAACCAGTAAATTTTATTCTCACTTTACAAGTATCAGTGAAGGTTAATTCTCATGGATGGTAACAGACCTTTTATAGTAGAAGGATTCCCACTTCTTGCCATGGGAAGTGAGCACTCACTGGAACAAGCAGCAAGTAAACTTGGGAATAAGCTCCCTCTGCCTCTCCCACATGTGTATAATAATCTGTAGTGGTACAGAATTGCAGTTTCAGAACAGGTGTACAGACAAATATGTCATGCTTCTGAGTCTATGATAAATCTCTTGCTTATCTGTCTCATCTCTTCCAGTATTAAACACTTCGTGGCTCTTGCGTGAGCACTCCCGAGTGTCACTTGTGCTGCCAAAAGCACAGAATGCTGACGTGCACTGCCTGCCATCTTTAGTAGCTAAAGCATGCAGATATGAAAGCAAATCTGAGAGTCCTATTTTTATCCAGGTCGCTTTATTCTCAAGTGGAAGGTGGAATCAAGGAGTTAGTTATTTTTAATCTGCTGCATCTGACAAGTTAATTTAAGTGGAAATGCTTTTAGTCGCAAAAATTAGTCTTGTTTTATTTCCAGATGCATTGTGTGATGACCTAAACCATCTGATTACACAGACACATGCCTTCCAGAGCTTCTATTAGCAGGTTTTGAAGGCCCAAATATATTCAATTTTGGAGATCAAAAAGTTCAGCTTTTTGTCATAATGCGTGTTTCATCCATGGTACTGAATGCTTGCCAAAGAGTGAATGAGTCACCTTCAGGTGAAGAAGCACAGCCTCCAACTTAGCTCAGATGACAAAAGCAGTCTTAGTGAAGGCATAATGCTATTTTAGAAGTGGTTCTTTGAAATAATGTTCTGTATAAAATGAACTTGTTTTTAAAAGCCTCACCATAATGGAAGTAACACCAAGAGGGGTCTGAACTGGGAGTCTCTTGCACTTGGCACTCAACTGCATTTGCTCATGTCCTCAGTTTAAGTATGGACACGAGAGCACTCCGAACAAGAGATTACCTAAATGATGCTAAATGCTACAGGTTCTAACAATTAAGGCCAAGAATTTGGAATCTAATGTGATGAATGCATCTGTTGCTTATACCTATTGTTTAGCTGTTGCCCTATTTCTGCAGGTAGATCTTGTTCCACCCATTCATCACTTGTTTTTAGTGTTTATTTTCTTTTTCTTCCCAATTTTTAGATTAAAATCTACAGAAATACAGGTTTCTGCTTCATTTGCCAAGATTAGGCAAAACATTATAAAAAGTATATCTGATAGCATCAATCTGATAACCTTCCACTGGAGAATTGAAACCTGGCATACTAAAAATAGTAGTATTAACTGTGACTTTGTATTTCTTCATTTCTCTTAGGAAGCAATCAATTTGCTTGAGCCAATGACAAATGATCCCGTGAACTATGTGCGTCAAGGAGCTCTCATTGCATCTGCCCTTATCATGATCCAGCAGACTGAGATCACGTGCCCAAAGGTAGTGTGTCACACCTCACATACCAGCCTGTTAGGTGGGAAAATTGTCTTGGATGCCAAATCTTAGTGCTTGGCACTGCATTTAAGCATTGGCAAGAGACTGCACATGTCTTGTAAAGAGCCAGAGCTGAATGTGCAGTGGAAAGCTCCTGCTTGGATCAGAGCATGTGCTCTGAATGATGGGAACATGCCTGGTGGATGGCAGCATTCTAACCCTGGGCACTACAAGAATAAATGCTCTTCCTTGAAAGCCCTCAAAGCATCTTGTAATGATAGGAAAGTGACTGTGAAGAGATTGGTTTTGATGATAGTAAGCTTAGATTTGGATGTGGTCACCACGCAGAGAGGTCCTGTAAGAACAATGTTTCCTTTGTAGTTAGTCTTACATTTTTCAGGTGAAACAGCTTCAGAGCTGGCTTAGTGAGTTTATAGCAAATACTCCATTTTTAATGGAGTTTTCTGCTCATAAGGCGAAAAGGTTTGCATATGCTGTGTTTAGCTTTTAAAAGGAGGTTCCCTGTGAATGTGTGACAGGTGATGATATGCAAACATTTGTACAGACTAAAAGTCCGCATTAGGAGAAGCTCTGAGGTTCCACATTTCACCTGCTCTGGTGAGTGGTGAGGCACAGCAGTAGCTGGTACTTTGCTGCTCATCTGCTGTATATGGGTTGCTTTTATTGATGTCATTTTAGAAATTGAACTGTGATAAAAACAGCCACTTTTTACTTCATTTAGATGAGAAGAAGGAAAAAACCCTCTGTGTCCAGTGGAAAATTTTACTTGGGAAAGTCAGAGAAGGAAATCTACAAATACAGGTGTTTGGCTATTTCCAAGTCATGGAACATGAAAATTTGCTGGCAGACAGTTTGTTCCTTCAAATTATTTAAAAAAAAAAAATAGGAAGAAAAATGTTAGTTTTCACTGAGCAGATTCTGGGAATGTCGTTTATATTATCAGAATTGTAGTTCAAGTGAATAAGCCAAGAATAGTAGTTCACTTGAATAAGCCAGTGGAGGACACTAGACTTTTGTTGGATCCCCTTGTCTTCCAAAATACAGAGTTTCTGTAATGTGAAGTTGAATTTCATCTCTCTGTGGAAAGAAATTAATTGTTGTTTTTATTGTTTGTTCCTTGGTCAGGGGATTGGAATGCCAGGCCTCAATACAGAAGATCAGATTTAATTATTCTGTGTCGCTCTAATACTGGACAAACTGTATAGCTCTGCCATGCCTCAGTTTCCTACCTGAAAGAATTAAGGATGATACTTCTATATATGAAAGAACATTATGAGAATCCATTCATTTTAGTTTTCAAAGCACCCTAATCCTCTTGGAATGGGCATTGCAATCTGCTCTGAATCAGTCAGACATCCTAAAATGTGGATCACTTGCTGAGGCTGCCTGTTGGAGTTTCTGGCTTTTTGAGATAATAGGTGAAAGACTCTGTTTGTCCTAAAGAAATATGTGAGTAGGAAAACAGCTAGTGAAAACACAGATTATTTGAGGTGTGTAATAAGGCAGATCTCTTTCCCCAAAGAGGCCTGGAAACCTTGGCTTCCAAGTTATGTGTGATGCTTCTGCTTGATAAAAGGGTAGTTAAAATAGTTGGCCAGCAAATACAGGAGGAGATGTATAGTGTGGGGGTCAGTGGCTTGTTTAAAAATGGGGCCAGAAACTGAAACGGCTTGATGCCAAATTGTTACCTGATATAGATACAGAAGGCAATTCATTGTCTAGTCATAGAAGCACTACAGATATTAAAAACCAAACAGAAACAACCCCCAGAATTCCAGATTACAAAATAATAAATAAAACCTGAAATATTCTGCCAATTTAGGAACTAAGCACAGAATATACAAATTTTGCTTGTTATAAATACCCCAAAAGTTGATTATAACCATTATGGTTTCTTGCTCAAAAGTAAAAGGAATATTTTGGGGGATATGCTGCCAATTAAGTTGTTTATTATCCATGGGAAACTTTTTTTGGAGCTCTCTGCCAGTCTGAAAAAAAAATTACTCAACTCTGATGTGAAAGGGTGGAGTTCAGAAAAGGAGCCATTTTTGGATTGCAGGGACATATTTTGATCGGATTAGATTCCTGAGTGACACATTGGACACTGTGCCAAAGGGTCTAATGTGATGGATGTGGGTATTTGCATTGCTGAATAAGCAGCTAGGAAGAGGAGTGTGATGATTTTTGTATCCCACAAGCTGTATGGTCTTGATGGGTTACAAAGAAGCTAAATTACATGTATCATCATCTCACTGCTTGTAAATCTTTGGAGATGCTTTGCGTGTGAAAGATGGTGATTTTAATAAAGAGTGGGTCATAGAGCCTGGCCAGCTTTCTGTCATTGCTGCTCAGTTTTGTCTGTTCTGGGATTTTATATTTTTTTTTCAGTAAACTTCTTACTTGTGAGCTTTGGGTTAGAAATACTTTCAATCCTCTGCTGATCATTTGGGGTGAAGACGGTAGCAAACAATCTTCCTTAAACAGTTTAGGATTTTTTCGGGAATTAACTGCTATCAGGGTTTTGAGCATTGCAATGCTGAAATGCCAGGAATAAACAGAGATTTAAGAATCAAAGTATTTTGGTTTTAAAATAGCCATTTTTGTTGTGAGAAAAGGGTAAAAGTATGCCTTTGAAATAACTTCACTGTGATCTTCTCAATGTGTTTGTCCTCCTCTTTGTTGTGCTCAATCTTGTTTAAATGAATAATTCAAAGAGTTTAAATTTAAATAAAAAGTTTAAATAAAGAATTGTGAAATAAGGAATTGTAATTACATGAACGCTCCTTGAACTTGAAAGTTGTTTAAAGTCCATAAAGGGGTAGCAGGTGTTGAGTAAAGGTGGTTTGGTCTCTTTGGAGTTGAAACAATTCCTCCATGTGCAGCCAACAAGATTTTTCTTGGCCTCTGTTGATACATTTAAGAACTGTATTAGTGCTGGATATAAAATATTAACAAGTTTATTTTGTGAAATGGAATCCTAAATTACAGATGTGATGAAGTCATCATAACAGAAATCAATGACAACTTCATTAAGTGTTTGTGACCTGCAGGGCAATTAAGTCAGCAGTTTTGGAGACAAAACTAAGTGTCGAACTACTTGAAAAAGTAAATTCAATTCCTGGTTTTGTGTTAGGATAGTCATCTTGGCAAAATGAGAAAATAATAAACAAGGTCAAGCCTTTTCTTCCATCCTCCTTCAGTCATATTGGCCTATTGTCTTCAAGATGTGAAGAAACCAGGACCAGATTGTTGTTGAGAATTTGTTTCTGTGGTTTAGATGAAATGCTAGGTCTTGCTAGGGTGCAAGAATGATTTTTGCAATATTCTAGTTGCACCTTTACTTTACGAAAGCCTGATACTGTGAGATGTTTCTGCACACTCCTTCAAGAGGGCAAGTGTATGCAGAATAACTTCATCTTTTGAAGAAGATAGATAGAACATGCAAACAGTTTAAAACCTGTTTTATTAGATTTTATTAATGCTCTTATTCTTAAGAGCTTGCATTTGCCAGAAGCATTGTGCACATCACCTGCCAATATTTCCTGTAATTAACTGTTTATAAAATCTTGTTCTTGACAATCTCCTGGGCTTTATGTGCATGAATATTGACTGGTGGAGGGAGAAGTGGTAAACAGCCTGATAAATGACAGGCTTTGAGGTAGGAAATGGTGTTGTATCGTTCTTATATCTCAAAGTCTCTGTTGTTTCCTCACTGTTTCCAAGGTTCTGTGTTTGGCTTCATTTGAACTCAGTGCCATGTCATTTTGGCCAGCACTAATTATCAGAATGGGTTGTGTATTTTGTTAGAAAGATGAAATTAATCATTGTCTATATTTTAGTGTTCCTCCTAGAAGTTGCCCAAATAAATTTCTTGGTAGCATTTCCAAATGCTGTAGAATTTTTGAAGTGCTTGAAGATTTCAAGGGAGAAACAAAGCTTGTGGGTTTCATAGCATATGAAATAAACTTACACAGTACTTTGGGTTGTGCTTGTTGCTGTGGTTTGAAGGAAAAATAATAGGGGACAAAAGGGCTTTACTAGACAAACTCTGGCAGGTTTTGCTTCAACAGCTTAAGAAATGGCTGGCTGTTGACATCTTGCTCCATTTTGTAGGAGATGAGTTGCCCCATCACTTTCTCCAAAGAGATGGAGCATTGGCTCCATATGAGGTTAATACCTTCCTGAACCACTCAAGCCATAACCAAAGATTTAGCAGTTTCCTTTACTGTGTACTTAAGATATTGTGGTGAACATACCATGGCATAAACTGTTACTGTATTAAATATTTTCTTTAATGATTCTCAGTTAAAAGGTAGGAGTACAGTAGCAAAATTTGCTGATGATGCATCATAGGGGCGTTATCAATACAGCAGAAATATTGTACAGAAATAATGGAATAAGTTGGAGGATTTCAGCAATAGGAAATGGAGGAAATTTATTAAAGTGCAGTGTCAGTCACCTAAGAACACAGAGTAGTTCTTGCTACAAACTCATCAATTGGTCTTTTATTCCAGTGACACTCCAGAGATTCTCAGGGTAGTCCTATAAGGTTTGCAAAATATGGTTTGGAAATGCACGTCCATCCTGAATATTTTAAAATCAGTATATGGATATCTTCAAGTGGGGAAAATCTCTGTAATTAATTATTAATGGGGTGACTTGTAACACCAGTGACTAAAGCTATTGAAAATGCAAACGTCATCGTAGGATGCAGAAATCGAGGATGCTTCCCTTAAAGATGGAATATTTGACTCATGCAGTCAGTTTTATAATCTCTCTCTCTTTTTCCTCCTTTTCATTATTTTTATCCAGGTCAGCCAGTTCAGGCAGCTCTATTCCAAAGTGATCAATGATAAGCATGATGATGTTATGGCAAAGTTTGGAGCAATCCTGGCACAAGGCATTTTGGATGCAGGTAATTCCCCAAACATTTAAAGCTGTCAAAATTTCTTAAACTTGTTTGGTTGCAATCACTGTAACAGCAAATTTCGTTTGGGAGATGAGGTGCTGGTTTTATGCCTCTCATGTCATAGCAGCAAGAAATCTCAGATTTCAAGGAATTTCAGCTAATTAAAGAAATAAACCCTGTTTTGTAGTTTCAGCTTATATCAGCATGTTTCTGTTAGGAGAGACTCAGCCCAGTCATTGGGGCAGAATTCATGTCCAGAAGTCTGGACAAATACAATAGTTTTTCTTTAAGTTGTTTTGTCACCCTGAATGTTGATTTATTATAGCATGATAGGTTGCTTCTTTATTTTTTTAAATCATCACCTGCTCCAGAAATTTGGAAATCTGCTGAGGTAACACCTGCACAATGCTGTGTCTGTCAATGGCACCTCTTTTCCAAGTTTCCAATCACAGTTTTTCCCATCTGGTCTCTTGTGCTGAGGCCTTCTCTTGCCATGCACATCCTTATCCTCTGTGATAGGCAGAAACAAGCTGTTTTTTCCTGTACTCCTGAGATCAAGATTAGTCCTGCAGTCCATAAGCAAAGGAGCCCCAAATTTGTCTCTGTGGCGTGGCTTAGGCGCAGCGCCCTGCAGTGTGGGTACAGTGTCTGTATGAAATCTCTGCATCTCCAGGCTGTGTGGTGGGGGAGAACGGAGTGCTGCCTGCACCTGTCTGCATGAAAGCAGGTTCAAAAAGCTTTCCTGGTGGGCCTGTGACTGTCAGGCTGCTCTGTCACAGATGACCAGGCCTGCTCAGAGAGGAAAGTAACAGGCACTGCGTTCTTGCCTCCTGGGTGCCTCTCCTGGAGCTCAGACTGAGCAATGTTCTTGGCATGAGACTGTTAGAATAATTTTGGTCATTCCCATACTCATACTCTTTTGCTGGGAAGGCAGACACTAGCTGCCTCTGGGATTTTTCTCAGCAGTGCAGACCTGTTCTGAGCTCTGACCCTTAAGATTAAATCATAAAAATGCAACTAAAATCTTATTTGCTTTCTGTGTCACTCATGTATTGTATAATGACTGGGAAACCAGAAATGTCCAGTTTTAATAAACTTCATGGGAATTTGTGCCAACTTTAACCTCTTTATTTCTTGCTGAGAGACTCCAGGAAGGCTGTGAACTCCTTTTCTTAACCTATTGCCACTTTCATTAGAGCCTCCTAAAAGAAAAAATTCTTTTTATCTTTCCTATACAACTGGAAGTGCTTATCTGAAACAATGAGTTATAGAATTTAATTATCACTACCAGGAAGAAAAGGTTCTTTGTGTTATCTGCCACAGTTGGGGCAATTGAATTTAGTTTTTTGTTGGGTCTTTTTTTGGGGGGTAGGGGGGAAGGAAAAAAGTCCAGTTCTCTTCCAATGACAGGGTTTTATTAGAAGTGCAAGATTTCCAGTGCATGACTGGGAAATGAGGCACTGGAAGTGGGATTTTTGCTCTGACAATGAGGCAACCATTTATGCTGGTAGTTTAATGGAAGGAGTGGGGTACCCTGGGAGCACTGAAGTGGAAATGAAGAACTTGGTCATTGCCTAATTGATAAGCTTCAGCAGCTACATTTTTACTTTAATAAAATAAGAAAAAAGTAGACACAAAATTTAACTTAGGGATTGGGGGGTTTCCCCAACCCCCCCTTGCCCCAGTGGCAGTGTGAATTTTGGGAGATTGACCTTATAGTACTACCCAAAGATCCCTGCATTTTTTCTTTTGTGCTTTTTGAATTTTTTTTTCCAGGCATCATGTCACAGCTTTTATTCATCCAGCCAAAGATCTGGAATGTGTTCCCTTCCAGGCAGTCAGGGGTGTTATTTAATCATGAAGATAAATCACAATTGTGCAGTATTATGTCTCCCCACCTTTCCTGCTCCCTGCAAAATCCTGGGAGTGAGGGTGGGCTGTTTGTGGGTATAAAACAGCAGAAAGAAGTAGCATGACAGCATCTTTTGAATATTAAATCTGTTGCTTGTTCAGGAAATACCAGAGATTGGATAATTATAGGTTCTAATTCTGAATTATAGGTTAAAATTCTGAAAATTAAAGTACAAAAGTTTGATAAAGCCCAGTTAAGCTGCTTGTGCAACATTCAGTCAGCTGCTTGATTCAGAATATCTGCAGATAATCAAGGCCTGGTCCTTAAACAGTGATGCAGTAAAATAAATTTCAAAGTGAAGATGGGGGAGAAGACCAGAAATTTGAGTGTGCTCACCATGTTTAAGGATAGCACAAGACCTCAGGCAATCCCTCCACAGTGCTGTGGCAAATTCAGGTGAAAGGGCAAGAGATTGCTATCAGCAGCAGAGCAGAGTAGCAGTAGAAAAAGACAAGACCTTATCTTTGTCTTTCTTCAAAGAAATAGCAGGAAGGAGTTTTCCTGTCAAACAGCAGGAGATCTATTGCTACCACAAAAGGAGGAGGAAGGAGGTAGAATATATGCAGAACATCCTACAGACTGGCATCAAAATGTCCCACCTTCCACTGCCTCTCCTGGGACTAACCCTGACAGATACCCAAGATGACAGTACTGCTTCAGTCAGGGCTTTCATTAGTTTTGGCAGGAAAAGAGAATTCTGTTTGTCTTTAAAACTCAGACAGCTCCATTGCTGCGTGGCCCTGCTGAGGTGGCTGTTTGTGTGAGGCAGGGAAAAGCTACTCCAGTTTGGGATTTTCAGCTACAAAGTGGCCTGACTTTGCAACCAGTGGGTGTTTGTATTTTAACAAAGTTAACCTCCCTGCCCCGGGTCTTGTCAGCGGTAATGGACTTGCCTGGTGCCCTCTTCAACTCAATTCACTGTGTTCATCAGAAGATGGAAGATCAGATTAACACTTTCTCAGTCTGTCTGCAAGTCCAGTCTTTCAATTTTGTTTCTAGCTGGATGTTTCTGCATTACATCAACATATGGAGCTGTTTTGGTCTCTGCTTTGCAAGTACAAATCTAAGACTTGGTTGTCTGGCAGAGATGTAATTTTGCTGCAAATACTGCAGGAGCTTGTCTCTGTGCAGCTTAGATTGATAATGTCTAGAAACAACTTCTGAAGTTGCTGCTGTTTACATTTTTTTCTACTGAGATGGTGTAGAATAAAAACCTAGGCATATTTCTTCTGCATAACTGATAGTTCAGGGAGGCAGTCACAGAAAGAAAAATCTCTATACGTTCTGCTGTATATGTACTGTGTTCCTCCTGAGCCTTGTCTTGAGCATCATTTATATGCCGTGTTTTAAAACCGTTGATGGCAAAGGTTTGCCTTTTTCTCCCCCACTCACTGCCTGTACTTCTGTCTAACCTGTGTCCTGGCAAAATGAGTGTGGAAGAAAGATTGTGTTTGGGTACTGTAGAGCACTGTGGTCTCTGTGCTGTACATCTGTTTTACTGAGTAAGCTGAGCTCACAATAAAGGAGGGAGGTGTGTTCCAGAGGAGGAAACTGGCAGCATTGTGGCCTGGCTTGCCACCCTTTGACAGCAACTGTTTGAGATGCATTGCTCAGGTATCTTTGTGGAGCACCCAGGAATGAATTCACTAACTTTTATGATTCCTTACAGGAGGCCATAACGTAACCATTTCACTGCAGTCAAGGACAGGACATACTCACATGCCTTCTGTGGTGGGGGTTCTGGTCTTCACCCAGTTTTGGTTTTGGTTCCCCCTGTCACACTTTTTGTCACTGGCGTTCACCCCAACTTGTGTCATTGGCCTTAACAAGGATCTTAAGGTACGTAACAAGAAGAGAGAAGAGACACTGAAAAGCTGCTTGGACTCCTTGAGTGGTCTGCAAGGCGTGTGCATGGATTTGTTGGTTTTCTTTGCATTTTCCACTTACTTGTGCCAGAAAAGGTACTAAATAGAAGAAATCTGAAAAACAGGCTTAAATTGCAGAGCTGATGGTGGGAATGGGGACAAGAAAAATGTAGAGAGCAGACACTGACCTCTTTACTTCAAAGTAGCTTAAAAAGAAAGGAACTCTGTTCAGAGTATTTGGGCAGAGACTGCCCCATTATCACTCTTGAAGGTCAGGGTTATTTAAAAAAAAAGCTTGTTGCCCCCCGGCCTCCCAGATAAATTATGTGATGTTCTCCCCTAGGAAAGCTAGCAGTGGGAAAAGAGGATTTGTTTGGATTCCTTGGGGAGTAAACATTAAACTGAGCAGCCATGGGTACTGGCACTTCTCTTACGCATCTGTTCTTCCAGCTGTCAGCTGTGGTACAGCCCCTCTAAGCTGTGTACTATGCTGGGTCTCCTGTGCTGAACAACTAAGATAGGAAGTTCCACAAAAAATCTTCTGGGTGTGGCAGCATGGGGGTGTTTAAGAACTTAGGTTGGCTGTCAAAAGATGCTTTCTACTCTTGCTTAAGTAGCTAAGAGTAAGAGAATATGTGACACTGGTAACTCACCCCAAATGTACAGTCCTTTGGCAGGAAGGGAATGTCACTGCTTGGTTTGCCCTCGCGTGCATGGACAGGGCAGATCTTCACTTAGATCTTAAACCAATTTTGTGTTGATACACACAAACACAGCAACAACATCAAAACCACAAAAGCTTTGAAGCAATGGAAACAAAGCATGGTGTGAATAGGATGGAGTGTATGGAGAGGGCTAGGAGAGCTTGCCAGAATCAAATTATAGAATAATTAAATAACATTGTTCTAGCTGAACCACTGCCACTGATAACAGTTTCTCAGCTTCCGGAGAGGGAGAAGGGGAAGCTTGTATTCTTTAGAGGATCTGTGTTTGTCTCTGCTGGAAGGAAAATTAAGCTGAAGTAATTATTCTGCTGTGGATTTTTCCCCACTTTTCTAACATCATTTTAAACTCTTTGTCTTAGATGCCAAAAGTCCAGTACAAGTCCAACTGTAAACCGTCCACATTTGCCTACCCCCCGCCTCTTGAGGTACCAAAGGAAAAGGAGAAAGAAAAGGTATTTGAGCTGGCTTTCTGTGTAAAGACTAACCCCTTCTCCCTCCTAGTATAAACACTGACTTTGGTGGTACTACCAGGGAATCTAAAGAGCAAAGGAAAAATTGGCAGGTGCTGTAGTCTCTGAAAGAGAATTCTAAGTAAATTTTCCTGCTGTGCCTGGGACTGTTGCTGATTGTGGCATACAAGTGATTTGCTACTGAATTGCTGCAACCTCCCTTGTCTGAAGTGGTCAAGCAGACGTATTGAATAAAAAACCGCTTTCCATGCCCTACTGACTTGTATGTGCAGCACTCAGAACAGCAGGGTCCTTGTCTGTGACTTGAGCTCCAAAGTGCTGCTCCAGTGCAACCATTGAGAATATTAGGTGGGACACCTCTCAAATAGTCCCATATGGAAGGAGCAGTGGGCCCATGTGCTAGAATAATAGCTGTCAGCTCCATGGATTGCAAAAAGGTAAGTGTGGCACTGGGAATATCTTGGTATTGAAAAGGAGAAGATAAGACCTGTGGGATCACAAGCAGGACAATAGTGGAAGCAATTTGTCTCCTGGCACAGGATGGTAAAAGCTGTTGAGCAGAGCGCAGCAGCAGGCAGAGCAGCCTTTAGGGAGCAATTGCAGCAGTGGGGACCTCAGGCATGTCATGCTGATGAATGACAGGGTGTGAAAACTGTAAAACATTTTACCAGAATTGAGTGCTGGGCAGGACAGATTTCCAAGCCACTGGGGAATCCAGAAATTAACTCTGATGAAAGGCAAAGCTCACTGCTCATAGCTGTTTTCTTGCCTTTGAATGGGATGTAAATTGGGCAAATCTTTTCTCTTTAAACTTCCCTGGCCAAAAGTTAAAATGTGCCAAGAACCCACATTTATTCTCACCAGCAACGTGACAAATGCTCTTGCTCCCTGACCCTCTCAGAAAGCTGCTGCCATTTGTTCCCAAAAGTCTCCAGCCTGGGGGGCTGAAGCTCAGTATACAGTGTTGGGTCACACTGAATGCCTCATCTCTTGCCATATCCAGGTTTCCACTGCTGTGCTGTCCATCACTGCAAAAGCCAAGAAGAAGGAAAAGGAAAAGGAGAAAGAGAAGAAAGAAGAGGAAAAGATGGAAGTGGTGGGTGCACACATTGAAACTTAAATTTCCTCTTCCCCCCCACCCTTATAAATGTGGAAGGTGTCTCATGAAAGTTGGCACCCACTCATCTCTATCCTCTCGCCACCTGTGTTACGAGCAAAGCACTGACACACATTGCTGCAGACACTGGTTAGCACCTTTATTCTGTGTGTGTGCACTGTTAAAAGCAAGAGGTGCTACTAATTGTGAATCTGTTATTTCTGAGAAATAAATCTTCCTCAGTGTTGTTAAGTAACTGACTTCCTTAATGGCAAAAGCTTGTTTTGACAAGTTTTTGTGCCTTTAACTGCATGAACCTTATGAGTATTATTTCATTACTTGCTGTTTTTAGACCCAGAGGAATTTTATCTCTTATCCATGTAATTTTCTTACTAATGTAGAAAAAGTTGTAGTAATTTCATGTCCTTGGGACCTCTGGCCTTTTAAAAAGGAGTGTTGTAGCAGTTGCTTGATCATGTCTAATTCACCTCGAGAGCACTGGAGAGTTTAAACTTTCTGTTTTTGCACATGCTTAACCTCCTATTCTGAAATGTTCACCATTTGGCAGCAGTCTCTTATGTGCTTTGGCCATCTATCAAAATGCCAAACATTTATCCACACCCAGCTCAGAAGCAACTGAGGTTTGAGCACAGGTTCCATATGCTGCTCAGTAGTTCTGGTGATTGCTTTGGTCTTCTGATGATTTCTTTCAGCTCATAGACCTGACACTGGAAGTTGTCATCCTCATCTGCGAATAATGTGGCAACCTGGAGCAAGCTGAGTAATGGAGAAATGAATTTTTGGTGGTTGCTGTAATTTGGAAAACATATGCCAGCTAAAATTCTTTCAGTACTAACAGAAGACTCTTTCTTTTGTGCCCTGCTCATAAATGCAAATATTCCAAAAACAACTGTAAGCTGAAAGTGCATTATGGACCCATAGAATTCTTCAGGTTGGAAAGACCTCTAAGTCAAACTTAACCCCAGCAATGCCAAGGTCACCACCAAACCATGTCCCCAAGTGCCACATCTACACATCTTTTAAATACCACCAGGGATGGTGACTCCACCACTCCCCTGGGAAGCCTCTTCAAGTGCCTGACAACCTTTTTGGAGAAGAAATTTTTTCTAATATTCAATCTAAACCTTCCCTGGCACGACTTGAGGTCATTTCCTCTTGTCCTGTGTCTTGTTACCTGGGAGAATGACCCCCACCTATCTCCACCCTCCTATCAGGGAGTTGTAGAGAGTGATAAAGTCCCCGTTGAGCTGCCTTTTCTCCAGGCTGAGCCCCTCCAGCTCCCTCAGCTGCTCCTCACAGGACTTGTGCTCCAGACCCTTCCCCAGTTCTGTTGCCCTTTCCTGGACATGCTCCAGCACCTCAATGTCTGTCTTGTAGTGAGGGGCCCAAAACTGAACACAGGCTTTGAGGTGTGACCTCACCAGTCCCAAGTACAGGGGACAGTCACTGCCCTGGTCCTGATGGCCACACTATTGCTGACACAAGGCAGGATGCCACTGACTTTCTTGGCCACCTGAGCACACGCGGGCTCATGGTCAGCCAGCACCCCCAGGTCCTTTCCCTTCTGGCCTCTTCAATTTAAAGTTTAGTCTAACAAACCCCACACATGTTGTGTAAGATCAAAGGTTTATGTGTAAAATAACCTTCCTAGACCTACATAGGTGTGGCCATGTTGTAGGCACTGAGTGTCATGCAGCTGGCCCAGAAAATTAATCATCTCATGCAAGCAAGGTATAATCTCTGGGTTTTGGGGTTTTTCTCCTTTGTCAAGTTTCCTTGTCACCAAACATTGCCTTTTCTTTGAATTATTCTTACAGTTCTATGTACTAAGCAAAATGTGTTGAACATATGCATATTTCTTCTAAAATTGCTACAAACTATAGTTAAATGCAGGTGTTGAAGCAATATATTAGAAGGGGTTCACGTGTTGTGTCCATGTGTGTCCAGACTTTTAAAAAGTTTCCTTGGCTGAATCAAGCAGAAAAACAAGGATAGCAAAAAAGGAGCTTGCTGCCACCTGCTGTGGTTGAATTGAGTGTTTTGTCATTGTCCTTATGTTTTAGAGGTATCATTGCTTTCCTGTTTTTCTCTTATGGCTGTTATATGACTAGTAATCCATAGCTTCCAAGGGATCTGCACAGCAACAAGCAGCTGCTGTGCCAGACAAAGTCCTGTCTGCTGTTACAGGATGTGCCATGCATTCAGTGGTGTTCCCGATAGTTTCCTGTTGGTGGTTCCCATCTTTTCTGTGTTTTTTTTGTTTGTTACTCAGATGTTTCTGAGCAAGAGGGAAAACATGATCCACCTTCTTAAGTATGTAAAGGATACTGGTTTTTTTCCTTCTGTTTTTTCCCTCTAGCTGCTGAGTCATTGGTAAGGGAGGGATTCACTGCAATTCCCTAGGGAGATGCTGAGGTCAAGGCATTTTGGGTGAACTGCTGTCACTACCAGTAGTGTGAAATGTCAGTGATAGCTTTATAGCTGCAAAAATACAAGGGCAGCTTTTGGCAATTTTCATATGCTCGGTAATGATATTAAAGAATCTTCAGTTGTTACAAAAAGTGGTGAGTGAGTTTACAGAAAATGTATGAGAAAGGGAAAGCAGAGGTTAAACTGTTCCACTGCCACCTCTCGCTGAACTTGCTTTCATCTGCAGCTGAGAGTGAGGCATTGCCTTGCTGAGAGCACTTAGATCCACGCTGGCATTTTCTGTGCCAGCTGATAGATAAATATTAGCATGTTCCTCAGCAGAAGAATGGTTTCTCACCACACTTTGGAATTGCTGCCTGACTGTACCTTACCCTACTAACTGTGAAAGGTTAGAGGTTACTGCTAAAATCAGGTTGATCTTCTCTTCTCCCTCCACAGGATGAGAATGAAAAGAAGGATGAAAAAGAAAAGAAAAAAGAGCCTGAACCCAACTTCCAGCTTTTGGACAACCCAGCCAGAGTCATGCCTGCTCAGCTCAAAGTTCTCACTATGACAGAGAGCTGCCGGTACCAGCCTTTCAAACCAGTAAGTGTCACCTTCCCAGTCCATATGCTTGGCAGAGCCTTCCTAGTGCTGGGCTTGTGTGTAAGGGCCCAGAAGTTCTGTGTGTTCATGAGAACTCACAGCTGGTGCAGCACTGGAATGTGTTGCAGAGATTTGCAGATTTGCTGTTGTCATATTTCCTTTTTTAATGTCCCTCTCTCCAAATGATCCCATGCAGTTCTAGTTGGGGGAAAGTCAGAGCCACTGCTAACCTTTTCACCATGTTAATGCTGCTTTAATTTTGTTTCTTCTTGTACATATGTCAAATGCACAGCATGAAAACCAATCAGACATACTCTGTGTATTAATGACGTTGCTGGGAACATAAAGACTGAGCCATGATCTTTAAAATAGGCTGAGAAGTTGTATAGCTTCATTGTCAAAGCAGTGAAATACATTAGGGCTTGTGCTGTAGCTTTATTATCCTGCAGTGGGATTTATACCTAAATAGAGGGGTTTTTCATTGAACGTATTTCCTATTAAGTTACATCTGGCCTTAGAAAAGTGCCTTCAGCTGTGATTGTCAGATGGAAAATGAAGAAGTTCTGTTAGCACTAAGCCCAAGGGGTAACTAACTTCTTGGTGAGATGCTCAGATATATTGCAAATCTGATCAGCTGGCTCCTGAACTGTAAATCTCCTGAGTCAAAGTCTTCTGCCTTTTATTTTTGTTCAAGAAATAACACCCTTGACTTTTCCCATTTCCAGGATTATGCATGGGAAAATGCTGTTCAGTAGTTGTAATACTTTTTCCAGGAAAATAGTAATGTTTTTAATAAATGGATTTCCTGGAATTCCATCAGCACATTGGAATTCTCTGTGCACCGTTGCTTTTGAAACATCTCCTTTAGCAAAGCTGTGGAAGGGTTTTTTAGTTTCTATCCTTCAAAAGGGGGTGACCCAACTGCTGTTTGGGTTGGGACGATCTGCTGTGTGTTCCAGAAGTGTCCACTCACTGAAATGTGGACATACACAGCTCTTTGCCTCGGTTTCAAAAGAAGCTGAGTCCTTGGGGGGGTTCAGTTTCCTGCCTTAAGCCCCATAAATAGGTTTTGAAGAGAACAGAACAGTGCAGTTTTTGCTGGGATTAGGGTGTGAACCACGGAACCTCTTGGAATGGAGCCGTTCTGGACCTTTGCTCTGCTTTGGGGAATGCCAGAGTAAAAGACCTCTTTGAAATGCTGTTTATAGCCTGAAATCCTGCTGTGGCCAAAGCCCTGATCCCAGCCAGGCGTGACACAGCACTGCCTCTTTGCGCCTTGTGTTTCAGTCCCAGAGATGCTTCAGCCTGCCGAGATGTTTGGTTGTGATCTTTGTAATTAATTCCCCTTTGTTTTTGTGAGGTTCTGCTAATGGGATTCCTCACTCGGTGGAAGCTGGTGATCAGATTAGTCTCTGTTTCAGAGAATCTCCTGGGAGGCAGCTACACAGAGAGGCTTCACTAAGCATTGTAAACCTGAAAAGATGAGCCTTAGAAAGCAATTACAGTTCAATTAGTTTTCATGTGGAAAGCCCCAGAATGGGACTGGGGTAAAGCTGTGAATCCAGATGTCACCTTCTATTGAACTGAGACCTAGACAGAAGAAATAAAAAAAGTAACCTGGATAGACTCTGCCTGTTCCATGCCCTTATCAGACAGAGATCCAGGTGAGTGTCAGATGCTTTGCTCTCTGACACTCATTCCTGCCAAGGAGTCTCATATGGCCTAGGATAGACTCTGTGGCCACAAACACTCCACCATGAGGCAGAGACAAGCAGATCGAAATGCTCATGGCACTTGTCTTGCAGCTTTCCATTGGAGGCATCATCATCCTGAAGGACACCAGTGAGGATATGGAGGAGCTGGTTGAACCCGTGGCAGCTCATGGTCCGAAGATCGAGGAAGAGGAGCAAGAACCTGAACCACCAGAGCCCTTTGAGTACATTGATGATTAAGACCTGAGGTACAGTGTAGTGTGCAGAATCACCTTTTTTAATCCCAATAAAGGAATAGCCTCTTTGTACCAACTGAAGCAGTTATCAGCACCCAGCACTCTTGGTTTAGCTCTTTGACAGCTTGTGTGTTAGATTTAGAAACATACTCTGTTCTAATTTTAAGCGTTTGGCAGCTTAGGAGAAGTTCACAAGTTCACTCTTTTGGGTCAGGCCTGACCCAGTTGTTCTGGATCTACTCTCTAATCTGGCAGGCTTGACTACTCTTGAGTAGAGCTTGGCTGGGCAGAGAGCAGTGCAGGGGTCACAGGGACTAGTCAGCTCCTGAAAGATGGTTCCAGAGGGGCAAGTAGTTTACATAACAAAGCTATCATCTACTTGACCTCAGGGTGCCAGGATTTGTCAAAACAGAGCTACTGCTCTGCTTCCTAAAGTTGTCTTGTCTTCCCAGCAGTTCTTAGCAGAATTTAAAGACACTCTAGTCATGGGCTCTGTGGTGCCCTCTGAGCCCAACGCAATGATAGTAGTAGATCTGTTCCAGGCAATAAATGGTGAAGTTCTCAGGTTCCTTGGCTAAAGTGCCTGAATGGATGTACAAGTTTCTCACTGAGAGGCAGAAATCCAGTTGCTGTATTTCCAAATATGGCCTGGCATGTCCCAGGGCTCCCACGAGCAAAGATTATGCACTTGAATTGGTGGATAGGCAGGAAAACAAACTCCTTGCTGAAAACTATAAATGTTGCGTCAGTGACAGGCTCGGGTGAGTGTGTGGGGCCAGCCACAGGAAGCCTTAGTTAAACACATTTGATTTTCTGGTTTCTCTCTCTCCCTCCTCCAGGGTCATGTCATCTAAAGAAGACATTATGCTTGACATCAGAAAGACAGACATGACGACCTTCCTATTGAGATCTGATGTTCAGTGCATGCAGCCCCAATCTGTGCTGAGCTAAAGCTGACAGTCCGTGTTTTATGGCTGAAGAACAGATATATGCTATTTAGTGTACTCTTTCACAAAACCTTGTTTTCAAATAAATATATTAAAAACTCTTGACAGAAAACTTGCTGCTTAACAAAAAAAAAAGGAAACCTAACAACTTTTGTTCCCCCCAGATGTTAAAAACTAGACTCAAATTGTGCATCTTTGTTTAGCAGAGCTTGATTGATTGCTCCTCTGTACAATCATTGGGATCTGTGCACACCTCTGCATTTGTTGAGGCCGAGCAGGGTCACAACTGCAGCCTGGCCCAGCCATAGCAGTGATGCCACAGAGGGCAGGTCGCTGCTTGCCAGCAGCTGCACAGATGAGGTCTGCTTCCAGATTACCTCTGTGATCTTCCCCCTTGCTTATCCTGGTATTCATGTGATGGTGTGGGGCTGACAGAAGGGCTCTGGGTGTTAATGAGGGAAGTGGGGGCATGTTTCTCCTCGTTTCACAGAAACCCTTTTCTTTTGTGTGTGTGCTTTCACTGTTTTCACCAAATATGAGCAAAATAGCTGATATGAGCAGGTTACATTGCAGGCCTGGATGGGGTGGACCCAGACATGTAACTTGTCTCACTGATGTGCATCATTAGCTAAGGGGAAATTTTAGTCAGGGATACGGAATAAGGAGAAGTCAGAAGGAAGGAATGGTGCTCCACCGTGCACTATCCAGCTGGCCCTTCACCTTTTGGGCTGTAACGCTTCAAAGGGTGTGTCAGCAGCAAGCCAGAGCCCTGGTCTGCTGCCAACAAATGCTGGGTGAAGCTTCATCATTTGAAACAGCACATAAATTGAATGAGGTTTTTATTGTATGTGTGTGTGGGGAGAGTATTTGCTCCACATGAACATAGCACAATCTCATGTGCATCGGTAATAATGGAAGACGAATCTTGCATGTAGTGCCTGGGAGCTTCTCCAGCAGATGGTTTATTTTGGTTATTGTTACTATAGCAGTGGGATAGTCTGCTTTGTTCTCTGCAAAGCTAAGGAATACTGAGCAGAGATGTGGGACTGAAAACCAGTTTTGAGTCCTAGGCTTCAATCACAAGTTCCTCAAGTTGAAATGTCTCAGTAAGGTTGCTGGTCAGAGCTTGCAGTTCTCAGCATGATCCAGATCTGTTCTCTGCTGGAGTGGAGCCAAGAATGAACCTGAAAAGGCTACAGACAGTTATTGTCAGTAAAGCTGGAAACAAAGAGGGAACCACTGCTCCAATCCCATGGTCAAAGACCTGGTATTGTGGTGCGAGAAACAGAAGCTGGACAAATGTACATTGTGTGAGTCTTCTGGTGCTGCAGTTCCTTCCCTCTGAATGTATCCCTTACTCCAGCATGTTCTGCCAATGCTGACCAATATGGTGTGTGGTGTGATTCAGGTAATTTGTTAGTAATGGCTTGTGTCATAAAATACGGTGGAGAGGGGAGGACACTGGGAGGAGAAGAAAACTCTCAGGTTGTTCAGCAACCTGCCAGAGGCCAGATATTGCTGGAGGATTTCTAGAGTCCAAGTAGAAATGCTGGGAATAGCTGGCTGAGAAGGACCTAAAGTCCTGCATTGGTGCTTTGGCCAAGCTGTGATTGCTCTGCTGCTTTTCACAGGACTTTTGGCCGCACTTTTCATATTGCAACAGATTTTTCAGGGTAACCAAAACAACCTGATGCTTGCTACAGGTTCTCAGTGAGGCTGTGTAAATCTCTATGTGCAGAGCAGCTCCCACCAGCGACTGGGTACTGCCTGGGGCACCACGGAGGAGTCCTGATTCTTGTGCTAAATTATTCTCTTGTGCCTTCGAGATCCCTACTGCCTCTGGCAGTGATGTTTCCTGGGAGCTCCCTTAGCACAAGCAAATGTAAAAACCTCAGCCCCAAACTGATTTTTCAGCTGCTATTCTGGGTCCATGTAGTAAGGTTACACACAGGCAGCCAGACTCTTAGAAGAGGTTTTGGTGGCTGTGGAAGAAAAAGGCCATGTGTGCCAGGCTGGGGACACCAGGAGGGAACTGGGAATTGGCCTGTCCTCACTTCCCCATCTCTGCCACTCATTGTGTTTTCTCTCCACTGTGTAAACGCATGTGGGAAGTGTGGCTTAGGATTGAGAACACTTACAGAAAAGCATCCACTGTTTTTGCTTTCTCCTCCAGCTGCTGTTTTTTCCTCCTTGGACAGGAGGATGCTGGTCTGTGCCTCATGAGACACATGTGTAGCTCAGGCTGTTTTCTTGCAGGACACTGCTCAAAAGACTCCAGACAGGATGAGAAATGCTCCTACAGGGTGCTTTTGAGAGCTCGTGTCACAAAACATGTTCAGACTATAGAATGATCCCATACATGCCATTTCTTTTCTGATGTCTACATAATTCTTCAGTTCACTAATCAGGCTGCTGAGGGTGCTGCTCTGTGACCACTTGAGGTGTCACACAGTGCTTGAATGAGGTGCTGAGCTTTGCTCAATTTCCAGGGTGCCACTTGGGAAATTTGGAAATGGCCAACCTGTGAGTGTCAAAAACAACACGTGAAGAGGCTTACACAGCCCTAGAGGATTCCAGTAAACCTTTAGGAGGAGTCTAGGAATGTTCTGGAGATACAACAGGAAACCTCCAGAAAGACTAGAAAAACATCAAGGGAATGGCCAGGAAATGTCCAGAAATCTTCTGGAAAGGTGCTAGAAAACCTCTGAGAAGGTTCTGGAAACCTGTGGGATCCTGCCCCCATACTAAGGGGTCTGACCAGTTTCTCTCAGGCAGATGAGGCCAATAACCGCAGGACTGACTCAGTGCTTTGAATTATGTCATTTCGTTTCAGTGACTCATTAGTGCTGATTTCTGAGGAAGTGTTGCTCTCCTGGGCCTGTCTGGGGATGCTTGTGGAGGGACCCACCCTGATTGCTTGCCAGGGGCTAATTGGACCTAATACTCCTGGCTTTGCTAGAGGGAGAGGCCGGGGTGGCAGGAAGCGTGCTTCTGTCCCTCCTGACTAATGGGTTTCATCTCAATTAACCTCGGTGGGAGTTAAATCACTTCTAAAGCATGCTGCTTTGACAGATCCCAGAGTCCCTCCAGGAGGCCCTGGACATTTCTTTAGCCTCCCCTTTCTACTTCTTAACTCAGGTGCAAGCCCCCTGCTTGGCATCATGCTGGGGACTGAAGTGGTGATGGAGATGTTGCAGGTAAAGCTCCCAAGGTAAGCAGTCTTCAAGGAGGGGCCTGACAGCCCTACAACCCCCAGCATTGCTATTCCTCCCCTGCAGGCATTCAGTGGCCTCATCCTCTCACCTCTCCCCATCACAGCAGTGTCACCCTCCCTATCTCTCCCCTTCCTTCCGGGGCCAGGCAAAGCTCTTCCTCCTCGCCTTTCAATGCAAAGGGTGGGCACCGCTGACAATGGTGATGGTGTTGGCCATTTTTCTTCTGCATCCTGGTGGCTGGAGCACCCTCCACCCTCACTCCTGCCAGATGCCAGCCTGCCCCAGGCTCTTCCCTTGCTTGCTGCTCTTGGCATTGGTGATGGGTTGGGTTTTCAGCCCAGCTCTGAGGCCACCTTGAGCCTGCAGCAGTGGCAGGATGGGAGAGTTCATAATCACGGACATTTCCAGGAGTGTGCAAGGCTTGTGATGTTTGCTTGTAACCTCCAATGGGACCAATGGGCGTGAAGGCCATCACCCAAGGGTGCTGATCTTTCCTCAGGGTGGTTTCATGTGGAAGCAAGGGTCTTTGGTCCCTCAGTGAAAGTAACTGGTTGGGCAGACCTGGTTCAATGTGTTTCTCCAGCACCTGTGGGATTAATCTGGCCCATGCTCTGTGTCTTGGGAGGAGATGCTGTCCCAGCCTCTGAAATCCTGTTCTGTGTGAACAAATGTTCCAGCTGGCAGCAACCCAGGTCTGGAGTTTTGTTTTGAGGTCCATACTGCAGTTCCAGGCATTGGCTGCACAGCTAAAGCTCGGGGTTTTGCTCAGAAGAAATACTCATGCAGGTGTTCAGGTGAGCCTTCAGTGTCTCTGCCACTGGGGAATCAGTGTTACCCACATACGGCAGAGAGGTGACTCAAGGCAGAATCTGTTTCTGCCAAGCCCTTTGGAGATCAGTTTATCAGAGATTCTGGAGACCATAATCGCAGACATCTCGACCCTGTGCATTTGGTCTGATGGGCCCTGCTGCCTGACAGGGTTTGGTTAAGCAACGTGTATGTCTGGGTTTTTTCTTTGTGTTTACAGAGCATGAGCAGAAAATGGGCACAGGAGGGTCTACACTGTAAGGGTCCAGGTGAAACAGGTCCTTGGGAGCAGGGCAGGGTGCTTGGGGGGCACCCTGGGGCTGTGTGCCCACTGCCTTGGTGCAGGGCTGGCCAAGGGGCAGGACAGTGGTTTGGTGGCAACAGCATCCCTGGCCAAGGGTATAAATAGCTGCTCTGGTGACCCAGGGAAGAATGGCTGCACAGGCGAGGTTAATTGTCAGCAGAAATTATGGGGACATTGTTCCTCCCAAGATAACCTGCAAGGAATGAAGCATGGAGCAAATTTTTCCCCTTCAGAGTGAAGGAAGAAGGACCTGAAATATTGGTGCAGTGTCTTTGTTCTCAGTTTTAGGGTGGCTCTCCCATTTCATTGTGTTTTTCTATTTTGTGTCAATGAGAACCAAGATAGATTAACTTTTTGTTTCCCCACCATGCCCTCCCAGAGGAGGAACTGAGATAGCTCCTGCAGGGCTGGGCAAATTCTCTGTTTACTTTAACCTCACATGAAGGTCTTTTTTATTTTTAGCTTAAGCATGAAATCTGGGGTTCAGGGATGGACAAGAAGCAGCTGAAAATAATTTGCTGGAAACACTTGCATTGGACAGTAGCATTCACGGGCTCCTTCATAGATGAAACCTGATGCTTGCTCCTCTCCACAGAGGCACCCCCAGCCTCAAAAAAGCAGTCCATCTCCCCTGGATGTCAGCTCTTTTCCTGTAAGGAATCTCTGAAGGGTGATCTCTGCTGGAGAGGTACCATCAGCTATTTTGTTGGGAAGAAGGAACAGAGAAAGTGCTGGAGAACTCCCTCCTTCCAGACCAGGGTGGTGGCAGCAGCAAGGTTTTGCAGAGGTTGGAGAAAGCAGCATCTCCTCCAGGGGGGCAGTTGAGATACACAGGGGGCTGACATTATAGGGGAATAGGCTGAGCCCTGGATGCTCCTGTCTTCATCTGTGAAGTCCTGCTGGGAGAAGAAAGCTCTGGCTCCTTCAGCACTGGACTGCAAGTGCCTGGGAGCCTCCTTCATTGTTTTGCAGTGGAGCTGAAAGGAGCTTTTTGGGGACCCACCAGCTGGTCCCTCCTCCCTCTCTGCTCTTCATTGAGCAGGCCAAGAGCTTTCTGGATCTTAAGAAGAGCTGAGTTCACCCTGTCACCTCCTTCATGCATCCCAGGACACAAAATCAAAGTTTCTGTTGTGCCTCTCCTGGTCAGGACTTGGACAGGAAATTACTGAAGAACGGTGGGATATAAATAGCCTGACGTGGGCTCACCAAATCCTCCTGGGGAGAGAGGAGAGCTGAAACCTGAGGCTCAGCAGCAGCTGAACAAGCCCTATCCAATGGAGACAAAGCAGCTTTATGGCAGCCTGATGCTGGGGAGAGCAGAGAGGTTTTGCAATTCCATTGCCTTGGTTTTCTGTGCAGAGGGCCCTGGGGAAGCGTTGCTGTGTAATTCAGTATGTGAGCAGCATCTCAGCTGCATCAGCACAGGACATTGGTCCAAGCAAACCCCTCTGCGCCTGAGCCAGTCCCAGTAGGGGCCAGTTTGTGCTCCAACAGAACCAACAGTGTGTCATCAACTAAAATCTCAAATAACTTCTTATTTATTTATTGCCTCAAAGCTCATTCAAAGTATTCTTTGAAAATCCAAACTAAAATCTTTTTTTGGCAAGTAAGAGTTGAAGTTTGACACAGAAAACAGGAGGATGCTTAAGCTTTGAAAAATATTCCTCTCTTCCCTGACTGCTTTTGTTTTTAATGCAACCACTTGGAAAGGCTACTGCAAGAAGAAATTTCCTGCAAAATCTTCCACTTGGGCACAGAGAACAGCCTCCTTTTCAAATCAAGCAACAGATTATGATCCAGCCTGGGATCTGCAGCTGACAGAGCCAGTGGCCCAGCCCCAGGAATGCTCAACCCCTGGCAGAGATGGCAGTGACACCTGCCCCAAGGAAAACCTAAACTGTGGAGCTGGGGTGATGCCCCAGGTGATGGTGAGTGTCCTTCTTTGGATACACAGGACAGTGGAGTCCTGCTTTTCAGGTTTGAGGCACAAGCTTTGCATTTTCCTGAGCAGCCCAGGTGCTGGCCAGTGGGTGGATGTCCCCCTCCTTGAGCAGCACCTCCCTGAAAAAGTGTCCCTCCCCAAGAACCCCCGGAGTGTGACACGAGGCACAACAGCCTTGCCTGCTCACTGGAGGAGAAATTCTGCAAGAATGTGAGGAGAAAAAGAACAAAAAAACGTGATCAAGCAAAGCCCAGATCCCACACAGCCCTTCCCACCATCCTGCCGAGGTCACGACATCAGTTCTGTTTGGCTTCTCAGAGGAGAAAGCCAGCTGGATGCACATCAGGCTGAAAATGAGAATTTCTGTAAATCCTTCTTTCGCCATGGACAGTGCCTGATCAACACTAAAGCAGGGGAGAGGGAACACAGGGGAAAGCGCAGCTGCCTTTACAGAGAAGGGCAGCTGCAGCTGGTCTGCTTCAAAACCTTGGAGCCACTCTCTAAGGCGAGTCTCACTCCTTAAAAAAGTTAGAGGGACAGGTGACAAACAGGAGGAGGAGTTTACAGGGTTATGGCATTTCTTCAGCTGGAGCACGGATCCCAAAGGCTGCACTCACACTGGAGGTGAGAGGGCTGTAAATGGCCAAGGGACCCAGTCCTTCCTCCTGCAGGGATGAGCCAAGGGTCTGATGGGCTCAAGCAGGGAAAACCTCAACGTTAATAGTTAAAGTTTGCTATTGTGGGATCCCTGGAAGAGAAGAGGGAACAGAAAGAGGAAAACTCTGGTGTAGAGATACTCTCTAGATGCAGAGTATATCCACTGTTTATGTTGTTAGAAGTTCAGTGTGTATAAATGCTATGCTTGTTTATAAACATATAAATTTGGTATTTAGTATAGAAATTTCCAAACCCAGAAATCCCAGTAGCCAGCTCAATCACCACCATCCTGACCACTTAAGAGTGCCCGCAGCAGCTCCAAAGCTAATTTGAATGCTAATTGTCACACACCCAGGGAGCATGAGAACACAAACTAATGCTTAGAATAGAAATTTCCTGTTGCTTCCTAGGAATTCCCTGGTGCTCTCTTTAAAATATCCAAGGGTTTTCTAGAAATTTCAATGAGCTTTCTGTGGATTTTCAGTGAGCATTCTAGAAATTCAGAGTGGACTCTATGAGTTTTCCATTACTTTTTGGGTATTTTTTTGTGCTTCCCAGGACTATCCTTGTTCGTTCTAGGAATTGCAGAGAGATTTGCAGAGATTATGATCAGGAATTCCAGGGTGCTTCTTGAACAGTTTGATATGCTTCCCAGAAATTCCAGCCAGCTTTCACACTCTTTCCTTCCAGCACTTCCTAGGCCTTTTCCTCTGCTTTCTGGAAGTGCTGGGGAAGGAGGGAGACCGAAGAAAACTGGTGATGTTTCTCCTAATTTCCTGGAGAAATTCCTTCCATAGCAGGATTTCTTTAACTGAGGACACCTCTGATGGATGATAAATTGGGGAATTAGATGTTATCAAGGGCAAAGATGCAAGCCTCTGTGTTCAGCTGCTCACTTTAGGAGACTTTTAAAGGAAGCAAGATGGTGCTGCACTGTGTCTGGTTGTGGAAGATACAGGGAATGGGTCTTTCTGGTGGAAAACAAGACTGTATGAAGTGGGACCGAGACCCTGGGCAGGACATAACTGATCATTCGGTGTTGTTTCACAGCGTGGAGCTGATGTTTGCTGGAGACTTGATGTTAAAGGGAAGAGGTTCATTAGCACTGTTAACTGGGAAAGGGACAAAGACTCGATAAGGGGCTTGGCCAATCCTCCCCTTTGCTTTGGTGGGGCTTCCATCAGGCAACGACTTGTCGGACACGTGCGTTCCTAGCATGGCTCTCCCCGGCCGTGCCAGGGCTGGGGTTCAGCCTCCTCCCGCCGTGCTCCGTCCCAGCAAATCTCCGCCCCCGTCCCCCGACATCTCTTCCAAACGAGCCTCCCAAGCTGGGAGGTTTCAAACGAACTTCCAAGCGAGAAGGCTTTTCCCTGCCCAAGGCGGAGAGGCGGCACAATAGCCTCTGTTAAGGCAGTTCTTAATTTAAAAACACGAACTCACCCCAGACCCTCCGGAGCCTCCTCAGGGCGCTGCAGCTCCGCCCGCCGCGCGACAGGGGGCGCTCTCCACCCGGCAGCCGCGGCCGCGCCCCCGCCACGTGACGCGCCGGTCCCGGGCGGCGATTGGCTGAGAGCGGTCACGTGCCCGCGGCGCGGGGGTGGGCGCGTTGCCGGGGCGACACCGGCGGCGGCCGAGGGGAGATCGGGACCGCGGGAATGGGGGACAGGTGGGAATGGGGGACAGGGGAGAGTGTGGGGCAGGAGGGACTGGGACAGGTGGGATTGGAGCAGGGGGTTGTGAGGCAGTGCGACGTGGTGCAGGTGGGAGTGGGGCAGGTAGACTTTGGCGCCTGTATGCATCTGTGTGTGTGTGTGTGTGTGTATCTGTGTGTGTGTGTGTATCTGTGTGTGTGTGTCTCTGTGTGTGTATCTGTGTGTGTGTGTATCTGTGTGTGTATCTATGTGTGTGTGTATATCTGTGTGTGTGTGTATCTGTGTGTGTGTGTATGTGTGTGTGTGTGTGTGTATGTGTGTGTGTGTGTATCTGTGTATCTGTGTGTGTGTGTATCTGTGTGTGTGTATATCTCTGTGTGTGTGTATCTGTGTGTGTGTGTGTGTATCTGTGTGTGTGTGTGTGTATCTGTGTATCTCTGTGTGTGTGTATCTATGTGTGTGTATCTGTGTGTGTGTGTATCTATGTGTGTGTATCTGTGTGTGTATCTCTGTGTGTGTATCTGTGTGTGTGTGTATCTCTGTGTGTATCTGTGTGTGTGTGTATCTCTGTGTGTGTGTGTATCTCTGTGTGTATCTGTGTGTGTGTGTGTATCTCTGTGTGTATCTCTGTGTGTGTGTGTATCTCTGTGTGTGTATCTGTGTGTGTGTGTGTGTATCTGTGTATCTCTGTGTGTGTGTATCTCTGTGTGTGTGTATCTATGTGTGTGTGTATCTGTGTATCTCTGTGTGTGTGTATCTATGTGTGTGTGTGTGTGTGTGTCTCTCCTCCTCATGCCCTCTGGAGGTGCTGTGGCTGATGGGCTGTGCTGTGTGAGTCCTGTGCTGTACACTAACACCCCCCTTCTTTGCCATTTCCCAGCTTTATCAGCGATGAGAAGTAGCAGCAGCCCTTAGCGATGGGTGATGTTTTAGCGTACGAAGCTGAGTTACTTGGACTAGTGAAAGAGGTTGGTTTTCTCTCTCTTTGTTGTTGTTGTTGTTGTTGCAATGAGCAAGCAAGATTTCACAGTGTTTGTATTCAGAGTCAGGCATTGTAACTGAGGTCTAAATTCTGGAGTTATTTATCTGGCTAAGTGTTGCTGCACTCGGAAATCTTGCTGACTCCTGTCATGCTCTGTAGGTTCAAAAGGCTCAGTGTCCATTAAATGCCAGCAGTAAAATTTTCTTGTTTGGTTGAACAAAATTACTGGCTAAACCAAGGGGCATCATTCTTTCAGAGAGGGTGTACTCAGTTGTCTCTAGGATGCAGGAGGAATTTTAGATGTTATTTTCCTACCACAAGGTATCAGTTCATGGTTTATCACTTTGCATTTATGGACCATCCTACAGAGAAACTTTGGCATTTCATGGGTCATTCATTGAAGCATTAATAATAAAGGATTAATCATTTATTGAAGCATTAATCATTTAACAAATGTCATTCCTCTATGTTTTTGGCTTGTAGTATTTGGATTTTGCCGGATTTCAAGAAACGGTGAAAGTACTTAAAAAGGAATGCAAAATAAAAGGGAAGCCACTACCTCAGCCAGCAGATGTTTCCTCAAAAGATTCATTGCCTGTTCAGGTAATGCATCATTTACACTTATTTTGAGTAATAATGAAAATAGAGGCCACTAACCACCCTGTGAATTACTACAACAGTGAACTGTCTGAACAGATTCTTGATTATTTGGAGAAATCTCCTAGCAGTCTTCTTCCAGCACAGGAACCTTCAAGTTTGGGGTTGGGTTGTTTTTTTTTTTTTCCCCAGAACTCCAGTCATTTTGAACTCAAGACACTAGTTTTGATTTACACTACTTTAAGTTTTTACTGATATGCTTGAAAATTTGGGCTTTGCTTCTTGTATTGATGGTTGATACAAGCTCTCAAAGATATTAAAGATACGTGAAGAAAGAATATTTGGGTGGTCATTGAATGGTGGGAGATTTTTGAATTAAACTTTTAATTCTAAGTGTTCAGATGACACTGGAATTCTTCATTCACTAACTTACTGCTGAGAAAATGTGGCTCTTCTGTGTTTGGGTTTTCACTTGATGCTTTTCCCTTTCACAGGAAGATCTACTCACAGCATTTGAAAATGGTGATCAGAAAGTTTTCTTCCAGCTCTGGGAGGAGCATATTTTTTCTTCAGTCCATGACAGTGATCCAGCTGCTCAGAACCTGGAGTTCTATCTCCACATCTACTTTGCCACCTTCCTCTTGAAACAAACTATGGGAAAGCCTGTAAGTTTAGTTCACAATTCAAACCTCACATTGCTGTTTGTTTTACTTCATTTATTTGTCTTTAGTGTGGATGAGGATGGGGTGTTCTCTAAGAATCATTCCAAGAATATGTATCCAGTTTTGGGCACAGTCTGCATTTTAGATCAACCAGATCCTTTGTATTGTGAAGTACAGAGATGGAAGCTGGAACTGTCCTTATCCTGCAGTTCCTCAAGTATTTCAAGTTGGAAAATACCCACATGGCAACACTTTCACACTTGTAATTGTAGATCATAGCAGATTCTTAAAACACTTATTTTGCTTTGAGTTTGGACTGAAGCTGTGAGGTGAAATATAATAATTTCTGATGAAATGGCAAAGCTCAGTTTTGACCAGCTCCGTATATCATGTTGAGAAATATAATCCCAAGATGTTAAAAATTAAAATCTCTGTTACATGGAACTTTTATGTTGAAGAGACATTTAAGTAGCCTGGACTGAGCCAGATCAGCCAGGGCTTAATAGCTCCTGCCCTTCACCTGTCAGCTGCTGCAGGAGTATTTGGATGCCTGCAGTCTGTTTTCCAGCCTCTAAGGAGCTTTTGTTCTGTTCTGTGTGCCAACTCCACTTCCCAGTGCTGTGCAGGTGGGTTTTTTTGTTTCTGCACTTACCACTGGAATAAAGCATGTCTACAGTAGGTGTTTCCTCTCTGCCCTGGGTGTAGAAATGGCATTTTTCTTTAAAAATCTAGCCTGAAGTGAGCAGGAATAATTTACATGCAAAAAGCAATTGTCTGTCTCTTCTTTCTTTGGACCTGGATGACAGAAACAACAATATTAGTTAACATTTTCCTTTATGACTGGTGAAAACATACAATATGTTCTCTAGTTAAATAAATACTGTTCTTTAGATAACAAATATTCTGGAATATCAAACTTGATATTAATATACTTGGGTCTGTTCTTTTATTTGCCAGCTTTACAGTGCTTTCAGAATGGTAGTTTTCTAAATTAAAGCTGCTGCTTTATTTCCTAGGACAAAGCTGAATTTGAGGATAGGATTTCTTATTTTAAGGCATACCTGGAAACAAAAGGAACTGCACTGAGCCAGACTACAGAGTTTCTTCCCTTCTATGCTTTGCCTTTTGTTCCGAACCCCATGGTGCATCCTTCATTTAAAGAACTTTTCCAGGTAAGTATCTGTGTTGCAGAGATGGTGCTTATGATGACTTACACTGAGCACCCTCTGCACACCGTGCAGGTGGGAGGTTAGGTGATGACTTCCAGAGCTGTGGTTTGGTGTTCTAAAGTATTGTTGGCAATTCCTGTGGGGAAGGTACAGCGACCATTTCATGTGCTGATGGCTTGCTCCTGCAGTGCAAAACTGCACCTTCACTTCTCTGTTGTGCTGGAAATGTCTGGTTGTGTGGCTGCGCTTGGGCTGGATCAAGAAATTGCTTTCTTGGCTGTGAATGTGTGTGTAAACAGTTCCCACGTACACATACCTACACAAATTTGTTTGTAAAGCCTGTACAGTATTTTTTAGAGTTATTTGCTCTGAATGCTTCCCTGTCTGACCACGTGGACAGTTATGCTGGCCTGGCTGAGCAGCTGTGGGCAGCCACTCCGGTGCAAGGAGATGCCTTCAGCCTCCATTGCTGCCACACTGCTTTTGATATCAAACCAAAGCTGAAGTGATAGTTGCCCTAGGGCTGACTTCGGAAGTACCAACTGAAGAGGAGCTCCAGTTTAACACCAAAAAAAGGCATATACTGCCATTTTCTTTCAGGACTGGCTATAAATAATGAGACAGACTGGTTGACCTCAGAGATGGAATATGACTACTCTTTTTAAATTATACTTAGCAGCATTTTTTTATAATGCCTTATCTAAGACGAGATCCTCAGGTTTATTCAGAGTAACCCAGTGTCCAAGCTCTTAGTCCACACTCACTCATATTTTCTTGTGGGAATTATACAACTCATTCCATGGTAGTGTTGAAACACAGATTGTTTTATGTTTGAGAAAGAGCAGCAGTGAGTCACTGGTTTACTAAGCAGTGTTCTTATGGCATATATTTTTCTCAGGCATCTGATGCTTTATATAGCTGGAGTTCCTGTTGGTTTGTGTAATACGTCTTGAAAAATAATATGCACTCCTCTCTGTAGGAGACAAGGTTCCTTTGGTAATACACAGCTTGCTGTGGTACACCACTGTCTGGATACTGAGTTGGTAAATGCAACAAGTCAATTCTCTACACTCTCCAGCATGGTGAAATAAGGGCAAATCTGAGCTGTGAGAACAGCTTGCAACATACATGTATACAGCAGTAAATTTAGGAAGCTCCTGCTACTTGTTGGAAGACAGAGCTTTTTCTATTGGCTGGCTCTTCCTCAAGGAGTAACCAGCTTCACTGAAGGCTTGAAATAGAAGACACGAGTATTTGGTGGATTCCTAGGTGTAGTTTGACTTTTTTCCTTAACTGTTGTTTTCTTATGCATATGAGACACTACGTCAGGCAGAGGACAACATTCCAGTTAATGCTGTTGGTCTGTTCTGCTGGTATGTTTTTCCTGCATGAGCTGTTTTCCTCCAAATCCTTATTTTAGAAACATTGTACCCTGATCACCAATGTCATGTCATGACACTTGCCATAGTTATTGACAAAACTTACCATTCCCAGATCTTGTTAGGAGCAAAAGATGAAAACTGAGCAGTGCAAAATTATTAATTTTGTACTCTATTTAATACATGTGAAATTAATTTTTTATCTTTTTCTCAAGTTGCTTGTATTTTAAAGGTACTTCTACTTTTGGGGCAGTTGTTGCATGTGCACATGAGGCACACTGTGTGATAGTTTTGTACTTTAAATAAAGCTACATTGTGTTTCTAGAACTCTTGTCTAGGAATAATACTGAACTCCCCTCTGACTTCAGTATGCTTTTATGGGGAGTGAGCAAACACATTCACTTGAGTAACAGTGAAGGGAATATCTTTTCAATCTAATGCTGGCTGCCTTGTTTACTAGTGGGAAGTTGCTGTGATCCAAGCAGTACTTTCTGCAGAGTGTACATATTTGGTGAACAACTGTCAATATTTGTTTTTCTTTTCAAGGATTCTTGGACATTGGATTTAAGGACAAGATTGGAAAAGTTCCTGTCTCTGACTCTCAAAGCCAGACAGACTCCTCGGCTTCTCACTATATTTGTATCCTTCTAGGAAAACACTTTGCAGATAATTAGAAACACTGTAAAGAGGCAGAATAATTTATTGCAAGAGTGTGCTGCTGATATTTATTGCAGAATTGCAGTAATGTTGCACTTCAGTGTTTCTATGATAGGAAACACTGTTTATATACCACATTCAAAAATAAGCTTTTGAAAAAGTCATGTACAGACCATGTACAGATCCACATGAACCTACATGTTTATCAAATGATCATTCTTTGCTTCCATGTATGAAGTACAGGATACTCAAAGGCACCAACCTGACCTGGCTTCTTTCTTAGCATTTCTAAAGCTGTTAGTATTATTTCAAATTAGCCATTTCAGGGACTAGCTGAAAGTTTTTCAGGGGTTTTAAGGGTTCTAGAAATTATTTGGTCACTCAAAGGTCAGCAAAAGGTCTCAAGTCTCTATGCAACATTGTGAGTTGTGCACTTAAGAGATTTTTATGTATTTGTTGTTGATTTATGTATTCTGTGGCGCATCAGGCAGTGCCTGTTGGCTGGGACAGTAGGAATATTTGGCTTGGTCGAGTTTCTCATTCTGTGTCTCTGGAACAAACGCTGAAAAGATGCACATTTTCCTGAACTACTCCTACTCGTGCAACAGAAGGAGAGTGGACAGTGCAACAAAGGTAAATGCTGGGCTGTGGTAAGGATGTTCTGTAAGATTGTCATGGGCTGTGAGAGTAGTGGGAGGTTCTCCTGCAGGGGTGGGGAAACCACTGATGCATGGCAGAAGGTCCTTGGAAATCCAGATCCCAGCCTTGGCCATAGCTATTGATAGACTTTTTGAGCTCAGTCAAGTTCAAGCAGTCAATAAGTATCAGTAAGTATGACTAGAAATGGGAAAGGGCCTAGTAGTGGGATTTTTATTCAACATCTGTTCTGTCCTGAAATATGTAAAAAGAAGTGGAGAACTCCATAAAAAGTGCGTACCAGCTCTCCTTTTTTAGTTCTGATGAAAGTAAGTTGCCTCAGATTCCTTTCCCTTACCTGCTTAGGCCTATCTGCATCTTCCAGATTTCAAATGTCATTCAGTTGTTCTGATGACTGTCTGATGATCTTAGACAAAGCTGATTTTTGTTCCTGTTTAGTCATTCTGTTTAAATAGTACCTCCTAAAATAGAGCATATTAATACCTCCTGAATAAGAATGTGTTCATTTAAATGTGACTGGCTGATGTGTTGCATTTTGAGGTAAGCTGCTTCTACACACTTAAGTGTGTGTGTGTCTTGGGACCTTTAGAAATAATAATTTCAGCACAGAATCCTGTTAGATGCTGATAACACTTGAAATATGTGCCTTTTAAAAATCAGTTCAATGAACAGAACTTAGGTTTCCAAATACCTTGCATTAATTTTTTCACTTGACTTTCTGCATACACTTTCTCATATAGGGATCTGTATGAGACCAGTTGGATTCTTAAAATTACTTTTCCTCTTGAGTTATTTTAATGTGTCGATTTATCCTGAGGATTTACTCTGTAGATTGAAGTAAGGAGAAAGTTAGGTTTTCTCCCAGTGTGAGTTCCATGTATTTTCTTTGTTATTTTGTGCTTTGTGTTGTTGCATTAGACTTTCACTGAATAATAGAAAGATCTTCTGGATTTTTATTTTCCAGAAGTTACACTTTTTCCTTGTGGAGGACTTTCCTGAAGGCAATAATTCCATGCTCTTATTAAAAAGAAATAGCTATGCAGTTGGGCCTGACTTACTTGGGGCCTGATTGTCTTTAATTTGGGGAGGTTCTGTGCTTTTTACAGGGACTGTCATGGAATTGAATTCATGCAGGTCATCCTTAATTTGCAGATCTGTTACGTGCCCTGGAGGTTGAGTCAGTTTGGATTTTTCATAAAGGTTACTTGAGGGCTGTCTCATATGAAAGTTTTGGATCTAAGAGGTTATTTTTGCAGTATCCTGCTCACATCACATGGGATCCACAGCATTTACTCGCTGCTGGAGAATATTTACTTTATCAGTGAAGGGGAAATGCAAAGAAAATTTATAGGCAACACATGAATGAAGAGCAGTGTGGCAGAGTCCTGAAAACAGCCTTTTGTAGATAGTTGCCAGTCATCAGTCTGACATGCTGAAGTACTTCAGGTTTGGGTGGGGTGGTTGTAAATGCTCTTGAGCGTGTCCTGGAGTGTTCAGTGTGTTTACCTTGCCTGATTTACCTGCTACAGTCTGGCTTTTCACCCATTTGCTAAAAAATTTCAGTTCCTATATGACTTCCAAAGCTATTTGTATGGCAGTTGTGCTTAACTTACAGTTCTCCCATGTTTTCAGTTTGGCTGGAAAGGAAAAAATTGCAGAATGGTTGGCATCTTGCGCAGGGAGCTTCAGACCTTCTTTGTGTCCTCTCTGCTAACAGGAACTGAGGGAATGAAGTCTTTGGAACTGTGTTCAGCTGCTGTTCCCTTCACTGCCTCATTACAAATCTGTGGATGAGTTCACAGCCACTCTTCCACCATTTTGGGGAGGGGGAGAGTGGAAGAAGCGTGTCAGGCTGCTGCACTAGAGAAGGTGGAGTGTGACCTACCTGTCTGTCAAGATTTGCTAAAGTCTAAATGACTATGTATGTGGAAAAGTGTCCATTTAGAATATGGATAGTAATTTTTAAGCAAGAAGGAGACTGCATTGAGTTTTGGTTATGTAGTTTTTTCCTGCTGACTGCAGTTGGAAGACATATTTTCAACATTGGAAATTTTACCCACTGGGCTATGAAAAGCAAGCAAACTCTGAGAAGGTTTATGCTTTGTGATTTGATGCTTCCAACTTTCCTCTGAGTGAAAGTCACGCTCTACATACATCCATTGGAAATTTTTGAATTGAATGTGTTGTGTCACAGTTAAATAAAAATTCCCATTTGCTCATCTAGGCAATAGAATAAAGTGCTGGAGTGGCTAGTTTTGTGCAATGGTTGCTCTCAGAATCTTTGTTAGTTTAGAAAAATGTTCTTGTTTTGAAGCTGTATCATATTAAAGCTGTGGTCGCAGTTTAACAGTAATGGCTGTGAAATAAAAACAAGATCAAAGTTGAACTACTGTAATCAAGGCTGAATAGCTTGGTTGTCTTTGGAAATTATCTTAACTCTTCTGATTTTTAAGTTAATGTTGATTGGAGTTGAGATTATTTTAACAGCTTACAGAATTGTAAAAAGCTTAGGACTTTCAGCAGGGTTGCTTAATGTTACTGTTCTAGTGGTGTTTTGTTTATTGGTCTGGTTTTTTTTAAGTGCGTTTTGCTGGGTTTGAACAGGATCTGTGGCTTGTCACAGCTTCTGTTGTTTCACACCAGGTTTAGCTCCCTCCTAGGAAGTGTAAGAGAAATATCATTAAGGTGGCTTGGTTTGCAGCCTGGTATGAGTTGTCAGTCACAAACCCTGCAGGTGAAGAATGCTGTGGTTCATGAATGGTTCTCAGAAAGGACCATCCTTAGGGGGGAAGAGTCTTTGAGAGTAAAATAACTGTCTTTTTTTTTTTACTTAACTTGTAGAAGTAAGAAAATGTGTCTTCCTGTACTCCGTGTTTTATTTTAAGACTGTCAGTTTATAGCTGTCTTATAGCTAAAGTCTACCAATGCACATATTCTCTAAAAGATCCCATTAAAAAGATCATTTTGTTATATTTTCTGAAAGCAAAAATAAGCTGTTCTGCCACCTACTGCTTTAAATATCAATGAGATAAACTGTGTTGTATTGGGCTGTTTAGAATGCTTACTTTAACCCAGAAAGATTTTAAATCTGTGAGAGGGAATCCTGCTTTTGTCTGAAACTCCATAGTGAAGCTGATTCCTTTCCACTGTTTATCAGAAAATCCTATGGTAAATATTCCATCTGTTCACAGATGGGCCCAATGCCATTTTCACAACACTAAAGCAGTACTGGCTTCTCAGCAAACTAATTTAAAACATAATATTCTAGCAAAATACAAAACATCAGCCGTAACAATGGAATTATTGTGCCTTCCTTCATGTTTTTGTCTGGTCACAGATATGCACACTGTTGTCCACTGCTCCAGGTTCTGTGCCCAGTTCCATGCAGAACACGGGCTTGGCTAGGTCTGAGAATGGGGGGAAGGATGCAGATTCTGGTACTCAGTTTGCTTTTGTCTCTAAAGTAATTGAACCTGAAGGAGCAAAATGTATCAGAAATGTAACTTTTTTATTATTCAGATAGAAATGAAAGACAAATTTGAGTTATCTTCAGAAACTGAGGATATTAAAAGTAAGCAATATAGTTTAACATCAACCAGTAAATGATGGATTATCCTCTTCACAAATGTATTCAGTGATGTTTACTGCCTTATAGTTGTGTTGCTACTGTAGCTGTGAAGCAGTTGGTTCTTTGGACAATTAAGGCATAAGAAATACCCATAGGTGTTGCAATGAAATGGAATCATGCTAGGATTCGTTATCCTTGTACGCAAATTCCACACCTCAGAAATGGAGGTTGTCCCTTCAGAGCAGTAAAAATGCTTGTGGGTTCTTTTGTCCTTTAGTTTGAATAGGTGATGCTATTTCTTTTTTTATTATTCTCTTGACAGAAATGATGCAACATCTTCATCAACAGTTAGTGAAGTGCGAGCACAGGTACATGACCCACCTGAAACGATTTCACAAATTGCAGGTGGACTACCATAACCTCCTTGGAGTCACTGCAGAGCTGGTGGATTCTCTGGAGGCCACAGTCATTGGCAAGACGGTAAGAGATGATTCAGATGTGCACTTTCTTCCACACCCCCCCCAGAAAATGGAGACCAAAGGGTGAATTAAGCTTCATAGTTATGAGCATTTCTGTTAGAACTGTGGCTCTTTACTAATGAAACACAGCACTCTGTGATGAGCAGTTCTCCCATTGCTCTGGTGAAGGAGGATAAAAGAAGTGCAAAAAATGCGTTGAACTGTGCTGCCTCAAAAATCTTGAAAAAATGATCACCCTCTCACAAGACACCTCAGATCTCTTGTGAGAGTCCCCTTTTGAGCTCTGCTCTCTCTAATCAGCAGTGATTAGAGGGTATTTCTGTGATTACTGACTGCAGTCCAGCCCATCAACAACTGTCATATATTTAAAACTTCAGTTAGGTCTGTTTTAAATTCCATGGTACTGGAAACAATTGTCTTACCCAAAATTTTGGTTAGGGAAACCTTTGCTCTCTGTTCTGCTAAACTGGACTTGTTAATTTAATTGGTAAAGGGAGCAGGGATAGGAGTGAATGAGCTATTCATCATGTGAAATGGGCCACATGTATGTGACTGGAGAAGGTACCACTTTCTTAGGAGTATTTTTTATAGGAAGTCGATTGTCTGTTTCGTGTGTTGTGCTGTCTCCTCCGGGAGCATAACTTCTGTGTACACTGAAGGCTGTTCTTACAGCAGATGTTAGTGGCCTCTGGGTGCTTTTAAGAAGCTGTGAATTGTTAGCAGGGAAAATGACCTGGCATTTCCTGTGCTGCCTGCTGAAAAGCCAGTGTGTACCTTCCTCCTGTCATCAGCATGAACACCCTGTGGTTTGTTACTGCGTCTGGGATCACTGCTCTGTATTACTACAAGGAAGAATTTGCCCATAGGGGTGGATTATGCTTTACAGCAGATTAGGGAAGGTATCTGCTCACAGGAGCTTCGGTAACAATAAAAACCACAGTCAGTGGTTTTCTGCTTCCCATTTCACACCTCCGTGCTCTCCAGGCGATATCCAGTTACCCTCTGTGGTTGGGAACCGGACGCTGGTTCTCTTCTGTTTGGATATTGTTCCGTTTCCTTTGTGAGCCTTGTGTGGGGCACTCGTTTGATCCTTCCCAAATGTGTCCAGCTGAGGGTGCTCTTCTGTTACGGATCCTGGATTCTGTCATTTCTGAATCCAAAGTGGAGCTGGGTACTGAATAAAGTGATATTGAAGTTACGGTGTTCTGAATTTGAAGGGGTTTATTGTCCCGCTGAAGGTCTGGGAATATCAGAAGTGTTCTCAGTTGCATTTCTGTAATCTTGGTCCTCTCGTCTCTCTTCTGGGGAAGGTACTAACTCTCCTGAAATTAAACTGTTCTGTTGTGGTGTAGATTTCCCAAAACAAAAAAAACTAAACCCACTGAGATGTTTTGCATTGAAAAACAAAATGCTGTACTGTGTAATTCTTTTTTATTCTCTCTGCTGTACAAGACAGTTGTGTAAGTTCTGCTCTTTAGGTAAACAATACATCAGCATTGTTTAAAGCTCAAAACTGCTTCATTTTTAAATTTGATAATTTGATTTGATTTTGAACCTTTTGATTCATGAAAATCTGTATGCAAATAGAGGGGTGACAAAATCTGTTTTTCTTCGAGACTCTCTGAAAGTGTTTAGCACTAGTCTTGTGAATACCATAACAATTCCCAGATAAAGAGAATTTACAATTTTTAAAATTTCTGAACAGAATGATAGTTGCAGTATATACCTTGTGCTTGTGTCAGTGAGCCTCAGGTGTGTGATTCCTTACTCTTTAAAAAAACCAAACAAACAACCTTTAATATAGAAACACTTGTCTAGTAGAAAGTGTGAGTTTTATGTAATCCTGTTCTCACTTTGTTTCCTAATTTTTAGATTACACCAGAGTATCTTCAAAGTGTTTGTGCTTGCTTGTTTAGCAGTCGTACGAAGCAAATGGTAGCACACGGCATTGACTTCACAAGACCTGGAACTGTAAGTATAAATGTTTGGGATTTTTACAGTAACTATCTTAAAAGACAATACTACTTTAGCTGTATATAGAACAATAAATGTTCTATAATGGGAAAGATAAAACTTCATGTGTTCAAGCTTGTATAAGAATATGGCAGTACATTGTTTTGTTGATCTCAGATGCTGGTCAGTGACATGGTTGTGCAGTTATAGCTGCATAAGTATGGTTAATTCTGTTATTGTGAGGACAGTAAGATTTGTATCTCTTAAAATGCTAACAAAATGCTTTTAAAAACCCCAAACCAAATCCTAAAACTAATGTTTTGAGTGTGGTTTGATGGTACATCTTAGCCAGTTTAGTTTAGCTAAAAAAAGGGAGTGGTGTTGCTCAGCTCTTGACTCATACTCTGTTCCTTTCTGTTGTCAGTGATGCTCCTATAACTCTACAGAGAATTGGCTTAGCCAGCTGAAGGAGAAGCATCACACAGGATCATGAGAACAAATGTGGAAAAGAGGAGGAAGAGCCAGTTTTAGATGAGCAGTTAGCTGATACACCTAAGCTACCTTACTGATTTATGTGATGATCTTTTAACATCCTATCTAAGAAACTTTGATCTTATGGATAAGCAGCTCAGGATCCCTAGGGTTGGTTTTTGCCCACTTGACCATTCTCTGGTTTCTTTTCAGCTGACTGCAGTACACCTTGCTCATTTATGTTCTGCTCAATCTCTTCTGCCTAAGTGGGGAGAGAGTTTTGGGGTTATTTTTCAGCAGCAAAAACAGCTTAGGATAGTTTCTAGTGTCTATGAAACTATTCCTGTGAGATTTTAAATGACTTAATGATAGTACAAAAGCTGTTTTAAAACCTAGCTTGCTCAAGTTTTTCAAATAAGCATTAATCTTAAAACTACATCAAAACATTTTACTAAGAAAATATTGTGTGCCACTGTTTTACAAAGACAAGCCAAAATCATGAACTGTGCTTATTGTTTTTGCCATGGCAGGTATTCATGTGTACTTAACTTGGTAGCAGGAGAACTTAGTGAAGTGTCAAAAGAAAAGCAGAAGAAAATAAAATTCCTGCTCCTTATTCTAGCCAAGGTTTTTAATAACAAGGATGCTATGGGTACATTTTGTTCCTCTTGAAAATTTGCTACAGAAAGATAAGGAGAAAATAAAAATGCTTCATTTTCTTTTCTATGTACTAATATTTTCAGAGATAAGTGTAATTCCTAATTGCTCTTCAAGCTGTTTTAAATGCCCTCACTTTCTGTTAATGGTCAGAACTCCTTTCTCTGACCTGCTATGAATTTAGGAGGTGCACTGTTACGCAGCCTACAAAAGCTGCTATTTTAGGGTTTCAGGAAGGAACCAAGATCTGTTTGTCTGCTACCTCAATATTAGGTGCTGTCTGCTCCCCTCAGATTTACACCATGTCCATAGCTTATGTCATCTGCCATCCCGTAATGTCCCTCCTCCTGCCCCATCTTTCTTCTAACCAACAACTTTCAGAGGTCTTTCCTCTTTCCTTGCCAGTGGCTTTTTTAGATAATGCTTTAGGTACCCCAGTAGTTTCCTGTATTTTTGCCATCTGATGTTGAGGTTGTGTGTGTTTCTCCTTCCCTGTACTGAGATCATCCATTCCGTACAGCCACATGCCCTTCTGTTTCTGTTCCTGCTCTCTGCTTACATCAAGACTTCTCTTTTTCTGCTGTGCTTTCAAGGTTTTCCATTTGCCCAGGGTTTTGCTCATTATTTCTATTCTTCCTATCATACATTCATCCTCTGGTCTCTTGAACCCTTTTAGGAATGGGGCAGAGGGAAGAGCATCATCTTTATGCAAGGTTCTGATTTCTGCTTCCCTAAAAGTGTCTCTAAAAGCATTTCTGCTCCAAAAGTGCCTTTGCTGCTATGCTTATGGCACTGTGGCCATTTTGACAGTCTCCAGCTGTGCAGATAGGTTAGAGAAAGAGAACGTGTTGGTGGTGGATTTTTTTCCCTGCTGCAAGTAAATTTTTGTCTCCCTTAACTGAGTAAAGTTGTGTATTTCTGGCACAGTTGTATCTATTTTTATACTAGGCTTTACTAGCATAACTATTTCTGTGTGACTTTGTGGCTCATTTATCCACACTATTTGAGGTAGTTGCTGTGACAGCCAAGCTCTCTAGTGAAGGACCAGTCCAGTTATAGCCCTGAGACTGTTTAGATTAAGGGTTTCTTGACTGGTTTAGGTCATGCCTTGACATTGAGGTTCTAGCAGCTACTGTGGTTGAACTCTCATGTTGTTTCTATAAGCAGATTCACACAGGCTCTGTGAGGCATTAGCCAAGTTTTGGAGAGCTAATCACAGTTTGTATGTAGACATTCACTACATCATAATCAGGTTTCCTCATCTTCTCCTTTTGTCCCCTCTTGATTGATCATATTTTCTTGTTTACTTCCCATGTAAAGAGTTCTGGTTTTATATATGAATAGCAAACATGTAGAAACACAAATAAATGTTAGAAGGAAAATAGAGATTATCTTCTGAAAAGAAAAATGAGACTCCTTTCCCATCATCCCAAAATATTTCTAACCACTCCCTGGCTTTTTTGATGCAGGAAGCCAGAGCAGATGGACTAAAATTCTGTCTGTTTGCCACTAGGCCATTCAGGCATGCCATTACTTTTTCTTAAGGATTCAACTACTTCATTGTTATACACTCAGATGTTATTGTTCTACCCTTAAGTGGTTTCAGGTTTTTGCATAAGCTTTGGAATAAAGCTGGAGGCACTGTGACCCAGACTAAGTAGTAGCACGAGTTCACAGCATCTGTGCTGGATTTGTGTTGGAAGGTTCCTTCACTTTTTGCTCATAACCACTTAGAGGCACTAGAGTGTGGTCTTTCCAGCTACTCCACAAACCTTCTGCTGTAAGGGGCAGCCACCTGCATAATTGCAGAGGGAAGAGACTAGCAGAGGGCCAGCTACTTTGTTCATCCTTACCTTTAGGTCTCTTTGTAGGCAAGATAAGTGAGAGGTTTAAAAAAACCCAGTCGTTGTCTAAAGGGTTTTATCAGGCATTAAATATGGTGGTTTGTTGGTCATTGGTTTTTGGGGTTTTTTTCCCCCACCTCACCTTAACTGTTTAGGATGATCCTATCTCACTGACATCACCAATGTCAGGACAAGACCCTGAAATAAATTGGTTCTGCTGGATCAATATCTCTAAATAAATTAGCAGAAAAAGAAAATCATTAGCAAGGAAATCACTTTTTTGTTGAACCGTCATGCAACTTTAAATTTCTGTTATTTAGGGTATGAGTGGATGTGCGTTACATAGTTTGGAAAGAGGAGGTTCTTGAGTTCACAGCCAGTTATACTGATGCAACTCGGGACAATCCAGGTTTTGGGTCAGGTTCTGAGGGCAGAAGATGTTAAAACTGCATCATTCTCTGAGATCTGCACTTGAGCTTTACAGTATATTTTGTTACATCAGCTACACTACACTGGTAGGTTTTAGTTATGCTGGGAAGGAGGATTATATGAGTACTGTAACCAAAATGAAGTATGGCCCAAGGACATTAAGGACTATACCTTGGATTATATCCTTGGTAGCATTATTTGTATGCAAACTTGATTTTGTTTCCAGTACATTGTGCTCAACTTTTAATGTTGGGGAAAGTCGTATTGTGTAGTAGAAAGCTGTGAGGTCTCAGGCTTTGAAATTACAGTAAGGGTGACCTGTATCAGTTGTTAATGTGCAAACATCAGCTTCTGGGCTTGCCCCCCACCACAGTTGAAGGCCTGTCCTTTTAAACTGGAAGAAATTTGTATCAGGAGGACAAATCCCAGAAGCAACTCTTACTTACCAAACTGGCTTTGAGACCTGAGGCAGTAACACCCAAAAGAGTTTTCCATTGTAATCATACCCTGAAATCTTACTTAGCAAGGGCTTCTGATGTCAGCTTTGTGTTCTCTGGTGAGCTGGATTGGATATCATTCTTTTGCAGAGCAACTCCATGTCTCTTGCCAGCTCTGTGACCTCCTGGGTCAGCTCGTGAGCCTGATGTACAATCCATTAACAGGATGCATCTGCTGCATGCAGTGGGAGAGAGGCCACACTACTGTGTTACAGTTGGGAGATGTTTCCAAAGCCTCTCTGAAGTCCTGTTTTACTGTAAGGTTTTTCTCTTAGCTGCCAGTTGAATGTTATCTTCCATCATGTCATTTGACATGTGTGGTACTGAATTGGGAGATAAGAAACCTGAGAGGATTGTCAGAGCAAAAGGTCTGGATTTAAGAATAGAAGGTCAGAGCAGCAGGTCTGACAAGCTGAGGAAACATTTATTTGAAGATTTAATCAATGCCTGCCTATCTAGTGTTCATTTGGATAGGGATCTGATGTGGGTAATGGTAAATTTGAAAAGTGTAGTTTCAACTACAGTAATCTACTACAGGACCATAGTCCCTTATATTTTTAACACTCCTGATATAAGTTTTACCTTTTTTTACCATTTTCCTTTTCTAGTAGTGGTTTGTCTGGTGGATAAGAAGCAGGGGTTGTAGTTTTTGATGCCTGCAATTTTCTGCTCAATACACATCCTGAAGCCAAGACGATTCTGGCTTTGTATCACAAACACAATACATTCACTCTCCATCAAAAGTAGCACAGGCTCAAGTCTGAAACCCACAAATAGGTTTTTTGGATTGAAGTAAGGTGTACACCTTCCTGGAATATTTTGGATTAGGGATAAGGTAATAAGATTCTCTAAATTTTGGATTTGGGGTAAACCAGAAACTGCTTCTTCAGATGTGCGGTTTCTGTCAATAGTAGAGATGGGTGTTAACCACTGGAGAATCTTTCTGTGACCTGAAAGCTGTGAAGTTGTTTGCATGTATTATATACGTTTGCATATACTGCACCTGTGTCGTGAAATAGAATAAATGCCCATTATGTTTTTATTGCTATTCAGTCTGATTATATCTACCTGTGGCTACAATTAGGTGAATTGATGTCCCTTGCAAATTTTAGGTCTCCACCTAAAATGAGTGACACCACTCTTGAAGCTGTAGAAAAGTAGTGGGTTAAGTTCTGTCACTGGACAAAATTACCAGCTCCTCTGTAAAGTTAAACTGTCATTTACAAACTGTGAACAGGGAAGAATTTTTGGGGGGGGATAGCTGTAATGACTACCACAGGCTCCTATTTTTTTTGTACTCTGTGCTTTTTTCCCTCAAACATGCTTTTTACTGCAACTGTGCATGTGCCATCAAGCTGTAATAGTTGGTGGCAAGTATTCCACTTCTTACTTGTGAAATTTCTGCACCAGCAGACTGCATGAAACCTAAGATCAGGGTAATAGAAGGTTATTAGTTTGGTTTTTTAAATCAGTCTCTAAGCCATTCAGAGTGGATTCACCAGGCATTATGTGGATGTTTGCTCTTCCATTTAAAAGTAAAGTGCTCATTGCAGCAAACAGCATCTACCCTAAGTGAGCTTTTCTTTGGATGAAATATATCAGTTTTCTGCATCTCTGTCCATGGGATGATTTTTGTATTTTTTCATTTATGTATGGAAAAGAAGAAACAAGCCTACCTCTTCATGTAAGTGAGGAGAAGTTTTTCTTTTCCTGCTGATACAGTATATAATGCCCTTTACACAAGTTGCTGCAGGTTTTTTGTTTACATGAGCTCTTTAAGGGTAAGGTGTTGCTTTCTGTAGGGGTTTCCACAAACTTTTCCTGGTACTGTCCTCAAATCATAGAATAGCCCAGTTTGGAAGGACTTTGAAAGGTTGTCTGGTCCAACCTTTTGTGATTTCCTTTAATGTTAAAACTTTCCTTCAATGTCATCTTTTGTCTTGATGCCTACATCCATTTTCACTGGCTCAGGTCATCATGTGTTGAAATGTCTCTCATCATGATAAAGGTTATCTGCTGGTTTCTTTTGCTCACTTTTTGGTGTCTATCAACGTCATCCTTTGTCTTTAATTTTAAATTGTCTTTGCCAGGACCTGTGTGTATAGCACTGTTAAAGTAATCATTCACATCAGGGAATTCTAAGTGTCATGGTAATAAAAACAAGAATGTCAGATTTGTAAAACTGGTTAAAGAATAAAAAGAACTTTATTTTCTACTCACAGTGAAGAGTGGCAAGTTTCTTATGTCTTCTGTGTAAGGCTGTATATTTCTGTTAAAGAGCAGCCTGCTAAATAGGGTATTTATGTGCTTATTCATCTGTACAAATATGTCCTCTAAAGTAAGTACTGGCACGTTTGCACAAAAAGATTGGAAGCAGAATAATTAATGTTGGTCTTATTTCATTGTGTTGAACTGTGTACTTTTATTTTAAATTAAGACTGTTCTTTTTAGATACAAAGCTGTTCCAAGTATTTTCGTCTACTTGAAGAGAACATGGCATATTTTGTACTAAACTACTCAAACCGTGAATTACCACCGTTCTTTACTTTAGTAACTACATCCTAGGTTTCCCTCCAGAAACTTTCTTAGTTTATCCCCTGGAGCCTTTTGGGATGAAGAATTGATAACATTGCTGAAACACCTTAAATTGTCTCTCTCAGCCTTTGTTATGCTGTGGTCAGAAACTCCAGTCGAAGTAAGTGTGGAGAATAGTGGCAGGTGCTTTCTCAGAAGCTGAGGGCTTCTGATCCACACCATGTTCAGGGTATCTCTCTTAGCTGCCTCAGTGGAGTGAGCAGTACAGGTCATATATTCCTGTAAATTTGTCAGTGCTTTGTGTGTAGCTGTTCTGACAGTGACAGTGTGGAACAATGTGCAGACTAGGTGTGTTTGCCAGGTGTTGAGAGGAGAACTTCCAAATATATCACAAGAGAGACACAGCAATTTCAGTTCTAAGGCATACAAGTATGAGGATTGGGAGAACGTGTTTATACTTTTCTTTTCAAAGCTAATAGTCTGTTAATTTTTAGCAAATTTTTATTGGTTTGTTTTTTAGAACTGTGCATTTCTCTGTGATTTATTTCTGTTAACTTATTTTTTTTAATCTTCTTTATTTTAATGTGTGCCTGTTTGCCTATAAAGGGATATTACTCTATGAGCCCTTGTGATGACGGATATGTAAGTGTCTCTCTTTATTTCCTTTCACGTTGCCTGCTCAGTCTGTCACAGTCTGTATTTCTCTTCATTTCACAACGTGCAGCAATTTTCTCTGCATTTTAACTTGTCACACCAATAACTGTGTGGTTTATGAAGAGCCAACAAATGTGCAGGGCTTGGAAATTGCATGGGGAATGGAATAGATGTTCTGGCTAACCTTATGGCTTCATAATGCACATAACACAGCATGTCAACATGAGAGCAGCTTTGTCCACAACTTCTACATGAAACACAGCTTCTTATAGCATGCAGGAAGCAATTGTTTCTTCCATGGAATCATCTGTATATAGTATACATTCTCTCTGAAGTGTGCCAAAACCAGCTGACCCCACAACACCTTTGACAAAGCAAATAAATATTATTGCTCATGATAATTCAGCAAGTTGAGTTGTGCTCTTCAGAGGGGTGTTGTATTCTGTGTATTTGTAGTTTTCATTCCTAAAGTCAAACTTCCTTTTGGTAGTAAAGATTATAAAATTCTTTCACACAGTTAAAATGATCCTCTCTCACTGAAAACACAAAATTATATTTTGTGTAGTGCCTGTAACTTGTGTAACCCAGATGGAAGTTTGTATTCTGGCAATACTACAAGTGCACCATAAGTATCTAATTTTGCCCATAGTCAGTGCATTCTTTGTGAAGAAAGGAAATGAGTCTACTTCTAAGTAACTCAGTATGTAATCAATTCATAAAAGTCATTGACACAGATTCTGAAAAATGCCTGTCAATTTAAAATAATACATACTTATATTTTTATCACTTTCTTTAGGTAAAACAAGATTTTGCCTTTCAAGAAAAGCTGCCTAAATTTCAAACATATATATCACCTGGAATTACAGTACACCCTTGTGGGCATTCAACTTTCCACTTAAAACAACATTTTATTTTGAGAAATAGTCATAGAAGTATTGAATGCAATGGACTATTCCTTACATACTTCTTTTTATCTTGATGTAGAGAACACTACCCACATCTACCTATGGTGAAAGATCACCTGTATCAATCAACCTGTTCCCTTTGATGACATGAATGTTCATAATGGACACTTTTTGCTTGATGTTAAGCATTTTGTTCTCTCACATAATGCTCTATTTTGAGATTGAGAAAGGTTGATTACAGATGAGCAATTATGAATCAAATGATTTTTGCTAAAGAAGAACTTTTTTCTTATAGAGATTAGTATAAAGCATTAGTTAAATGTAACTTTATACAATGTAGAATGTAAAAACTTACTGTGCAGAGTTGTTTATAAAATTTTTGTAAAGCTGTCTGACTGATTCTGAGGTATTTCTTGAATACATGGGTAGCTTTCACCTCCCCTCACTGTTTATGTATAGTATTTTATACTTTTTTCTGACATTTGTGTTGTAATTACATTATCACACAGTATTGCTGTGTGACTTTTTAATGTACACATCAGATGTCTTAGAGAATCTGTTTTATATGGCAAGTGGGAAGTTTTCATAACAGCATATCTCTAGTATAAGTAAGAGAAAAACATAATTTAAAACATTTGCAGATCTTCTTATGAAATAATACTTTGCATAGCCCCAGTAAACCTGCCTGGTTACACAAGCTCAGGGTCTAATCCCTCACAGGCTGCATGGAGCAGTCTTCTTGTTATTAGTGTGTAGCAAATGAACTCAACATAGATTTGTGAGTTCTAATGATTTGTAGAAATCTGCTCAAATTTTGGTTTTACTCTTCACATATTCATCACATATCTTTGATTATTGATTCTGAATCTGCATTGGATTTACACTGAATTCTTACAGCACATTTTCAGAGTGGGAACTGAGGACAGAATCTGGCTTTCAGCTTTGCCTTCAGCATATTATGAATATATACATCAAACAGCAAAGGGGATATGGCTTGAATATAGGGCTTCAGTATTTGATAAAAACAGTTGTGGTTTTGGCTTGCACATGAAGTGCATCTGTTTTCTTTTATAAATATTGATTTTTTTTTTTCCCTTTGAACTTCTTTGGTTTATTCCATGCTGTTTGTATTCATGCCTGTCTTTGTTCAAAAATAAAGGGATGCCATCTGTGGCTAATGTGCACTGTGACAGAATTATTTGACTTAATGTGGCACCTGGTTTGGCTTTGGCAAGAACCAGCACAAACATAAGTCTACCCCATGATCCTACCGGAATGAGCTATGCTTGGGCTGTTTTTCTTCTTGTGTTTCTTTTTCTTTCCTTAAGACACTGAGATTCTGTATGTCTTTCAATTATGACAAATGATCCTCTCTCAAGATAGGCTTTGCATGAAATAAATTTTTTTCAAGATGAAGTCTGTGGGTGTTGGGACATAGGAACATGTTCACCCTGGCTTCTTCACACTCTATTTCTCATAGGCAATCTAAGGTATACCGTTACTCAAACGGTTACAATTATGTTTAACCTGTTTCAGGAAAGGTGAGACTGGGGAAAGGACTTGGGAGAAAATGCTGAGGAAATAAATCTTGTAATCAAAGAAAAATTATAGTGAAGAGGAGCTACTAAATCATTTCTATTTATGGTGTTTGTGCCATAACTATTCGATTGTTTAATAGCAAAATAATAACTTTTAGCTCTTGCACTCTGCCATTCATTGCTAGATCTCAAACCCCAGCATGTTCAAGAGATTGATGCCTGTATCTGCTTTCCAGATGAGAAAAATTGAGGCCCAGAGACATGAAATGACGTTTGGATTCTGTCTGCAGTTGTTGGCTGAATCAGGACAATAAGTGTGTCTTCTGAGCCAGTGCCTTACTCACCATGCCACAGTTACAGATACAGATTAGCTTACTTATGACTAATTGCAATAATGCAGATGTAAAGGAAGAAAGGAAACCTCTGCCTGTGACATGGTTGCATTCTTTCTGCTTATCAGTGGTGCTGACCATAGATTGAGAAATGACAGTGCAGTGAAGAACAAACCAGCCCCCCAAAACTTTCTCCATTCCTGTTTAGCTTTGATGATTGAACCTGATGTAATAGGAACTTTATCCTTACTGCTTTCCCAGAAAGACCAAAAGCCTGAAAGAGCTTCCTTCCTCCTGTGCAGGTTCTAGACTGATAAACTGGGTCTGATCAGCAAAGTGACCAGAAGTCTTTCCAGCTCAGTGGTTCTGCCCTCAGAGCCCCAGTGTAGGGCCTGCCTCGCTCTCTGGTGCCTTTTTGGTGTAGGTGGAGTGCAGAAGGAAACCATACTAAATACTTTGCTGTACTCCATCTGCTGGCTTAAAAAGTAATTTGGGAATTAGTAGGACCTTGTCCTGTTTGATATGAATGTTTTTCCAGTTGAAGTTTCTGTAGTTTGAAATTTATAAAAGCTTGCAAAATCCTACACTTGCCAAGAAGTTTTATTTGTGCAGAAGAGCGGTATGTGTATCTTAACCAGTTATCCTCTGGTTAGATTTTGGTTAGAGCATGTTTTTCTTTCTTAGACAACAAAGAGGTGTGTAAAAAAGACTTTGTTGAGAAGCAGAAAATCCTTATATACATCTATATATCCCTAGTGCCCTGCTCTGTTTCTTTTCTCACTGCTATTCTCTGTTTGACCTTCTCATCTCCAAGGGCTCTGTAATTTTTTTGCATTCAAGTGCTATAGTCACTTTCTTCCATTTTCTCTAATGGAGAAAGGAGAAAGGTGCTGACAGAGGCAACAAAAGTGATTTGTGATTTCATTGCACATTCAGCTACAAGGTGTTAGGCTTTGACTGGGAAAACAGCTGTGTTTAAACAAAATTAAGTCTTTATACTTATCAAGAATGCTAAGGAAAATGAACGAGGGCAAAACAGTCTAGGGGCAGATATGATACTTTAAAGGCTTTTATTCTGTGTAAGACAAACTATGGTATGAGAACTGCTGGTCAAGACAGGTTACTTTTGAGGTGTATGACTTGTTAATTGTGTATTGTGTACAAGTCATTCATTGACAAAATATAAAACGCTTTCCAGTGTGCATATAAGCTTATTTCACATCTAAGAGAGCAGTTCCTTGTATTGCAAGGATACCCACCAAGTTGTTTTCAAGAATATGTCGGTTGGTGTAATTCAATATTCTCTATGGTATTTCATGCTTTTTATCTCCTAAATCCCACAGTTTTACATCTGACAATAGACATTGATTATATAGCTCCCACTGAAAGAGGCTTGGTTAGGAGAGAAGACCAGTTTCACAGGCATAAGTGGTAACAAGAGATTTTTAGCAGAGAGATCAGCACAAAGAGATGACATTGAATATTCTGCAAATACAGCATGTAGTTGACATCAGAATGCATGACATGAAGCACTCTTATGCCAGAATTGCTGCTTCTTTGCTCACCTACAATTAACTCTAGCAAAAACTATTTACTGAGGCAGACAACTTTCGTGTGGAACTTTTATATGGTTGCTGTTCCATGCTGTGTAGTGGTGCCTGTATATGCACTGTGTCACCCTGCATCAGAGAAGAAATATCCAGGATTTAATTATAATATCCTAGGCAGAACCACTGAGAAATGGCATGCTATTTCATATTGGTTTTATCCATACTAGAATACATAGTCCTGTCTTTACATATTAATAATTATACATAGGGGTATATTTTGGTAGCAGCAGGCACTTAATAACTTTAGTGTTGAAACAAAGAATTACAATAAATTTATATGTAGGAATGCATGCTGGGTCTCCAATGAAATATTATTGCAATTTCAAAGGTATGAAAATTTATGAAGTCAATGAATGTGCTTAGCAAGTTCTTCATCTTCCTCAGTGGGCTTCAGATAGTTGTTTCTATTCCTTTTTTATTATTACTTTTTTAAGTGCTTCAAGCATAGGTAATTTGTGGACTATGTGGGTGAGGATAATATAGCCAGATCATAACAAAAGAGATTTTTACCCGTGAAACACTTTAAGGGAAAAGAAAGATAAACACTGAAGTGCTCTTTCTTTAGCTGTGTTTCTTGTTTACAGCACAGGCTTTATAGGAAAAGAACTGCAGAACCTCAGTGAAAAAAATCACTTTGGACCTCATTGGGAACATTATGTGAAATTTGGACTAATCTGCTGTAATTTCTTTTTTTCTTTATTTTTGTGATCCAGGCTTCCACACTGTTAAGAGCATCTTTAGCCTCTATGTAAGTATTTGTTGCTGAGCTTCATTTCTATCTGTAGAGAAGAGGAGGAGGGGTTTGTAAACTAAAGTACACACTGCCAGTTGTGTGCAAATGGGAATCACTTCTCCTCTGTGCTTCCTCTGACCTGAGTGAATGTTGATGCAAGTATTGTGTGGTCTGTGTTCTTCTGCTGAGCAGCTTCAGTAACATTCTAATTTCAACAGAATGTTGTTAATCTAGTAAATTTGCCATTCCACACCTGTGAGGTTGTTGCTGTATTTTTACTGTTTCCACATATTTCAGTCCTGTTGTTGTAATTGGTTTGATTCTCACAAATCCAGGAAAAAGGGAAGTCACTAATATGGATTTTTGGGTGCTTTGACTTTAATTTTTTTGTGTCTGACTTAATAAATTTTGGCTTATAGTATTGAATAGAGATGGTATATTCAAGGTGAAGTTTTATTACATTTTTTGAGACACTGTTTTTATCCTGTTGTTTACAAGATAATGGGACAATTAGGATTAAAGTTTGTTTTGAAAAGTGGTAGGATGGGAAGATATTAAAATATTTTAATGGATTGTATTTAAATATTAAAACATTGACTGGAACCAGTTTTCTTAAGGGAAATTTCTATTAAATTTCATAATAGCAAGATAGTATTGATGCATAGAAAGTAGTCCTGTATTAAGTCTCATGTTAAGCCAGCATACTCCAGCCTGTAAAAATCCACCTTTGCCTTGGAGAAGACATTTCTGTGTGCCTGAGGGCTCAGAGGTGGAGCTGGAGCTGCAGCTTTTTACTGCATCTGTTTCTAATTGTGTCAAGAGCCACGAGTGCTGCCCTCATGCCCTTGTGGTCCAGTAGGGGAAGGGAAAAAAAGGATGTTGCTGTACTGCTTTGTACCAGTAAAAATCTCAGATGATCAGCTGGCTGGTTGTCAGTTTACTTTCTGCAAGTTGTGATGGTAAGTGAGCTGCATGTATAATTAAAAAACAACCCTGAATTTAACAAGTCTGTTGCCCTAACACTATAATGGTAATAAAAGTGTGAAAATGTGGAAATTCTTTTCCTGAAGCAGACTTCCTGTTTTTGCTCTTCTCACCTCAGTAACATCAGCTGCACTGAACAAGGAGAGAGTTTTGATGAATGTCTTTTCCGTTTGCATTTAGGAAGACACAGGAGGTGCCATTGTTGCCCTCTTTGGATTATGAGAAGTTGAAGAAAGATTTGATTACAGGGAGTGATCGTCTCAAGGCCCTCTTACTGCAGGCTCTGCGCTGGGTAAGGACAGGGCCTCTGGAGGCATCCAGAGCTAAGATCCATTTTGCAAACAAGATGGTTGTTCTGGTGATGAGTTCAACATCACAGGCAGCTTCACTGTTGGTGAGGCTAAGGCTGTTGAGATGATGAAGGTAGCCCAGGCAGGAGGTGTCTGTTTGTAGTGTAGCAGTGTTCTTCTCATCTGAGGAGAGACAGATTCCTCACATGAGGAATTCCCAGATTTCTGAGATATTCAGTGGAAATAATTTTTGATGTGTTTTCAAATAAATTGTTGTTTTAGGCAGTTCCTTTTTCCATATATCTTTTTTTGTTTACATTTATATAAATACTGCTGTATCCAAGACATACCTGACTCTAATCACCAGTTTTCCTTTATAATCAAGGTATTTTACAGGAACCTACTTTTTGGTTGACTTGGATCATGTAATGACATTTCAGAAAAATTACAGGTGACAACAGGAAGTTACATTTTCCTGCTGAAAAGGAAGCTGATGTGTTCAAAGTGACAAACATGAAAGATGATAATAGTGGAATTCTGATCAAGTTTCAGTGTCCATTTTCACATAAAAAACAATCCGTTTGTTCTGACCAGTGCTAGTTTCTAGCCCAGTGCTCTGTCTCAGATGTTTAAGAAAAGCACCACATCTGTAGGTTTTTTAACTTTATGGGAAGTAATGCTGTATCCTTCCTGTATGGGCAATGATGACAGCTCCCAAGTAACAGTTTTGTAATGGATCACAGAGCTGAGGTCAGGTCAGTTCATTTCATCTCTTTCCCTTAGATGAATTACTGCTCCCCATGAAAGAGGATTCTCAGCTACAGAGTATCAGCACCTTTAAAATCTCCAGGAATCATCAATCCACAGTTTTGGCTTTTTGGGGGTTTTTTTGACTTGTTTATTTATGTTGTTTTTTATTTAGCGCTTGACAACATCATATCCTGGAGAACAGAGAGACACTGTCATGCAAGCCTACATCAGTAATGACCTCCTAGATTGCCACAGCAACTGTCAGGTCAGCTGAAACTGAGAGTTGTCAGTTGTCCAGCTTCTGTGTGATACTGCTCATTTGCGTCTATAAAGTGCTGATCATAAAATTTTATTGCTGTCTAGAAGGGGAGAAGAAAAAAAAAGGTAGTAGTGGCAAAATGGGGTGATACATTTAGTTTCTGCATCCCAGTCTTTAAATGTTGATGGCAAAGGTTTGCATTACAAGAGCTCTTAATGTAGACACAGTTCTTGTAGACAAAAGGAAGTTTATCACCTCTCTGTGTTTCACTTCTGTGAGTTGAACCGAAGCTTGGGGCCCTTTGCCTTCCTTATCAGATGCTATGTCTCCTTTTGAGTGATTGTGTATTGTTAAATAATACACTCAATTCATTTCGCTGATCTAAGATAAGAACTAAATTAGGACTTCAGTCCCAATGCGCTATGGAATGTGTCATTGTGCACCTGCAATAGCGTAGTCAACAGTGTTTCTGTGAATTTGAGGTGAATTGGCACCTTTCTTTAGAAAGGGGAATTGCTGGTGTGTTGATTTTGAGTTGTTGTTTCAGCCCCTAATAATTCTGTACTGTTGCTAACAAAAGCACAACTTTTTTCATTGGTTGTAGTGACTTTTGTGCATAATTGAGTTCCCCGGGGGTTCGAGGCACTGAGCCTACTTGGTTTATTGTGGCTTCATTGTCTTTGCAACAGTCACTTGTACCACTAGGAAACGTAAGGGATTATTAAATCAACCATCAGTTTTTCTCCCTGTAAGTTTCTGTAAGAGGGAAGTTATATGTAATGCCTGAAATAAAACAGATTAGAAATAATTGCAATGTGGTGGTGTTCATAAGTTACTGAGCTGCTTCCCACACTCTTCGTTGTCAAAGAAAAGCGTTCCTGTTCAGGTAATATTACTGCACTTTAGTTCATCAACAAAACTAAGCTGTTTGGTTTGTGGGTTTTTTGTCACTGAATATTAATTTTAGGTACCAGCTTTAAATGGACTGTGTTGGCTCATTATAACTTCCACTCTACACCATAGAGCTTAATGGTGTTTTAACAGACTCAGCTGGGAAGCTGTAATTTGCCTATTTGTTCATTTTCCATCTCTTCTTCAGCCCCCTGGCAATAAAAAAAGAAATTGTACATCATATTGACAAATCAATATGCATTCAAAGGGGTTTTTTTTTCTGTGTAAGTTTAATGAAGCTTTTAAAACATTATGGAAGACTAACTTTTGTGTTTTCCTTCTTTGTGGTTTATTAACATTTGCTTTCTTTTCCAGAGAAGCGTCCTCCAATTGTTATATTCTAAGAGTGAGGTAGTCAGACAGTATATGGCAAGGCTCATCAATGCTTTTGCTTCACTGATGGAAGGTAAAAGATTCACTGCAAAAAATAAGATAGCATTTTCATATAATGCTGTCTTACAGGTGCTTCACCAGTGCATGTCTGTGCATGTAGAAATTTAGAGCCTTATTTGCACCCTTTTTCTAGGGATTCACTGTCTTTTGTTACATGCATTCAAAACAGCTTTTCAGTATCTGGAAAGTTTTCATTTTGACACTGTATATTCAGCATTTCTGACTTGTTTTGATGATTTGTGATCTGTGTGGAATCTTACTCAGATACTGCCTTTAATGTAGTCTTCAGTCTCTTCATGAGGGTTAATGAGAGAAAAATCCCCATTAATTAGGGGTCCTGTGGGCAGACCTGCTACCAGGCTGTGCAAGAGTAGCTACTGTGGCTCCTGCAATTTCCTGATCCTCACCTGAAGAAATCTTTGTGTGCAGTGCTAACAATCTAGATGCATATAAATCCAGCTTTGTATCTCTGCCTGTCCCAAATTAGCTCTTGGTTTGCTGCTATTTTTGGAGCTAAGTATTGCTAGGAGATGAAATCTCATTTGAAGTCAGTAGCAGGAGGGCATCTGACTTTCCCAAGCTCCTTGGACATCTCTGTTCTTTTCCTTAATTGTACAAAACTGATAGATCAGAAAGCATATACTCACAGTGGATTCTGTGTGGTACTAATTTGGCAAGTGTGCACCTCTCATACCCCAAGCGTCTGGATTGAATGCAACTGGTCTGCTACATAACTTTGTGCAGGTTTGTTTGGCTCTTGGCACAAGACTGTGGCTTGTCAAGAGGAAACTGAGGTCAATCCTGCTTACTTTTCCAAAGAGAGGGTTTTCCAAAGAGAGTGCTTTTCTGTCATAGCTGCTATCTCAGCATCTGTTCTTTCATCGCTTTTTGCACCAGGTCGTGCCTACCTTTCTCAGAACCCAACATTGCTGCAAATGCTGGAGGACAGACTGAAAGCTGAAGACAAGGATTCCCTTACATGGGAGAATGTTCTGGGGGCTCTGCAGAAATTCAGCCTCAGGTGATGAAAGCACAGCGTGTGGTGGTGACAGCAGGAGAGGAAATGCAGGCTAGTTAGGCTCTGTTCAGGGAGGAAAGAAGAGCACTTGATTTCCCCATAACAATCATCAGAACCCCTGACGGCTGATGAAAGCAATGTCACTTATTATGGAGGAGAACTCAGTTTTGCTGACTGAATTAACCTGACTTCCTACCAGCTGTCAAGGCTCAAGTAAATGTACATCTCCTGCCACAGCCTCGTGTGCTTTGTATGTTCCTTAACTGAAAAAAGTGAAAATCTTAATGTAGAAAGCTCTGATGATCCTACATTGAAAGAAATAGTTGTGTTACATTCCAAAGCATAAGGTTTTCATTTTCCTTTCTGCAAACATTTTTCAGGGATTTCATCTTTATTCCGTTGACCCTCTTTCCTGGAGCTGTCTATGCATGGACTGTCTTGTTTGTTACTTTTGCATTAGCAGTCTGATTCAAATGCCCACCACAGAAGAAATAATGCAAATGCAGTAAAGGGCATGATGTTGCTCTTTTTATCAAATAAATATGATCTTAGGAATTCTGTTTTCACAGTAGTCAGGAGGAATACTGAAAATTTGGAAGTTTTTTATTTTCTAGAAAGTAACAATCTTATAGAAGGTTAATTCCAGGTACTTGACATAAGGAGAACTTTTTTAATATGTGGTCAGATCTCCCTTGTTTTCCTTAGTCCATGCCATAGACTTGCTGCAATATCCAGCACTGAGAAACATATGAGCTATCAGGACCAAAGCCAGGAAAACACCTGCTTTGATGTTTGCAATTTAAATTTAAATCCTCTTGGAAATAATGTTATTAAAAATGCTATTCTTCACTAAGACCTTTCTACCAGTATATACTTCTTTTTTTGTATTGTAAAGTGTGGAATTTCTATTGTAGATCACAGTTGGCCACCTGGCACTTTATTCAGCATAGTCTTTAAGGGGAGCTACAAGTTGAGTTAAAAGAGCATGAGATTTAAGAATGTCTAGAGAAAACTGCAAATAGATTCGAGCAAAAAACCTCATTTGTCAAATCAACAGTACAAAAGTGCTACAGTGCTATGGCTACCTATGACAGAAGAAGTAATTAGTTTTCTGGATCTGTTGTGTGTAGCTGGCTTTTTAAACTAATTTTAAAAGACAATTGAAAATGCCATTTTAGCTGGAGTAAGAAGCCTTAGAAAACAATGAAGAAACTTACCTCAGCAGTTCACATGTTTAAAAAGAACAAAATAAAACAAAAGACAAAACCCCCCAATCTATCCAACAATGTTTTGGTCCTCTAACCGTATGGGAGTCTGCATCTTCAGTTTCTTCAGGCTTTGTTAATTACTTCATTTAATGATTCTGCCAAAATGGGTAGTTTAGGGATTTTTTTTTGGCAGGCTAGTGTATTTTTAATGTGCTTATACTGGCTATAAATATATTTGAATGCTGTTTGTGTTGTGATCTGACATTTGTGATTTGTGATCTGATTTTGGTTTTTAATCCTAGGCGTTCACTGCAGTCGGCAATGATCAAAGATGGGCTCATTTTCTGGCTGGTTGATGTTCTAATAGACCCAGATTGCCTGTCTGATTACAACCTGGAGTATTGTGTTGCCTTGCTCATGAATCTTTGTCTGCGGAGTGCAGGTGTCTTACATTTTGAATTACAATTTTGTTCCAAGAAGTAGATAGGGAAGATTGTGAATCTTTTTTTCTTGTTATACCAGGATTCTTTCAAGTGGCTACAATCAGAAGCAGGGACCACAACCAGAGATATTTGAGTGTTGTAACCAGTGCTTTTGGGCACATCTCTTTTCCCAAGAATCCCAATTATGGGAGGTTAGCTTCACCAAATTTTAAAGAATTCGCAAGGAAATAAGCAATGGCACCCTATAAGATTTGATTCTTTTTCACATTAGTTTGTGAAGGCTGCCATTGCTACATTCCAGGCCCACTTTTCAAAGGACACGGTGTGTCCACTTACACACTGTGTGTAAGAGATTTCTTTGTAAACAGAAAGAACTGGGTTGAGGAGTAATGGTGAGATTAACCTTCACCTTGCCTTCACTTCTAGAATGCAGAGATTCTCCCCAAGAGACTTAAAAAGAGCTTAAAGTAAATTTCCTTTTAAAAAGGAAAGTAAAGCAAGGGTGAAAAATTGTCTGCTTGTTGTAAGCAAAAAAATGCCTTTGTTAAATTTTTTAATCCCCTTTGTGTTGTATCCTGTCCAAAATTACAACTGCATAAATCCAGAGTAACTTCACTGGTTTCAACTCAGTTATGCTGAGCAGCATTTGTCAGGAACAAGGAACAGTATTGCTCTGTGCAAACCATATTTAATACTGATTCTAAAAGGTAAGAAAGAAACTTGCTCTGACCTGTTCTATTTTTTCAAGCATATTTATGTGTTCTGCCTTTGCAGGGAAGAAAATATGTGCAAGTATCCCAAACCACATGCTCAGAGTTCTTTCTAGTCTTCTTGGCCATGAGAATCTTAAGGTATTTGTACAGCAAACTTTGGGTTAATGAAAAGATGGAAAGAAAAATTAAAGAAACAAGAAAGGAAAAATTGGGAAAAGTAAATTGGTTTTGTTTCCTTTATTAGACCCTCATGTAATTAAGTTGCATGAATTTTTCCTAAAATTCATAAATGTGTATATTTTATTTTGTTGAGCGGTGATTTTTCTAGACAGAAGTATGTCTTCCTTTAACAAATGTTGGCAGCTAAGAATGGAGGCTTTTGGATGCAGTTACCATGCAGTCCATGTGCCTTGATTGCAGTTTCTGATGCTGCTTAAATGTCACCTCAAGCTTAACTCGTTCATGAGATGAACAGTGTGTGATGCAAATCCATTCTGCAAAACATCGGGTGCAGGGAAACACATTTGCTGTAGTTTTAAGGAATACTATAAAAAAGCTGTAGACTTGTGACATTCAAGCCTTAATATCTTTTTATCTTCCACTTCATTTGACCTGTCACTTTAACCTTTTGTGGTTCCTTTCTTTTCTGTCTCAGGGCACACATGCATCTTAGATGCTAAATTGAACTACCCCAGAGGAAAATGCTAAAAATTATTAGTTATTTCTACCTGATACTTGTCAGCACATCACTCTGATACCTGCTGTCTGATATATAAAGCATTGCTTCAGCTGTCCCTGCAGAGAGGCATTTCTTTAACCATGGAGTAAAATTTAAGGCAGAAAGAAATGCAGACAAATATTGTACAAAGCTGAACTCGTGGAGGCAGATTTTTTACCAGGATATTCTAGAATAATTCCGTTACAATTGTGCAAGGTGTTAGGAGACTTCTAATAAAAATGAAATAGAAATTCTGGTGTCTTGATTTATATGCAGTGACTGTATCATCAAGGGGTTTTGTTTATAACTTAAACTAAAAATAGAGAATATACTTCAATGAAGTGCTTTGTCCACGTGTTATGAATTCATTAGAAGATGCAGATCAGTTCTTCACTAGCATTGTTTTGATTAATCTGACATACCTTTATTGGATTCTTTCACTACCTTTGTTTTGTGATTGATGAAAGTTTAAGACAATACATACTAATACAAGGTAAAATACTAACCCCTAGAGCGAAATACTTAGAAAATGCTACCATATTGTTGAAGTCTGTGCCATAAAATTACTTTGAAATTTCTCTCAGAGGGTGCATTCTTACAATGTACTTTGCACTTAGTTTGGCAGAAGTTTTATTATCAAAGTCAAAAGTGGACTACAGTGCTCTTGGGTGTGAGGAGAGCTTCCTGAGAAGCTATGGAATCCTTGTGTGACTCCCAGTCCCTTACTTTCCCTGGCTTCCTCTGCTCCCAGGCCTGCTCATTGTCCACTTTTCCAAAGGTACAGACAGAGGATGACTGAAAATCTTAGTGCTCCAAAAGTAACTGGCCCATAGAAAGGGTCACATAAGTGTTGGTAAAACTAGTTTTACTGATCTGGTGGCTTTCACTAGCCATAATTCAGAGCTTTTATGCTGGCAGGTTTTGCCTCTCCTGAGGGGCAGTAACAGGCAACAGAGTGAGAGGATGTTTGAAGCTGCTTTGGCTTTATCATCCTGCCTAAGGCTAGAATGCTTTAAGACTGTCTTGAGTTAATGCTGGCAGGGTCTTTTCCCTGTTCTTTGGTTTTTGTACTGCTATTAGTGTTTGTCAGAAACTAGCCTTCTTTTTCTGCTTTTCTCTCTTAATTTTTTTTTTTCCCTCTTGTGGCTAGGTCAATCTGCAAGAATACCTTATCGGAAGCAGTGGGGCTGTTTGGGAAATTGGCATGCAGCACACTGGTTTAGATCCAGTTTAGAATCATATCACAGTATATTTGCATCCTAAAAGTTCTCTGTTTCCCATGTGAGAATTTTTGCAAGTCCAGTCTAGCCTGGTTAAACTCTTTGAAGTATAGTTGTTCTACACTTTCACTCTTATATTTTACTGATAGTCCGCTGGGATGAATGTAAGAGTTTTTCTTCATGGTATGACAATTTCTTCCTCTTAGATCCAGTCATATGTGCATGGAGCACTGTACAGTATTCTGGCCATCCCTTCTGTCCGAGAAGAAGCCAAAGAAATGGTAAGAAGTGCTGCTTTGCATAGCATGAAAATCAACAGCTCTGCCAGAGATGGCCCAGACAGGGACCTGCTGAGCAGGGCACAGCAGGGCTGTGAGGTGGGAGCCAGGGCACTTTGAGAAGGGAACCCACAAGAGGCCCTCCCACTTTGATCCTCAGGGAACTATGAATGTATGTGTCAAACACTTCTGCCATATTTTCAGGTCTTTTTCCCAGGAGTGGAGCCTCAGTAGTGTGAAGGATTCTGTCTGAATTATAAATTAAACGGGTTATTTTAGAACTGTGTGTCCTTCCAGCATTTTGTAGATTCCTTGTGGCCCAGGAGATGCTTTCATCTCGCCTGCTACTTCTTCCCCTTATGTAGTTCATTCTGCACCAGTGAGTAGCTACTAAAAGGAAGAGTTCTTCTTGCTGCTTTTCCTTCTGCCTGGTATAGACATTGTTATTTGGGAAGGCAGCAGGAGGAAGGTTTCAGAACTTGGAACTGATCTCCTGTGAAAGTCTAATGGTAATGACTGTGTTTCAACTTCTGTGTTTGAGGAAGCTGCTCCTGCGATAGCAGCACATCTTTGTATCTTAAGAACTAACCCAGAGAGTTATGCAGACATGATTGTTGTCAGATGTTCCACCTCACAAAGCACAGAGGATTGAAAGTGATCTTAAATGGTTAAAGACACAACATCAAGCCTATAAGGAGCCATAAAGAGAGAGACCAGGTTTAAAGTCAAAGCTGGTTCTGCTTTTTGCTTTCCTGCTCTGAACCTTGCACTGTTGTCTCTGTGGATGTAAATTTTACCCTGTTCTGATGACTATTGGTTACTGAATTCAGAAGGCAAAAGCAACAGATCTATTGTAAAAATTTGGTGTTCATCATGGACATGTCTCTGTTTAAGCCTCGAAGCAATCTAGAGAGTGTATTTCTTTTGTCTGTGCTACACTTGGAGCTGGATACCATGGTTTGCTTCACACTGCCTGATTTTCCTGACCAAAAAAATATATATTGTAGCTAACAGATCTCTGTCACTGTGGTCACATGAAATACTGATCTACCAGTGTTTTCTGCTACATCCAGGGAATGGAAGAAATTCTGCGCTGCTTTATCAAGGAAAGAAGTGAAGAGATGGTTCGACAGATTGAATATGTTATCAAGCAACTCAATTCAGGTCAGAACACATGCAGCTATCAGAGCTTTGAATCTTTCACAAAAGCCATAAAAAAGTTCATGTATTTACTTGGCATTGGAACCTTCAAAGAATAACAATAGTGTGATGGTCTGAGAGAGGGTGAATAGGATTTGAAAGTCATGTGTTTTAAAATTTCATTTATGTTGTAGTAAGAAAGAAGAAGTTAAAGGCTGAGTAAATCTCAATTCCAAAGTTTCGGGACCGTAAATAAAATGACCTTGGCTGTTTTCTTTCATACCAGGGATGAGAGACTGCTGCCAACTGCAAAAATGCAGTAGAAATTTGTAAAACAGGATTTAGGGACTAGGTCTGTCTGTGCTCATCTCTTGCTCCATTGAGGTGTAGTTTTATGTGAAATGGTTTATCCTGAATACAGAGCAGAGACCATCCTTTTTGGAGAGTATGTTGATGGGTCACAGGAGGTGTAGATGCTGTTAATACAGACAGAGAAGGTGGAATATTTATTCCATTTTCTGTTGCCTGTGACTGAAAGGAAGACTGAAGAAAGAGAAAGCAAATAATAAAAAGGAGATTAATTCTGGTTGAATCTTTCTGTGCAGTAAACATAGAACGAGTTGAACTGCTCTATTTGGCTTTTGGGAAGAGAACACAGCCTATCTTACAGTTCTAGCTTGTAAAAGAACAAATAAAGTATTCAAGCACTGTATTGCCACTATGTCATATTTGTTCTTCAAGGTTATAGAATCTCCTCTTCTACCTGAGAATGTAATTTTTAAGAGGTTTTGTCTGAGTTGATGAGTACAAGTTGTGTTTTCAGATTTCCAACATAAGCCTGGCCACTTTTTTCATGAGGAAATAATTTTGTCCGAAAGTTAAAATAAGTATTCTGCATGAGTACTAATGTTTTATGTACAAAAGCAGTATAATATTAAAGTATTTGTAGGGAGAAGTAGAGTTTCTTATTAAAAAATATTTGAAAATAGACAAACTTGCTAGTGCACACACTTTCATTCAAGTCTTGTCAGTAAATACAGTGAGATGTCACCGTGGATTTTATGAGAAAGTAACAATTCCAGAATGTTTCTATTTCTGCCATTTCCCAAAATATGAATTGATTTCAGTGATTTCTAGAATGATTATAGGATCAAATTATTTCAATAGTTGCCCTGAAAAGGACATGTCTATATGAGAAGCATGTTATCTTTCTTGCTCTTGTAAAAGTGAGGTGATAATGAGATTCTGTTAAGTTGTACATGTGCAGCTTAACTGACACCATTTTGTTCTGCTTCTTTCTAGAAGAGCCATTCAATGACAGTATTGTGTCTGATGATGAAGAGGAAGAGGAGTATGAGCAAGTAAGTGTAAAGGCTTTCTGATGCCTTTTAGAAAAATTCTTAACCTTCTAGGAAGAAAATATTTGTGTCAATAAACCAGACTTTGTTATTTGGTGGGTTTTGGTTTTTACTTTTACTTAATTATTCTTGCATTAACAAGAAAATTGGATCTGTTTCCATTACCTTTTCTTCATTTCTTCTTTAATTTTGGCAACTCACCACCTTTGTGATAACTAAAGGGATTATAGCTTGGTGTAAGTGAAGAGATGAGGAGTTGCTGTAGCAGTAGAAATCTTGCTTTCAAGCAGACCCATTGGGTGCAGTTAAAAAAAAAGGAAGCAAATGAACCAGTATGTTACCAGAATAGTTTATAAACAGGTTGTCACTTTTTCTTAAGGTATCATTATCTATTCAGGGTATGACTTTATTTGCAGTTTAGAAACTTTGAAATGTATTAATAAATTGCTGGAATGTAAGAAAGGGAAACAGTTATTACAAATAAGGAATAAATCCCATGAGCAAATAAAATAAAATAAGCATGAGAAACTATGTCATAGTAAATATAAGCTGATTAGCTGTGTATTTCCTTCTTTGCTAATAAGTGCATTTTATACTAGTATTTCAACATCTTTTAAGAAGCTGTTTTCATAGAGCCATGGGTGTAGACAACGCAACATACTTGATCACCTAAATTAACAATCAAAGCAAGATGTAAATCATGTGGGGGAAATGCCATACCCAGTCTTCACTGGTGGTGTTGCCATTTCTGCATTGCCATAAATGCACAGTGGGGGCTTGAAAATACAGTGTCAGCAGTTACGTTGGAGGTTTTTCTTAAAGAAACCTACCCCATTGCATTTTTATTTTATTGAGAAGCCTTGCTTGAGAAATTTAAAAGAACAGCTATGGTAGATGTCCTGGAAGCAGTATTTGTGCATACTTAGGTGTGTGTATGTGTGCACATACATTCATAGTATGTGTTTTGCCCTGAAGAAGTCAGTGACATGGAGAGTTAGTGAACTGCAAAATGTTCTTGTATTGGAAGTGTTCCTGCAGAACATATTTAGTGAAAACCATGTTTTTAGACAAAATACAAGGTTTTTGTCCTGAACCAACAAAGAGTAAGACACATAAAACTTAAGTCATTTGTGTCCACATTCTAGTAGCTCATTGCACAGTAATGGGAATGACAGTGACTGGGGAAAACCAAGTCTAAGATTTGTCCTGTTACTGCAGCCTGAGAGAGTGCATTTTCTAGTGCATGTTGAACTTCTGATGTTTTGAGAGCAGATAAAAATGCAAATATCGTGACTGTGTAACAGGTGTGGTGTGCTCTCAGTCGCTGTGGGGTGCAGCACCTTGCAGGATCCAGCCTTTTCCTGGCAGTGTCCAGAGAAGCCTTGCACTGGTTGCATTATTTATCCAGTTGTTGTGTTGTGTATACCTTTGTCTTGTGGCACAATAGGTGGTGAACTAATCATCCCTTTGCCTAAAATTAGAGCTATGTGGAAATTCTAAGTTTAGCGCTACAAAGAAGTTTTATTTAATGATCAGCTCTCCCCTTTTTATTCTAAGGGAATACAGTAAACCTCTTTTTCTAATAAGATTAGATTATTGTAATTGTTTCACCTCCTACAGTCCTGAAGTCAGTTTTTGGTAATCTTTCCACTCCTCCAACCCAAAATCAATGCTTGTGGGCTTCCTGGAGATTAACCATTAAAACTTACCTTTGCTTAAAATGGTACTTTAACACCTTTTAACTAATGTTTCAAGGCTTCAAGTGTCTTGGGTGTATGGTGAGAATCCAGGGTGATAATACTTTTACTTGAATTTCAGTATACTTTTTTAAAGGATAGTGTGTTTGGTTGGGAAAACACATAGATAAGGAACTCCTTCCTGAAAGGTGTGGCACTGAATTGCATGATAATGTTGAATACTTCCATCACTTTACCTGTTCCTGGGAATGAAAGGAAGGTGAATTCTGTTCAGTCCTACCCCCTAGATATGTTACTGCTGCTCACCATCAAAGACAAGGCTCTAGGTCAAGTAATTTTGAAATGCATTTTTGCCACTGGGCCATAATGTGATTAAAATGGACTTCTGGCATTTCTTATTATTTGACTCAAAAAGTAACAGTAGGCTTTGAAACAGAGAACTGTCCAATTCCAGTTTTTCATTAGCTTTGCCATTATATTAAAAAGAAAAGCCAAGTTTGAAACTTTTTAGTGTAACGTTAATTGCAACACATTCTGAATCCTTATTGCTGCTGGGAACTGTAATTCTGTTCTGCCACAAGGACATCTGGTTTCTTAGTCCCTCAGTTTAGAAAATATAGTTTACAAATATCAGGGCCATAATGCATAATGTTGTAACTTTGTTAAATAAACAAAGATTTGTTGACTCACTACCTCAATGCTTGGAACCCTTTTGTATTTTGGAATTGCAGTGAGGTATTGTTCTCAATGGTGTTCTGTGATAACATCTGATGTTGTAATCATTTCCAAAACAGAAAGTTTTGGAAAATTTTATCGAAAGTCTTGCTTTTATGTAACTTTTAAACTACTACAGACTGAATGCATTTCAGGATATGCCCATATATTGCCAGTTTTGCCAATTTAGTGACATGCTTTCAGACTGCTTGCTGATGTTAGAATTTGTTGCTCAATACGTTTATTCATACCTTTATAACTTAAGAAACAATAAAAAGACACTCTCATGCAGCCTCAGTTTGCAGGTTTTGCTCAAGCTTTTATTGTTTACAAGAGCATGCAAATGTTCCCAGTGCTGTTACAATTATCTTTCATGGGGTTTTTTTTGCTTTTATCTGTGTTTAATTTAGAGTTGATGAATTCTCTCCTGGCTTTGAGCAGATCTTGTGGTAATGACTACTTTCTCCTAAACACCATGGCCAAGATGCAGTTGAGCCTGTTAGAGGAAAATTCTGGAATTTCTAAGGGCATCTTACATTCAGAAATTTAAGATTCTGTACTGTGTGACTCTGGAGCATATAACCATCTGAAAAATGCCTCTGTGTGTACTGTTATTCAGAAATAAATTGGCTTTTGTGTTTGTCTGGTGAGCTTTAAATTAACTAGTGTAGAGCTTAGGATACACTGGCTCCTGGAGTACATACCCAGCCTTGAGATGTCAGCCTTCTGGGGTGTGTTGACACCCACAGTCACAGTGTGTGTTTCCTGGTGCTCAGTATTCTCTTGACTGGTCTGTTAAATACTAACTTAATTTATCTTCAGTATTTGATCTTTGCGTTTGCTTTTTATTTGACTTGGACCATCTTGAAAAGCTGCTTGTAAAAGTGAATATGTGATATTGTAGCTCTGATTTAAAAGTTTAGTTACAAGCTGGAGCTGTGTGCGGTGACTGTACAGTGACAATTTATCAGACACCCTCTGATCCACTGTCACTCAGCACCTGGCAATAAAATCAGAGAGCTGTGGTGTGAAAATACACTTCAGCCACAGAGTACATCAAAGGAAAGAGCTTAATCACAGGGCTTCAAGCCATTACATTACAGGGCTTTGCTGCCAACATCTGCTGCAGCCTGGGAGCAGTGGGGAACAGGGCACCTATTGTGTTATTTCAGCACTGGAGTGATGGCACATCGGGAAAAGTCCTTATTTCGTACAAGGAGACAGATGAGGGACACTTTCAGGCTCGGTTACCTGGTAGTAAGTAATGTCAGGGAGCAGGATTGGCTACATTAACAAATCATGTAAAAAAAATCCCACCAGACCTATTTATGGAGCTCATCTTTGCAACTTTGTCTGCCCCCCCATCAAAATACAGTATATTGTGGACTTTGGAGTGTGGTTTCTTGGTGGTGAGGGAGTTTATTTTTTGCTTAATACAGGTGATCGTTGCCCAGTCTACAAGTGTTCATCCTTTTGCCATTATCTGGTTTCTTTTTCACACATACCCAGCTTTCCAGGTAATTAAGAGCTGATTGTGACTATTTAAAACTGAATCTAAATCTTACTACAGTGAAACTGCTTTTCATTTTCCTTGTGCTCTGGAGTTCATCAGAGTGCAGTGATCATTGTTTTTAATGGAGTTTATGTCAGGCTCTCTACATAACTTTACAATATAACTTTTTTAGAATAATTCCTTTACTTTTTCTCATTTACTGTTTTTGACAGTCATTTACATTTACTGTCACAACCTGTTTCAAAAGCAAAGAATGTTTTCTTCATCTGTAGTGGGTCTGTCTTAGGATATCTTGTGCAGGACAGAAGAGTATTCTTTTTAGTAATAAAACACAAGCAAAAATACTGTCTTGTTCTTGTACTACTGGTTTTGGTTTGCTGGAGGAATCCCTTAAACTTCAAAATTTCCTGGCTTTTTGATCTGTAGAAGCTGCAGAGCTCCCATGAAAGATGAATCATCCATAGTTATTCTAGAAATAGGCACAGGGGAGTGAACTCTTGGTAGTTTTTACTTGGTTACATTTGAGGTTTGTGGAATAAAATGAACAGAGGATTGTTGCCTTGTTGTATGATATTTTTATCCTGAAATATTGATTCCAATCTTTTTGTACCAGCCTCATATTACCAGCTTTAAAGCTTCCTTGCACACCTGAGTTTCTTGTTGCCTTGCAGGAGGACCGTGACATCCTGGAGCCTGATCTGGACAAAGATGAGGTTTTGCTGCCTCAGCTGGGGGAGCTTTCAGGAGAGAAGCTGCTAACAACCGAGTACTTGGGAGTGAGTACCGCTCCTTAGAATCTTGAAACAAATTAATTTCCTGGGTTAAGTGTTTCACTTCAGTAGTTTCACCACTTTCTTCAAGTTGTTGCTTGAAGAGGCAGGTGCTACCTGCAGAGCAGTCTGAATCTTTCACAGTCTCTGTATGAGCTGCTGCTCAGGAGAAGCAGAGGCAGTGTGAGAAGGGAGCGGTCAGGCTGTGGCTTAATAATCAGCTACAGGCAGCCTTAGGGTTCTAGTGCTACACCAGTGACTCTGTGAGCACACAAAGCAAAGTGCTGAGCAGGTTAATACTGGAACATTCTGCTGGTCTGAAATTATTTTAGAAAAAAAGAAAAGTTGAAAAGTCAACTGCTCCTGCAGGCGTTGTGCCGGATCAAGTATTGTCTGTCTTACTTCAAGCAGCAAAAAGCTATTAAGTAAAAAAGCATAAAGTTTGTGTGAGTGCCATTTAGTGTGCTGTGACTAATTTGAGATATCCAGAGGGCTGGAGCACCTCTCCTGTGAAAACAGGCTTAGAGAGTTGGGTTATGCAGCCTGGAGAAGAGAAGGCTCCAAGGAGACCTTATTGTGGGCTTTGAGTCCTAAAAGTGGCTACAAGAAAGCTGGAGAGGAGCTTTTTCACAGGAGTATGTCATGATAGGACAAGGAGGAATGGCTTCAAACTGAAAGAGAGTAGGTTAGATTAGATATAAGGAAAAAATTCTTCCCTGTGAGGGTGATGAGACACTGGCACTGGTTGTCCAGAGAAGCTGTGGCTGCCCCAGTGTTTGAGGCCAGATTGGATGAGGCTTTGAGCAACCTGATGAAGTGGAAGGTGGCCCCGCCCATGGCAGGAGGGTTGGAGCTGGATGGTCTTTAAGAACTTTTCCAACCCAACCCATTCTGTTGTAAATATGACTTATGCCTTCTGGATTCAAGAGTCCAGAATCCTGATGATGAAAAAGTGATGTGAGAGAAGATGTCATGAAAGAGCCTACAGTGATTCCAGTCAGTTTTATCCAGTGACACCAGAATGCGATTTAGTTTCTGCTGCAATGTTTCAATAGACTTTTCTCTATGGTTTCAGATACCTGTTTTTCCACTGCATTATTTTTTTTCCTTTGTTTCCTGTGTATCAGATAATGACTCACACTCCAAAAACTAAGAAGAAGCAATTTGCTGGTGTCCATCAGAGTACAGATGAGCCTGTCCAGAGACCTGTGACACCAGCTTATCACAGAGCTGCATATCTAATGTAAGTCCAAACAAATGAGACCAAGTTGGATTTTTTAAGCTCTTTTAAAAAGCCTAACAACAACAAAGAAAAGAAACCCACGACAGTGCCTAATAACTAAACCTTCCCTACCTAAAAGTGGCATTGCCATTGTCATTCATTATGGATAATTTCAAAAAAAGGAGTGGAATATTGCAGGCAGAGAAAGGTCCATTGGCTGAGGTCACATACGCGAAGTAGTTGAATAAATATTTACTGATCAGGTTGATTTAAATTTGCATTATTTCCCACATGTTCTTGCATCTTCTCGTATATATTGCATTGGAAAGTTGCACAAAGCATCCACAATGCTCCACCTCACAAGCAACAAAGGATATTGCTCTGGGGAGGTTTGTTAGCCACCCATAAGAGACAGATGAAAAAGAAAATGGGAAAGATAAAAATCTTGTTATGTTGGGTTTTCCTGCTTTGGAAGAAAACACATCTTCCATCAGAAGGATGTGTGACACTTTGCTCTTGGTGTCATTTGGGTCAGAGTAGAAGGCATATTGTAAATGGAATAAAGGAGTCTTACAGTGTAGAGCTCCTTGAATATTCTCTGCCTTCTGTTAGAGCAAGTATATCTTAATTTCTGAGATGAGATTTGTCCTGTTCACTGTCCTGACTGAGGAACTAAAATACCAATGAGATCCCAAATTTAAATGATTATTTTACTTTCAGTTGCATAGCTTTGGATTTGATCAAGTCTGGGTAGCTATGAGACAGGCATGTTTATTGTGAGGATTTAATGTTTTCATTTCTGTGGATACTTAATGTGAGAGACTACAAGACTAACAAAGTATAATAATAATAATACTCAAAACTCACAGGGTTGGTATAGGCAAGTATGTTAAAAGGAATGGGCACCCTGAAACACAACAGTGTAGTGAAATTACACATCAGTCCTGAAGATTGTCTCATGTCATCCCCTGCCACTCTTTGCTTTCCTGTTCATATTTTCTATTTCTTAACATACATTTCTTCCTCATTTTAGTGTGGAAAATTGGTACAGAAGACAGTGAGAACTGATTTGGGCTGTAGTTGCACAGGTGTAGTTGACTCTGAGTGAAGTCTGTTGTTTTGGACATGGAGTGGTCACAGCTTTATCTTGCTTCCCATTGTCTCATGCTGGCATTAGCATTCCTACAAGCAAGTGACCCAACTGGGAGCCCTCCTGAGTCATCCAAACACACCTTTTTGGCAGGTGTACCATTCATATGGGATTATACATACCACATTACCAGGGTGTTAGAACAGACAAGTGTAACATATCAGATCTGGGCATGGACAGAGCCCCAGAAGACATTTATTTTTTTAAAAAGCAAGATGAAGGAAACACACACTTGCAAAGCAGAAGAATTTTTGGCTATCCCAGGGCAGAACTTGCCTTGCAATCTTATTTTTTCTTCTGAGTACTGCCCTGAATGAAATGGCATTTGTTTGAACATGGCACCTACTTTGCCTGCCAGAATGTGGATTTGGAGTTCTGACTTTGTGTCCTTTCTTACAGTGGCCAACTTTTTGCACCATCATAACATCCACGCTATATCTCTCCCTATATATTAAATGTGTGTGTTTGTGTGTCAGAAGAAAGCAGCAACTAATTAATATATTAGCTCTTATTAGTAAAATAGTGATTATCTAATCATTTTCATGCAGTTCTCTAAAAGAACTGCAGGCCTTAAAAATCTAGACTGGCTAATGTATGTCTAAATATACATTACCACTTTACTGTGGGGTCAGTGTTAGAATTCAAGGTCCCACTTCACCTGCACAGTGTTTTACCCATGGTGGGCTTGGAGAGCTGTACTGGTTGTGTGGAATTGGCTGTTAGGGCAGTATTACGGTCTGTTTTTTAAAGTTATTAGAAATGCCTCTGCCCCAATTAAGGTGCTAAAGAGACCATATGCCAAAGTCAATAGTATGGATTTTATTTGATTGTAAATATGAGAGAAAGAGAGAGAAAAAGGAAGAGAAAGAAATAGAAAAGAGGTGGGAATACAGAAAGAGAGTGACAGAGACAGACTAAAGAAAATATCACCACTCCGTGGATCCCAGGGACGTTCCGTTGATCCTCTCCAGCTCTGGTCTTCTGGGTGGTGAGGGTCCCCTGAAAAGCACAGAATCCAATGGATTAATACAGGCTCAGGCCAGGTGGGAATGCCCAAATACCTCCCCCCGGGTGTGGGGGCAGTTTGACACAATCTCTAGCAGCAGACTCTAGGTCTGTTGCATCACTTTGCATCACGTGCAGTGCTGTGCTGCAAGGCCTCAGGAATGAGTCTGGGGAGCACTTTGGGGGGTCTTTGATGGATTATGACACCCCCTCAGCTGCCTCCCACATCAGTGTCCCGTGGATGTGGCCTGTGGGGTTGGGGGTTTCACAGCTGGGCCGGTTTGTGTAAGGGAGGATGGGTGTTCACTGCCTCTGACCAGAGGTTACACCACAAACTCAAAACCTCCTCCTCCCTCCTCGGTTGTGGGGGAGTCTGTGTAAACCTGGCCTCTGAGGTCTGTGGTCTCCCCCACCGCAGACCCAGGCAGGGATGATTCTCTGCTGCGTTTGGCTTTCTTGTGGATGCATTTGTTTGCCTCAGCCTTGTTTGCTTCTCCCTAGACCTGAGAGATTGAACAATAGTGTCCCCTTTATCTTATCTAGGTGGCTTAGCTCACAGCCCAAAGTTCCAGTCAAGCATCTTCAAGGAGGGGTGGGCTTCTGTGCTAGTAGCTTCTTTATACAGTTTTTACCATAATGGGCAAAACTTCTTCCTTCTTCCTGAACCATTTCAGTCCCTGACGGGCAGCCTTGCAGCCTATTTAGAAAATATATTTTCAGGAATAAATTGTCATTACCACTGGGGTGTCTAAGCATTACATTCTTGCTTTATAAGTGGAGAGAAAACCAAGCTTGTGAAAATGAAGTGACTTTCCTATGGGAAGTAAAAAAAGTGGTGTTAAACCTGTGGGAGTGGTACTGCACTGCAATTCTTGCATCAGAAATAATCTCTGGAAGCAATTGCTGCCTCTCTTTAGCACCATCTACCCAGGCAGGGTGTTTGCTTAAGTATCCTGGGATCCTGGAGTGACGCGAGTCTCGTATTTTGGCACAACTTGAATCTTCTCAGTTATGCAGCTTGTGCCCTCTACAAGATGGCTTCACGTCACTGCTGGATACAAATTAAAAACACATTTCCATCATGCTGGTTCTGGTAGCTCTTGGTCTAAGAGAAGTGTTAGTTTGATGGTGTGAAGGAGCCTTTACAGATTGCCTTGCTATGCAAACTACAGAGGAGAAATGTAAACAGCAGAAATCTAACACTGTGAAAATATGTGAAAATTAATTTCCCTCCTGCTCTGCCCAAGTGGTAGAAATAATATAAATGTTTGGTGCTCCCATGTTTTAAGCAGGAAACAAGTGGTACCACCCTGAATGAGAAGTTTGTCCTTTGTATCTAACTAATTTGTGTGCAGGAAACTGCAGTGAGTAGATGAAGACATTCTTAAACTACATTTTGCAGCAGAAAAGGACAAGCTTTGATGGCTTTTATGCTGTTCTAATTTTAGTACAAAATCATTTACTAAATAAGGAAATACTTGCTTGGAAATTATTGCAAGAGGAAGACAATAAAAGCTTAGCTAACTTAATTTGAAAGCAGTATCTGAACTGGATGTATTCCATACTTTAAATAATTTAAGTGGCTTGTATCACATGAAATGTCATGAAAAATGTTAGATACTTTTGCCCTGGATACAGCTTGTCTACAGGATACAGTCCAGGACAGTTCATCTGAATTATCTGAAGTCTTGTATTCAGCAGAGTGGTTAAACTATATAAAAATTTTTGTAAATGCTTCCATTCAAAATTGAAGTGAATATAACTTGTTTGAAGTTCTTCATGTGAGACTCAATGTAATATATTCCATTTAAAAACATGAAAGAGGAAGCAGTTGATGAGATACTGTAACATATCTCTTTGAGTGGTTGGTTCATACCTCCAAAAGGAGGGGGGGGTGTGGAGATCTCTAGTGCTGAATAGAAGTATTCACACAGAAAATTAATGCAGAATAGCCACTGCACATGTAGCAGCCATTCCATGCTAATTTTTGTATGACTTCCCAGTGCAGACAAGGCTCTAGTTACTTCAGATGAATTGTCATGGGATCCCTGTATGGAGAAGCTCTTGCTGTATGGAGCTGAGAGGAAATACTGGAAAGCTGCCTTCTTTTTCTTTTTTTCATTTTCCCTCCTTCTTTAAAGACTCACTGGCTGAGATCACTCAGGGGGGGCCTAAACTGCTTAATATTCTGCTAGCTATTTCCTTAGAAACTGATTTAGCTGTGTAATCATTAACTGCCTCCTTGGACTGCATCCTTTTTACTAGAAGTATAGTTTAGTTACCTTAACCTGATATTGGGCAGGGAAGCTTTCCAGATCTGCCAATTTCTTTTCACCCTCTTTTCACACCCCTCTCACTTCTGCTGTGTTTTATTGCTTACTACTAAGCAATTGTGTCCCTGCCCTGTTCTTCAACTGCTTCAGTCTCCCATTGATCCACTTCACTTGTGAAATCAAGAGTTCTATTTGTTGCCTACTTTGTTTAAATTTGTGTTGCATATTGCTCTTTAAAGTGAAATCCTTGTAATATTTAGAAGCAAATCTTAAATCCTTGGACAAGCTAAGTATTGAAAACCTCTCAGGCCCATTTTTACAGTCTTTTTCTTTAAGTTTCATGGTGGTATTTTGGGTCTTCAGACTGCAGGGAGTTATGATTTCCTTTCCTTGGTTCTTTTATTGCAGTAGGAAAAAAAGTTAATTTCAAATAGGTCTGATGTCAGCTGGTTTGGGGGAGCTACAGTCAAGCAGTTAAATTATGTCCTTAGTACTGGTTTCCAATGTGAAATATAAAATAATTTCAATGTGTACTATCTCATTACAGGCAATTAGAAGAAATTAGAATTTACTCTGATGCAACTTTTTATACTGTAAGCATTCACCCTGCATTCTCCTTTCTCCTCCAGGCAAAAAACCAGTACTAATTCTTGTCACAATAGGGATGAGAAGCTGCAGTCTCCACCGAGTGGTCCTTCTTCTCTTTGTGGTGGGAGCCAGTCCAGCATTTCTGACCTCTGCATTTCCCCTTCATGTAAGGATGGTCTGTGGATGCTGTTCTTAATTGCTGATGTCTTCCTTGACTGGGGCAGGTGTTGGGGGCCTGGATTGTGTGTTGTAGACTGGGGATTTTTTAAGTGCAGTGTGGAAATGGCCCTCTGTTTATAGAGCCCGTGTCAGTCTGCAGGACCTTGGGGCACATGGCTGACTTTGGCTTGAGCTGAAGGAATGGCCACAGAAGGTAACATGTGGTCAGCAGACACCAATGGTCTCACTTGCCTTGCTCCATCTTGCTTCCTGTGGAAGTGCCAAGGATCAAGCCCAGGGCTTCCGATGTGTGAAGGATACTCTGCAATGTCCCCTGTCCAGGGAAGGAGCTGCAGCCAGAGACAGTGCACTTCCCAACAGGCAAAGCCCCTTGCTTGATCAAATATACCCTTGTTTGGATCTAAATGAATCACTGTCTGCTGGCACCTGCAGGCTCTGTTGGCTGTATCTCTGTGGTAGAGCTGAAAGCAGCTGCAGTTATCTGCTGAGATTTGCAACTGCATTCAGACCATCCAGGGCTGTGGAGGATGGGCAGCCCGGTGCTGTGTGGCTGCATTGTGGGTGATGCTGCTAAAGATTCTGCCCTTGCAGCTTCAGCTGAAATTAATGCAAACTCAGCTGGGCCCGAGAGTTCGGAAACATGTGATGGAATTTGAAAGGTTATAGCCTTCTGAAATACTTGATTGCTGAACTTCTGATATCCACGAGATCATGGAACTTTGGATGTGGGAGTTTGAATCTTCCTGCAGGGATTCATTAACATTTCCAATTACGGTTCTAAGGCAAAATGTTCAGCAGTCTTAGATAAAGGATCTTGCAGCATATCCGGGACAGAATTATTAATAAGTTCAGGCAAAGTGTGCCTTTTCTTTTCTGAAAAATATGCTTTGAAGCAGTAAAGGAATAGCATACTTTTTACTTTCTCTTCTACTTTTTTGAATTTCCTAAAGGAAATGAAAAGGATTCTGAGAAAAGTAACCGAGGTCTTGCAGACAGGAATTTGCTTGCGTAATGCCCAGAACTGATAAATGTAACATTCTGAAGGAGGGAAGCCGTGGGATAGGAGCAGGAGAAGCTCCTGTCCAGGAGTTCTTGCTGTTGTGGAGCAATGAGAGCTGCTGTTCTCAGCCTCGCCTGTGCACTCTAACACCTTGAGTACAGCTCAGGGGGTTTGGCTGGCCAAGGGCAACAACTCACACCAGCAAAGGTTGCAAACCAAGAAAAAGTATACTGACTTGGCAGTTTTCCTGTAGAGAGGGAAAAAGAACGGATTTTTACATAGCCATGCTTTGTAAAGGAAATCGAGCCAAGCACGTTTCAAAGGTGTTCCTATTTGGTGTTTTCAAGTGTAATTGGATGCAATTTCTAAGGCGTTATGCAGCCATCCAAAGCCCAAGTGAACCAGATTTTTATATCTTTCCAGTGAGATGCATAAACGCACTTCTGTCACTTTTGCTATGCTGCTGATGCTCTGATAGTTTGCTTTGTAGAGATTTGTGAAGAGGTTTAAACAGGCAGCCTGAGTCCATCAGCAAAGTAAATGTTGTTAATTTTTGATGAATATTGATTTAAAGCCTTCGTGCTGAAGAAATTTCTGCCAGCTTAAATGTTTCATTTTATCAGAACTTTGCTTGTAGCCTCTGTTTAAAACAGTCTTTTAACTGCTTTCAGTCAAAATTATGTAGCAGGTGGCTACTAATAAGACTACTAGATTATATTCTTTTCCTGTAGAAAAATCTTTGAGATCAGAATATACAGCATATTGCAAGTTCATATGCATTATACATGAAAAAGGACAAATAATTTTTGTGTGTGAAGGAGGAAATTCTTCCTAGCATTAATCCGGTCTATAAAATAACACTGAGCTACTTGAAAGATGGCCTGAGGTTTGTTTCAGGCTTTTTCAAGTAGCTAGTGGCATATGTACTTGTCTTTCTTATCTTTTGGGATTTAGAAATGAGGTATAGGAGAAGAGAAGAGAAAAGAGAGACTGCCCTGCTGGACCCCCTGGTTGTTATGTCAGTGACAGGACTTTTATTCTGCAGGATGATAATTGATCTGGGTCTTTGAACATCTCTTTTCCAAAAGGCAGTGGGGATTGTAATATTTAAATTGAAAAGGCTTTAATTTAAGGCAGTGGAAAATAAGCCCTTTCTCTTCTATTGCCTTCTAAGATACAGCAGGGAACAGAAATGTGTAAAAATAATGGTACTGCTTCTAGAGACTCTCATGATGCTCTGCCAAACATCTCTGCTGTGCAATAAATATGCTATTTAATGACTTCTGATTTTGATCTGATGGTCATTCTGCAGTATCAGATCTAAAAGGTTACAAGAACCTGCTTATTTCAGAATATGTGTTTTCCAGTATCCCATGAGTACTTTGGGACTCAGTTTCATGGAGCCAAGTTGTGAAACGAACAGTAAGAGACAAAGAGTGGAAAAAAGAGAATAAAAGCTTCATGTGAGCAATTAGCCTCGTCAAGGTCATATCTATCTCAAGGAGGCTAAGTTTAGCCTCTAGAAAACTTGATCTTCTTTTGTTTTCTAAAAATGAGCATCATTCTTAATGTCTTCCTGGAAGTATTTGGTTGTTCTTAAATTGGTCTGACTTTGTCTGGGTCCATCCTCTTCCCCTTTATCACTTTGGTTAAGAATCAATAATTCTTGCACTCTTATTTTTTGTCTCCTGTGAGCAGAAAACTTGTAGACCAGAGATGAACCTGGTCATCTTACTACGCTTATTATGCTGAATGCCAGACAGAACATGTGCTGGGCAGCGAAATGCCTGTCTGAGAGTGACCTGATCTGCATTCTTAACAGCATGAGAGAGCAAACAAGGACAGCAGCCTGTCCTGAGCATGGCAGGAATGGAGCTAGGGATTTTCCCTAAACTTTCATTGAACTTGCACATCTCAGTAGCCTTGTGATTCTAAGCAAACTGAGTGTCCTTCACTTCCCTGTTAGTGTAAGGCAGAAAGTGAGTCTGACAGAAGTGTAAACCACTGCTTTTTGTGTGCAGTGGCCCTGTTACTGTGGATATGTACAGACAGCTGCAAGGGCTTGTGTTCCTGTGGCTTTAATGAGATATTGGACATAGCTCATGTGCATTTACTGGACGTCTACATGCTCCTATCCCACTACAAGTGCAAAGTGTAGTCAGTTTTATTTTCCAACTGCAAGGGGCTGGAATTATCACAACTTGCAGTTGTTCTGTGCAGGTGATGAGCCATAATACACTCTGCCACATGAACTCAGTAGCCTGGCAAAACCTCATGTTTTCCTTCATACAGCAGGAACTGTGACTTGATTGTATTTCTAATAAAACTGTAAAGAGACAGCTCACTGAACCGTGTTTCTTTTTTAAACAGCAGTTGAAATGAAGCCATCTGAAGTATTCTCATCAGGCCATAGAATGGACCAACACATCCCAGCTGGTGATACTTTGTCTTCTCGATCTGCTGACTTCACTGAGGACAAAGTAAATGGTCAATCACACAGGTAAGATCTATCCAGAGGATACCTAAAATTGTGAGAGGAGTCTGACAGGATTTACCAGCTAATTCCATGCTGCTGTAAAGACAATCTGTGAAGTCATTTGATGTATGATGTAGTCTGGCCTGAGACAGCTGTAGTGGTGCTTGCCAAACAAAATACCCTTTGCTGTGCCAGAGGCAGCTGTTCAATTTCTAAGCATCTGGTTCAGAATGGGAGACGTCTCAAGCAAGGCATTATTAATGAACTTCACATGCATGCTCAATGCAGCCTTCTGAAAATAAAACTTCCTGATTGCTTCCTTAGATGACTCAACACTAGCCCATGAAAAATAATTTATTAGTAAAGAAATAGGTAGGAGTGTGGGAACAGGACAGGAATTAACGTGCAGAAGGAAGAAAAATGAAGCATTTAAGTGGGTTAAGAGTGTTTAAACATGCTGAGTTGCTAGCACTGCTAACCAGAGTCCCTTGTTTATCCACTAGATAGGTGTAGCAAAGGAGGCAAAGTTATGAGATCACCCAGCAATGGGTTTCAACTCTTCCTTGAAATTATTCCTGTAAAATGAAAGGTCTTGCTCTCCTTCCTGCTCATAGCTTGAGCCCACTGTGAAGCCTTTGTCATGTGTACAACTGTGATGTTATATCTTGGATGAGAACTAGGAATTCATTAGCAATTGGACCAAAGTCTACCAAAGTTTTCAGGGCCTGCATGTGTCCTTCAGACATTAACAGCTTTTTCCTATAGCTAATTAGATTGGGCCAAGTTTTAAACAGTTAGTGTAGACAAATTTTAAAAGCAAATACGTTCCAGAACTAAAACACAGAATGGGTGGAGATGTGTTAAAGAAAAGGTTTTACCAGCTCTCTATGCACCTGATTTTTCAGAAGTGCTTGGTTATTTGTGTCAATTACAGCTCTAGCACTTCTGGAAGATTCTAAGCCTAGAACTTTGTTTCCTTCAGGCCTACACATGCCAGTGTGTGGTTTTGGGGTTTTTTGGGGGGTTGGTGTGGCTTTGGTTGTCTGGTTGGGTTTTTTCTCCAGTTGTGCTGTTTCCATGGTGAGATCTGAGAAATTATACATTGCCAACAAATTATCACTGGTTTCAGCTGAAGTGCTTAGTAGTCATACCTCTGGCCCAGCATTACTGGTTTATTTCTGTTGTCTGTTGTAAGTAGCTAAGCACATAATAGAAATACAAATAGACCATAAAAATTTATGGCCAAATTGTTTGCTTTGTGGTGGAGAGAGGGATATTATTTTTCAGGCTTTCCTTCCAAGAAGCAAGTCAAATTGGCAGCACCTTGTCCCCCACCTTAGTGAGATGCTTTGATTCTCTACATAACCTATTATTATAAAGGTGTGTTCCCAGTAATTTTTAATATTTGTTCACAAATGTATGTCTGAATCTCAGGATGGATTTTATAGAAGTGAAGGCACAGGTGCAGTATCCTGCAGAGGAAGATCATATCTTTTCATCATGTGTTTCCTCAGCGTGCATGTAATAATTTGGATTTCCAAATGCAGCCTCGAGTTACGGATATAGGAATGCAGCCATTCACAGTCAAAGAGAGCATAGGGTTTTCTGTGTCAAGGGTCTTTTGTTAATATGTTGGTGTTGCAATAGCTAGACCTGCCTTTTCATTCTTTCACTCTTGGATGCAGACTATAATTTGTTTGCAAAACAAACGAATAAATCACTGCTTTGCTCATAGTTTTGTCCACTGTAAGAAATGTCTCCTTCCTGGAGGCAAAAACTATTAGGCAAATACCAAGACCTTCCTGGAAGAGGTATGTATGAGAAAAAGAGGGCTGAGTTGGGCTGTGGAAGTGGTCACTTCTCTTTCCCCTCTTTATTAGTAGTATAAATTGGGAATTTAACTGCACAGAGATGAGTGAAATGATGCAAAATCAATCTGAGAGCAGAATGAGACCCTAGTGGTGACATTTCTGCTGCAGTTGTTTTATTTCCACAGGAACAAACAATTGTTCCAGCTGATGCAGGTCAGACTGGCAGCTGGTCTTGCCTTGATATTCCCTGTTGCATTTTGGTCATGTGAGAATATAGCTCTGTTGTGCTTTTTAGCCAATCGAGGATGAATTTGTAACAGACTTCAGTCTACAATTGTGACTGACTGAAAAAGCAGGCTTTTTTGTGTTGTGACTATGTCCAGTATCGTCATGATAAAAAAGAGTTTAAACTCTGCAGGACATTCTTATGTCTCTATTAGCCTTGCTTTTCTGATAATCTGGTAAAAATGGCCAAAAGTCCAAGTGTATTCTTGGAGAAAATGGTCTAATTCATCATTATATGTTCAAGTCCTCTCATCTCCTGGTTGATTACCTGAATTCCAGTCTGTGGTGCACTTTTTTATAGACAGTTATTTCAGTTTTTCCAAGTTAACAGTTTTCTTTCTTCTCAATTGTGTGAGTTTGTTGTGGGTTTGGGTATTTTTGTTTGGTTGTTTTTTTGTTTTGTTTTTTCTTTGAGCACACCTTGTCATCAATGACTCCTTTACCAAATGCTGAAGAACATTTCTCACACTAGAGTTTGCTTCTTCTTTCTTCAACTCATCAACTTTTAAAGGATAACAAATAGGAGTTTTAGGGGTTATCCTGAGGATTAGTTATTTTCTGTTGATCTTAACCTATTTATTGATGCAGTAAAAGATGAAGTGGTTCTGTGATACTTGGACACATGGGGAGCAAGATCTGCTCCGCATCCTCTCAGAAAAACAACAGAATTTTTTCAACTTTATGGTTTTTGCTACCAGCCTATTTCATATAATCCTTTCCTGAAGAGTTTGCACAGATGTGAACCATTTTGGGTGACCACTGTGTATCTCTTTCCTTGGTAAAGTGATGTGACTCTGGTTGCATTGCTTTGCTCTGTCACCAGTCTGGCTGCTGAGGTTACTGCCCTGAAACTGTGGAGATGGCTGAATGGCTATAAGAACACTTTTTTAGTGTATGGGAATACAGATCCAAGGTTTTGTTATCTATTGTTGAAGAAGGAAGAAAAAACCTCTCAATTGTGGCTCAAAAACTGCCTTGAGGCTGGTGAATCTTTCTTTTTAATCTGCCTGAGAAACACATAAGATTATGAAGAGCACTAGTGAATTGAAAACCCAATTCACTTGAACTAACTCACTTTACCAAAGTGAGTAAAATGACAAAAAAAGCAGTAACAATGAGACTACTTTATGGAAACAAAGATGTTTAAATATCTCTGTGGTCCACGCCTTGAGGTTTTATCTAGCCAGTCTTATTTTTTGGTGTTGTTTTACCAGTATGTTTCTGCTGCCATCTGCCACCTCTTCCTTTGAAGCTGAGACAAGTGTTAAGGCTTGTAATATTCCAGGTAGAGGGCTGCAGAGATGGTTCTTAGCAGAGCAGTTAGCATGTCTCTGCCCTTAATAGTTAGCATATACATATGCAAAATACAGACAATAATGCTATTTAAAATACAAAAGGAACACTTGCTCAAATCTCCCTGCAAGGTGAAGCAGGGCTATCGAAGGGCTAATCACACTGACTCAGCAGCATTCCCAGGGAAGGAGGGGAGATTAAATATCTTGAAAATCCTCCTAATCACCCATTCTGATGGTCACAAAGGGTTCTTTTGATGGAGCTAATAACACGGACTTTCCATTTTAATCGCTGATTTTTAGAGGGCACCTATTTTTTCGATGTCCTGCCTTTGGCTCTTTTATTTCCCTTTTTAAATATGATGACGTTTTCACGTAGCTGTTACTTTAGTTTAACCTTTTCTTCTTTTAAGAGAAAATCGACTCACTAGTGCAAACATTAGTATAGATTCAGAATTATTTTAGAGACTTGCTATTTCTTGGTAGCATCCATTTTTGTACCTGGGAAAAACTATATTTATGCTGGGGGCAAGGAAGGACAGTGTAGCCTCACACAGTTATTGACTAAATTTTAAAGAATGGTGTTTTCGCAGCACATGCAGGCTGTGAAATAGCAGCACCTGGTTTATGTTCTCAGTGTGAAAAAGGAACCTGTGTGTTTAGGGAATTTATTTTATAGATGCCATCACAGCTTTTTGCTCTTTCGACAAAGCCTTCAGGGAGTTCTACAAATCTTATCTCAGACAGGAGCCAGGGAGGCTGCCCATGTCTGCCAAGATTGACCTATACCTGGAAGAAATTATGGTGTCAGTGCCCTAGAAGGATGTATTCCTGTGCTGTAGCATATGTCTGTAATTTTTGCACCCCAGAATGAGTCACTGTATGTGATAAACACAACGGAAAACAAGCTAAAGATCAATTACTGGTTTGCAGGGAATTTAACTGAACCTGTTCAGTTCTGTTGCACAGAGAGTGAGGTTTGAGTAGGATCACAGGTCACTAGAGCCAGGTTAGAGGCTGTGCAGTGAGTACACGTCCCAGGCAGTACCTGTGGTGCCTTGTTCCTTTCCACTTGCAGTCTCTCCCTGAGTTTGGAGCACTGGCTGTGCTGTCACAGCACGTACTGCAGGTCTCACTTGGTTGCAGACTTACTATGCATACATATTTCTCCATGCATTGCTAACCCTTTCCCTCTCCTCCTACAGTGAGTTTGCCTCAGCCTTCACCAGCAAACCTAAGATCCCTCGTACTCCTGACGGGCAGAGCACCAGCCCTAGAAAGGGAAAGGTCCCAGCCATTGCCCCCCAGTTCTCTCAGTCTGAACCCCAACAAACAAGCCATCCAAGCTCCTCAGGATCATCCACAAGGAGCAGACAGAGTAAGTGGAAACAGTCATCGTTCTGTTTGTCATTCCTTGGGGTGGGAAAGGAAGGAGCATTGTAGAAAGTCTTCAGGAATGAAGTCGTAGGCTACAAATGTGCCAGGAGTATATGACATTGTGCTTGTCATCTGCAGGATGTACAACCATGTAGTTATATCCTGCTGAACATTGCTCCTATTTCCAGGCTGTCATGTGAGCAGTTAAAAGACATGCTTTTTCCTGTCTCTGGGTGGAGAAAAGCGGCCCAAATTCTCAGAAGTTTTTGGGGAAGCTTATGAGTCTCAGATTAGACTTTCTCTAGATGTCATCAGAGTTTTTCCTTTTCTTTAGACACTTGCTCATCCCACTGTGTAACTTGAAGTCGGATCCCTGTGTGTGTCTACACTGCAGCTGAATGTAGAGCAGATGTCAGGCAGCTCAGGAGATGGCTCAGGGCAGCCTGGTAAGCAGAGAGCCAAGCATGGTGTGCTGCTTGTAGCAGTTTCCTTTCTCCTGGAGACTGGTACTCAAGAACCCTATGGCCGTGCTGTGGCCTGCAAAACCTTATAAGAAGTACTTCATCTGCAGGGCGGGTGGGGTTCAGAAGAGAGGATGACTTTGACTTGAGGATGGAGGAAAAGGATGGACACTTGTTTTAAGCCAGGCAACACAAGCTCAATATAGTGGAAAAATTGATCTTGGATGCTCACACATCAGTAAACGTGTGGTGTGTCAGCTGTGGAGGTTTTTTGGGGTGGAGAGGGAAGAAAGGTGCATTCTTTAGTAATGAATAAACTTTTTCCCAGGAATGTGGATAGGAAAAGCTGGATTAAAATACAACTCTGTGTCCATCATCAGTGAAAATGGCAGGAGCAAATGCATCCTAACAAGTTTAGTGATGATTATTTGATCACAATGTAACATCAGCTCTATTCTTTAGCTGTAACTGTTACCTTGAAACATTTGACAAAAACATAGTAAGTCTTAATACCTTCCCAAGAAACTTGAAATATGTGTATATCATTAGCTACTCATTACAGATGCAAAAAGTGAAATGGAGAGAATTTAAATACCCCAGTAAATCAGTAACAGAGCTGGAAAGAGCATTCCGAGCCTTCTGTGTTGCTCACTCATTGTTCCCCACAGTTGCATGTGTAGGGAAGTGGTGTGGTTTCATTGGTGAGGCACTGGAAGTGAATGTTCTTGGTGGTGAAGGGAGGTTTTGACCTGGGGGCTCCTTGCTTCAGCACTCCTGTGCCGAGGTAATACAGCTCTTTCATCTTTACCTTTGCTGTGTGTGCCCCGAGTTTTACCTCTGACATCAGCACGCTCTGTTTCCTGTACCAGCAGCACTGTTCTGCCCTGACTGGATGTGGTGTTAACACCCAAGAGTCTGTCCCTGGTTCCTGTTTCGATTCATTTCCAAAAGCACTGGCCCATTGAAAAGAAGCCCTAGTGAAGAAAGGAAAAGCATAATGTGTGTGTGTGTGTGTGTACACAAAAAATCTTCTGCATGTTCTAGTTTCTCCAGGGCAGCTTTGCATTCCTGGCAGGGAGTGTCCTAGGAAAGATGTGACATACCAGTGTGTCTTTCAGGAGGCTCTGGAGCAAGATCCTTTTCCAGTGGCATAATGTTAAATGTCTTTCATTTTTAAATTGCTTTAAAGTAGATCACGTGGGGTTCTCCGTGGATATGTGATCTGTTAGTCCAGATACCTGAGCTCTTCTAACTTTTATTGTTTTATTTGTTCTACACTTTGCCTCTTCTCTTTGCTGTGTCTGTGCATCCTAAAGCTGAATGTATAACAGGCATCCCAACTTGCTCTGTGTCCATTTACAGTTTCTCCCAGTTTTTCTCTTGGGGTTCCAGGTTATCATTTTCTATCTGTCCACATGTGCCACGAGACAGTGTCAGCAATTGAATGTTAAACTCTTCCTGCTAAAAATAGCAAAGAAATTATTTTGCAAACAAGTCATCTTCCACTTACTCTGTGTACATGTATCCAGCCTTGTTGTCTGCTCTCACAGAGCACCTCTTAGTTCTTGTCAATCCTGCAGGGCCTCTCACACAGGTATTTACAGGTGGGAAGAGTTACATGAAGGTTGTAGGGACCAGATTTTTAAAAGACTAAAAAGGGCTTTAGGCACCTACACTGAAACTTGAGGTTCTCAAAGGTAATTCTCAGCTGTTACTTAAAGAAGCAGTCTGAACTGCTCCTTTAATTTCCTAGCTGACTCATCTGTAGGTCAAAAATGGTATCAGATGCACAGATACCAGCAATCAGTGGATTCCAGCAGTTGCTGCCTCCCATTTGCCTGCTGCATAGGTATATAGGTTTTTACATATCAAGAGACTCTGTTCCAGTGGAAGACTAATTTTTGAGTTTCTTGATATTTCTGGAGAAATGCAAGTTTTTATAGCTGATGGACATGATGAGAAAAAGCTGACTTTCTGATTTTGCTTGATGCATTCACTTACTTTAGAGGCACATTTTTAGCTTGATTTTAGTATTTATTATAGGTGTGTTTTCTGGAAACAAGTTGATTTTATGTAAACCTACCTGAACTAGCTGGACTGCTCCTCGGAGCATGGAGTGTGTGGAATGCCTGAGGAATGCAGAGAGAGCCCAGGTACTTAGTGCAGCTACAGGCCTGGGGCCAGATTCCTGCCCGAGATGCAGCCCCTGCTGTTAAGCTGAACTCTAGAGCAGAACCAAGCCCCTCCAAATAAAACCAGCAATGCTGGGATCTTCTGTGACTCCCACTTCCAAGCTGGCACAGGGATGACACTGGCAGCATGGCTGGAACATAGGGTTCTGTAGGGAGCATAGGCACCTCCAAATTTAGACCTTTTCAACTGGGCTCCCTGTGGACATGGTTGCATGGTTTAATCCACTCTGATCCTTATTCTCTATCTGTTCCAGGCAACTCTGCATGGGCGTGCTGAAGCTGTTTGCAGTGTACCAAGTTCTGTCTAAGGCACACTGGAGCTAGGGCAGTACAAAAATCTCTACCAGAAGAATGGGGAATGTTTTTTGTCAGGAGTGCAACTGGACCCTGGTGACTCCCTTTCAGTTCTTTCAATATCCCCTGAAAAGGGATTGCCACAAATACATTCTGCATTTTTAAGTTGCAGCATCAGGAGTTAAAGTGCCTTTCTGCATGTTTTTTGTGATGTTTGTGTCCCTGTACAAGTTGAACAAGTGTTGCCCTCAGGCAGCTTCTATCTTGTAATAAATCCTGCCTTCAGCTGACAGACCCTTTCTTGCTGTTTTTCTGCAGGCAGCCAGTCCTACAGGAAGTGAGAACAGTTCCTTTCCTCGAGAATCACCTGTCACATTGTTGAAGGACAGAGCCAGCTTCCTGTAATGAGCTTTACTGGTGACCTACAGAGGAGAGTGGGGTTGTTGACATCGCAGGCCTTGCACAGGGATTCGGGATTATCTGATGGGATGCGTCTGTGGTCTCTAAAGCTGGCTAAGACAAGGGCCTTGTTATTACAATTCAAGGTCTCAGCAGCAGCCCAGGACTGGCATGGGAGATGGATATTCTCTGACAGTTTACTCTAAAGTGACATTGCCACCTTGACAAGAAACTCTTGCTCTCTGCCTTCTGTGCCAGAGTAAATGGCCTTTGGAGACAGAATGTAGGCTCAGCCCAGGAGTCTTACCAAGCAACTGTCTTTTTTACATATTGCTTGCTGAAGCAGCCTGCCAATTGCTTTTTTAAATTTTGCCTTTATGACTGGGTTGGAGGTATCTGTGTTGAAAGGATCTGCACGAGGAGGGACAGTGTCTGCCACATGTGCAGAGCCTTCCTGCCCGGAGCAGTGGGGGCGAGATCTGTCTGGCCTCCAGATCCTGGAGAGGAGGTATTTTATCAATTTCTGGTTGACCTGTAGCAGATGAAAAACACTGTTACAGTGCCCAAGGCAGTATCCAGGCTCACCTCTGAGGTCTTTACCTGCAGCAATTACTCCTATTCCTTCTTTCTGCATTTTTTTCTTAATTCTACTGTTAAACATTTGTGGAATGAAAAATCTATTTTTTTTCCACTGGAGTGAAGAGCTTTGCTTCTTTTTCATAGAAGAAACCATGAGAATGTGAACAGATCAGAAGCAGCTTTCTCTTTACGTGTAATTGTGTTCCATCTTCTTTGGTCTTTGTTGCTTTTTTTATGATCTTCAGGGCAATGGCTGTTTATGTCTTTATGGAATTTGTGCTGGTCTTTGGTGCATATGAAGTGCGGGCTAGGCAAGAGAGATCAGGAATACTTCCACTAAATAAAAAACAGCAGTTAGTTCTGCGAGTGAATTACAAAGCTAGTGCTGTTTGTTGTTCTTTCTCTCAACAGTAACAGTGACCAGGAAACACTAAAGCCTTCACTGGGGGCTGGCTTTTCAGTAACACCCCCTCATGTGACAGTTGTTAGGACACATAAATGCAGTTTACACTGGAACTTGGCTGCTGCTGAGGCAGAGATGCACAAAAAAGCAGACAGTGTATTGGCATAGGCTTCAGAAACAAATGCTTTAATGAGTACGAAAAGGGGGAAGGTAAGGCTTTGCTTTTGGAGTTTCACCTTGAGAAACAAACAAGTGGAACACAGCCTGAAAGGTAAAGCAACTCCTATAGTGACATTGCCTTCCCCTAAAGTAGAGTTGTAAAGCCATTTCCATAGAGCCAGAAGAAAGCTTTGTGCTTGTGACAAGACCTTGAATTGGGCCTCTTGCTATGTGGTGGCAACTGAAGAGCCCAAGGCCACTGATGTCGTTGCTTCAGACCCACTGAGATCAGTGATGCTGTGTCAGATGTTTGCAGAAAGGGCTCCCGCACACAAGTTCAGGAAACCCTTTTGGATAGACTTTGAATTGGAATGGGGGTGTTTTGCAGGAGAAGACCTCCTGTCGCTTAAAATCCAGTCAATTAATACGGAAGTTACAATTTACTGCTCAGTAACACCGACCTAACACCAAGCAGGCAGAGCACAGGTGCTGCTTTAACTCCCAAACTACACAGGACATGAAGTGACTACAGACACTTGATAGCCCCTGTCACACAGATCCCCATGCCAGACAAAGAAGTCACAGAAAATCTCTGACTTGTGCTTAGATTCATCTGCCCTCTCTCAGAGCTGATAAACACAACTAATGGGAGAATGTCCTCTGGTTCACCAAAGGGCAGTACTGGAAAACAGCCATAAAAGCTCACCAAGAGGCTTTCCAGGGTAGGCAGAATTTCCTCTGAAATTCTGGTTTTTTTCCAGCATGTAACATCAACGGCCAAGTTGTTAACACTGAAGTGCTAAGCAGTTCATTTGCATACATGGATATCAGAGAATGCTCCAGCAGCTGAGTTTTATTTATCTTACAGCAGTGCTGAGTTTCGTGTTGGATCATGCTATGTTCATGCTAGATCTGATTCTGTAAGGTGGAGAGCAGCTTTTGAAAAGTGTTGAGTGCAGACTAATTTTTTGGGGGGTGTGGGGGGGAGAAACAACAACCCCAAAACCTCACTGATTTTATGAGTTGAGGTAAAAACTTGTTCACCCCTTGCCAGACACCCAAAGGTGGTTGGTAGGTGTGGCTACAGCTGCTCCAGCAGATCAAGATTCATGAAAACCAAAATGCATCTCGCCGAGTTGGACTGAAAGGAACAAACTGAAGTGTGTGTGCTTGTGTGTTTCTTACTCAGGCCTGTTGCAATGCAGAACTCTATATTTTCCCATGTTCAACTCTTAGCTGTGTGAGTATGGAGTTTGAAATCCAAGACTATTTTTATATTAATGCATGAGAATCTTAATTTTCCAAATACCTGAGAGAAACTATGAATGTGCTTAGGCTGAGGCAGTAACATGTCCTCCTTTCCTCTGTGTTACTCACAAAAAAGCCCCTGTGATGCCAGTCAGAAGATTTGAAGCTAATGAAAAATGTCTGTTCTGCCTTTGTTCATAGAACTCTGCTGTTCGGGGTGGAAGGGTCCCTGAATGGAGGTCAGTAGCACACACATAGCAAATTTGGCACCTTGCTCTGAAAAGTTGTTGGGTATCTTTTGTATGTGCCATGAAGAGGCAGCTGCTAGATTCAGCAGCCCCCTGGGGAATTCATAAAAGGAGCAGTGGAAATTGCTGCCCCGGTGGGGAGGGGTGTGATTGCACTTAGAGTGGCTGTAATTTCTTTCACAGAAAGCAGATACAATTATTGCAAATGACACACGGATCTGCAAGGAAAGTTTTTCTGGGACCAAAGTCCTAAGTGGTGCTACCATAACTTCTGTATCTTCAGTGTAATTTTGTTTATGCACAGTGTTATTTGAGACTAACTGCATAAGTCTATTGAAGTTTGCATAGAGGGTTCATTCTGTACAAGTGATCTAAAATTATCTGTCAGTGACTAGATAAAAATGCTCCTGAAGAGTTTTTCTTCTTTCTCTTTTTGGTATATTTGTTTGGAGGGTCATGCAACTTCTTTGTGTGCGTTTCTTTACATTTCACTCTGGTTTATTGTTGACAAATTCTGTCCGCAGCAGTTTTTATCTCCATCTAAGTGGAAAACAGCTCCCTTCAGTTCAACCTGGCCTGCCTCTGCAGAGGTAACGTTGTTTACTCAGAAGTGTTGCAAAGCAGGCATGAACCACTCATTGTTTGTGGTCTCTCATGAGGAGAGCCCAGGCATGTGGGATGCCGCCAGCGACACTGGGTTGGTGTCAAAAGTATTATTTGTTGTACAATTTAGGTGTGTAAGGGAAGACAAGCAAGGAAGTCCTCTGGAGGGAAAATACTGCTGTGATGGGGAGGGACAATACTGCTGTGATGGGGAGGGACAGTGGTTGCTTGGTTTGGCTTTGAGTTGTTTCCTTTAAACAAAGTTTCATTAATCTTTATCAATGATGGTGGAGATAGCACTTCAGAGATAAAGAGCTCTGCATGGTGTTCATGTATGTCTTGGCACAGTGGTAGCAGAAAAGCAAACCTGCTGCCTTCCTTGCAGGTGTTTAAGTACATCCAGACTTACTCTTTAGCTGGGGGCTTGAATTTATCTTTGAGACAGAACTTCTTGGCAGTTTGGACCATCCTCACACTTGCTTTCAGTCTGATTGAATATTGGAACAAGCCCTTTCCCAAGAGAGGAGATGTGGGAGAGTTGGGGGGTGCTCCTTGCTTGAATCTAAGGAAGCCATGTGTGAGCCCTGCCAGTCACCCTGGACATCTCCTGTGCTGTGTGGCCCCCTGAGCTCAGGAGGTGTGTGGGCATGGCAAGCAGAGAGGATTTATGTAATTATAGCCTTGCAAACCTCCACTGATCCTGTGGGAACCCAGTACCAAAATACCTCTCTGACTGAGCCATGTGGACTTCTCTGGGCTGTGCTGCACTTTCCCACCCTATTCATAGAAACTTGTGAAAGGAGGGAGACTCTTGAGAGTTCATTGACAGGTGAGAAATAGCAACGTGTTTCAAGACAAACAAAAAAAACAGACTAAGACCAGACTGTTCTGGCCAAGCTATGGGAATCTGTTGCTAATGGACTTTAAAAAGAAATCAGCTTCTGGGTGCAGAACATAGAACATTGTCCTACTATGTTGTCAGACCAGTAATTCTGTAGCCTGACATCTTGTCAGGAGTTGGGATCTGGTATTTCAAAGCAAGTTTTTCTTCCCAACTCCAGGCTGCTTTCTACCCTGCAGTGACATTGTATTCAGTTACAGGATCATGATCCAAATTTCCACTTTTTGAGGACCTGGTGCTTTCTGAACAACAGGCTCAGTGGCACACCCTAGGACATCTAATAACTTTCTGGAACATGTCCTCCTTTTAGTACAAGTTCTCTCAGCAGTCCTTGGCATATGGTCCAAGTTTCCAAGAAACTAGGGCAGTAATTGATTGCAGTGAAAGTGAGAATGCTTCACATAAGCAGTAAGAAATCCAGGTGACAACTTTAGTGTTTTGTTCTTATCATCTTCAAATATGGGAAATGCTATTCTGATATAATTTTAAGTCAACAGATTTGGGGAGTATTAGTTATTTTTTTCACTCTGCATGTGAGTGACCTAGCACTGCATTTAATTTCAAAAATGGTTTTCAGTATGCCTTGCTGGTTTTCATCTTAAAAGACTTTTAAAGTGTTACTTTATTTGTTTTTCTTTTAATAATGCTGAGAGCTAATTCTTCTGAGTAAGCAAATAAACAGGACAAATAAAAAGTAGTGGAAACCTGAAACAATAAGGTTTATTCTGTAGATGTTTAAGGTGCCTTTTACATTAGGCTGTAACCGACAGCTACAAATACTGAGGCCATTTGAAAATCAGACCACCTGCAGAGGGATTTTAGGAGTTTGAGGACTCCTCCCTTTACTGATGTCAAGGGAAAGTTCTGGCCTTTGTAGATCCAGATTTAGTTCTCCTCCTCTGAAGAGTGAAAAAGTTGAGCTGGAGTGAGGATGGGATGAAAGTGCTGGAAATAGCAGCTGTGTGCCAAGTGATAGAGTTCCTCCTTCGGGCTGCCGTGTGCCGGTCTGACCGTCCGAGCCCTTGCCTGGATCCGGCTGACTGCTGGCAGAGGTTGAATCCTTCCTGAGAACAAATCACTTTATTGTTCGTGTCTGCTCATGCACTGCCTTTTGGGAGCGTGGTTCATGTTGTTGCAAGAAGCAGAACCATTAGCACCAAATGAATTCTTTGTCAAGCAGTACAGTCTCCCTGAAATTTTTACCCTTTCCTCCAGCAGCTTTCCCCCAGGATCAAATTTGCAGTATTGTAGGGGACTGGCTCCTGTTAAGCAGATGACTTTTTTTTTTGTTAATTCTGCAGATCGTGGCCTACCACGATTTTCCATGAAACTGGCTCCTTTCTATTTCTCCTCTTCCAAGTGAGCAGCTGGGAAATGAAATGTGGCAGCTCTGGGACTTGAGGAAAACAGTTGTGTTTCGATTAAGCCCCTTCCACCCTCAAGGACTGTGGAAACTGGGCTGTTTGAAACAGCCAAAATTTCCACCCTGACTAACTGTACCAAAAGCTCTGTGCCAGGGAGCTCCTAGTCATGACCCACCAGCTCAGGCGATGATCCCCTGGCAGAGCACAAGGCAGTTCTCAAGGGTCCTGTCATTCCATGCTACAGCAGCCATTGCTGTCCTGTTCCTGCCCAGATCCAGGGATTGGGTCTGTCCAGAGCAGCTGCATTAGTGTAACCACATTGCAGCTGGGGGCAAATCATGGGTTGTGAGCCATCAAAACTGGTCCCCTGGCTCATAGTCAGCCTCAGTGCTTGTGTGACACAAGGCCCTGAGCAGCTTGGCCCACAATTAAGGCTTTTAGCCCCTAACACAGTACACAGTAACAGCAAGAAGAATTTGGCTTGCTTCTCCCAAAATTTAAAAATTGGGCCAGTTGAGTCCTTAGTCATGCATGCCTGGAGCTGACCTGACATTTAGTGTCATCATCTTGCTCAAACTCAGGACGTGGCCATTGCAGAGAGAAATAACTGACTTTTGGTTTGCTTTCCACATAGATTAAAAACTTTGAGTGGCTGAATGGCTCTTTCCTGTGCTGTATTTTAAAACCTCAGTGTGTTTTGGGCAGGGGCAAGGAGAGACCATGGTAAGGCTGTTTCCTCTCTAACCCTTGTTATCCTCATGGCTCTGAGGTGGTGAGGATGCAGGTTTTCACAAAGCTGTGCTGAGCATCGCAGAAAGGTGGGTCTGAGCCACTGTGAGCTTCCACAAATCTCAAACCTTGTTGGGGCTCCCAAGGTTCTCTGAAACCACATTTACAGCAACTAAAGCAGGGTTAGCAATTGTGTCACTGCCCAAGTCACCCAGAAATGGCAGCAGTGAGAACCAATTTCATCTCAAGTTATTTGGCTCCTGGGTCATGTCCATGAACAGGGCAGAGACCAAGGCTTTTTAACCAAAACCAATCCAGGTGATCTGACACCTTTCTGGTGACAGTAACACATCTGTATCTGTAAAGTCCAATCTGAAAAAGATATTTCCTTGCTCTACATCTCATTAGTTTCATTATTTGTTCCTAATGAGATGGAAATATCTCCTGTGTTTCAACCCAGTCCAGCTTCCCCCAGGCAGCTCTGAAGAGGCAGCTACTTTTCTACAACACTTGCTCCTTGCTGGCAGCAGGGGATTGTTTGAACTTTTGTGCAAAGCTGCTAAGTTTTGTTCAGGTCCCTAAAATAAGTTTCAGAGGGAACCTCAGCACATTCATAAAACTCTGTCCTTTTATCCTGCAGCACTGGCCTCTCTGAAGAGCGTCCTTGTAGTTTCCTGTGTCTGCTTCCTTCCCTCCCTCTTTTTGTTTTGTTTGGAGGGGGGGTTGCCTTACTTTTTCCTGCAATTGGAATTATTCCGTAGGGCTGGATCATGTTCATGCATTACAGAGGCAAAGGAGGCTTTGAAAGATGCTTGTCCCAGGCTGGAGCTCTGTGAAAACTGGCTGGATGTTTGGTGCTTGCTGGTTGTAGCCCCTTTTCTTTCACCTGTACCACAGCCTCTTCCTGCAAACAGATCATAAAAAGATCCCAAATTAGAGTCTCTGGTACTATGCAGGAATCGCCTTCCTTTTGTGCTGGGCTTGATTAAAATCTCTCATTACCTTTACCTTCTAACGTCAGTACTTTATGCAAAGCCATTTCCTAGTAAGAAAAGTTCAGGGCAACTCAGCCCTGAAGTGTTATTTGTCCAGAGGTGAGGCCTCTGGTCTTCATTAGATGCCCCTCTGACCATTCCTGGGCAGTGGGAATGGGACAGTGTGATGACACATGAGCTGGCATGTTTTGCTTCTTTCTCCCAACATGGACAGTTGCTCTGGGCAGAGAAGTAAGTCTCAAGCTGCCTTATCTTCTGCAAAGCTGGCTGGTCCTGCAGCTTGGCACAGTGACTGGTGTGACCCACGTGCTGCCTTGAATTAATTTTCTCTGGGCTATGAGTGTGGTTTGTACCGGGAATACCCTGTCCTTGCTAGGAAATCAGCTGCTGGGGAAATATGTCCTTGCTTAGGCATGTGGGAGATGATGGAGGGGGCGTTACCAGCACAACCTTTGGGGTGTGTGGTGAGTTAACCCTGGGGGGCAGCTCAGCCCCACACAGCCCTCATCCACTCCCCCCCAGAGCAATGGGGGAGAGAAGCAGAAAGGTGAAAGTGAGAAAATCTGTGGATTAAGATAAAGATAATTCAATAGGTACAGCAAAAGTTGTGTGCAAAGCAAAATAAGGAATCAGTTCTGTGCTTCTCATGGGCAGGCAGGTGTTCAGCCATTTCCAGGAAAGCCAGAACAGTTACTTCATCATGCATAACTCTTATTTGGGAAGACAGACATTGTAACTCATTCTTTCTCCCAGTTATTGCTGGGCACTTTGGCACGCGGTCTGGGATATCCCTTTGATCAGCTGGGGTCAGCTGCCTGTGCTCTGCCCCTCCCATTGTCTTGTGCACCCCCAGCCTGCTCACTGGTGGGGCAGCGTGAGAAACAGATCTGGCCTTCGTGCTGTGTAAGCAACAGCTAAAACATCCCTGCCTTATCAGCACTGTTTTGGTCCCAGATCCAAAACACAGCACCACACCAGCTACTGGAGAGAGAACGAGCTCTGTCCTGGCCCCAGCCACGGCAGGTGTGTCTGTTTGTTGTGCTTTGCATGGGACTGGCCACGGCATGTGAGAAGTGGAAGCACAGTACAACTTTGGAGAGGGAAAAGCTCCTCTGAGCTCAGCTGGGCACCACAGGAACTGGGTGGGTGGCAGCAGGGGCTGGTGTGGGGCTGGCACCCAGTTACTGGACACAGACCAGTTAGAGAGTAGAAACTGAGGGTTCCTGAGCACTTGTGGGGAGATCTGAGAGGATGTGCCATACAACCCTGAAAGGAGAGAGGGCTCTTGGTCATCTGCTCCGTCTCCAGGGAATTGCTGGCAGGGACCTTTAAACTCCCAGTTGAACAGGATGGAGGAGAGCAATGCTGCACTGGGAGCTGGTGCTCGCTTCTCACTTCAGCAAAGGTTCATGCTACTGCAGCAGCTCTTCCAAGTCAGGATGTCACTGCCTGACTGTGCCGGAGCTGTTGCAGGCTCCTTTTCAGCCCTATGGATTAAGAGATCAGTTTTTTAATCACGAAGAGCTTTTCTTCTGTGTCTCATCATGAATTGATGCGGTAGAGCTGTAACTGCCCCAAACGGCTGCTGCTGCTGTGCCTGGCTTTCTGTGCAGATCTGGGCTCTGAAACAAAAGGGTGGAGAAACCAAAGAAGCTAAAAGCTCTGGTTTGCTAAAGTAGCACCAAATCAACAAGGAAGCTGCATTTCAGCCTGGTTGATTATTCAGAGCCTTTTGTATGCAGGATTCTCTCACAGCAGCTCAAACCTGGAGTTTGACCTACGTTCAGGTGTGTATGTACCTATTAGTTTGTATTAGGCTTAACCGTGGAGAAGGTCATACAATAGTCTTGGTGCAGGAAAGGCTGAATCAATATGAAGTTGTTCCTGTAAAGATTCAGGAATGGAAGCTTTACCACCACCACACCTACTTTCAGAACGTGCACATCACAAAGAAGTTGAGAAATCCCTTTGTGTCGGGTGGTTGTCTCAAATGCAAATGTAATAGTTTAAAAGTGTCTCCTTATTTTAACTCCTTCCAGCGAGAGAGAGCTTTGCACCTGCCTCAGGGGAGATGGGGAGATTGCAAGAGAGAAGGAGGGCAGATGTGGGGCTTCCCCCTGAGCCTCGCTGGGGTATGGGCAGCAGGACTGGGCAGCTGCTGGGGACCAGCACCCCAAAAAGGTAGAGTGAGTTTTAGGATCAGTCCTGTTTTAATCCTTATTATTTAATCCTTTTAATCCTTATTATTTAAATCTTATTATTTAATTTATTTTTCATGTTGGTAGGGGTGATTCTTATGAACCCTTTAGTGCTGTCTCGTGTTCCTGCAGCAAAGTGAAATTATTTGGGCAGGGTGAGGGTGCAAGGACTGCTCTGTGCATCGGGAGGGTGCAGCTGGGGGAACAGCAGCAGTGTTGTGCTTATGGAGATTGTCTGGAGACTTAAAATGTTAACATGATCAGTACTAGCTTCTTATTATTTTCTTTTCCACGCACAGTTTAAAGCTAACGTGTATGACCCTGAGGGTTACAAATAGGTGGTGTTTGTCTGGACAACCACCTGTCTCCCTCACTGGTGTGGTTCAGGAGGGAAACTTTTACATACTATTAATTTTACAGTGAAATTGAAACAGTTTTGATCCTGCTTCTACATAAACTTGGCCCATGCTGCGCCCTCATCAGCTAAGAGCTTTTATGTGGGATCTGACTTTTCCTCCACATCCACTGAACAACGTGCAACCCACGCCAAAGACTGGGGCTGTGCACACCCAGCCCAGGTTTTTCTTTGCTGTGCCACCCCCAGTTAATAGGGTGCAAAGTGCCAGTGCTACACATCTCCTCAAGCACCTTCCTTTTGCTCTAAACCTGAATTTTACATTTCCTGCTGCATTGTTTTGCATAGGCAGCATCTGGTCAGGTTTCTGTTGCATCAGTGAGTTTGCTGGTATTGGGTTTTACTCAAACAATATATTCTGCCACAAAGGAGCGGGTGCAAGCAGGTTTGAGCTGTCCAGCCTGGCCCTGCAGGAACCAGTGACGAATAAAAGCTCCATAAATACCTTCTTCTGCCTCTCCCCTTCCTCCACACATATATCAATTGCTTTTCCAGATTATTGAGAAAAGAATCTCTGTGTTTCCTGGGTGTGAAATATGTTGGTTCTCCCTTTGCAAGCAATGAAGATAATGTTGCTGGCAGCGCTGCAGCTTGGCCCAAGGCTCTGCCGCTGGATGGGTGACCCCACAGCCAACAGGAGCAGCGGAGATATTTGCGTCAGCCCTGTGAGCAGATTGTTCCAGTGGACAAGGACCCACCTGGGATTTGGGACCAGCCCAGAACAGAGCTGCCTGCAGGGGCAGGGCTCCTCTCCTTCCCTGCTGACCCCAGCACACAGTGCCCTGCAGGGCTTGGGCATGGGAAATGTTCACTGGCCCTTCCTCCACTTCAGCAACACTGAGCCTGGGAAATGGGGTCCCTGTGGGCTCTAGGAATCTCAGGGATCCATATATATTTCAACCTCATCTGGGAACTGTCCCCTGTGGCTGCCACCACGCCCCTTCAGCATCATAGTATCTGGCACAGCTGCCATTGCCCTGAAAGCTGGGTCTTGTCCTCCCCACACACTCCTTGGGCTGTGCTAAGGGGTTCATAGGATCCATCCCCCCGATCCTTAACAAAACCAGGCCATGTTGGAAGGATAACTGAGGAGAGAAGGAGTGGAAAAGGTTTCTGCAGCCTGATGCAGCAGCACTCGCTCTCTGCTCCAAGGCAGTTGGAGTCCATCGGCTGTGCTCACCACAGCATCGTGCAGTGTCTGGTGATGAGACACGTCCTTCCCCTGGGGCAGCCAGTGCTGGTGTCCACACATACATGGCTTCACCCCACAGGCAGGAGTGCAGTTTCCAGGTGACCTTTCCCAGGTTAAGCACAGCTTGCAAAACCCTCATGCCTCTTCCCAGGCTTATAAAACTCACTCATTTGTTGTGGTGGTTTCATTTGCGATAGGAGCTGAAGAGGGACTTCACTGCTACCGAAACCTGGCGAGTGCCCAGAGGGGAGGGTGACTGCGATGCCATCTCAGCCCTTCAGCTACCGCATTCCTCCCACCAAGGTTTTGAGATTTCCCCTCTCTGGCCCTACTTGTGGAAGAGGACAAAAAACCCCTCCAAGGAGAAACGCCTGGGCAAGAGCAGAGGTTTGTCTGACCGTCAGTAGCAAAACCCTGGTAGAGATTCCCCTTGAGCCTGTTCAGCTGCCTCTTGCAGTGTAGCACAGTCAGGGTTGTAGGTTTTTCCCATGAACCCTGTTCCCAAACCCAGAGCTGAGCTTGGTGTGGGTCCAAATGCTCCACAGGTGTAAATCAGCACAGCTTCAGCTACACTGGTGACTCTGCCACACTGCCCACAGTGTGAGGGTGAAGTGAGACCCCTTAGTCCCCTGCACTGAGAGCTGATCTCCCTGGACAGATGGAGGAGAATGTTTTGTCAGGTATTTTGGGCGTTCTGGCAAACTGAGCAGAAAATGACAGATGAAAAACGAAGCAAGAGGCAGGAAGGAAAGAGGCAGAAGATCCTCATGCAGTCTCATGCCCGGAGGTTGACGCTGTGTTTGTGCACATCCCACTGTATCACCCAGGGTCACAAGAGTTCACCTTGCTCTTTGTGTCCCCTGAGGCACGCATGCCTTGCTGGAGAGGCCGTACTGCTGAAAAGCCCTGGTGTTAAGCTGTGGTGAGGCTCTTTTATGGGTACACCTGAGCACAACCCTCCCCTACAACTCCATGCATGGACTTTCTCCCAGGCTCCAGCACCCTGGCCATTAGACACAAGACTCTGGGGAGGGCAGCAAGTCCCCTTGCACAAGCAGGACCCAGAGCAGCGCAGGGGTTGGTGCTGCCCTGCAGCAGTGTGGCTCCAGCCCTGGCCCTGAGAAAGTGCAAGTGGCTTTTCCAGCAGCTCCTCTGATGGAGGATTTTGAAAGGTTTCCAGGTGAGGGGGCAGTTTGGATGGTGGTGTCCACCCCCCTGCTAGTTTGGGAGCTGGGGAACAGAGAAGCCCCTTCTGTGGCCCCATCCCCACACAGCAGACAGAGCCCCGCTGTTGGTCAGAGGAAGTTTGGTGAAGGTAGAAAGGAGGAAAAGATTCCTGACAGGTTTCATCTGTCCAAGCCAAGAATGATCCCATTAGAAGCTTGTAAACCTTTTTCTTCTCAAATACATCTATTTATTTTTTTTAACTGCTGGCTGTTGCTCAAAGCGACCCAGGCTGCGTGTCCATCCCATTCGGTCGAGCTCTTGCCTGTGCCTCATCCTGGCCTCGATTACTCCAGGAAGGTCTTTGGCTTCCGAGCCATGAAAGGCTCTCTCTCAGGGAGGGCGTGGATGTCTCCCCTTGGCCAGGAGCCTGTGCCGGCAGCGGGCGCTGGGGGGGGGGCTCGGCTCGGCGGCGCTGGAAGACTGGGACAGTGTTCAGGGCCGAGGGCTGCTGAAAGGGCTCAGTGTGTGCTGAGCGTGAGTCACCCGGGCCGGAGGGCAGCTGGGAGCCGGCGAGGAGAGCAGCGGAGAGCCGCCGCAGGAGGGGCCGGCTTCCCAGGGAAAGGTGGCGAAATGGATATCATTAGCGTGGAGTGGAGGCAGAAGGGCCCGAGGAAGGAGAGAGGCTGGGAGGTGCTGTTTCCAGGGGTGGAGGGATTTGAGGGAGCCTTGCGTCACCCACATCACCTGGGTGTCTGTGTGAGGTCAGGGATGAGAACAGGAAGGGGACAGTGGAGGCTGGGTCTGTCTGCACCCATCACTGGACCTTCATGTGACTTTGGGTGCCAAACAAAGCGTGGGGAAGGGCTGGGAAAGCCCTGAAAAGATTCATGGGGACCTCGAAACAGGGAGCTGACTTGTGTCACATTTTGGTGCTCCAAGCACTGGCTTGCAGGGCTGAGGCTCCATCCTGGCTGGTACAAAACATCCCTGGAGCTGCCGGTTTTCTTTGGCTCACTTTGACTGTGCACTTCCCAGTCTGGCTGACACACACCCAGGCGGCTGCTGGGCTGTGCCGGCACCTTACACATCCTCAGCATCAACTCCTGGTCCCCGGGGATGTCACCTGCAGTGGCAGACGCAGAGAGTGGCTTGTCACTTCCTGGAGCAGGCAACATTGCTCATAGCTCTGGGGCAGTCCCAAAGGGAGAGTGGCTTCCTGGTGGTCCCAGTTAGGACCTCTGTGCCTGGCTGCATGTGAGATGAGAAGCAAGGAGGGTTTTCTGGTTTAAATTGAACACAGGCATGTGTGGGAAGGTCTGGTTTTATCTCAAAAGTAAACAGCTCTGCACATAGTGGTGTCACCACTCAGAGAGGTCCCCCATGATGTGTCAGAGGATTAGGTATGTCCTACTGTCTTCTGGCGGCATCATATGCTCATGTAAGACACCAGCAAGAGAAGAGTAGAAGCCCCTTGGGGTTCAGCTTTCCCCTGTCCTGGAGCCCACAGCTGCTGGGGAGGGCAGGAGGGGCCCACCGGTGCAGTGGGTGTGCAGAAAGCGCTGCAGTGGTGGTTGATCAGGAGATGCATCCTAAAGAGATACACTTTTTGATGGGGATTTAGCTGACTGGACTGTGAGGGAGTTGATCTTTGATGAAAAGTCACACTAAGATTTCCCTTTAGCACAAATAGCCACAGCCCAAAAGCAGAGGGTTTCACCAGTGAGCAAATGGGGAGGGCAGCTGATGGCTCTGGGCAGCCCGGTCACATCCCTGTGCCTCCAGACCTGCAGAAAAGCACCCCAGAGGCTGGGAATAATCCTATCAATTTACTGGCTGACATTACAGGGCCAGTTCACCCACCACACCTCTGCTTTGTTGATCTGTGGAGCCCCATTGCTGAACCCTGCAGCCACGTGCTTGGTGTTGGCACCGTGAGCTGCTTGTGCCAGGGAGTGTCCCTGCCACCTCGACCAGAGGACTAATGGGCTTTCTATCCTGCTCCTTCCATGCTGCCCAGTTCTCTATCCTTCCTCACCTCTCTCTAGTGTTGGGCAGATCCTCAAAGCTTTGGCCTTGCAGGAATGACCTCTTAGGGTGGTGCATTTCTGTCCTGTTGTCACCAGTGACAGCAGGAGGATGAAGGGAAAGTAAAACATGGGAGCACAATGTGATGATACAAATGGGCTGGAAGGACCCAGGAGAGCCATCAGTTTGTCCTCCACCCTGTGCAGGAGCTGTTTTTCCAGTGGTGTCTGGAGCCTCCCTGCACCAAGACACTGGAAATGCCAGAGCCACATAAGAACAGCCCAATGGATGGCACAGGGCTGTGGCTGCGCCTGCTGTGAATCAGGGAAGGAGCTGGATCCATGCATTAACTCACTGGCCATCTCAGCCCACAGCATAGAATGACTTCACCGTCGGGTGAACATCCCACCATGGAAACCAAACCTCAGGAATGCGTCTGGGTGTGCCGACTCTCTTCTCCTCTCTGGAGAGCTCTCTTATGTCTCAACTACTCCCAGGCTAGCAAATTGCTGTTGTCACCTCTCCCACCAGCTCCTTGAGCTGGGCTGGGGAGCAGTGCCCATGCAAGGGTCATCCCCTGTGCCCAGCAGGTGTCTGCCCAGGGGTGGCACTGCGGGTGCTGCCCTCCCTTAGTGCGCATGCAGAAGCAGGGAGCTTTGCCATGGCTTCAGTCCAGTAGCCCCAGCCAAAGAGGGGAAGTCTGCACTCCACATGCCCTCCTTCTCCCTCTCTCCATCTCTTGCTGGAGACAGATCCACCAGTGGCTGTAGCAGAGCCCAGGTTTTGGCGATGAGCAGCAGCAGCGTGATGATTAATGCTGTGCAGAGCCACAGAGCCAGGGATGTCTGAGTTGTCTCTGCCTCTCTCCTAAACCAATTTGGCCAAAAAAGGCTAATGTGAGCATTTCTGCATCTGCCAGCCTGGGAGGGGGCCCAGCCAGGGCTCGGGGTCTCAGCAGGCATGTATGGGGCTGTACGTTTTTCCACTTGGGCTGGAGAGGGGCCGTGGGCAGGCAGCCGCCGGGCTCAGGTGATTCCTGAGCCGCCCTTTCCATCTGACTCATGAGAGACGCCGCGAGTGCTCCCCTGCCCAATGGAAAACACGTCTCCATGCAGCTCATGGCTTCTGGGTTCATGCCAGTCCCCAGGCAGCACAGCTTCCCAGGGCTGTGCTGGCACCCTGAGCCCGGCTCTTCCCAGGCTGGAGCTGGGAGAGTGGCTCCATGGGCTGATGCCCAGCCAGGGCTTTACCTTCAGGCTGTGCCCATAGCTGGCATGGCAGAACAGTCAGGGTGGCACGGGCTGGGCAGTACAGGCCCATGGTCCCTGCGATGGGCAGGAGCATCTCTGTGGGCAGGGCTCCTGATTTCACTGTTGGCATGATACTGCTTTCCCAACACTCCTGGTTTCCTCTCCTCCAACTCTTTGGAGGGTCCAGGGTGGAAGTGGTAGTCCTTCAGCATCAGGACAAGTCTTTCCCTTCCCAAGGCCAAGTACCCCATCCTTCTCCTTCCTTTCTGGCTTTGGGCAGCATGAGAGTGTCTCCCTCCTCAAATCCCACATTCACATCCCCTAAGCTTTTTCCATCTCATGTCCTTATGGGTTTGGTTTTTTCAGTGCCTGGATGCCATCCTACCACAGGTTCTCAGGAAAAACGCAGGCCCTGGGGCTTTCTGCACAAGGGAAACTGAGGCACGCTGGGGTCAGCACTTCTTGCTGGGGCACACTGGGCTGGGAGAGACAAGCCAGGGCCTGTGGCTCCATGTGCCCAGCCTCAGGCTGTTTGCATCACGTACAGAGGCAGCCCCAGAGCCTGCCCCCTCTGTGCCCGCTGCCCAAGCCACAGCATTGGGCTCCCCCTGTTCCTCTGGGAAGGGAAATGTTTTCCCTTTCCCCTCCCATCCCTGCTTGCCAGCAGCGAGTGAGTCCGGTTTCCCCTGCGCGCTGCCGCCAAGCGCCTCTGGAACCACTGGAAAATGCATAAAAGGCCTGGGCAAGGCTGCGGTGAGGGTTACTTGCAGTCACAGCTGGATCCAGCTGCTGCTTTAAAGCAACAGCACAGCCACACAGGGCTCCCCAGGAGACCCAGGTGTCCCAGGGTTTAAATCCCGTGGGAAGAGAAGGCAGCATCCTCACTGGGCAGCAGCCCCAAGGCTGGAGGGGGCCTTTTCACTGGGGAAAATGAGGAAGGGGCAGCCCAAGGACACAAACTCTTGGGTGGGTCTGGGCCTGGGGTTTGCTCATGCAGGTTTGCAGAGTGCTTTCCCCTGCCCTGCTCCTGTGGCTCTTGGCACAATGACCAGGAGAGCGCTTCCCTGCCAGCCCCAGCTGCATCCCACAGTTGCGTCTGCAAAGGGCAACAGTAGCCTGGGGACCCCGGAGCAACGGGGGCTGGCCCAGCTATCACTCTACAAAGCAGTTTACACTTCTCCCCTATTTTTAGAAGAAATCATGCAAATCCCACACTGTTTGATTCTAGGCAGGACAGTGGGTGTGGCCTTCAGCTGTGGCTCAAGGTGTTTTGGCAGTCCCCAGTGTTTCAGTGTGTGAGATACCGAGGCTGATGGAATGGAATGGAGCAGCCAGCTTTGGGAAGGCAGAAAACCTCCTCCTGCATCCTGGGAGCCAGCATGGTCCCAATCTGGCAGAGGCACTGGGATGGAAACAGCCCCGGGGCACTGGGGTTAATGAGTAAAATAACTCACCCCCCGCCTGGGGTCTGGTTTATGGCCCTGTTAACGTGGGCAAGTAGAGGCAGCTTTCTGTGGGGGTGGAGGTCTTTCCTGGTGTCCCACGTCAGACTGGTCAGTCCATGACGTCTGCTTCACCTTCCAAGATGCAGCAACAAATAAGGTTAATAATTAATCCCAACTGCCTGGGGGACCTTCCCTGGGACTGAGGCAGAGCCGGTCCTGATCACAGCTCCCAGCATCCCACGTGAGAGCCGTGGTGATGGGCGCGTCCACAGGGTTACTCTTTACCGCAGCATCATAAAAAGTGCTTAGAAAACAAATGTGGAAGGAGAAAGGAACATTCCCTGTCCTATCACATCCAGGATGTTTGCTCCTGAGTGTGTGCAAAGTCTTGATGTGGTGCAAGTCTGGCTCAGCCAAACATATTGCAGCCTTGACCTCCCTCCCTGCTCCAGGGTACACCACACGTGAGTGGTTTAACAAGGAAAAACCTAAAAGTGTGGCCACCCTGTGCAGCTGGTCTTGGGTCAGGCTGAGCCCTTGGTCCTGCTCCAGGCGCTCAGAGGTCTGGGGAGGAGAGGGCTGGTTTGTGTGTCTCTGCAGGGCAACAGGACCTTGGCTTGTGTGGGAAACCCAGCCCAGGGACCACAGTGTTGGCACAAGTGGTCAGGAGGTGTGAGAGTTCCTGGAAGAAGTGAGAGTTTTTTCTGTGTATGTATAATTTGCTGGAATGAAAATAAATCAGAAAACAACACACACATCCCCCAAAAAAGAACCATATCAAAGAAACCCGTGCAGCTTTCCCCAGTGAAACAAACTCCAAACCATCAGTGGGAAAATGCTGGCTGGGTCAATCTGCCACTAGCCAGTCTTCTGGGATTACATAAACTTCATAAGAAAAGCTCACTTCTTTCTTTGTACTATTTTTTTTTTTAAAAACATTTTTGTTCAGGTCCACTTTGAAATTAAAAGAGGATTCTTGAAACAAAAAAAGTATTGTGGTTCACTTTGAGAACATCTAAATGAACCACTTGGGCATCACCCCAGTCCTTGTCCTTTCCCTTAACCCAGACAATGCCCTGGAGCCCTGTTTGATGCCAGCTACAAAGCCTTGTGACCCCACAGGTTGCTCCTCCTCATCTCCAGTGGTGTCGCCAGTTGGCATAATGCTGGGGTGGGGGGGTGAGTGTGTGGCACAGGGACTGGCTCTCTCCAAATGGGTCCCAGGAGCCATCAGATGCCACCAGGAGCTGGTGTCACCCTGGCTGTGACTCGGGTGTCACCCAGGAAGGTCTGTGCATTGTCTTCCCTTCTGCATCCCCATCCAATGCAAAGACAGTGTGTTCAAGTGCTACTCCTCACAGGTGCCCTGCCAGCTCTCCCAGGGCTGCAGTGGCCTGGTACACCTCAAATGCCACTGGTGTTGTGCAAGGCAGAGGAACTTGGCTTTTCCATGCCCAAGCAGCACCTGCCACCCAAGAGCACTTATCCAGAAATCCTCAGCTCCGCCCACAGTGCCAAAAAGGCACCTGGTGCCTCCAAATTTCAGTCTAATGGTTCACACCTAAGAAATACAGGTGATGGGTGCTGCAGAGAAGGAGGGGCAGGGCTACAGATCCAACTGCTTTGCCGAAGGCAGGGCTGGGCAGGAATGGCAGGGATACGCTGCTGGCTGAGTCTGCTGGGGTGAACACAAATATTCAGGTTTCTCTTTTTCATGTTTCATTCTCAGCAGAGTGGTTGTGGCTGCTCATGTAAAACCTGTTCTTGCTGGGTGCTGGAAAGAGGCAAAGGGAATGTGTGTGGAGTAAGACTTTTTTAAAGAAATACGCTTTCAGTTGCATTTTGTTCTTCCTGCTTTCCCAGGGCAAATCTGAAGAGCATGAAAACTTAGTTTTGTCCTAAACTTTTCTATGTAATGATGAAAAAAATCATAAACAATTCTGCTTCATTTTCAGATTCATCCTTGGAACAGGAGCTGGCAGTGCCACAGATGCCCAAGACAGTGCTTATCCCAGGCATCAGGAGCCCCAGACCTGACAGGATTTGAGTCTTTAATCAGAGGTAAAGCTTTGTGCAGCCATCACACCCTGCTGCTCTCATGCAGTAGGATGTGCATCTTTCCCACACAGGGGGGGGTTATTTGAGCCAAAACTCTGCAGAGCAGCATGGAATCATCCGGGAAGTCCTGTGCTTGCAGCCCTACAGCTTTCCTGCACGGAAGCAGCTGTCAGAGAGGCGGGAGGCTGGGAGCAGGGCTGGCAGAGCTCCCTGCCCCAGGCTGCCAGGAGGCCTCCTTGCCCTGCAGCAGTGCCACTTCCATGCTGGAGCAAGCACAGCCCTCAGGCTGCACCACAGCCAGCCCTGGGCTTGCCGGCTGGATGTGCTGATGCCAGGGGATCCACAGAGCCCTGGGAGACTGTCACACACCCACAGCTGCTGGGTGCCCTGGAATGGCTGCCGTCACCCCAGGGCTGTGTTTTGGGATTTGCTGCAGCTCCCCATGAGCGGATGCTTCCATCTCTGTCCCCATCATGGTCCCAGGGCAAGTTGCAAGGATCTAATGGTGGTTGCACTCTCAGGGCTTTCCTGTTCGCATCCCTTTGTGCCTGTTTGTGCAAGGGCCATTCTCCAGTGGGGTCCTCCTCCACTGTGAACCCCTCTTTGCAGAGTGAGGTGAATTCCCAGCCATGGGCTGGCATGCATCTACCATCCCTGTGCTTCAGGGATGAGGTGAGTCCTTACAACCTGTTCTGGTCAAGATGATGCTCAGTGAATCTCATGGCCATGATTTGCTTGGGGCCATGGGTGCAACAAATACAAACTTTCCTATAGGCACTGGGAGTAGGCTAAAAAGGCATCAGGGAAGGTATGTAGGGACTTTCGGCGGTGATAAGGACATGGGATGCTGTAGAGCTGGTGCAGCCTGTTTGGGCAATGTTTCCTGGGGAGCTTTCACAGCCCCCAGGACAGAGAGCTGCAGGGCACCTGGGAAAGCGATAAGCTGAGATAAGGAGAGAGAAACAGATCTGGAGAAAGCAATGTAATCTTGCTCTCCAAACTGAGCTGGACTTGGAGTTTTCTTGGTGCTGTTTGAGTAGCAGAGGTTGTGTGGGTTCCTCTGCATGTCCAGCCTGGGAAAGAAGAGCCTTTCCCATGAGAAGCTCAGTGTATCCAGGGGGTTGTGAGAGCTGTAGGAGACCCTGACCCTCATCACTTACAAAAAATGCAGAGGAACTGTTCAGAAGGGGACTGGGATATCTCTGCTGGGCAGGAAAGAAAATATTGCAAATTTCCTGCAGGCTTCCCAGGCTGGCTTCATGGTGGACATGAGCAGCTGGTGGGATTGGTAGGGTGACACAAAAGGGAGATATCAGAAATTACAGGGACTGATTTTTATGGCTGAAAAAGACCTCCAATTGAAATGATACATTTAAAAGGAAAGGAACATCTTAAATCTGCTTCTTAATGGGCAATGGGATGTCCCATACTGATACGGCTGTAGCAGGAATACTGGTGAAACTGCATCTGAACCAGGACTAAAGGAACGGTTTGGAAGGACACCTCACCTGCCTGTGGTGTTGTTGGAAATTTGACCCATGAGAGGTCCTAGCATGCCGAGCAGGCACCTTCCTGCTGCAGCAACTCCCTGTCAACTCCCTACACCCCCGTGAGCTGTGGGTCACAGGAGATGTGTGAGTCCTGGACAGAGCATGGATGCCTGGTGAGACTGGAGTCCTGGGCAGACTGTTGGTCCTTGACAAGGTGCGGACCCTAAGTGAGATGTGGGTCGTGGGAGAAGGGTGGGTCCCAGGAGAGGTGGGGATCCAAGGAGGTGCATTAAAGGCTCTGGGGCAGAGCTAATGCACCCCAGAAAGGGCACGGTGCACGAGGAGTTGGGCTAGGACACAGCCGAGTTCCCAGATTCTGGTGAGTGTCCCATCAGCAGCGGGGAGGGTCCTCAGGGGGACGTGTGGGGTGTCACCTTTAAACTCCTTGCCCTGGGAGCACTGGGGAGGTCTCTGCCTGCTGGGGCGGGCGGGGGGACGGGACGGAGGGGCAGGGCAAGAGTTAACCTACCTGCTCTGCTATCCATCTCTAGGCTCCACCTCGGAGAGAGAGGGGAGGGAAAAGAGAAAAAGTAGGGGAAAAAAAAAGAAAAAAGAAGAGGAGGAGGAGGAGGAAGAGCGCAGAGAGAAGCGCCCGGACCGCGGGCAGCCCGGCCAGCAGCGGAGCGGCCGCCCCGTCCCACTCCCAGCATGTTCCAGTGGTGAGTGATCTCCGGAGAGCGCGGAGCCCGAGCCCTGCTCCTGCCCCGCTCCCTTACCGAGTCCCGGTGTCCCCTGCTCCGCCGTCCCGTGTCCTCCGCTCTCGCTGCCTGGCACCGCCGTCCCGGCGCTGCGTCCTGCCCGGAGCCGGGGGACTGCGAGCTCCCCTCCCCGCCGGGTCCCTTTCGAGAGTCGCCTCGGGGGTGGCTGGCCGGGAAAGGGCAGCTCTGGTGGGCATGGGGAAGCGACTAAGGACGGAGTTTGTCATTTGTCCCGTCCGTCTGCCCCCACCCCAGGAGCGACCCTCCTGCCGCCCCGGCTCTGCGGGGCTCCCGGCGGGGTCTCCCTGGCCGCGGTACTCCGGGCAAGGCTCTCTGGGGGTCCCCTCCCGATAGAAATTTCTCTCCATCCCGGGCACCGGAGCTCCGACCCGGTGGGAGGCAGGATGGGGGCAACGGGCAGGGGCGGCCGGTTGGTGGCCCCCATCCCTGGGGATGCCTTTCCCAGCTTTTCCCTGAAAAGGGCTGGTTTCTGTGGTGGGGCCGGGGAGAGCAGGGCCTCCAGCCCTGCCCGGTGGGGTCCCTGTCCCACGGCAGCGCCAGCCCGGGGGCAGATGCCCTCGGCGGGGGCAACACCCGGGGTTTCAGCTCTTGCCTCTTCCCCAGAACCGTGTTTTTACCGCCTTGTATTTAAACCAGACAGCTTTTATGAGGAGGGGACGCATCTCCGGGCACCCCCATCGCGAGCTGCGGCCCCACTTGGTGCTTGCACCCAGTTAATGCACATGCTATTTCTGGGGTCATTTGGGTGCTTTCTGCCCAGCATCTGCCCCTTTATAGGATGCCTTCTCCAAATCCTTGGCACTACCAACAGACGGGATTCGATATTGGCCGTACCTCCAGTGACTGGGTCTAACTGAGGGACCAGAAAAAACCCATTCACATAAATAGACAGCGCTGACGGATCAAAGAGGTTTTCACGTGAATCCAAAGTGAACGGGATGGGGGTAGAGAGCCCCTGTCTCCCGGGGCCTCATCTGCCCTCGAGCATCAACACCTGAAAGGGATACTGCCCACCTCTAATTAGGAGTTTATGTTTAACTGCCTGGTGTCGCAGCCACCTCACAGGAAGGCTTTTGAAGACTTTTTTGAAGTTTCCTTGGTGGATAAAAGGGAAGAGAAGGAGCAGGTTAAGACCCTTTCAAAGCTCTCTTGATGGCACCAACACCAGCAGCTGGGGCAGTCAGTCCTGGTTGGTACCGATGGGAGCCCCACCCCAGTGGCTGCCACCCTTGGACCCTGCAGTGCTGGGTGTCCCCAGTTCCGGGGGTTGCTATGGAAACTGGCTGGGGGCTGTGCCCCAAATGTCCTGGGGCTTGGCAGGGTGACTTCTCTGTGATGGCAACAAACCCAAAGCACCTCCCTTGCCAATGCATCCCCAGAAAGCAGGAGCTACTTTTACACCTGTACCTGAAGTACTTCCCAGCTGAGGAGACCACAGAGCAAAAAGGCTCATGACCCAAAAAGATGCACGAACAACTGTTGCTCTTTTGCCCCCCAAACCCTTGATGGGGGAATTGCCTGCAGTTGTGGCTCAGGGTCTTCCCGGCAATTTCCTGGCAGTGCAGGGTCAGGGTTTCTGCAGGGCAGAGGCGGCTGTGGGGCTCCTGGTTCCTGCTGGACCTGGTGGGGCCCCGTGATTTGCAGTCAGACCAGTAGGAAAAATCCCAAATAGGTTCTTATAACAAAGCAGGAGTTGCACTGGTAAGAGCTGGGAAACTGAAGGGAGAAGGAATAAGTTTCTGTGCTGTTGTGCAACACCTCACCTATAAACATACCCAGGCCACTCCACACTCCACGTCTTAATAAAAGCTGGAGTTCTCCCCTCAGCCGTGGGTCAGTCTTCTGTCTGGACCCAAGGAGAGTAATGGGAATTGGTGCACCCATGCAGCTCCTCTCTGTTAAGCTGAGTCTGCCAAGGCTGGGACCCATCTGTGCCAGTTAGCGACAGCCCTACCTATGCAAATTTTAAAAAATTATATCAGTAATTGCCTGCCCTTTGGCTTTTGGGGAACATTTGGCTATCCCTCAGGTTGGGTATTTTATCACTCGTTGTCCTTGTGTGGTGGGGAGTGTAAGATTGTGGTGGGATGGGATTGATGCAAATGGAATTACTACACAGGGGGTGACAGGGGTTATTTCTGCGGCAGTGCCGGGTATGGATGAGAGCTTTTAAACATCACTTGGCTGTGCTTGGAGTAAAGTTGTATTGGAACGGGAGGATTTGTAAGAATAAGCTCAAAGCTGTGCAGGCAGGGCAGGAGAGGGTTAAGGGAATGGTGAGATCTAATCAGAACTGCTCCCTCATCAGTCTCAGATGAGTGGCCACATATAAAACCGGATGGGGAATATCTATCCATTTACCCATAATTACTTATTTCCACGCTCGCTCCCACAGTCCACACTAGTGATCACAGTTTTCCCATGAAAACATCGGGCTCAAAACTTCTTTGTGCTTCAGGGTGAAGCCAGAGATAGGAGCTCCTGAAAGCTCCTGGTTCCCATCTGGGGGTTCCTGCATTTCAGGGTGAGTGAAATCCCTGAGCACAATGTTGTCCCCTGCCCCAGGGAGTCTGAGGGCCTATGGGGTGTCCCACCAAGCAGGTGTTTTGGTGCAGTCTGAGGCCCGAAACTCCAGCAGCTTCCTGATGGTTCTGATCACAATCCAGCCCCCGGGTCTAGGAGAGTTTCATGTCTTTTTTGGGGTTTTTTGTCTGTCTGGAAAATACTTGGGTTAAATATTTCAGATTTCAGCACCAAGCTCCTTCTCTGGACTGTCCTGAAGTGAAGGTGCCATCTGCCTGCTAGAGTTGATTCTGGATCTTTCTGTCTCTGATGGGAGCAGGGGCCTGAGGGCTGTCCCCGTGGGTGTCACCTAGGCTGGGATGTGCTTCTGACATTAAGAGGACAGGCACAGGGGCATCCCGAGACCAATGCCACATCTGTCTCCTTCAGCTCCACAACACAGTGGCAGGAAAAAGGGGTCTACAGACTGCCAAGCACCTTGTGTCGGAGCAGATAGAGATAGGGCTGCCCTTGGGAAGCTGTTGGAGTGGACATGAGGAGCTCAGCTGCCATCATCCCGTGCCCAGTGCTCATTTGCACAGGGAGATGGCCCACGGCAGCTGGGACACGCAGGACTGAGGCAGGAGGGAGTTGGTGCAGGTGTGCAAGCTGTGGAGAAGCCAAGTGCTCAGGAGCTACATTGTGCAGCTGGGCAGAGAGGGCAGCCCCCCCTCCTCTGTGGCAGTGGGATGAGAAACCCTTTAGCTGTGTGGAAAAGCAGGCTGGGGAGGAATTGTGCACAATAATCTCCAAGTGCAGCCTTCCCGCAGTCCCAAGGACCTCAGAAGGATCCCGCTCAAGGCCCCCATGAGCTCCATCCAGGGTTTGTCCCATGAGCCAGCAGCTTCCCAGGACTATAGGTCTGCAGCAGAGGAGAGCAGCAAGATGGCCCTGGGAAGGACTAGATTTGATCTACTCATCCCCTGCACACCCTGGACATGCAGACACCTGGTTTGTCACAGGCTGGGAAAATCTGCCCACCCAATCTGCCCTGCATCCACTGCTCCTTATTACCACAAAGGGAGCAACAGGACCCAAGAGCTGCCAAAATGCCCAGGAGTGCCCCCAGAAATACTGGTTCCCAAGGTGGGTGTAGGGTTAGCGATGTCTTTTTCCTACTGAACCTTGAAATTTGACTCAAATGACTTTTTTTTTTTGTCCTGATGTGCCATTTTGAAATGAAACAGCAGTGCCAGTTTCCTGTTGACTCTTATGGTCTTCCCAGCTCTGGTTTCTCAGTGCTGTGTAACCCATAATGCCAGTCTAGGCCATGGACAGTATGTCTGTCTTGGAGCTAAGGCTTCCATGGAAGAGATAATTCCCTCCTGCTCTTGTCCTAAACTGCAATTTTCAGATGGCTGAAACAGCGGTTTCCCTTGGGACTTTCCTCTGAAACAGCTGCCTTGCTGAAACTCTCACCCTGATTTCTCTCAGCCTATTTTCATCTTTCCTGTGAACCCTTCCCTGGCCCTAGCACTGGGGTTACCAGATGACACTGCAGCCACCCCCACATGCCTTGTGCCTGTTCCTACAGTTAAGTGTGGCCCCAGAGCCACCCCACAAGCAGGATGCAGCTGGGAAGAACGCATGGAGGTGTCCCGCAGCTCTTCCCATGAGGTTTCTACTCCTCAAAAGGTGATGGAACACAGATTATGAGCATCTTATGACCTCTTGAGGAGGTGCTTTTGTAGACAAACTTCTTGCAGCCTGTAGCTTCTTCTCTTTAACCCCTTGTCTCTTCCCTTTAGGAAGAAGACCATCTACAAAACAGTTTGTCTCTCCTTCTTGCTGATCATTACAGTGACGGTGCTGCAGCGCGGAATGGCCCCCAACCAGTTCATGCAGGGCCAGCAGCAAAAAGAACTCCCCCCTTCAGAGCCCTTGAAATCGCAGAAGAGAGACAATGCCTTCTCCATCAGCAGCACTTTCTGGAAGACCAAGAAGGAGAAAGCTCCTGTGAAGGAGGAGAGCGTGATGGCAAAGCAAACAAAATCCTGGGATGTCACCACTACCAACTGCTCAGCCAACCAGAACTTCAGCAAGGTGGATTGGTTCAAAGGGCTGGAGCCCAACTTCCAGCAGTTCCTGCTCTATCGGCACTGCCGCTATTTCCCCATGCTGATCAACCACCCGGAGAAGTGCAGCGGGGATGTCTACCTGCTCATCGTGGTCAAGTCCATCATCACGCAGCACGACCGCCGTGAGGCCATCCGGAGGACCTGGGGCCAGGAGAAGGAGGTGGAGGGCAAGAGGATCAGGACGCTGTTCTTGCTGGGCACAGCCTCCAAGGAGGAGGAGAGAGCCAACTACCAGAAACTGCTGGATTATGAGAACCACATCTATGAGGACATCCTGCAGTGGGATTTCCTGGACAGCTTCTTCAACCTCACTCTCAAAGAGGTCCATTTCCTGAAGTGGCTTGACATCTACTGTGACAATGTTCGCTTCATCTTCAAAGGTGACGACGATGTGTTTGTGAGTCCCAGCAACATCCTGGAGTTCCTGGAGGATAAGAAGGAGGGAGAAGACCTCTTTGTGGGGGATGTCCTCTACAAGGCCAGGCCGATTCGTAAGAAGGAGAACAAGTACTACATCCCCAGTGCCCTCTACAACAAAAACATCTACCCACCCTATGCAGGGGGTGGGGGCTTCATCATGGATGGAGCCCTGGCCAAGAGGCTGCATAAGACCTCAGAGACACTGGAGCTGTACCCCATTGACGACGTCTTCCTAGGGATGTGTTTGGAGGTCCTTAAAGTATCACCTGTTGGGCATGAGGGCTTCAAAACTTTTGGCATTGTGAAAAACAAGAACAGCAAGATGAACAAGGAGCCATGTTTTTACCGAAGTATGTTGGTGGTTCATAAACTGCTGCCTCCAGAATTGCTCCAAATGTGGGACTTGGTCCACAGTAATTTGACATGCTCAAGAAAACTCAATGTCCTTTAGTTCAGTCTCTCTGGAGAGCTAGGCCTGCAGGAGCTGGGACAACTGATCCCTGCTCTGGGGTGGGGTGAGCCTCTGCTGGTGGCACATGAATCCTTCAGGGGCACTGCCCTCCGGGGCAAGGAGGGCAGAGATGCTGTGCTCGCGGGCAGGGTTTGTGATAGTGTTTGTTCCTGTACTGTATTGTGGTTCACTTATCTCCAGCTGGGTTGGGGGTTGCTGAAAAAGAGAAAAAACCCAACAGAACATGACAAGTCTAGCATAAAATGGAGCGAGGGCAAAGAGGTTTGTGCTCTGCTTTAGGTACCTCCTCCACAGCAGCATGAGTGGAGCAGTGGAGGGAGGCAGGAAGGGATGTGGCACTGGCATTTTTTGGAGGTGTTCAGGGTCTGGCTATTCAGGGAAGCTGCTCCAAGGGAGTTCGGCCAATTTTAAGTGCATCGGCCCCTTCTGACTAAAAAATCATGGGATTTTATTTGTTATCTCAAATTTCTTCTCCATGTAAGGTTTTGGTAACGTTGACCCTGTGTGCATTGGGTTCACCCCCACCAAAGTCCTCTGTGTCCCCATATGTAGCTGGGGAAAGAGCTCTTCTCTGAGGCTGGCCCTCAACAGCCCTGAGTCCCCATTAAGGTTTCAGCCTGGCAGTCGGGGGACTGGAGTCCTTGTCCCTGTCAGAGGGTCCCAGGCAACGGTGGCTCCCAGCACCAGCCTGGGCTGTGCTTGGTTCTCCAGCCCCTCTGCAGCCTTACTGCACATAAGAGGAATGCACCCAGCTGAAATTCCTCAGGGATTTGTTCCTCCTGGCAGGAAAGAGACTAGGCCAGATGCCCTTGCCTGCAGCAAAGGAAGCGGTGGAGAAAACTGGTGGCCCCCTTGGAGTGCCCCAGGGATTTGTCACTTCTGGGACCCTACCTCCTGGGCATCCCAGGGGAGGCCCTCTGCTTGCTGCACAGCTGCCCTCACGGCTTTGCCTTGCAGGGAACAACAGCCCCAAAGGCCCTGTGTGTGGCTGCTTCAGGTTCAGCCCTGGTTTGTCTGCAGCTGTGATGCTCCAGGGTAGGTTTGGAAACATTGGTCCTGCTCCAGCATGAGAAGCAGGGTCCAAAGTGAAGGAAGGCTGGTGTTTCACACATGTGCTCCTCTCAGGGTTGTTGCAGTGTTTATTCTACAGGCTGAGATGAAGGAGTGTGACAGGGAATGGTGTCATGAAACATGGCCTTTTTTCTTTGAGCTGAAAGGGCCACAAGCTCTCAAGGGGAGCCCTGGGCTGGCTGCTGTGATGGAAACCCCCCAACAGAGAGACACGTGGCCATGCAATGACCACAGATGCTCTGCAGCCACTGACTGCAGGCATGAGCAAAGCCACAGGAATGTGCAAAGTCACACATGTTCACACACGTGATCCCAGGCACAGGCTCTGCACACAAAGATGTCCCTGTGTGTAGGGCTGGCATGCCCAGATGTCCCTGCAGGGGGTGGACACACACAGCCACATCCATGGCCCTGACCATGCACAGCGAAACACGGGCACATATGCCCTTACTCCCTTCTCCCTCTCTGGTGCCAGACATTGAAAGGAAAAAAATTTTACTACCTCAAAGGTTCCCCTGTGCAGTGCCTTTTTTTTTTTTCCTTTCTTTTTCTTAATGCATTTTGGAAACGGGCCTGTTTCATTTACTCCAAGTACATTCCCCAGGTCAGAAAATAAATTTTAAAAGGGCATAAACCTGTCTAAAAGGGCACCCACATGCCAAGCCACACCACTCAACATGACCCTGGCTCAGATGAGATGCAGATTTGAAGAGGAGGAAGAGCCAGTGCTGTCCAGGACTCAGCTGATACTGTGAAATTGGATGTACAATGCACCGGGTCCCTGGAGCAACAGGGCAGAGTCCTGAGGGCATTTTTGGTACCCACTGGGCTTCGGCAGCACACAACTCTTTCCTTTTCCCTCCCCTCCCTCCTTCCAACAGGAGTGAGTTCAGAAACACTTTCCAAATTGATACCTCCATAATTTATGTCAGGTACAGTACTTTGGGCTGTACATTTATCCTGGATGCAGGGTCAGCTCTTGTTCTCCGTAGCGATGTGTACGGTGAGCTGGGGCTGTGTGCAGACATCTCTCAGTGTTGTTCTTCACCTGGTGGGACCTGTACAGAGAAACCTTGTAGATTTTGGTGAATATTCTAGTTTCTAAATAAAGGTTAAAAGAAAAAGAAAACAATCCTACAAGCCTTCACCTCATGTCTCTAGTGAGTTTCTGCTGGGAACAAAACCTAGCAATGGGCTACAGTGACAAAACTACTTCTTGGAGTGGGCAGCTGGGGGCTGTAGCTGCCCTGTTCCATTCTGGCACAGCTTCCTTATGGAGACTGGCACGGTAACAAGCCTGGTGGGTATTTTCTCTCTTTCATGCACTCCTCCACCTCCATTTCAAACTAAACTTCAGATCCTCCTGGTGCCCTGCAGGGAGGAGCTTCCCCTCTCAACCTCTGTGGCAAAAGCCACTCAGCAGGGTTGGAAACTCACGGGTTTTGTTGAACACTCTCTCCTTGTGCAGAAGGAGATGGGCAGCTCCTGTCCCTGTCACCCTCTCCCCACAGCAGGACCTTGCTCACTTCCACAGCCAAAGCACCAGCATGGGGTAACACAAGCACTTGCAATCAGGTTTGAACCTGGCTGGGCTGAAGAAGAGGAAAGCCACAGATGAGCTCTTGGGTCTCACCATGGTGTGTGGGTACCTGGGCCTCAGTTTCCAGGGCTGGCACCTGGCCCGATCACTCCCGGTGCTGGGGAGCAGAGAGGCCAGCAAAGGGGACCAGGACATACTGTATTTGGCAGGCGGGGCCATCCGCCGCTGGGGCTGGCTTCTCCAGGGCACCAAAAATTTCATATGCATGGACAAAATGCAAATGGTGAGTGGATGATTCTACTGCAGGGTACTGGAGTGCGGAGCAAATGTTCCAGCCAGGATCCCAGGGTCCGGGAGTGGGATTAGGGCGGTGCGCTGGTGTGAAACAGGTCAGGCCCGAGGCTCCCCCGGCCGCACCCCTCAGGCAGAACCCGGCCAGGAACGGCGGGAAGGACGCGCGGCGCGGGCGGTGCTGCCCCCTGGCGGGCGGGCCCACCCCTCCGACCATTTGCCGCCGGGCCGCGGCTCCAAAATGGCCGATGGCGAAGGGCTGGGGAAACCCTGGGTCAGAGCCGGGGGCGATGAGACACGGCACACAAACCCCACAACCCTCCAGCTAAAGCGGCCCCAGCCACCACTGGTTTAGTTTTAGCCACAGGGAATTGCCTTTCGCGAAGGACTCGACGTTGGGAAGCCAGGGAGAATCAGCCACAGCAGCATGAGGGGCTGCAAAGGCTCGGCAGGGCAGGGACCGTCCCAGCACTGGCCCAGTGTGCCGGGAGGGTGGAACGGTCCATGACCGGAGCCAGAGCTGGAGGTCACTGGCACAGGCCCAAGGCCAAAAGCCAGGGCTGGACCCTTCAGCAGGACACTGGTAGATGACACTGTGGGTCCCTGCACCCAGGAAGGCTCGTTTTCTGCACCCACAGATCTGGAAAAGCCATGTACTCAAACAGCTACCACTGCAGGACAGCACCCTGTGCCCGGCTCGTAAAACCAGCCAGTGACCACTACCACAGGACTGGCCAGGACTGAGTCCCTCCATCCTCAGGTTGGTGCCTGACCCCACATGAGGAAGGGCAGCAGGCCTGAGTTTGGTTACAAACAAGCAGCCACTTATCCCAAACTCCTGTTCATGTATTTGCTTCACATTTAGGGACAAGAGTCGTCAATTTGAATGAAGCACAAGAGAAAATGCCTGTAGGAGAGAGCAACTGAACTGCAGGGCCTTAGTACAAGGTCTGATTTACTTTGTTTAAAAAGAAAGTAGAAAAGCAATTGGCTAGCAAGCACCATCACAGCATCTTCAGTTAAAAAAAAAAAAAAGAAGAAAGAAATACAATATGGTCGTGGTTACAGAGCTTACCTTGTCCATCATACTCTTCTCCCCTCCTTCCTGCTAACACAGCACTCATACAACACTGCTGGGAGCTGACACAGGCTAGAGCAAAGCAGGACAGAAGCTGCTGCTGTGACACCAATGACCTTAACCCAAGAGAGGGAAGGTTACAGACAGCCTGTTTCTCACAGCCTGGCTTCATTTAGTGGCACAGAAGTAACACGAACCAGTTTAGGTCCTTTAATCTGTCCAAGACAGGATGCTAAAGCACAAATGATAAAACATTCTGCATTTTTACAGCAAAAATGCTACAGAAGTTTATAGGAAAAAAAAAATTTGTACATGGGTAAAACATTATAAATTCAAGACAACTCACAGACAAGGGGTAAATTCCCACATCTATCACTCTTTGTTTTAAAAAGTTCATTTGAACAGGCAAGCAGTCAAAATGGCTTGCTCTCTCTTCCTTGAAATGAGAATTTTATCTTCCAAGTGGCTCACAGTACTGCTTCGCTTCTTGGAATGTCCTCCGAAGGCTCCGCCAAGATCAAAGGAAAATAAAAACCCCCGGAGTCCTTTCAGATAGTCTCGGAGAGCAGGACAAGGGAAAGGAAAGGGGAAGTTTATTCAAACTTGATCTTCTTCCCCTGTGGCTTATGATCTCCACCTCCTCCTCTGCCTCCTCGGAAGCCACCTCCTCTACCTAGAAAGAAAATTATTGCAAAAAACAGAGTTACCGGTATAGTATCTATGATATATACCATATATATATATATACACACACACACACAAATATATTGCAGTGGTATATACATATACCACTACCCTTCCAAACCCAACCTGGCACAGGACAGAAAATAAATTCACATCTAATGCTCTGTGGTAGCCCCACACCATAACCCCAAGAATGGTTTGGGGTTCATTTCTAAGTACACCCCCTCCAAACAGCAGCATTTGCTTCCTCTTACCTCCAAATCCACCTCTGCCACCACCTCTGCCACCAAATCCACCTCTTCCTCCTCGGCCACCTCCTCTGCCACCACGACCACCAAATCCGCCTCCACGCTGGAAGTCACCCTTTGGCTTGGCAAAGTCAAGGATCACTTTGTTTCCATCTATCTCTCCATCTTCCATGGCTTCTTTAGCTGCTTTGGCATCTTCTGCAGAGCTGAAGTCCACAAACCCAAACCTAGGAAACAGGTTACAAGAGTGACAGTCACATTCCATGAGCTGCAGCACCACCTTCAGGTTCCTGACAGAAATCCTTTCAGAATCAAATGCGAGCACTTCTGCATCCCACAGGATATGTGACTTGTAGTACAGCAGTGGCTAATCACAATCGATGGAGGCCCACTGTGAGTTTGCCAGTACTGAACAGTTAATTTTCTTCTCGTGCGAATCCATTGGCTGCCACGGATTTGTTGGCAGGAAGGAGCTCATTGAGAAGAGGTGTGAAGTGAGCACATGCTGCCCTCCCCACCAGTGGACCCCAGGCTGTGTTCTCTGCTCCCAGCCCATTTACCAGTTTCACAGAACCACCCACATGAGCATGAGAAACACCCTGCATTGCAGAGATCAGCTAAAATGAGGTGCTCTGTAGCACCTGAACCTATCCCAGGTGATGTTCAGCCTACCCTTTAGATGATCCAGTGTCTCTGTCTGTGACTATTCTCGCGCTTATTGAGCCTTCAAACGATTCTCTTAACGTCTCCTCTGTGGTGTCCTCAGAAAGGCCTCTGACAAACAGCGTTTTGCTTTGCTCTGTGAAAAGGGAGGACATTCAGAAGTCAATCAGCCTGAGCAAGGCAACCTTCAGCTTCAGCTTCATAACATCACATCCACTACTGGCTCCCAGAACAGTTCTCAGGGATAAAGGGGTTGTTTTCAAGGAACAGTTCAGGCACCTGAAGTCCAAGAAAACTTTTTCAGGACTGCAGTTAGAGCCTGACATCAAAGGACTTCCATCAGCCAACCTGATACTGCCAAATTAAGTTTGCCCAGCTCCCTTTTTTAAAATAGATGCTTGCACCTTATCAACAGTGATAATAACTAACTGTACAGACACTGCTGGATCAGCACTTGACTATCTAGAGGAATTTGACAACAGTTTCATCAGCATTTCAGATAATCAGTCATCATATCCAGCACACTTGCTTACGATGCAAGTATTTCACTCCACTGGCATGTTTAATTTTTTTTAAAAGCAGCCCCAGATTTGCCTGGATGGTGCCCTCCTGCCACAGCTGGAGATCAAACATGAAACACTTACGATTGAATCCTCCTCCTCCTCCTCCTCCACCTCGTGCGTTCGTGTTCCCTTTCTGCCATGATGGTGAACTGAATTCCAGTCTGATTGTTCTGCCTTCAATCTCTGTGTTGTTACAGGAATTCAATGCCTCTCTGGCATCCTCAGCTGTGGCAAAATCTACAAATGCATACCTACATGGAGAGGAAGATTCCAGTCAGCCTGGGAGTAACAAGGGATACCTGGAGGCGAGTCATTTGCAATGCCAGCTTGGGGGTCAGAAGAAAGGCACCACATACCCTTTAGGCCTGCCCTGGTTGTTCTGTGGCACCTTGATGGAAGAAGCTTTCTTAAACACTTCTTGGAGAGTCTCTTCTGTAGCAGCATACGAGAGGTTGTTGACAATTAGGGTCTTCGACTCTCCTCCTATTGGGAAAAGTCAGTGCTGTTAAGTGCAAGTCTGGAGAAGGAGAGCCTTTTTCCTCTAGTTATCCAACCCTGACTAGGGGTAAGTATACTTGTTGCCCCCTTCCTCGCCTCAAGGTGAGGCACAAAGCCAAATCCAACCCTGTTTTTGTCACCTAGACCAGTTGCCCTCCCCCCCCCCCCATCTGAAATATGCAGCAGAGACATGAAATGCACAGGATGCAGTGCACAAGTCAGGCAAAAAGGCCTGGTATCTTAGTTTTCTTGCAGTGTTTTCAGTTGCCGTATCTCCAGGAACTTCTGAAACAAGTGGATATGAATCCTGAATGTCATCTATATGCATGTTATCAGTACAAAAAGTACCTTTCTGATGTTCTTGCTGGCTCTTCTCACCAGTGAAGTCAATGACCACGGCACGACCCTCAATCTCTGTGCCCTGCTTCTCCTCCAGAGCTTTGTTTGCCTCAGCTTCTGTTTTAAATTCAACATAGGCCATCCTACAGCACAGAAAAGAATGTAAGCTTACACCCCCTTCCAGGAGTGACTAAATTCATGAATGAGGGAGTGAAAGACGTAGAAGAAAAATGCTGCAGAAAGTAGTACAGCTAATTCAGCAGGTTCCTTAAGGCAGCCAAAGGACACGTAAGCTTATCAGAATATGCCAAGTGCTGAAGGAACAGCAAACACACAACAGTCCTCTCAGCTACACACCCTTTGCTGCTGCCATCCTTGTTCATCACTATCCGGACTTCCAGTGCATTTTCAAACACCTCCCTGATTTCATCCTCAGTTAAGCGGTAGGGCAGGTTCTTCAAAAACAGCGTTCTGGCATCTCTCTCTGCAAAGACAGAAAGGTTACTTTCATGTTACCAGCTAAAAATCCCTCCTCATCTACACTGCCAGTTCAGTGAGACTCAGCAAGTGGATCCAGCAGAAATTAACAGTATGCATTCCCATTTTCAGAAACTGCAAAAGCAACTATAACAAAAGTTAACGAAACTATTGTACTTCTCCTTCTGGGCATGAAGTTCAAAAAACAGGTCTTAAAGTTTCAGAAAGAAACACATTTCTTCCTCAGCCCTCCTAGTATGCACTTTTTCTTGGGATCACACTTGCAGATATTCCAGTCTAAACTTGCATATCTGTATGTCAGCGTTTTAGAAACTGTTTATTACACAGAGCCCAAAGCAGGCAGATCTGCCATGAGAGAGCAGAAGAGCAGCCATCAGTAACACTTCAAGCCCCCATTGTGACTTTTCTTTGACGTCCATAGGTATTCAGAGTTACGAGCCATACCTTTTTTGTTTTCTTTAATAGTTTCCTTGCTCTTTGCTTTTTCCAGTTTGATTTCCAAACCCATTAACTTCTTTCCATTCATTTGGAGAGCTTTTTCCAGATCCTCGGCAGATGAGAAGTCCACATAGCCAAACCGCCTGAAAGAACAGCATCCTTAAGATCTCAGCTGATCCATCTCTGGCAGCAGAAACCATGAACAGAAACCCAACAGCAGAGAGATACCCACTGGTCAAGTTCCAGGCAAAGTTAAACCCTCATCAGTACCGTGGCTCTTCCATTACTACCAAGCAACCACTGCAGCATCTTGGGGGAACCAGCACACTTGCACCCCTCCAAACAAATTACTGCAAATTAAAAGAAATAAGCAGTAAAATTCTACTGATAAACTCACTTGGAAGCACCGATTCTGACATCTAAAACTTCAATATTCTTCTTCCCAAAGAATTCTCTGAGGCCAGTCTTCAGCTCGTCATACTCCTTGGTGCAGACCAAATTTCCAACAAATATGGAGAAAGCTGATGTGGGCCCTTTAAATGAAAAGATAAGAAAACAGAGGTTTTTTAAGGCTGCTTTTTAAACTGGGAGCCAGACTCCAGACAGCTTTAGCACATCAGGTTTTGCTCAAAAGTGACATCATATTTCAGTATTAAGTCCCTTATAATCATCATTTGTGCTGGGAAACCCCACCCCTGACATCACAGACCTTCACAGTTAACACTCCTCACGCAACAGAGTCCAATCACAGTCCATCAAACAAGCATCTTTTGATGATCCCACACCACTTACCATCTGTTTTCTTTTTCTTGGCCTCTGGTGCACTTTTATTGGCCATTTCTTTCTTTCTCTTTCCAGGTGCTTCCTTGACAGGTTCTGTGACAGAAAACAAAACAACACTGAAAAATACATAACTTTTCCTACACTGAATCAAAACAGGAGCAATTATCTTTACACCAGTCACATACAAGACCTTCTCTTGTCACTCAGCAACTGCTCCTCAGCCCAAAAGACCATTAGAGGACAACATTTTTGCTCAGGCATCTTTCCTGTTATTAAAGAATTATGGTCTCAAAAACATTTCAACTCACTTTCATCCTCACTTTCCTCCTCAGCATCCTCTTCATCCTCCTCCTCTTCATCGTCCTCTTCATCGTCATCCTCTTCATCATCTTCCTCATCTTCAGATTCTGCTGCCTTGGCTTTCACTGGTGCAGCCTTGGCTGGAGTGGTTTTCTTCACTGGAACAGGGGCTGTGTCCATGGCCTCATCTTCAGACTCTGAAACAGTATTCAGATAATTCCACGTTAAGCTCCTTTTGAAACTAAGAAAACAAAATGCTGTTAAGCAAAATGTTTCTCACACCCCCTTAAGTTTGTATGTTCTCAGGAAAAGTTTGATACAGTTCATTTTTACAAAAGCTGTCTCTCTCCCTTGAGTTTTACTACATTAAAAACAAAACTAATACCTGTTCACCAAGAGTAAGAACTTTTACTAACAGTAGGGAAATTAGCATCCATTCAGCAACATGGACAATAGCAACCAGCTAAAACCAGCTGGGCACACACTGCATCACTCCCACTATCCACTAAGTTACCCCCCTCTCCCAGCTTCCTTTTAAGTGTTTAATAATTAAGCATCTTATACCATCCTCTTCATCATCCTCCTCATCGTCCTCTTCATCCTCATCCTCCTCCTCAGATTCCTGCTTTGCTGGCACAACTGCAGGCTTTTTGGCTGGTACTGCTGCAGGCTTTTTGGCTGCAGGCTTCACAGGCATTGGTGGTTCCTCTTCCTCATCTGCACCAACAGTACAACAAGTCTTTACTAGTAAGGTTCAAAGGACGAGTGGTATAAGTAAAAAAAGTACTTAAGAGCTTCCCAAAATTTTGCCCAAAAGTTCAAGAAAGAGCAATCAAGAAACTAGGAGATGCTTTACAGGCTGTGTGTGAGGCAGCTGCAGCCCAGTTCTCCTCCAAACTCCACCCACTGCCCGCCTCTCCTTTATAACCCCTTTTTAATCAATGAAACCCGCCCCCCAAGTATTAAATCATACAATGAGACTTGATTGAACCAGCTTTAGTCAATGTACATTTCAAAAGTAACTTACCAGAATCATCTTCTTCATCCTCCTCCTCGTCTTCCTCCTCTTCCTCATCATCTTCGTCATCATCTTCATCTTCATCTTCACTCTCCTCCTTCTTAGCATTCTTTCCATTTTTTGCTCCTTTGGTTAGGACTGCAGCCTTTTTAGGAGTTGGAGCAACAGCCTTTTTGGGCTGTGGGGTAGCCACAACCTTCTTTGCAGGTGTAATTGCCTTTTTCACAGGAGTAGCAACTTTTTTTGCAGGAGTTGCAGCCTTCTTGGCTGGAGTAACAGCAACTTTCTGTGGTTTCTTCTGGGGGATCATCTGAAAGACACATTAGTGTGAAACTCATGCTGGCCTTTTTAAGCTACCATTACATCACTATCAGACAAACATACAGCAACTACAGTCTAAAGCATATCCTTTTGACAGTTTCTGTTAAGGTACCTTAACTGCCCATCCTGATGAATCAATAAAGTTCAAACCCAGCTTGTTTATGCTTTTAAGAGCCTACTTATGGAACACCAAAACACCACCAAATTCCCTGATCCTGAAGCAAGACCAGGGATCTTTTAATAGCATTCAGAGTTTCGAAAATTTTACACTTGCACATTATCTGCACGTGACAAATCTCATATTGCTCATTCATTACTAGAATAATTAAGTACCCACTTGCTTATCAGCTTTACGACTTTAAGACCCCAGCAGTACTTCCAAAAGCCTGGAAGTACAAACTTGGCAGCTGAGCTAGTTTTCCCCATGCTGCTTTGGCCTTATGAAATGCAGTTTATTCTTTAGCCAGTTTAGTGAGGAACACCGACTGTTTATTAATGTGCTGTTACAGTGTAACCCACAACCCTCTTGGTACTTCTGTAACACGCGCATCCTTCTGACTCCATCTCTAGATCAATCACCTCTTCTCCGCTGCTTTCCTCTAGGTCAGAAGACTCCTCTTCCTCGCTTTCCTCAAACTTTTTCGGGGGAGGAGCCATTTTTTTCTGTTTGACCTGATTCTTCGGGGTCTGAAAGAGAGGGCGAGCACCACGTTTAGCTCCCGTGCATACCTGGGTCGCCTGCGAGCGCTCGCTCCGGCAGACAATTGTCCCCACCACGTGGCCGCCCTCCCGCCCCCGCGGCGTTCAAGAGCCCGTCCGGGGGCTGCGGGGCCTTGCCCGCCGGTGTGCGGGGCCTTTCCAGGGGCGCGGGGGCCGCCCCGGGAGCCCGGCGCGCTCCCATGTGCTTGCTGTCCCCGCGCCCCACGTGGCCGCACTGTGACGTAGCCCCGCCCCCCATCCCGCGCGCGCTCGGACGCGGGGCCCACCCGCGTCCCTCACACACACGAACCCTCACCCCGCACCCCGCACCCCTCTCCCCTCCCGCCCCGCGCCCCCCGTCCGCGGCCGGCGCACGGAGCAGAGCGGGACGGGGCCGCTTGAAACCGCTGCGTCCGGGCCCGCGGCCCCTCCCCTCGCCGCCATCTTCACGGCGAGGGAGACCAGGCCTGCAGCCACCGCGCGGCCCGAGCGCACAGCGGCGAGAAGGCGGCCCGGCTCCCTCCCAGATAGGCCGCCATCCGCACCCTCCCGCCCCGGCATGGCGGCGTCCGCCCGCCGCCCGCCCGGCGGCTGCGCTCCGGGACCCTTACCTTGGTGATCTTCACCATGATGGCGGCGGTGCCTGGCGGCGCAGGGGCGGCGGCCGGGCTGTGTCGGGAGCGGGGCGGGCGCGTCCGGCGCGGCGGCGGCGCGGCGGGGATCGGGCCGCGGGCGGGTGGCGGGAGCAGCGGGGACGCGCGGGCGGCCGGGCCGGGCACTGACACGAAAGAGCGAGCGCGCGCCCCTTCCGCCCCCTTTCCTAGCCCCGCGCCAGACCCCGCCCCCACCGCCCCCGCCGCGGCCAATCGCCGCTCGCGCCGCGCCGCCCGGCCAATCGCAGCCCCCGCCCCTCGAGCCGCTGCGCCAATCGCCGGCGCTCTGCCGTCAGCCAACCGGAGGGCGCGTTACAGCCGCGGGGCCGTGCGGCGGGGGGGCGAGCGCGGGGGGACTCGGCGCCCGCCCGGGAGGACTCGGCGTCAGCCAATGGGAGGGAAGCAGCTCGGCGCCTGCGCGCTGATTGGGCGGCGTGGCCGGGCCTAGGCAGAGCACGTGGCGGGCGGCGGCCACGTGGTGGGGCCGGGCGGGGGTCCCGGGGGTCCCGCGGCCGGGAGGGCCCTGCCATTCCCCCGCAATCCTCCCGCAATCCTCCCGCAATCCCGGCTGCCCCGGACGGACCTGCGGCACCTCGGCGCGGAACTCTGCCCGAGCACGCGTTTGCCTTACTTTTTGGGACTGGATTTGCCCCAGCACTCTCTCTGCCCCAGTGCTTTCTTCACCTCGCCCGACATCCCCTCCGCGACCCTCGGCAGGCACTAAGCACGCGTGGACAGTTTGAGGAAGCATCCGTAGGAGCCGGTCAGCCTGCTGCTGCTGAGGTTGCAGTTGGCACAGGAGCACTCTGTAGTTGCCGCCCTCTTCTGCTTCAGGCTGGGAGAAAAGGCCCAAAGCAGAAGAAAAAAATAAGCCCGTGCTTGCCTGGTGGATGCTTTTGAATTCAGTCACTGCAAGAAGACATCACCTTTCTCCCTGTGGAATTTTTCCGCGGCGGCCATAAAGTTGGGGTAGGAATAACCCCAGGGCAGAATGCAGCACCCCTGTTTCACTTGCCACTCTGCTGGCAGGGCTGAGTGCTGCCTTGCCCCTACCTGGCACAGAGTGGCCTTCATTGCTGGGGTTTCCCCACTGCCCTATATCCCCTACCACTTGAGACTGGGCAGCCAGCCAGCTCCCTGGGACTCCTGACTCAGGCATGTGTGACTCTAGCAGTTTGCCCTTCCAAGGCCTACTTGACATAAGCACCTGACTTGGGGAACACAAGATCCTAGTGAGCCCTGAAGAAAAAATGCAGACTCTCAATGAAAGCCGTCCTGCAGGGCCCTGATGTCCTTGAGGGGACACCCCAGGATTGTTCAGTGCCACCTGAAGCAAGGGACATACTGTGGGTGAGGCAATATACCTGGCTCCTAGGCTGTCCTAGTGCCTCTTTCTCCTCTGCTGGGTAAGGAGAGGCAGTTTCCAGGCAAGCTGAGCCATGGCTAAGAGCACCTGCTCAGTGAGAGGTGATGGGATCAATCAGCTTCTCCAGGAGTAAGCCAAGCCTGTGGAGAGCCTGCCACCATCAGCCAGTATGGGGAGGGAAGGAGCTGCAACATAGTGGGGTACTGCCCGTGTCCTGGTCATGTACATGCAGGCAGATGGGGCTCCCAACTGGGAAAACCTTTGTTTAGGGCAGCTGGACTCCTGTGAAATAGCAATGTCTGGCTCATGTCCCACTGTGTGCTGCAGAAGCTGTCCCCAGGTGCATGGGGGACAGTGACACAGACCAAGTGTGACCCAAGGTGGGGCAGAGTGATGGAATGGAGGACAGAGAGACCTGAAAGGGATTTTTAACTGTCTGAAGCAAGAGCTGATTGCATTCTCCTTACCATGCGTGTGGTGCAACAAAATCATCTGCTATGATTGCCTGAACAGCTCTGCTGACTGTGCTGGGGCTGGCCTTGGTTCCTCTCCGTGCTGTGGAAGGCTGGTTTGCCATGAGAAAGGGACAACTGTTGCTTCAGCCAGGGGCAGTTTTGGCAGGTGGGACACTGCATGTGTCCAATTACACAGTGCCAGCAGTGGGATCTGCAAAGGGCTGGGCTGGCAGCTGGCCAGTCTTGGTTCCCAACCCTGGCAGGGGACTTCTCAGTATGGCCTGTGTTCCGTCTCTTTTCTCAGCAGTGTGTTGGAAGGTTGTCCTCACCTCTGGCATCTTTAAGACTGCAGCAGAACCTAGCATTTGGGGAAGGAGCACAGCACCCTGTGCAGAGGAGTGAGAACCAACGCTGCCCACGGGGCACTCATGCACTGTGTTAATCCATGCTCCGTGTCAATCCGTGCTCCATGTCAATCCATCCACTGTGTTAATCCATGCTCCGTGTCAATCCGTGCTCCATGTCAATCCATCCACTGTGTTATCCACGCACCTTTGAACAGGTTTGGATATGGCCCAACCCTGCCAGCTGCTGTTGTGGCCAAAAGGGCCCAGGATGCTGCAGGGAGGAAAGTAGCCAGGGCGTTGCAGATGCCAGTATTTAGGTTGAGCTGTTCCTTGCATCCCATGTGTGGCCAGGATTTCCAGTCAGCCTTAGCAGTGGGCAGGAGGATGCCAGAGTGGAGCAAGGCCAGCCTTTTCTGGGACACACCACATTGCAGGGCTGTCCCAGTGGCACAGCATAGCTCAGCTCCTCTGCAGGCAGCACCAGGAATTTCAAGGCCGAGGCAAGTCTCACAGAGAAGCATCAGTGAGAAGGGTAATTTGGCCAAAAGAGCAGGTTTAACAGGTCTATTTATGCAATAAATATACTTTTGGTCCTTTTATGGCTGTCTCTTGTTGTAGCATGTCTGTGGCTTGGGAGTGTTGATCTAATTCCACAGTTAAAGGGAATTTAGCTGGTTCAATGGAGACCCCAGGAGAGATTTGCCATGGATTCCCAGTTTCTGGCATAGCAGACACTCACCCCTGTGCTTTCCCGAGCCTCGCAGCGCTGGGAACACCTTACCCGGCTGCTGCTGCCCAGGGCTGGGGGGGGGGAACTGGGCTGCGAGGCAAACGCGGCCCCCCAAAGGCCAGGAAAATTGGATGACCAGCCCGAGGGAGGCCCCCACAGGAACCACAGATGAGGTGAGTGAGTGTCCCTAAACGCCCTGTTCAGCCTGTGGCCGGTCGCAGCTGCGTGTTTCCACTAGATGGTGACAAAAGGCTGTCTGTCCCGAGTGGGAGCCCGTGGGGACACCCAGCTCCCCCCAGCTTGCCTCCGTGGGTGCAGCTGAGCGAGACATCCTGCCCTGCCTCCTTCGTCGCTCCCAGGAGATTCCAGGACGCATTTGATACTCGCCGGGTATAAGCAGCAGTCAAGTCCAGTCGGAAGACAAAAAGTTTTACCTGTGGCTCGTGCAGGCGTCCGCTGCCAAAAACCTGTCAGGGATCTCCAGCAAAAACCCAGTGGGCCCTCAGGGAATGGGGAAGCAAGCTAGAAAAGCAATCAAATGTGTCCTCGAGCTCCCCAGCCCCAGCCTGACATCACCCGTTATGTGGTCTGAGCAGCGGCCGATGGGGGTATGGCATGGCAAAGGTGACAGCAAAAAAGAAACCACTAAAAAAGAAAATTTCCTAATCCCAGGTCTCAGTGCTTCTCAAAACCTCTTGAACAGCCCCATGTCCCACTGGCAAATCCTTTTCTCCTTTTGGAGAATCCTTACCCCATCATGCTGCTCCTATGCCAGCAGGTGCTACAGCTAATGGACGGTAACCTAGCAGGGCCAGGCAAGCTGGGCCTGTCCTGTCTCCTCCCAGCTGCACAACTCCCCAGGCCCTGATTAATGCAGGACAGCAAATGCATTGGGACTGTGTAGTAGTGTCTGTGCCAAAAGGAGAGTCCTCAAGGATGACGAGTGTGAAGTGGGTGCAGGGCTTGCTGTGCCAAATGGCACTTAATTCAAGTAGCCACAGACAAGTGCACATCCTGTGCCTTGAAATGGGCAGCTCAGGACACACTGGCCTGCAGGGATGAAAGTCAACAGTGCCTGTCTGAGTATGGGATTTCTTCTCTGGGGAGCATCCTTTCTTGGGGTGGGATGCTGCAGGAACTGGCATGGGCCCCTGGAGCCAGGCATACCCATTGTCACTCTGGCAGATGATGGGTGATAACCCAGCACATCCCTGTGCCATTTCCTGGGGTTCGTGGATAAGGAAGCGTACGGGTGGCTCCCACAGGGAATTTTGTATGTGCAGATTTAGTTTCTACGTGACCTCCAAGTATTCCTTGTAGTGATCATTTCTGGTACAAAAGGGGGTTTCTATTTCCAGAAGGAGCCAATTCCCCTAAGATGTCCCTTCTGGCAGTCCAGTTCCTCTCCCTAGCACCCTTGCCTGGAGTTGGCAGCAGGACCTTTTGGTCTGCCTGCGAGCCCCCAGCAAGCCCACACAGCCACTCAGGGCCTCCCAGCCAGGTGGACTCCCCTCTGGATCTGCTCAGCAGGAGGAAAAAGTGCAGCCCTGGAAAAAAGGATGTGTAAGAAAAAAGTGGGAGCAGAAGAGGACTTGCAGTAGATGTGACAAAAGACAAACCAGGACTGGGACATGTGGAGCAATTTGGGTGGTGAGAGAAGAGCTTGGGAGCACCCTTCTCTCTCCATTGGAGTAGAGAAACTCTAAGTGGAGAAAGTCAGTGAGATGGGAACAGGGGGGCATTTTGAAGCGATGCATGCTAATTGTTTATAACCCAGGGGAAGTCACTCTGGAGAGAAGCTACAGGTGATCCCAATTCAGCAATGCCAGGCCTGCAGCCAGAGCTTGTCACCATCCCGTGCAACCGCACATCTTCCTGCATTGCCCTGCAGCATTTGGGAAGGCTTTCCAGGACCTTTGTGGAGACAGTCCAGAGGGGGAAGCTCCTCTTTGCACAGGCATTTCTGTGCATCCTATTCCCCTCCCAGAGCTGAGGCAATAGGGAATAGGATCCAGACAAGCACTGGGTCTCCAGGGATGACTGTCAAGACATTAAAGTAAAACATCTGTACACTGTTGTGGCTCAACGCATCTGCCCCTTGGTACAGGCCCATGGAGCAGTGAGCTGGGGCTTTGTCTCAGTTTGTTCACATTTTACCTGCTGGAAGTTCCCTCTGCTCCCAGGCCTGTGTTGGGCTATTTCCATTTCACAGCGGCTCCCGGGCTCAAGGCCAGCAGAAGGCAGACGCTCTGCCTGGAACAAACCCAAACCAGAGGGTTTTTTCCTTTTTTTACGTTCTCCATAAAAAAAAAAAAAATTGAATCTTTGTTGAGTCCAAACTGGAAAAGCAGGAGTTTCTCTCCACTCCCCTGATAAGGTCACAGGTTTGACTCCTATATGGGCCATTCACTTAAGAATTTAACTCAGTGATCCTTGTGGGTCCCTTCCAACCCAGAAGATTCTGTGATATCAATGTTTATTTTTGTGTTTGTGTCTGAGCAAGGGGGTGAGTTCATCCCTGCTTGGGAGCCACATGCACCCATCACTCAGCAAAGGCAGTGAGCAACATGGCATGGTGAACCTGGGGCTGCCCCATGTCCTTACCTCTAGAACCAGAACAGAGCCAAATAACATCAGGGAGAGCAGAGCCACACACAGACACACACGTGTCCCCAATATAACGTGTCCCAGCCTCTGCCAGGGAGTAGGAGCCAAAACTGCTCTAGGAAACAGGCATCAGTGCCAGTGGAAAGTGCTGGCTGGCTTCTTAAGCTCTGTGGGAAATGTTCTATGGTTTCCCCAGAGAGCTTCTGTCCTATGTTCTCCCAGCTAAAGTTGCCCACTGGGCCCCATCCATGCAGTTTGCAAAGCTCCTGTCCCAGCTTGCTGCTGTGAGGGAACAGCCACCCCAAGGCCTCTCATGGTTCCATGGGGAGGTCCAGCCGTGGGCTGAGCTTTTTGGAAAGGGTTACTTTGCCTGTGACTGTTGCCTGCAGAGCTGAAGCGACCTGGGCAGGTGTACAGACCACCTGAGAGCCTGGGAGAGGTCAGAGCTTGGGAGTCAGGGAGACTGAGCCCATCCAGATTTCACCATCCATCTGCCCCCCGGCAGCAAGCTCCATCAAAAGGAGGTTAAAAGTAAGAGCTGAAAGTGCTTTTCCAGCCCAGACCACTCTCAGGCTGTTTGTGCCTCATCCCAGCAGCACACTGGGCTGTTTCACTTTCCAGCTCTCACCACAGAAATTCCCACTTGCAGGATGTGAGATGAAACCACTGCTTTGAAACTTCCTACAACCATAGTTAAAAATAAGACTCAGAGAAATAATTTTCCCACTGTTGGTGCCTCAGACCTGAAACCTAGTCCTGAACGACCCCATGGTGTCTCATTTAGCTGGGCAAGCTGTGATCATGATGTCTGCATCCTGGGAGGGAGGCGAGAACATGGTTTCTTGGGGAAAAGCCCTCTCTTTCCCATCCTGAACAAACCATCAGCTCATCTCTCTGTGTATGAAATGGCAGAGGAAGCTTAAAGCAGACTGAAAATTACACTGAAAATTACACAGCATCTCTCCTGCTCGGTTTTAATTGTAGAGCAAAGAAAGAAGCCCATCGATTCATCCCGCTGGGTAATTAAATGCTTAATGCTATTGACTATAAAGACATTATGGTTCAGCAGCCCAACACTAATGCATTAATAATTGCTTATATCATGGCAAGGAAGGGGTACGAGCTGCTCCCGAGGAGCACGATAGTTATGTGGGATGGGAGCGCGCAGTGAAAAACCTCAGGGACTGAATTAGTGCCTTGACAACCTGCAGGAGCGAGAGCTTGTCCCAGGGAGCAGGGGAACAGGGAAGGGCTAGAAGGACCATGGAGGAGGGGGCAGCCCCTACACCAGGGAAGCCCCCCTGGCCATGGCAGTGGAAGGGGAGTCTGGGCTCTGAGCATCAGCACAGCTCTAGGATGTTGTCAGCCGTGGGATAAGGAAGATAAATCTGGGCAGTACAACCCCTTTATAACAAGCCATGGCAAAGGCATGGGAAGGTCTGCCCACCTCCTGCTGGGCTCTATATTCCCGATAATTAGCTGTCTGCTTTAGCATATTTGTTATGCACATGATGTGGAGCACAGGGCAGAGTCTATACATTGCCTGGGATTAAGCACATAAAAGTGAGCTGGGTGAGCACTGCTCCAAGCTGGAGAGGCCGATTTGCTTGCTGGGAAGAGCAGAGTCAACCCTCAGAACGTGGTGTGCCAGTGGCTACTGTGCACTTCCCAAGGGGGGTGTCACCCAGTGAAGGGTGGAGGCTGCACAGCCTCCCACCTGAAGGGACTTCAGAGCCCAGCACATGGCAGGAATCCCATGTCCCATGGACAGGAGAGATGCTTAAGGGCCGTTTATAGAAGATGGAGGAAGGACCTGCAGCATAATGGGGAGAGCAACCCTTTTCAAAACTATCCCCTGCTGAGTTCTTTTCCACCTCCCCAGGATCGAGGCATTGCCCCTCCAGCCATGGCACACTGAATTACCCCACCTGCCACCACTTCAGGGACAGAGCAGACATGGCCTAAAAAGCCACCAGAGGCACAGATTCCACCTAAGCTCTCAAACCCCTGCCCAAGGATAAGGGGAGCCCACACAGCCCTTCCTGACCTCCAGCATGAAAACCAAAAGCACTTGCAATTTTATCTGAGCAAATGCAAGTACAGATCATGCTGTCAAACCCTTATTTGATTTGTCTTTCTGGTGGCTCTGCACTGTTTGCCTTCATTACTTTCTCTGCCCTGTGCCATAGTCCAATAATGCAGCATCTGCCCAATAAAAGGTCCATGAATATAATTTACAAGTAGTTGGCACCTTCTGCCCTGTCTGGAAGGGCAGGCTCCCTGGGTACACTGCTGATTGGAAAAAGTGTGGATTTTACAGTCATTCTCAGTGGGGTAAGTAACCTCTGAGCACTGTTTTTAGGTTGATTTATCTTCATGAGGTTGCAATTCTCCCGAACACTTGATTCATGGCTTGAAATTGAACCTCTTTGAGTATATTTCTTTACAGAATCTTTAAAAAAAAGTAAGTCTGGAAAGAAAGAGAAGGGAAGGTACTTTCTTACAGCCCCAGGGATGAGGAAGAAGGTGCCTCTGGTGCTTTGGATATGTCTGAAGGGGGACACTGAGCCAGAGGAGAAGGAGCACTGGTGCTCCCAGTGTCCCACCTCCCCAGGTAAGGCAGCCCTGACTGGGTGAGCTGCTGCATTTACTCTAGGAAAGCCTTTCTGAGACTGAGGTGAGCCTAAATACACACCTGTGTTGGTACATATGGGTGTATAACAGCCCCAGTAAGGGTTTGTTGGGTTATTAGGAAAGAAACATATTTCCTGAGGATGCTGTGAGGGTAAGGGAACACACTGCTGTGTCTCCACACTCCTTTGCTCCGAGGCTTTGGGATGTGCCTGTGCAGCCATGGGCAGAGGCTGGGGGCTGTGCTGTGGAGCAGTGCTTGCTCTGCACCCTTTTTCAGGAGCAAAATGAATCATCACCACTATGGGTGCTAAACCCTGCAGCCTCCGGGCTGGAAGCCTCATAGCCTTGTGCCTAAACTTGCTGAAATTGGTGCAGGTGGCATCACCCTGTGCCTTTGGACTGAGAAGTGCCCAAACCGGTCCTGCCGCCTTGCTGGGGCTCATCCTGTGCTGGCATCCTCACCCTGGCTCCGGGCATCACTTCCAGGGAAACTGGAGCTCCTCCACACTAAGTGCTTCCTGCATCACCCAGACACCTTTTATCACCCTTGAAGGTGATAAAAGTTCCCCAGTGGATGAGCCATAGCCTGGGAGGGAGCAAACCTGTTTGCAAAAGGAGATCTCACTGGGAGAAAGGTCCAGAAGGAAAAGGGGAAATTAAAGGGAAAGTACAAATATTTCCAGTCACAGTGGTGCCAGATTTCTCTATTTTAGTGGGTTTTCTTTGGCCCCATCACACTGTGGGTGAAGGCTGCCTGTGCAGGCAGGAGAAAGGCAGCTTCTGTTCAGGGCTGCCCTGAGCCCTCATGAACACCTGCAGCAGTGGCAGGGCTTGACACAGAGCCTGGTCTCACCAACCATCTCCTGCCAAAGCCTTGGCCAAAAACCAGGTTGGGGTGATTGAAAAGATCCTGCAGACTGGCCAAGTGCGGGGGACCAAGAGCTGTTCCCACCTCTAACACAGACAGGGGAGACAAGTGCATCCCCAGGTCCCTGTGCCCACACCAGCTTTGCAGGAAAACCAGCTAAAGGCAAACCTCGGTGAGTCTAAAAGAGCACTGAGCTGAACTTGCACTGTCATTACTGCAGGATTAGTGCAGTGCTGCACAGTCTGAGCTTCACCCTCTTGGGACTGAAAGGTGCATTTAGCACAGAAACGACAGGAGGGTGCAGAAATGCATGGAGCAGGAAGAGTCACACTTTGCTTACTCATATTGAGCCATCTCTCTTTTGCCCAGTGCCTCAGACCAAAGGGACACAAAAGCAGGACCCATTTTTCTACCTCTGCTGCCCTTGCTCTCAGCTGCAGAAAGGAGATCCTGCTCCTGCCACCACTGATTCTGAAGTGAAGGCAGTTAACAGGGGGGATCAGAGGTACAGCAGCAATCTGGGGGTGCACAGCAAAATGCCTGGCTGTTTTCTGGGAAAAAAAGTTAAATCCTTCACCTGTGGGATAAGCCTGGTTTTGTGGGGCACAGAACAGCCTCCTGGAGGAGGGAAAATTAAAGCAGAAGGTCCTGAAGATGCCAACAAGTACCCTCTGGCCACATCACACTCATGAGTGTCCCAGCTGTCAGAAGCTGTTACTGTGGGGCCACCGGTGAACTCACACCCACTGGTGCTGCAGCACTGGAGGGGACCTGCCCTCACCAGCAGGGAGGGGACACAGCTGAAGCAAATCCCCTGGCAGAGCAGGACTGCAGAGGGACCATGTCACCCTGCAGTCTGTGCTTGGAGATGCCCCAGCTCCCTCTGGGCACTAAATCGAAAGGATACCAGATTGCTTGGCCTGGTCTTTCCTGTTGTTTTAAATTGTTCTCCCAATTCCTGGCTCGAGCACAGTCAGGCTTTGTGACCAAAATCATCATTGGCACAGAAAAGCTGAGTGTTGGGACGTCCTGAATGGGGCTGAAGATTCCCAAACCTGTTTCTAGTAGGTTTGGAAGGGAAACCATGGACGATGCAGAGGGTGCCTCACTGCTGACCCCAGCCTCTCCCAACACACACCTGCAGAATAAAATTGCACCAGTGTCAGCCAAAGGACCTGTTCAGCTCTGAAGCTGTTGGGCTGGGGAGACACTAAACTTCTGGGGCAAGGAAGCAGGCCAGGAGCTGGCAGGAGCAGCAAAAAGACACAGAGAATTCCTCCCAAAAACCGAGGAAATGCTCACATACACAGCCCATCAGACCAATCTCAGCTCCAAGGGTAGATGGTTTCCTACTGCAACCACTGGCTTTTGGAACAGAGTTAAACTGTTACATCTCCCAGCTATGTCTGCACAGAGACAATCAGCAGAGGGACAAAAATCGTACTTCTAGGAAGAAAAACCTTTAAATGCTTCTGTTGTCACGCTCACCCCACCCCACTGGGTTCAAATGGATGTTTTCAGTCCAATTATCACCACTTACTGTGTTTTCTTTCTTTTAGCTTTTTGCTGCTGCATATCTAATTCAACCATCCATGACTGAATCAGTAGAAATGCTTCTTATCTATCTCCCTTCTTCCATGGGAAGGGCCTGAAGGACCCAGCCCTCATCTTGCCAATGATGCTTGAGCACAGCACTTGCTGCTGTGTTTCAGGTTCCTGCCAGATGGACTCACCGCCTGTCAGCCAGGATTGCCACAGAAAAATAAGAGCGAAACCCAGCTCAAACCATTTGCTTTTCCATCTGTGCAAAGCGGTTGTTTAAATCAGCGCCGGCAGAGAGGTTTGGAGCTGACACCAGAATAAGTTTGGAGAAGTGAAGAGCTGTAGAGAGATGTGGATCTTCCTTTAGCCAGAGCAGAAATCACTGGAGAACATCAGAGGAGCGAAGAGCTCACAAACCACGATGCAAAAGTCAGCTTGAGCCTGGCATTGCTAGCAGGCTCCCAGGATGGCTTGGGGCTGTAGGTGTGGGAGAGAAGAGCAGGCAGCAGCAGCAATATCCTCCCTGCTCCTTATTAATACAGCGGTGAGGCTTGATGGGTCTCCTAAATTATAATGTCTTTCTTGTCATTATCTTGATTTCTTTCTGGTGACAGCAGCAGCAAATTGGTCCCAGCTGTTCTGAGCAAGGGATGAGAAATTAAAAGGAATTAAACAAGCCAAGTGCTGGAGGGGTTGGTGTGCAGGGGAGGGGGGATGGGATGGGATGGGATGGGATGGGATGGGATGGGATGGGATGGGATGGGATGGGATGGGATGCAGTCATGGGGGTAGTGGGAGATGTCAGGAAGGGAGAAATGGGCTCAGGGCTCACGCTTCTCCCTGCAAGTAGGACACTGAAAAGCAGGTGTCTGCCACAGTGAGGTCTGTCTGCGGAGGGGACAGCCCTGTGTATGCTGAGGCTGGTGCCACACAAGAGGACACATGGAAGCCCCTCAGGGATTCCCTCCTTTGAGGAACATCCCCTGCCTGGGGACAAAGGAGGGCAGTGCTGCTGAGCTTCTTTACAAGCCAGTACAAGAAAGTGTCAGGCAGCAAGGAATTTTTATCAGCTGTCCTGGAAGAGGCAGGAGCTGGGGAAAACCAGATTTATGTCTGTGTCTTTATTTTCTGCTGCCTGTTGGCAGCTCTTGCCCCTGAGGCACTGCCTGCCCTGCCAGGGCATGGAGAGGGTCTTGGAGAACCCCTCCATCAGTCTCTGCCAAATACCTGCTGGGAACCTGTGTCCTCCCCTCCTGGCAGCCCTAGGCTGATTCCAGCTTTTGACCTGGCTTGTAGCCCCAGGGCCAGCTGGAACCATCCTGTGCCTGATGCGAGCTCCGGGGGGGCAGGCAGGGATGTCTCATGCTCAGTCTCAGCATCGTTAATGTGAGATGGTCATTAATGTGAGACAGTCACTCCGCCCGCCCAGGAAAGATAACAAGAAAGATGAGTTTGGCCTCCGAATCCTCTCAGACAGCTTTCTCCAATGTGCCACACTAAATAGTCCTGAACTGAGAAGACAAACTCGCCCTGTCTGCCATGATAAGCACAAAGAGTGATAAACCCACGTAATTAAAGTCTGCCGCTGTAATAACGTTTCAGCAGAGACGGCTGGAATCTAGCCCTGAGCCTGGGTCCATATCTTGGGTTTTAGTTATTTTCATTCAGAGTTATTTTGGAGAGATTCAGCCCAGAGACTGCCAGGTGCCGGGAGGGAGGGGAAAATGCCATCTGGGCATGGTGGAGTGGAGGAGCAAGGGCTGTTGTTCCCTTCCTGACTAATGCAGAGAAGTCCTTAGCAGAAGCAAATACCTTCAAAACCATATTTGAAGAGGAGCTGACCTTATAGAAAAGCATATGGTTCATAAGGAGGCATTTCCCCTTGAGGTACTGTACCATTGCCCTTAGGAACCTGGTCAGGGACAATAGGGACTGGTCAGGGACCAGTTTCACTGATCCTAAATATATATAACACTAGATAAAAGCTAGCTTTTTCCAGTCAGGGCATCCCAGCCTTCCTCTTCTTGCTGGAATTTGCTTCACGCCAATGAGACCCAGAGAGGTGGTGCCCCCTCATCCACCAAATCCCACACAGGAGACCAGGGCAGACCCTGGGACGTGTATGCTGGGGACCCTAAGCACAGCTTGAGGGGCTGTAGGAAAGCCCTTTGCAGACTGTTGTCCTCCGGGTCAGTCTCAGGGCCCTGAGTCCAATCCCCCCAGTGCTGCCAGCAATCTCAGCCAGTTGTTAGGAGTACCTGCTTGCCTCAGAGCTCTGCCATCCAGACGGCTTTAATCCACTTACTGCTGCGCTAATTATCTTTCATCACTTTCATTTCTTAACCAAAGTGTCCCCATGAACAAAATTAAGCATCACACAGGCTTCTCTGATATAAATTCTGCCATCTTTAGCAACCACACAGTTGCTACAGGAAAAGGTGTGGGCTTACCAGTCTCTCTCTTCTAATCCATTGTGGTGGGGTTTTAACCGTGCCCCAGGTGATGCCTGTGAAGGTGCCCAGTGGCTTTAATGGGTTGTCCCTGCTAGACTGTGGGGAAGGTGCATTGCACCTCTGTCCTTGCCCTCACCCTGCCAGCAGGATGGTGGGACTTCAGACACGGAACAACACAGCCCATCACTTCTTAGAGATGTCCTTTGTCTCCCTAGCCCTAGTGTTTTCCCTCCCTATGTCCCCTAAGGTGGGGAGAGGTGGGGTACAAGGGCCCCATCACTTCCCTGCACATGGCCTCATCCCTCCAGGGCTGTTGGGTTTGCTGTGACATAGAAGGGACTGTCCCCAGTGCAGGTGACAGTCGCAGTGCACCACAGCTGAGTCAGCCTGAGCACTCAGAGCTGCACCTGAGCTCCTCCATCCAGGCCCTTGGCTGGGCTGTGCTCCCCATGCTGCCTCTTCCCAGCCTCCCTGCAGCACGTGGCTTCCTGGAAGATGATTTCTGTGAGAATCCGGGCTCTTGGGGAAGCCACTGAGGAGCCAGGCAGGAAGATGGGCTGCCTCTGGTATGGGCCTAAAAACTGAGCCCAGAGGTATCCCTGAGGAGCAGAATCAAATTCTATATCTATACATTAGGGGCTGAACTAGATGACATTCAAAGGTCCCTTCCAACCTGAACTATTCCATGATTCTGTGATTTCTTGCTGTTTGTTTGTCTCCCTGCCTATCTCGTGCTGCCCATCACCATCTCTAGGCACTATGTGTTGGCTTTTCACCACCACCACTAGCCTGGAATAAGAGAAATAAATGAAATATGGTTCAAAAAGCACCCTAAGCTCAAACCCAGCACAGTTTCCTGACGTCTACATTTTCCTGTTTCCCTCCTCCCCTAACAAAGGCTGGGATCTCGGTGGGAAAGGCTGGTGTGCTGCATCCATGGCTGGGTTTGCATCCAAACCTGCCCCCCTGGCTAGCCCTAGACAGGGACTGTTCATTCCCAGGGTCACAAGGGCTTTGCCAAATTCATGCTGTACAAGTTTTCCCCATCCCATGGCTGTGTGAAGGAAAGGAAAAACAACCCTTCCCTTGAAACCATTTTCCCTTGCAAAGGGGCGGCAAAAAATCCGCTGGCACACTCTGGAGCCATTTATCATGGCTACAAATATACAAGGCAATTGCTGTAAAACTTGAGTTTGGCTCCGTAAAGGAAAAAAAACCCCACCCCATGCTTGTTGCAGACAATCATAGCACAAAAAAAAGCCTTACAAGGCTGGGGCAGCCTCATAGATGGATTGCTTTTTAATCCCCAAAGCTAGGGTGATAAATCTTTTCACTGGGAGCTCTGGAGATGCTGTGTCACTCAGGGCATGCAGCAGTGTCGGGGGAAAACAGCTCCAGGAGCTGAGCAGGCACGGGGGGCAGGAGGGTTCTCCTGCAGCCAGGAGCAGGTGATTAGGCAGGAGCTGGCAGCTGGACAGAAGCTACACTAAGTTTGGGAGGACAGATGGACAAGTTTTGGGGAACAGCTCTTCAGAAACAAAGTGTTTGGAGAGGAGATGGTGGCATGGAGCCCAACCTGACCACGTGCTCCGTATTGCAGGGACAGAGAGATGCTTCTCCCAGCTCCGAGCAAAGACACGGAGCAACGGCATCCACACACTTCCTGCATCTCCTGGCCCCTCAGTGTACCTCTACTCTGTCCCATCTGGGGTCCCTTGCGCCCTGAAATATTTATTTGGCTCTCAGACAGTGTTTTGGAATGCTCCTTCTGCCCAACCATCCTGAAGCACCAGCCATTGCCCCTGGCCAGTTACATGGGTGGGAGCAGTGGGAACACTTGCCCATCCTTGGCTTCTGCATTTCCCTGTCCCACAGGGCCCTTTTCTTCTAAAACCACCTCCCTGGTAGGAATAATCCTTCTAATTTATACTGAGAAGGTGGCAGGGGCAAGACTGATCCTGAGGGCTCAGGGCAGTGGAGAACATCGTCCTTGGAGCAAAGAGTTCCACAATTCCCTTCCTGAGGGCTGCAATGAACCCAAGGCAGGAAGGAGTCATCAACCAGTGCCTTCCCCAGTGATGATGGAGAGGTATAAAATGCTCCATGAAACCATTCTCCCTGAGGAGATCAGTTCCTTTTTTATTAGGTTTCATGCAGATTTTACTATTAATTATAGGATTAAAGGACTTGCCCAGCAGCCTTTGATTCCAGCATCTCTTGGGAGCCTGGCTGGCATGTAGTACCTGGGAAGTCTCCACATCATCAAAACCCAGCCAGGGGAGCAAAGTTTGCCCGTACATCTCCACCCAGGAATTGCCACCAGCTGTGCTGCAGCTACATTTCTGCCAAGCTTTTGGGATGTTTTCCAGGGTGATCCTGGCCCAGCTGTGCATGTGGAGCGGGTGGTGGGGCAGCCCCAGCATCACCACCCAATATATCAGGGCTTGAGCAGCACATTCTCCTCCTGCATCTCAGAGAGGAGAATTTGAGGTCACCAAGGAGGATGGGGAGTCCCAGGTCAGAAGATGTCTGGGCTGCTGGGAACACAAGGCTGGATGAAGCCAAAGCCAATGCCTCCCCTTTCTGGCTGCTCTGGACTCCATCCCAGCTGTGCTGAGACCGAGGACCCTGTAAAAAAACCCTGGGAACACACACTCTGACACTGACCAAGGAGCTTGAGCTGCAGCAGCCACAGCTGTATCCCTGCACAGCCTGACTGTTCAGGAGCAGCAGGACAAGTTCTCCCAATGTGCAGCACGAGGGACCCCAAAGCTCCATGCGGGCGTTTGTCACTACATTGTAAAATACTATCGACTGCCTATTAAAAAGCCATTCCCTGGAGATTTGTGGCTGAGGAAGCAGCTGGGTGAAGTGAGATGGGGCAATAATGGCCATCAAGGAGGCATCAGTCACATCCGCCCACGCAGCGGTGATGAGGGGCCCCACGTGGCTGCCAGGGTGCTGTCCCCTGCCAGGACCATCACTGACAGGAGCGAGAGAGGATGAAATAGAAGGAGCTCGATGCCCTTGGCCACACTGACATCCTCCAGAGAGAGGCTGCAAGCAGTCAGCAGGACCCCGAAGTGCAGAGTTACTGCAGCCCAATGCCCACCCTCACCCAGCAGCACCCAACAGGACCCCTCAAGGGCTTAGGAAGGGTTTTGCCCATGTCAGATCCAGCTGTGGGATGGGGAGCAGGGGAAGCCAGCTGCACTGCCCCTGAGCCAGGGACTGGATAGTTGGGAGCAGGAGGGAGTGTGCCAGCCCCAAACCCTGCCTGTTCTTGGTCACTGGTCTGGCTGTGGTCCCATGCAATGTGCTTAGGAGGGGCTGGAAGCAAAGCAGCAGCTGCCAGTGCTCTGCCTGGGGCTTGCTCATCCAGTATTTCTGCTCAAGCAAGCCCCAGGCAAGCCCAAGCTGACCAGAGGCATGACCATGTGATGCTGAGCGAGGGGAGCCTCCAGAGCTGGTCGGGAGGGAGTTGGGGCTGAGTAAGTAGTGCAAAACAAGAGCTCAAACTGCTTGGGCAGTCCCTCAGCTCCTATTTCAGATCCTCAATATTTCATCCTGCAGGACCTGGTGTACACACGGAAGGCAGCAGCATTGATCTCAGACAGCAAATCGATGGGTCCTTCCAGCCCGGGAGAGCATGACCAGTCAGCCCACGCTCCCTGGCATTTTCGTGACATTTTCCGAGCCGTGTGTCTGGGGAAGGACTGATGGCCACAGCTCCAGAGGCAGCTGTCCCTCTGCAAAGGCCCCAGCCCCAGCTCAGCCTGAGAGACCAGGAAGGGTGCAGGCATCCCACTTGTGCCCTCCCTCTTGTGTCCTCAGTGTGCCTGGACCCACAGACCCATGACAGCAGCAGAGCCCCCAGGGAGATCCGGTGAAACACCCCTGGTGTCCATCACCCTGGCATGTGGCCCATCCATCACCCTCCCCAGGAGCATGGCCTGGGTTCAGCCCCATGCAGGGAGCAGACCTGGCTGTTGGGAGACACAACCAGTGCACAACGCAGGCCAATGGTTTTTTTTAATTCTCAGTGAGGCTCAGCCCATGCAGGGCAGGGATGGAGGAGGGCTCCCCACATTCCCCACAAGTACAGGTGACCACAGTGGGCAGAGGAAGAGGAGATTGGCACCCACCACATGCTGGTCAGAGACGGGAGAGGGGAGCATATTCATGCGACACAGTCACGGAGCCTTGGCACAACAGGCAGTCTGGAGATCCCTTTGTCCCGTATTTTCCCCCCACAGACTCCAGCTCTGGAGGGAGCAGCCATGCTCCTTCCCTTGCCCTCAAAGGGCTGGGAATGCAGGGCATGAGAAAGGCTGGGAGCAAGGAGCTGTACCAGCACCCTGCAGCCAGGCACCACTGAAGAGATGTGCCAGAAAAATCAGGGTCACATTGGTGCCAGACAGCCCTGAAGAAGTCTTCAAGGGAAAAGGCACCCACAGACCATTTTTTCCCCAATCCATCCCATGTAAACCTCTCCCAGTCCCTTGGGTCTCAGCCCAGGTGCAAGCACCTCTCAGGGCACCCATCCATCTCTGTGTCCCAAAACAGCCTGGAGTGCCTGAAACCCTGACTCCAGCACCTGGGGGCTCACCCCACTGGGCCAGGAGGGATGGAATGTTTTTGGGGATTGCTGGCATATCCCTGACATAGAAGTCAGCTGTCCCCACACCACAAAGGATGCCCTGGCCTTGGCCAGGCCTGGTGCTGAGGACAGTAGGATGCATTACAATGCATGCAGACCACAGCAAGGCCACTGCCACTGTGTCCCTGGAGCAGTGCTGCTGATACAACCAGCCTTTCCATCCCAGTGGGACAGCACAGAGAGGCAGCAATCCCTCCATCGCTCCTGCCTCGCTCCCTACCACAGGATGAGTGCCACAGTCAGATGGATGCTGGCGGTGAGGAAGGCTGGTCGCAGTCCTTCCCTGTCCTCCCACTCTTCAGCAGAGGGACACTGCGTGGGTGGTGGCCTGGCCCCTGTCCATGTCCTCCAGCTCGTACTCCTTGGCATCAGAGAGGGGCAGCCCGCTGGTGCCGGGCAGGGGCTCGCACTCGGTGCTGCGGGTGGTCGTGCGGGTGACGCTGGGCGAGTACTTCCGTGCCCACGGCGGGCGGTGGCCGGGGCGGCACATCACCTCCTTGAACATCTCCCGGAAGCGGGTGGACATCAGGTTGTAGAGGATGGGGTTGGCAGCCGAGCTCAGGTAGAAGAAGACACCTGAGATGATGTGGACATACTGGAACATGTGGAGCATGTTGCTGGTCCAGGTGGAGACAAAACTCCAGACAAGGCGGTCAGTGTGGAAGGGAGCCCAGCAGATCCCAAACACCACCACTAGCACAACTGTGGGGAGACGAGGAGCTGGTGTTACTGGGGGGATAGGGATTACTAACCCCACAGAGACCCCCAGTCCCTGGCCAAGCACCGCCCTGTTTCAGCTTTGGCCATAGCAAAGAAGCATTAGAGAGAGGAAGAACGAGAGGGGAAAGGTCCCCTCAGTGCCTTCTGGACTTGCCATGGAAGGGCTGGACGTCTGGACAGGATCTCCTCCCTCCATCTCCTGCCAGTGCTACTCCAGGTACTTCTGTGCTGCGCCTCTCCACTCCTCATGAGGCAGGCAGCTGGCTCTGTCACAGCCATGCAGCACAGCTGGGGGACTCCCCTGTTTGCATCCAGCCTCTGGGAACCTGCCACCTTCACCAGCAAAGTCCAAGGAGCAAGAGCTATTTGAGACCTTTCCTTGTGCTCTGGTTTTGGTTTTGTTTTTTTATAACCCAGCTCTGCTGATGGAAAGGAAAGGGTGTAGGTATGTATATGTACAGGTAGTCCTGGCGTCCTCTGCCATACCCATGCCACAATGCATCTCTGGGGCACATGGGGACAGGTCCCCCTTTGTCCCCAGCCCAGCCCAAGTGCCATGGAAAGCAGAGTTACCACTTGTCTGGGATGTGGCAGAAAAGCAGCCCTGGCCCTGCCGTTGGACTGGGCTGGGCAATCTGCCATTGCTATGCTATCATGGGACCAGGAGCGTGTGGAGGTCAGCATGCTGGGAGAGGCAGCTACCCATGGGCAGCCAGTTCCCACTCCTGGGAAGGGGGCCAGAGGCTCTGGGAGCTGTGCTGGGGAGGGGAGCAAGAGTGAAGAGCAGTGGGAAAGAGGATGTTTCAATCCAGCCTTGGGTCATTGCCCACAGAGGCTGTGGGGCTGGGCAGAAGTGCTGCCCTTCTGGGAAACCCCATCACTGCCACCAGCATTTGAGGTCTGGGTGGAGGGACAGGGAGTGAGTTCCCCCATCCCAGCCCACCTCCTTTCCCTTTCTCACCCTGCACTTCACTCAAGGAGGGCTTGGTGGGAGCTGGCACAAGCAATCCTCACCGCTGGACCAGAATCACCAGATCTGCCTTTGCCCCGACACCCCCCAAGCCAGACCCACAACCTCGGGAATGACCCAGCCTCAGTGTTCTGGACTGTCCATGACTCAGTTTCCCCCCAGCACCCTCCCAAAACAGCCTTGGGAGATAGTCCCTGGCTCTGCCATCCCCAGCACTGACTCACACAGCATCTTCGTGACCTGCCTCCTCTTGACTTTCTTCTGCCCCTGGGTGTTGTGGCAGCTGCGGCTGCTGCTGGTCTTGGCTCCCAAGGCTTCCAGCATCTTTTCTTTCTTGAGCTGCAGGCCAATAAGAAGGTAGAGGACACTGATGGTCCCCATGGGCAGGAAGAAGAAGATGATGGTGGTGATCTGGATGATGAGATTGTAGGTCAAGCGTGGCTTCACCAGGGTGCAGATCTCTGAATCAGGCACCCGCCCCCGTCCTGGCACGTAGAGAGGCTGCAGCCCATGGAGGCTGGTGTTGGGGATGGAGCAGACGACTGACAAGACCCAGATGGTGACAATGACCCTCTTGGCGTGGTTCCTGGTCACCACGTACTTGGCTTTGAGCGGGTGTACCACAGCGATGTAGCGCTCCACGCTCAGGGCCGTGACGTTGAGGATGGAGGCAAAGCAGACGGCCTCAAAGAGCAGCGTCTTGAAGTAGCAACCGCTGGCCCCCAGCAGGAAGGGGTAGTTGCTCCACATGTCGTACAGCTCCAGTGGCATCCCCAGCAGCAGCACCAGCAGGTCAGACACGGCCAGGCTGAACAGGTAGTAGTTGGTGGGTGTCCTCATGAACCGGTGCCGGAGGATGACGATGCAGGTGAGCGTGTTGCCCACAGCCCCCACCAAGAAGATCAGCAGGTAGATGACACAGACTGGCACAAAGAAGTTGGACCGTCGAGGTCCCAGGTACTTATCCCGCAGCTGCTCCTCTGTCAGGTTGGCATCCTTAGGGTCGAACAAGGTCTCTGGGTGAGTCCTGTTGCTGAGGTCAGGGCTGATGGGCTCCACAGGGAAGTCTTGCTGGGGCAGGGGGAACTCAGAACTGGAGCAGTTGACATAGGGATTCATGGCTGTGGAGAGATGGAGAGGTTTGCGGGATGCTTTCCCAACTTCTCTGCTCCCCCTGCTCCCACTGTCCCTCTCCCCACTGATGCCAGGATGCTGCTAATCACCAGGGCTCTGCACTCTCATATCCATCCTGCCCCAGCCACAGCCTTTCCTTTGGGAAACCACACAAAATCTCCACCTAACCTCCCTCCAGGGCTCCCAAGTGCTTCTTGCCCCATTTCCCATCTGAAAATAACCTTGGCAGCTCCCTAGTCCACCTTAGGCCCTTTGCCCCATCATCAGGGGAATGTCAGCAGGGCTGTCCTCTTTTCCTGCTCTGTAAGCAGAGCAGGATACAGCCCCAAAAAGCCAGCCCCAAAAATCACTCCTGGCCGCAATTCTACCAGCTATGTAGAAGGGCTGGCAGGGCAACCATGAAACAACCAGAGGGAAAATTGATTTTCCAGCAGGATAAGGACTTACAGCTTGTTGGGAAACTCCAGATGAACGCTGAGGTCCCACCACCCCTGCGCCGGACAGGGTCAGGCTGGGGAGGGAGCGTGGGAGGGTATGGAGACTTCACTGCCTTAAGAGGCAGGCAAATGAAATCCTGCCGCTGCTTTCCCCTCGGAGCTCAGCTCGGAGAAGCCGCCTGCCTTTATTCACCTTCTCCCTCTTGTCCGCTGTCAGCTGAGAGGCTGGAGGGTGAGCCGGGGGTGTGCCAGGGGCTTCCTTTCCCGCCGCTGGCCAAGCAAATCGCGGTGCCGAGACCCTGCCCCTGCCAGGGGCTGGCTCGGCTGGCTCCTTATCTACAAAGCAGCACTGCCAAAAAGCTGCCCTTCAGAGAGAGGAAATAACGTTAAGGTAATAAACTCTATTGACTCTGAGAGTCCCAGGGGAGGGCGGCACAGGCGTCTCCTGCCCCTCCGGCAGCCTTCGCAACTCCGGCATTTGTCATTTGCGTGGCCTCGGTGGTGAGTAAAGCATCGATCAGCCCCGCGGCCGCCCCAGCACTGTCCGGCACGGGAGCCTATGCTGCACCCGCTTGTCCGGGATCATCTCGGGAAATGCAAGATGGACCCAGCGGCTTCCTGAGGTCTCCCCACTTATAGATGTGCAATCCCTGGGTCACCCGAATCACTCCCCCGTGAAGCAGGTGGCTCCCGCCGGCTCCTGTCACACTTGGGTGCGGGGAAGTTGTTGAGCTCGCAGCATCGCCCCGTGCTCCGCGTCCGGCTCAGCTCCCTGCCCGTGTCCCGTCTCTGTCCGCGCTCCCGCCTGCCCTCCGTGCTGGCAACCTGTGCTGACACCCCCGTCCCAGGGGACGCTCCTGCTTTGCGCAGACCCGCGCACACACGCACAGAAATGCACACACACAGACCCACTCACGGTTCCTGAGCCCCTCGGACGCGTGTCAAGGCTGCGTGTCCCCGCTCCGCCCGCGGCTCCTCTCCCCTCCACGCGCTGGACCGGTCCGAGACCCGCCCGGAGCCCAGGGGCTCCCGCTCCGCCTGCGGTGGCCAAGGGCTGGCGGCTGCGGGGCGGGGGCTCCCCGGCTTCGGGCTCTCCAGCCCCGCAGGTGAGGAGGAGGCGGCGGAGGATGCGGGGTCGGCTGCGCATCGTTCCCCCGCTCCGTGCGACGGCGGCGGGCACTGCCAGCCGGCGGGACGGGACGGGGAGGCACCCCTGGGCACACGGACACGCGCCGGTCCCTTCATCCCCTCCGAGGGTGGCAGGGCGCAGGTGGACCCGGTTCCCCCCAGGGATGACACCTTGAAGGGCTCCGACATCCCGGGACCCACCTACTTCAGCCTGTCCCAGCAGCATCCCACCCTGCACAGAGTCCGAGCTGAGCAGGATGGAGCTGAAAGAGCCCCAGCAGGGCTGAATTCGAGCAGGCAGTACAGGGATCTTGGAGAAGGAGCCTGGAGAGACCTGCCAGGAGAGACCTGCCGCAAGTCCCACGCTCCCCGCTCCCACCCGGGCTGAGCCCCAGCACAGCTCACTGCACTGCAGAGCCCGGTGCTTGTGGCCAGGATGTGAGGAGCTACCTGGATCTGGTGGCCGCCAGCACCAGGACACGGCCCCTGGGGTCCTGCACGCCCCAATCCTCCTCCTGATGCCAGAGCACGCAGCAGATAGAGCAGTACCCCTCACTCCTCGATGATTTTGCTCAAAGAAATTCCAGAGCAGGCAAGGGATGACAGGACAAGACCAGCAAAGCCCTGACCTGGCCCTACCTCTGCTCCCTGCAGCAAACAAGCACCAAGCAGAGGGGAGCTGGCAGAGCGAACATGCCAAGGGCAGGTCAATGGCTGCCCTGAGCCCTGACTTTCCTCAGGAGACCATCTTTTTCCCCAGAGGAGAAGAACTGCTGAAGCCAAAGGCCTGGAGGGTAAATGACTGTAAACAAGACATTACTCAAGGGAAGAAATCAACAAGCTGGAAACAGTGTCTGAAACTGGGAGGGAGAAGGAGAAGAGTTGCTGCCTGCTCCTATGGAAGTCAGGAAATGAAACTTCATCCCCTCCGGGGATGGAGACACAGTAAAACAGGGGATTATGGCAAAGTGCTGGTGACAGCTGGGACAGGACACAGGGACAGCAGCCGGATGATGCTGGCAGGGGCTCAGCAGGGCAGTTTCAGCAGATGCCAGGATGGGTCACAGTGCCAGGGAACTGGCACGTTGCAGGTCACAGCCCCTGGGTGGCAGAGCCACAAACAGTAAGCGATGAGGCAGGGACTGCTGTCCCTGCCTCCAGATTGTGCTCAGGCTGTTTTCCCTGGGGGATGCCCGAGGCAGGGAACAGATCTGTGCCATTGCAGACGCAGGTTGGGCTGCACCACTGAGGCACAAGGAGCCTCAGCATGAGCCCACTTCGGGGATTGCAACATGGAAAGAAGCATCCCAGGAAATCTTGCTCCCTTCCATTCCTCAATTGTCTCCCTCTGTTTTCTGACTGCCCTGATGAGCACAGTCACACACAGTCAGCTCCCAGCACAGTGCCAGGTGCTCTCAGAGCTCTCTGCACTTACACAGCCATCTCCCCGTCCTTGGGGCAGAGGCTGTTCCCTGCATGCAGCCACAATCCTCCCACCCAGCTTGCTCCTCATCCCTGTCTAGGCTTTGCCTCAAGGCAGTCCCTGGGGAGCCTCCTGAGCTCTGCACCTCTGTCCTTGTCCCTGTAGGGATCCCCATGGCTCACATGTCCTGCACTCCTGGGAGGATGAGGGGATGTCTGCTGGAACTGGGGTGTTTGGAGGTTGCTTGGATTGGAGCAAAGCAATGGAGATGTTGCTGAGCTCTTGACAAACTTCAACATCTGTTTCCCTGAAGCCTCCTTTCCTTGCTGAGGACAACAGGCATGTAGGAAGGATGGTTTGCAAGGAGCAAGGACAAGACAAAGCTTTGTTGAGTCAGAGCTGAACCACGAGTCCATCCATTACCACCAGGCTGTCAGATCCTGGCCTCCAGGTGGTGGCAGACCTCTCTCTCCCATTCACAGCCCCAGTTTTTCTGGGACACCAGAACCACGGGACATAGGATCCTTCTCCCTTTGCTCCCTGTTTCCTTCATCATTCACATCAGCCTGTTGGAGCATCCCACATAACTGGGGCCTCAACAGCTGCTCCCACACCACCTGCAGTCATATCTCTCTGGGAAGAGTTGGCAGCTCTCAGGGACTGACTGGGCATCACTTCTTTCCCTTGGATCTGTCTCTTCCTGCATCCCACCTCTAAGTCCTCACAAATCTAACAGTCCTTTAGAATGATCCATTCTCTCTTTCAATTTTCTCATAAACCAAATGACCAGGAGGTGACAACCCCTCTTCCTCTACTGCTCCCCCACTGCTTCGAAGAGGGTAAACTGCACATAGGAACATGATCCTTCAGCCTGTTCCCCTTATCAGGTATTTTATTATATTAACCCTACCTGGGAAGGTAGTGGGGGGATGGCCAGCTGCACACCAAAATCTGCTCCTCCTCATGGTCTGTCAGCCACAGCTCAGCCCTCTCTGTGGCCAGAGCACCTCTGGGTTAGGCTGGAAGAAGACAAGCCATGGCACCCATGAGGCTCCCTTTGTAACCCCAATTCCAGTCTTCCTCCTGCTCCCTGCTCTACACCCATCCCTCCCAGAGGGCCAGCCAGGGCAGAGGTTGTCCCTGCTGGCAGCTGGGTCCCCCCATGAGTGGGTTAAGGCTGCCACACAGAAGCTGAGCAAGGCCAAACTCTGAGGAGAATTAAGAAGCCAAAAGAGAAGGAAAACCTCAGTTTCAAAGCTCAAGAGGCACAGCCCTAATAACCAACTGCATCCACTTCTGGCTCTTTTCAAGAGGGCATCACAGAGGAATTGCAGGACAGCCCAGCACAGCCTTGTAGAGCTGCCTGTGCTCCGTCCCCATTTCTTCCCACGCTTTGCAGATTTAATTAACACCCTCTAGTTCCAAACACAAAAAGCCACCAAGCCACAGAGTGACATTGCATCCAAGAGGGAAACTGAGGCACAGACAGTCCCTTGTCCGTGCCATCCTGCATCAGGCAAGAGCCCCTGGGGTGCATTCTTCTGTCACAGAAGGAAGCAGATAAGCAGCCCCTTCTCAGTGTATTGCTGCAGCAAATTTTCCAGGGCAGGGATAGCCAGCATTGACAGAACAGGGCCATTAAGCTTTTGGGCAAGAATGAATGCTCTCCCCTTGGACAGTAAGCAAATCTTTTAGCCATGCAGATGTAAAAGGGGCTTCTCTTCCTGCTGGGACCTGCCTACTCAAAGTTGCCCCTCTCTGGTCACCTGGAGATTACATGCCTAGAGGATGCATTTCAGAGAGCAGGAGAATGCTTTTTTCAGACCTCAAGGCCAGGAAGGGCCACTCAAACTCACAGGGCACCAAACAGGCCCAGATCTGAATAATTTTGCACAGACAGGTCAGTGAGGTGGCCTTTTCAAAGCAGCCCTGCTGTGATTTACCCAGCAGAGCCCACCCACCCATCCTTGTCTGCGTTGGACACTCTCCCATAATAATTTTTTAGCCATCACTATCCTGTGTATTTCTACTCACTAACTCTCCAGAGGGCTTTTTCATTGTGTAACAGCTGTACCCATTCCCAAAAATCTCACCTCAGCATTTTAGCCTCCTCCTCCCCTCTCACACAGCCTAAGCAGGTGACATCTTAAGCTCTCACAATAGTGGCAGCTGTTTCTAGATCTCCAACTCCCATTTTCTGAGTTGGTCATAAACTGGCTAGCACCTTTTCCAGAGTGCAGGCATCTGGTAAAGGAACAGCAAGGAGCCTTTGCTCCCCTGGGACAGCTAGCCATGTTCCTATGGGATGCAGGGCTGGTGCCCTACTCACAGCCTGGAGTTTCTCCCTGCAACAACTTCTGTTATTAGAGCCTCACAGCTCATCTGAGAAGTAGCTGGGGAGGGACATTTCTCCTCCACCTCAAACAAAGCTGAAAGAAGGAAGAATAAAGAAAAAAAAAAAGACCATTTCAATATTCACTGGGATAAAAGCAATCAGCTTTCTAAGGAACAGCTTATGTCCCCTGGGTCTGCTGAGGGGACAGGGAAGGCAGGCACTCTATGAGCAGGTATTCAGGCTCCATGGCAACCATAATTTTGCTAATCAGGGCCAGCACAGACTTGAAGTACCTTTTCACCTGGCAGGAGCACTGGGCTTTTGCCATTAGGCTGAGTTATCCAGGGGTGCTGCCTTGGCCGTGTCCTCTGGGCAGTGATGGAATTGGATGAGGGCTGGCTGCAGCCCAAGGCATCCTGAGAACAATCTGCACAGTTCCAACTCTGTGCCCTCCATCCAGCAGGAGGCTGGGGACCATGTTTTTCTACTGAGGTCAGAATGAATCACCCAAGATCAAAAAAGAATCGGGTTATTTCACCCCAGGTTGTGGATGTGTCTGTTGGCCAGGGCTTTGCTAATAGCACACTGTTTTCCTGTCTCCCCCTCGCCACCTCTTTCAGCTCCTGTTTGATGCTGCTCCATGGCACCACACAGGGTCAGAGGTGGCAGAGCCAACACTGGCATTGCAACCAGTAATAGAGATGGCATTTTGTACCTGGAGATGACAAATGCAGCTGCAAGAAGAAGGGGGTGTCTTGTGGCCCTCAGTCTCACAGAAAGGACACAGTAAGCTACCACTATGTTTTCCTTAACCTGAACAATCCAGGCTTGGGGAGGAGGAGAAGTAGACCAGGGCAGGTCCCAGGGCTGCAGCAGAGTGCTCTGGCAGCCCCAGGAGCAATAAGCAAGCTGTGATGGAAATCCCTCGTTCTGGCTGAAATCTGTTCTATGACAAAGCTGTGGCACACTCGGTGGGCAGGAGGGACTCAGCACCTGGCCAAACCAGCTCTGCCTTTCTTCAGCAGCAGAGCCAAGCCAGGGGACACTCAAAGGAGCATTTTTCCAGCTGAAAACATCCTGGCCAACACATAATGATCTTAGGACCACCTCAGCTACAGCAAGTCCATCTCCAAAATACATTTAAATGGAGCACTGGTCTAGGACATTTTACCAAGCACCAAGAAGTCAATTTATGGCTTTGTTACTTTCTAAGTCTCCTCCTTTTTGAGTTATCAAAAATATGTAACTACATGGCACAGCACAGGGATGGCCTCTCTCCCCTCCCCTTGGTTCAGAGCCACTTGGCACTCACAGGTTGATTTATGGTGCCCCCCAGGTCTCCCAGGGACTGATTGCCAGGACTTGTTACATCTCCCACTGGGCCATGGTAGATATTAATTCCCTGCCTATACACAGCTCTCAGCACCCAATTCATGTCTTTAAATGTGTCTGGGAAGAGGCTTTCAGCTGGAAGGAAAAAGAGCTGCTCAAGCTCTGCAAAACCTCATTTGCAAAGAGCACTGGGTGAGGAAATGACATCTCTGTGGTGGGATCCCATTTGCCACGTCGTGACTCACTCTCCAAGTCAAGATCAAAACCTCCAGTCATAAAGAAACCCCTATCAGCTACAACAGTATCCCAATGAAACACAAGCATGGCAGCAAATGGAGATGCAGGATAGAGAGGGAAACTCACCACAGGGTCCGCAGCACTTTCACATGAATTTATTTGCAAATGAGCATCTCTGGCATGGAACAGGGCTGAGGGGCAGCACCATGGGGATGGCAGGGATGAGGGCTGCTATAACAGCCTTGTTCTTCATGCTGACACCCCCAGATGCCAATTTAATCATCACATTAATGACACCATTAATTTATGGTGACAAATAGTTCTTTGTTCTTTGCAGTGCAACAGCTGGCAACTGGGGAGGGTGGGAGCATCTTACACTGGTTGCTGGCACTTTTGCTGCTTCACTGGGAGAAAAAAGGGCTGGAGTGCATCTTCCCTATGCAAGGATACCACACTCTGCTCCATGTCCTGTGACAGGATTTTACTCTAAGCCTCAACTTCCAGGTACCAATAAACTTCAGGGCTGTACTTTTCCACTCTTGTTTTGCACCTAAAAAAAAATCAACTAAAAAAAAGTGGGACACGTGCACAGACTTTCATTTTTTCTGCCAGAAAGTTTATGCTGCACATAGAGAGAATTAAAGCTCAAAGAACATCATGAGCTCTCAGAGGTGACTATTTGGAAACTTCAGCATGAATGAAAGTTTCCTGAGCCCCAGGAGGAAGAAAACATGCCACAAATGTGAGTAAACAGCCTGAAATATTCTGCCCACTGAAAGAAGAAATCTAGCAAATTGGTGGCAAGGCTCATCTCCAGGCAGAGACAGCAAATGGCACCTGAATTTGTGAGACAGCTGCCAGCAGTGCCACTGTGTCAGAGAACAGGGGATGCACAGGCTCCGGTGGATCCAGCCCCTCCAGAAACTTGTGGTGTTTTGGTGCCAGCAAATTGGAGCTGGATACGAGGAGAGCTCCCCAGTGAGCTCCCAGTTCCTTGTGTAACCTTTCCCTTTGGTCCAGGGAAAAGGGACCATCACAGAGGCCAGGGAGACTGAAGCACCAGGAGTCTGATTTTTGCTGTGGGATGAATCAGATATATGACACCGGATGGGCAAGAAGCAGAAATGTGAGAAATGCCACAGCCTGGGCTTTCCAGAGGGCTCACCTGCGCTTCCCAGGGCTGTTGGCATCACCTCACTCCCTCCAGCAGTGAGCAGAGGTCACTCAGTGTGGCATGTGATGGGCTGAACAAGAAGCCACAAGGCCAAGTCGTATCAGCCTAGTTATGGTGTGATAGGCAGTGATGGGGACACGGGCACTAACAGGTTAACCAGACAGATGCAGGGTGGCAGGTCCAAATGACACCCACCCTGGGGGACCACAGCAAGACTCCAGAGTCATCCTGCCATTAATTGAGACCAGGGGATGGAACACAATAAGGGATGGCATTTTTCTCTAAGTGCAGGGATAGAGACGAGAGACTCTCAGCCTGATTTTCACACTCTGCAGGAAACGGGAAGGAATAATTAAACATCCCACCTGCATCCACTAAGGATAATCCCAAACCCACATCTCACAAGCATAGCAGGTCCAGCCAGTCCAGTTGCCCTCTCCAGCAGGATGGTGGTGACTGGGTGAATGTCATGAGGCTGGCACAATCATACTGTAGGAAAACTCCAGTGCTGTCCAGTACAACATGCTCCCAAACCAGGGAACAGGCTCTGGCATGGCAGCACAGCTCTGCTGCCACCACCTTTCAAGCCTGGAGACAGAACCATCTCCCCCCTACCCCATTAGCTCTTTGTCCAGGCTTCCCACAGCCCTTTTATAGTCCTGGCACCACCCACACCTGGGCCAGGCTGGACAGCACCTGGGAAAGGATGGGCTGGGTTAACCCTACACTTGCCAGCCACCTAATGCCACCCTCACCAGCAGCTCTAGAGGAGAGGGTTGGGGACAGCTGTGCATCCACTTGTTTAAACTGTCCTGTCCTACACCATCCCACCAGTTCACTCTCCTATGCCTCAGTTTCCCTTTGCATTCCTGCCTGCCACAGCAGTTCTAAGGAAATTCCTGTTTTCTCCTCTCTTCCCTCCTTGGGGTGTTTCCCAGATGGACAGGCAACTTTCCCCATCTCAGCTGTCTCACCACAAGGCTTGGCACATGCACACCCTGCTTCCAGCATCTCTGGGACTGCTGTGAAGAGTCTGGGGCACAAACTCAACCCATAGAAGTGTTTTCCCCCTGATGGCGACGATGGGATTTCCCAGCCAGGCTTGGTGGCCTCCCACAAGTGTCTTGGCCTCTGGTTGCTTCTATGCCCCAAAGTCCTGAAGAGCTGAACATTTTCAGCCACTTCACCAGGAAGTCCCAATTAAATGCCAGGTCTGGCTGGGATTTCCTCTCCTCGTCTGTGCCAGACTGCTCTGGCAGCAGTGCTGAGTGGTAGCCTGGCACTGTCTGCCTGGATTTGGCCCAGATCCACTTATTCCATGATTTTCCCTGGCCCACAGCCTCTCTACTTCTTGTTGACACTGAGGCAGCCTCCTGCTTTCAGCCCCAGCCTCTGACGTGACCAAAATTTCCCTCATGCAGGGCAAGAGGTGGAGCCCCCAGACCTCCTGGCTGATGCAGAAAGCAGCAGCTTTCAGTGGAAAGCAGGAATTGGAGAGGACTTTGGTAGATTAGACACATGGTCAAAATGTGGCACCTAATTCACTCAGGACAGGTTTAAATCCCCTTCCACATGCCTGCCACTAATGATGGGCTTCAAATAAACAAGCAAATGCTGGGCAAATGGGAGGGACTTTCCTCTGACATCATGCAGCATTGCCTGCGATATTTCTTCTCTCTCTCTCCACCCATCTCCCATCCCCATCTGGCAGGTTATTTCCATCCTGCTCCCTTTTCCCACCAACAATGTGTCCAACAGTACCCACACCTGTGGAACGACGAGGTGTGAACGGGAAATCTTCTGGTGCAATGCCACGAGCTCCATTCCAAAAGCACCAGGAGCATCTTTTCAAACCCTCCTTTTCTGGTGCTTTGCGTCTGCATTAATTTAGGGTAATTACATCCACCACAAAGTGATCACAGCAGAGAGGCTTCACCCTGCTCTGAGTTTGGACGTGGTGTTGGGTGATGGTTTGAACTGGGCGACATCCACTTGCCAGAGCGGTGATTCGGGGCTGCCCCAAGCTCTGGGAACACCCTCTTTGTTGCCACAGCCGCTGTTTTCCGACATATCCGGTCTCAAATTACCTGCACAGGCGCCTGGGCTGGAGGAGAGCTCTGGCAGGCGGTGCAGCCCCCCGGGACAGGGATGGCCCACGGAGGGACAGACACGCAGGGTTTCTCCCCGGGGTGTGTGGCGGCTGGAAGAAGATTTCGGGGCATTTGCAAAGCGCTCGGAGGGGCGGCAGTCCCCGTCTGCATCCCCGGGCTGTGGCGTGTCCGGGCGGCCGCGCCCGCGATTCGCGTCCTTTGGGCTCCCTCTGGTGGGAACGCGTGGGAGCTCCGGCGCGTCCCGCAGCCGCGGGGCCACCGCGGGCCACCCCAGGCCCCGCCGGCGTGGGGCTCCCGGGCAGGGCAGGCATTCGCCCGCACCCCCGTGCTGGGCCGGAGCGGTGGGGATCGCTGCTCACTGCAGCCCGCCGGGACACCCAAGGCTGGGCGCGGTGATGGGGCACCCATGGGATGTGCTGGGATGGTGATTCCCTGGGGAAAAGGGAGGCCTGGAGCACACCTGGGCTTGTCCATGGAGAGGTGTGCGGGATTTCCTGGAAAATGGGCGAGAAGGAATATGAAATGGATGTAAAATGTGGAGAGAGGTTTGCATGTGGCAGAGAGCCTCTGTTGAGACTTGGGGGACAGAGCAGGTTCCCCCCGAGTCCCTTCATTCTTTCAATGTCTGGCCACTTGTGGTCATTTATTTTCCCCCTTTCCCTTGCCCAGGGGGCTTGGGGGATTCCTCATCAGATCAGCACGTATTTGACCCCTCAATGTAGTCACAATTTGGGGGTGGCCAGAGCAGGTGGGGTACAGCAATGGCGTTGATGGGTTGGGGAGGGAGGGCACAGCACTGATGGCTGAGCAGGAGATCCAGACAGTGGGCAGGATTTTGGGAGACTTGGGGCGGTGGGAGTGGGGCATAAAACCCTTCAGTGTTCGAGACAGCTTGGGAGAGCAGTGCTGCCAAGCTTGGTCTCTCCACCAGGGAAGGGGACAAGGGGTTCGTGCAAGTGTCGTGTGTCCACACGATGGCACCAGACCCGGAGCAGTGTCCCCAGCCACGGTGGCATGGCAGGACCTTGTCCCCGAGCCTTAGAGCTGTGTGATCCTGCACCTGGGAGCGATGATGGCTTTTTTGGCTGTGCCCCACTCGAGGGCAAGGGCTGTGCAACAGCTCCCTGCCAGCAGCTCCTCTCAGCATCCCTCCAGCTTTGGATGTTCCTGCTTTTGCTCCAGATGTAAAACAGGAGAGAAGTGTCTAAAACTTGATCCTTGTTTCTCTGCTTCATCCCCCGGTTTCATCTTGGGTCTCCTCTCTACAAGCCTCCCTGGCTCAGGTGTGCACAGAGCTACCCTGCCTGGCACGGAATCCCTGTTCCAGGGGCAGAGCTTCCCACCTGTCCACCCTCCAGACAAACCACAGCCCCCCACCCTGGGAAAGAGGGAGGCAGTGGGTGGAGGAGGTGGATGCAGGGAAGATGGAGCTTGAGGGTCCTGCCTTGTCCTCAAGCAGCTGACAGGGCACCTGGGGGCTGCTCACTGGGGACCAGGATTCCTTGCTTGGGGTCTGGCAGATGAGGGCTTTGACCATCCTGTCCTGTCCCACAACAGTCCGAGTGAGGAGCAGGAGCCAGGCTGGAGCCCCACAGAGGGCTTGGGAGTGTAAGGACTGCAATAATTGTGACCCTACAAATACCTGGGTTAAATCACAGGCTCTGTGAGGGTCCCAGTGGATCCTGCACAGGCTCAGTGCCAGCAGGACTAACCCCCAAACCTCTCAGTGGGCAGTCAGGTTCTCCTCAATCCCCAGTGCAACCCTTTGCTCTGGACTGGCTGCTGCAGGCCAGGATTCCCTTGGCTACTTTACCTGATGACCTCTTCCCTAGGGAAACAGGGTATCCTTCCTGTCCCTTCATTGCAGCCAGATTTTCCCCTGAGCCTCTCCCTGTAAGGTATCTGAGGATCCTATTAGCAGAGGATAAGGCCACCAGAGGGGACTCTGAAGAGCCCAGAGTTGGCTCAGGGTCCCTCAGATGGAGCTCCTGCTCCTGCTTTGCCTACGTGCTTTGGCAGGGTGGGTGGGGGCTTTCTGCTGCTCTCAGCTTCACCTGCTGCCAGGTTTACACAGGCTTGGTGTGGAGTTTTCCTTGTGGTCTCTGCAGTGATCCAGGAGGTCCAACAGAGCAGCAGTGCACACAGTGCTCCCCTGCCATCGGCAGGACAGGAACGTGTCCCAGATATGGCTCTGAGCCCCCTCCACCCTCTGCTCCATCCCCCAGCCACAGCTCCAGCCACATCCCTCATCTCCACAACTTCAGCCGAAAGCCTTTGCCTGTTCTTTCCCCAGCTGCCCCTTTCCCTGGGGAGTCACCCAAGCTCCCCATCCCCATGTCCTCCATCCCTCCAGAGTCCTGCAGCCCCCCAGCCCTGGGAAGCTCAGCAGCTGTTGAACCAGCAGCGAGCCAAGATCCCGTCACAGCAAAGAGCCTCTTGGTGCAGCCTCACACTCCTCCGTCTGCCTGCCTCCATCTGCCAGCTCTTGTCCTGCATCTTGGCTGGCAGCACCATGTGAGCAGCATCTGCCCCTTCCCATCCCTCTGTCCTCTCCATCCAGCCTGCACAGGATGGACATTTGGCTCAAAGGTCTCCACAAAGCTTTGGAAACAACACAGAGGCTCAGGGCTCACCAGGGTAAGGGAAGGCACTGCAAGACACACAGTTTGGCCAAACCCAGGGTTTCACCAAGAGATGCTGAGCTATTAACCCTGGGAAACCCCTTTCCCACTCGGCATTCTTAAGAGGGCTCAGGCCGCATGTCCTGGCTTTCCCCATCTCCCTCTCTCCAACCAAGCTGGCTGCTGCCTGCCAGGCGTGGCTCTAAGTAGCTTTGGCTAAATCCCTGTCTGGAGGAAGCTGCTAATCCCTGTGGCTTCATGGCCAGCAGGATCACCTGAGTGGTCAGCAGCCTTGGGGGTGGCAGGGTGGAGGGATGGGACAGGTCCCCAGGGAAAAGGGGCAGTGAGTGGACATGCCTGCAGGAGCATGAGCAAAGCCACTGGCTGTGATGGTGCCTGGCCTGGCCGGGGTCCCAGAGCCAGTGGCAGGACAGGAGCAGGGATTTGTGCCTCGGAAGGAGCAGCTCCATCGCTGTCCACGGAGCAGATGTCAGGGCTTAGGAATAAATCGCCTCCAGCAGGAACACAAGCTGGGGAGATGTAAGACCCACGGCCTCCCAGTAGTGGCGGGGACTGGGACAGAGCAGAAAACGGGCTGCAGCACCGGGACGTGGCTGAGCCCCCCCATTGCCCCCGTCCCTCCTGTGCCCACTCCCCACGGAGCCCAGGCCCACTGCGCCAGTTTCCACGGGGAAGCGCGTTTCCTGTGGAACGAGAGGACATTCCCGATGCAGGCAGCTTTTCCGCCAGGATTTCTAAAAATAAGATCTCGGGACAAGCCAAAAAAAAAAAAAAAAAAAGCTTTATTTTCCTTTTTTCACTGTTTTAATGCGAAGCTTTTGCTGTTCCCCTGGGAGGACGCCACTCTCCCGGCCTTCGTGCCCGCCTCCCGCCCGGGGGTACGTGGGGGGAGCTCCGCGGCCCCGGCCTCCAGACCGGCCCCCGGCCCCGGGGGAGGCCCCGCTTCCCCCCGCCGCACCGGCCGTCGCCATAGCGACAGTGACCTCACACGGGGATGGATGGTCGCGTAGCAACAGTCCCGGTGACATCAGAAGCCCGGTGTTGTTCCCACGGCAACCCGCGGGGCAGGGAGGGAGGCAAGGGCCGTTCGCGGGGGACCACGGGCCGGAGGGGCCGGGCAGAGGCGGGGTACCCTCGCCCCACTGCCACCGCCTCCCCGAGAGCCCCCGAGCCCCGCGGGAAAAGGGTTAACGTGAATAAATCAGCATATCTTAGGGACGTCACCCCCGGTGCAGACAACGGCGACTGGGGGGGGGGGTGGGGGGGAGGGCAGAGAGGGAAATGAGCCCCGGCCGGACCTCACCGGGGTCTCGGGGGGCAAAAAAGAGGCAGTGTACCCCCCTCTCCCCCAAAACTCTCAGCATCGCTCAGCAGCACCTCAACCCTGTCCGGGGCACCAGCCCCGCCCCGGGTCCGTCCCCCCCCCCATGCTGGGCAGGGGACAGAGCTGATGTACTGTGGGAGACACGGCAGTAGCGGCTCTTGATGGAGAAACACGGAAAGGTTTAGGCTGGGTGCTCCTGGGGTGCAGCCGGGTGAGGGCATGTCCTGGGGGAAGCACCTGAGTGAGATGCTTCCTGCCCCCCAGGCAAGCCCACGAGCACCCTTCATCCCCGGGACCTGCATCCTTCCCTCCGCCACTAAGGGCACCTCTCACCTTGGCAAACACGCTCCCAGGCCCTAAACACACTCTGCCGTGGCTCCCAGCCCTGGATGTCCCTCCAGCCTCAAGTGAGGACAGGAAAAAGGACAGCGTTTTTGGAGTCTCGATAAACCTCTCACCACCCTGGGCTACCAGTGCCCGAGCTGGGATGGTAAGGTGAGGCTCAGAGAGGTGCCCGGTGTCACGGGAGGCTTTTGCAGAAGTTAATCCCCAGCGTCACCGGTGTCCCCAGTGGGATTAGCCACTAGATTGCACTCTTGCTCTGCGCACGGGCGAGGGAGCTGGCAGGTACTTGGCAGCAGGGAGCGGGATGCTGGAGGCAGCCTGTTCACCCAAGCGCTACCCACCACGCAAGACGCAATTCCAAACGGGGCGCGCTGCAGCGGCTGGGAGAAAGCCAGCTCCTCCGGCCCCGCCGGCAGCCAAAAATAACCACGGCGGGGTGACTTTCAGCGGGGAAATGATCTGCATGGCTCTACGGGCAGGGTGCTGCGTGCTGAAATGCTGCTGCCTCCAGGGCAGCAACTGCTCATCCCTTGGAATGAAAGTGGCAAGGATCTTTCGGTGGGGGAGGAGGGCTGGATCTCTTCTGCAGCTCGTCTGGACACATTCCCATCAGTGGGATAAATACCCCTTCCTGGGACAGCTGGCTCCACAGGAGAGCACCTACGCCAGCCACTCACCATCACTGGGAGAGGCTGGATTCATCCCCATGACCCAGCGCATGCTGCAAATTCCCCTCATGCATTTATTTCCCTCTCGGTCACTGTGACTCACGCTCTCCATCTGCCTGTTTACAGGCTGTTTTCCCAAGGTCCCTGTGGAGGCAATGACTGGTTGGGAGGAACTGGGCTATTTGCCCAGATCCTTGAGGGAAAGCCCCCAGAAGTCTGGGAGCAGGAGGGAAGGGCTGGACGCCTGCATGCTGGGACCTCTCTTGAAGGGACAGAGGCCACTGTGTATCCCACAGCCTGGCTACACCCACAGACTGGCTACACCCAGGAGCCCAGAGCAAGGCCGGGTCTGGCACCACCAGCCCTGCCTGGCATTGCCCTGGCAGCTGGGTGCCTGCAGGGAAGGGGTGGGTACCACCCACATGGCTCCAGCTCCAAAAGGTCAAGTGTCACCAGCCTGGAAATGGTGCCTACGCTGCCTCCCTTCATCTCCCATCAGCGGGGGTCTGGCATGACAGGCCCTCTTGGGACAGGGATGAGGGGAAGGCTCTCAACAGAGTCACAAAGGAATGGAGAGCTGATGACAAGGGAAGGGCAGGAAGATGGAGGGAGCTCCCAAGGGCTGGCAGGTCACCCTTGAAATAGCTCCAAAGGAAGGTTCCCAGTGTGAGCATCCCCTCTGTTCATCCCAGCTCTGCTTCCCTGGGGATGCTGAGGCACAGGGGAGGGGGAGCAGTGAGGGGGGAGGCTGTGCTTTGTGGTTTCATGGTGCATCTGTGCCCTTTGAATCCCCATGAGAATGTGGAGGTGGTAAAATGTCACCAGCTGGGCTGCGGGGAAGGGGGCCGGACGCATAAAACCCCAACAAAGGGCGGCCATTGTCTGGGGAGAGGCAGTGGGGGGCTGGCGGGGGAGCCCGCTGAGTGCCCCTCGCCCCCCAGCCCCCACTGCCCCCACAGCTCAGGTGCCAATGAAAAGGCAGCTTTATCCCTCCAAGCCCTTCATGGGAGGTGATGCAGATCCCCGGCATCCCGGGCCATGGTCCAAATGTGCCCCCGAGGGAAGCAAGGGGAGGTGGAGGGGAGCATGGTGTGCCCCAGCCTCCTGAACCCACTCCGAGCTGCTAGGGCTGCTCTCCTCCATCCAGCCTCCCATTCCCACTTCCTGGCAAGCCTGACCTGAGTGGGCAGACGGGAAGATCACATTCAGGCTCGAGGAGCAGCCAGGCCCCCCTCCCAGCTCCTCCATTTCAGCGCCTTTTATGGCCATTGGCTCCGGCAGGGCGCTGGGTCCCTGCCAGGCAGGGGGAAGGGACTCTGGTGGGGGTCACCTGGGGATGCCCAGAAGGCGGCTCACCCTCTGCAGTCCCTGCACTGGGTCCTTCTGTAGAACAGCAGTGTTTGTGGGGGCACTGCATCCTGTACACTTCCAAGTTTACTTTGAGCCTGCTGCCGTGCACTGAGACAGATGGATCGAAGGCTACTCCCAAATACTTGGCAAGGGTGTTGCAAACTCCACAGTGGAGAAACTGTGTCACGAAAAGCCCCTTTTCCTGTCATGGAGCAGGGCTGAATAGCCCAGCGTGACTTTGGGGTGAGGTGTCGGAGAGCTGGTGAGCACAGGCTGGGTGGACACGGTGAGTCCTCACCTCCATCCCTGGTCTCTCGAGATCCCATGCTCTACCCTGGAACCAGCTGCACACACAGGCAGAGGCAAAGCAATCCCCCAGCCCTGGGATGAAAGGTGTTCCTGCAAACATCACCCATCATTTCCTCCTCTGTGGCGGGAGCTATGGAACAGGTTCTTCAGCAACCCTCTGACATGGCAACAGGACAGGGAGAGGCTGGGAAAGGAGCCAGCCAAGACTTGGCACTGCCGTCCAGAACCGCCCTGCGCGCCGTCGGGAAAGAGGCATTCCAAACCCTGGCTGTGCCAGAGGGAAGCCAAGCCGGATGGGTGCTGGAGGGTGCTGTGTGGGCCACTAATCTGAGCCAAAACCCCCAGGAGGCAGCTGATGGGGAAAATGTGGATTTTGTGTGTTCACAGTGTTGGAACCCAAATCTACCCAGCAGCTGAGCCAAGGGTGCATCCTACCCCGCTGGCTCAGCGGTGAGATCCTCCCAAGCTGTAAACCAGGGTCCCAGCCAGGGTCCCCATCCCTATTCCTGGGCCAGGGCCTGCTGGAAGCAGGGGGCAGACGTGCTGGCAGCTCTGCAGCACATGTATCCCAGTGTGAGCCCAAGTGTGGGAGTTTACGGGGCTTTTACGCAGGAGATGTGTGATGGGGGAATTGTTGCCAGGCTCGGGGAAGGATCCAATCGCACCAGGGTGCTCTCGGCAGATTAAGGATTGGAAAGCTCTGGTAATTACTTTGCAGTATAAAAATAGGCCTGGCTTTATCCCTCACCCTGATCTCCCACTCCTGCTTCTCCCTTCCCCACTCCTTTCCCCCACCCAAGGGCGAGCAGATGCCACGCACCCAGCAAGCACGGCAGGAAGGCACAACACAGCTGCTGGCCTGGTGCTGGCGTTTCTGGGTGGAGGGGGTAAAAAAGATGGAGAGGGGGTCTGGGATGGGGTGGTGACAGCAGCACAGCAATGGCATCTGGCTGGCACGTGCAAACTGTGTGGATCAGGAGGCTGGGAGAGGAGCTGGGGCACGCACAGAGGCGTCCCCACATACTGTGAGGCTTTGTGCCAGGGAGGGAAGAGCCTGGAGGCATCAGCAGAGCAGATGTCTGGTCAGGAGAGGACCATGTCTGTGGGACCATCTGACACAAAGAGGGAACATGGATCTGGCACTGGCCGTCACCATGTGCTGGTGGCTCCAGCAGGACCCAAGAGAAGGCTGCTCCACACACAGAGTGTAGAGCAGCATGGATTGACTTGGGGCAGTTCCTAGACCTCTCATTTCCCTTTGCTGGGGTCTGGGAACACGTGGTGGTTGGAATCATAGGGACAAAGCATGTAGAAAACACTCCTGGACATGCAGTCCCACCTGTCTTCTCACCTTCCCCTGCAGGCTGCAATAGCTCTGGCCAATCTGCGTCTCACAGCAAAGTCAAAACATGAACTCTCCCTCTTGTCCCCATCTTTGCAAAGAGCCTGGCTGGCCCAGGCCAAAGCAAAAGCTGCTCCCTGCACCCTTCTTGTGAGGCCTCCGCATGCAGGCAGCGTTGCAGGCAGCGTTGCAGGCAGCAGAGCACGCAGGAGCCTGCAGTCTGGCAGCGAGCCCCAGCATGTTCCATACAGCCCGTTCAGCCCTGCGGGTTCCACCCACCCCAGCCCCGCCGGGGAAACGGCTCAGCTGCATCCAGAGGCTTCTGGATGGGGGGGCGGCAGCTGCCAGCCCCGTTCCAGGCCGTGCAAACCTCGGGCTAGTGGAGCAGTGCTATAAATATCTCCCATTGCGAGACCCGGTCATGCAGCCGAGATCACGTAAGGGGAAGCGCTGCCCTCCCGCAGGTCTCCGAGCCTCGGTGCCTGCGCAGCGCAGCCCCGTCGCCCCGAGTCCCCTCATGTCCTGGTTCATGGCCAGGGCACCGGGGTGCAGAGCCCAGAGGTGGCTGGCGCAGCAGTGGGCGGATCATGTGGGCAAGCACAGGCGGCATTTCTGCCACCAGCACAGAAAGTGGCAAATGCCAGCCCCACGGATCCCTCATCTGCCCCCCAGCCACCCCCAACCCTCCTTTACAAGCACTCCTAAACCCACCTCGTACAAATCCCCTGCATGAGACCCCCACGCCCACCTACGCATTCACCCCTCCCTGTCGCACTCCGGGCACTCTGCTCCCCCCGACCCAGGTGCAAATCCTGCAGTCCCTCTGTACCATTAAACCTGCGGTAGGATGACTGGGGAGGGGGGGCGGGGGCAGAAAGCCCTCAGACGTCGGGATGGCTGCAACCCCTGTTCCCTGCAGAGCCCCTGCCCTGGCACACCCAGCCCTCGCACCACGCACCGTCGCCCCCAGCCCGGTTTGCAGACGAACAACGCTCCCCTCCCGCCGGTACTTTTCCATACACACCCTCCTCGGTCCTTTGTTCTGCGCAAATCCCGGATCCGGCCCGCTCTCGGCACGGGGGTTGTATATACCCGCTGCCCTCCCCGGATTCACCCTCCAGCGGATCCCCCCTGGGTGCCCCGCTGCCCTCGGAGGGGCCGCGGGCGAGGGTCCCGGGACGCGGGGGCTGAGTTCCGGCCCGGCCGCCCCCGCCCGCTTGCCTGCCTGCGGCCGCTGCCTCCTTCGCCTCTGCCCGGAGCCGGGACACCGGAGCCGCCGGGGTGCGCAGCCGCCACGGGGCACCGGAACCTCCCAAGGGTACCGGAGCCACCCGGGGCACCGGAGCCGCCCGGGAGTGCCGGAGCCGCCCGCGGGTACGGGAGGTGCTGAGCTGCCCGGGTGCGGAGCCGCTCAAAGGTACCGGAGCCGCCGCGGAGCGGGGGCCGCCGGAGCACGCCGGTACCGACCCACCGCGGTGCCCTGGCCGCCGGGGCTGGTCTCGGTGCCGCCGCTCTCCTCCGCTCCTCCCCGTCCCGCGCCGCTGCCTCCCGCTCCCCCGGGCCGCCACCGCGAGGCCCGGCCGGGGGGCTGCGTGCTCCCCGCCCCGCTGCCGGGGAATGGGGACCAAGACTGCGGCTGAGGAAGGACCCCGATTTCCCCCCGCCCCTCAGTCCCCACTGCAGTGGCGGATCTGGTCTCACACACCCCACTTTGCTGCAGGTCTCCCCCACTCCCCGCCCCAAATATCTGCTCCTTCAAGGTCTGCCTGGTCCCCCCACCTCCCCCCCCCCAATACTGCCATCTCCCGTATTCCTGGTCTCCGTTCCCCAGCATCCTCCTGTACCTACGTGCAGAGTTCTGCTCTTACCAGACCCCTTTCTTCCACCCACTCTTCAATCTCTGCTTCCAGGGGTGCTGCTGGTGGGGTGGCCCACAGCTCTCGCCTTTCTGGGGTGTAGGTGACCCCCACACCCCCCAGCCACAGATGCCCCAGCAGCAGCATTCAGTCCCACCACAGACAGAGCCCTATCCGTGTGTCTTCCCCCAGGGAACTGGGGCCCCCTGCCTCTCCCAAAGCAGGTCTCACCTCCCTTTCCCCTTGCCATAGGGACCATCTGTGCTATGGGGAGAGGTTGCTCTGCCCCGGGCTCTGCAGCTGGAGCAAGCAAGACCGCAAGACAAGAGTGGGGCAGAACACCAGGGGGCACAGGGCAGGGGAGAGGGGTGCAGAGCCACCCCCCATGCAAACCAGAAAGATCTCCCCGTGTGCACTAAGGGACATGCCAGGGCTGTTATGAGGACAGGGGTTGAGCAGGTTGTTGAGGAGCAGACGGAAGGGGTGACCAGTCCCTCCTGCTTGGGCCCTGGTCCTCAGCTTCCCATACAGCGATGGAGGGGTGCAGCCGACTGGCTGGGGAGGGATCCCAGCAGGGCCACAGCACTCCCAGCTAAGGGCTGTGCTGAGAAATCCAAGTGCCACCAGACGGACTCTTTGCTTGCCTCAGCTGTGCCCCCTGCCCGGCAAAGCACCCATGGGCAGCCCCAGCCCACCCGTGATCAAACCTGTCTCTGGCCACCCACCTCCCGAGCCCAGTTCTGGGTCACTGCCACCACCCTGTCCCTGCCCCGAGCTTCTGTGGATGATCTGATGCTGATCTGTTCTCTCCGTGGTGGAGAAGGACTTGTTGGAAGGAAGGAAAGCCGAGCTGCTCTGGCAGAGAAAAGGCAAGTTAAATCCCCTTCACTCCCTGTTTTAGTGGGGAAATCTCACAAATCCAGGGTTATCCTGGTGGTTTGGGGCTGGGGCAGTGCTCAGCTGCTGGCAGTGCCTGCACGGCCTGGCACAGCCCTCCCTGGTCACCCGGTTGCTGTGCTGAGACCACGCCAACTCGCTTCACCCAGGGCGAGCACTGACAGCTCCCTGCTGAGCATGGCCGGACCGGGCAGCTTAGCAGCCTTGTTGGCTTTGCCTGCTGGAATGAGCCGAGGAGGAGAGCTGGTGCCCCAGCAGGGAGGAGGGACTGTCACCAATCTCCTGGTGACACTTGGCCAACATTGCATCCAGTCTCTGCCGTCTCCTTCCAGCTGCCTGGGCTGGAGCTGCCTGGCTAGAGATGGCTGTCCTGCGAGCCATGTGTCCCCAGGCACTCATTAGGGGCAGGGAACACCGTGGATGTGAAGGGGATGAGTGTGGCAGCTCAGGGCTCTTTGTGGGGTAGAAGTTGGATGACAGCAGTGGGATCGGGAGTGGCACCATAGCACAGTGTGCAGGAGGGAAACTGAGGCACAGTGGCTGCACCCAGGGGCAGGTGGTGCAGTGCCCGGGTGGAGTGGGCACAGCACTTCCTGGGAGGGCGGCAGAGCTGATGGCGACCGAGATAATGCTGAAAATACGCCAGTGGCTTTGTTGCCGGTGACAATGGCCCGCAGTATTTTTAGCTGTTGTGGCCTTAGCGACAGAACAGCTTCTCCGGTCCAGCTGCTGCACCATCCCACCCTCAGTGTCGCCGGGCCCCCATGGCCCTCCAGGACTGCTCCCGGTGCTGTGGAAACCGTAACGTTAGAAACTAAACACAAACACTTCACCCGCTGCCACCCCCAGCTGAGTCACGGCACTGCCTGCTCCCCTCGCCCCTGCCTCCCCCTCCCTCCTGCCCACCCCCACCCCCAAAAGCAGTAGTTGGTGCCCCCCAAGCCAGCCCTGCTCTCACTTACAGGGTATTGCCTCTCCCAGGGCAAAGCTTGGGGTTGGCTTCACTTTCTCCCATCTCAGGACTTCAAGAGCTGGGGATTTATGGAGAAAACTCTGCAAGGTGGCATCACTGTCCCCAACCCCATGACATTGGGACGACCCCACTGCAAAGAGTCAGACCCTAAGTGGTGCCCAGCTTGCCAGCATGACCCCAGCCCTTATCCTCAGACCTCAGGAATAAAAAGTCAGACAGGAACAGGCAGAGGCAGAAAATCCTGCTTTGCACCCTGTGTCAAGGGCCAGGCTGGGGTGCTGTGCCTGGCCCCCTTGTCCAATTGAAGGAGAATAGGGTGTAGGAGCAGGAGGAGTTTTGGGGTCACAGTGGTGGTGGGACATGGGGAAATGAGGCAGCTCTGCTTGACCCTCAGGGGAGGTGTCAGCACTGGACTCATGCCAGACCCAGTATATTGATGCTCTCATTGCACTTTGGGGGGGAACAAGGGATGAGTGGGACCCCATCCAACCTCCCAGGGGTGATGGGGTGTCCCACTGCTGTGCTGTCCCAGCCCCCATGGGATTTTTGGGCTGTTTTTTGTGGAGCTGGCAGACTGCTGTAGGGCACATGAGGCTGTAGCCCCATAGTCAAGGCCACACACACTGGCAGGGCTGCCCTCCTTCCATGACCCACATCTCAAGGCCCTCAGCATCCATAGGTGTTCAAGGTCCAGGAGAGCAGCTGCACAACCTCTTCCCTAAAATAAGGCCGTGGCCAGCAGGGAGGCTGGGGTGGGCGGCCGCGGCTGTGACTATGTTAGGATGTTCTGGAGCCGAGGGCAGATCACGTTGCGAGGACGAATTAATTAACACTCGTCAGTTTTGGATGGTGTCCCAGGCTTTTTTTCTATTTTCATTTTAGCAAACTCCCAAGTCTGCTTGGCGCCTGCGGGGTCCCGAGTCTGGTGGCTGGGGGATGGGAGCACCCATGTAGCTGCCTAAGTACCTGCAGGTGCTGGGGAGGCATCAAGGGCACCCCACTGGCTCGATGTATCCCCACTCCTCAAAATTTGGGTGCTCTCGCTGACCCTGGGGGCCAGTGCAGTCAATAGCACTTTTCAGGGCCTGATGGAGCCCCTACTTTCCTGCTGTGGGTTTTCTTAACTCCCCACCCTGGTTGCAAGAGGCTCACACACGCGCCTCGTCCGTGGCTCACAGCCCTGAATATTATCTCAGAAAGGGATTTTTAAATAAAAGTTGTAAACACCCTCAAACACTACTTTTATTACCCCAAAATGGTGGGGATGAAGGATCAGGGCTGCAGGGTGCATGTGTGAGGGGCTGGCCCCAGGTGAAGGGGTCTGGGGGGTGTCAGTGTGTCCAGCTGTGTGCGTGTGTCCAGCTGTGCGAGCACACGTCTGGCAGGGTGTGAGCAGTACAGCTGCTGGACAGTGTCAGGGTCTGAGGGTGCTTGCACTGAACAGGTCAGGGCTGTCCAGGGGAAGGGATGTCCCCGCTGGGACACACAGCACTGTTCAAGCTCTGTCCTCAGCCTCATTTCCTGCTGATGAAACTGGCGCTTCTCCCCGCCAGGCCTCTACCTCTCTGGTGAAAGAAAGGGTGCGGCGGCCGAAAACACACCCGTGCCTCCCGTGCAGGCGGCCAGAGGGAAGCCCCGCGCCAGGCAGCCTCACCCAGCCCCCCCCAACACCTTTAAATTTAGCTCTTCCATCTCCAGCTGTGCGAGCCAGGCTGGCGGCCAAAACCTCTGCAGCCATACACACCCCTTGGAGAGCAGTCGCCTGCCTTGGCGGGCCTCGGAGTCCCGGGAAGTGCCCTGTCCTCACTCCCCATGGACTGCGATGTCCCACACCTGCGGTCACCCCGGCCTATGCCCTGGGCAAGCGGGAAGGGTTGAGAGGCCCAAGGTTCTCCCAGGGAAGTTGTGGCAGAGCTGAAAATTACTCCCCAGGCTCAAGGAGGGAGATCCCTGCTAGAAATAAAAGCCAGTCCAGCTCTGCTACCCCGGAGGAGCAGGGAAACCATCAGGCATGCCCTGTGCTCACCTTCTCAGTGCTGCCTGCCCGGCTGAAACACAGAGAGCACAGCACCGCTCACCTGCATGCACACACATCGCCTACCCGAGTGTGCGTGCTCAGACGTGGCACAAGCGTGGCACAGGTGTCTTGCCCAGCCTTACACTAGCCCCGTGGCTGTGTGAGCACCCGCGGGCTCACCTGGGCACCCGTGGGCTCAGCTGAGCACCCACCTGCGAGTGCCTGCAGGCATGCGCAGCCGTGCACACGTGCAAACAGGGAGGTGTGCATTAACACACGGGGTCATGCGTACGTGTGTGTGCCCTGTGCACGTGTGTGTGCACACACGAGTTCTGGGCAGGGGGGTGCACACACGTGCGTGCACAGCGCATGGGGCCTCACTGCGAGGGCGTGTGGGTGGGCAGCACGCGTGTGGGCTGGCATGTGCTGTGCCCAGGCACCACCAGATGGTGCCCTGGCTCCGTGTCACCTTTTGGGGACATAAACCTGCACCCTGCACAGGGACATGGGGGGGTTCATGAGGAGACACCGTCCTCTGTGCCAGGCAGAGCCCCCTACCACAGCCAGGGGAGGGCGACAGCCACAGCGACACCTGCCCGTGCCAACGCTTTCTTGGAGAAGATCAAGGTGGTGGATCAGGACCTTGGTGGCACTGGAGGAGGGGGCTTTGCTGCAGGGGGTGTGCTGGTGGCAGGGAAGCAGGCACAGCTTGGGGAAGCTGCGGGTTCTGTGTATGGTTTTGGTGGGCGGGCGGCTCCCCGCTGCCCTATTGTGTCCACATATTTTTGGGTGTCAATGGCCTCCAGCCTGCAGCGACCATAAACCTGCCCAGAATAGGAGATGCTCAACTCACACCTGCAGGCGTGGGGTGGGGGCTGCAGCGTGTCCCCATCCTCACTTCATGAGGCTGAGACCTGAACAAACTCACCACACGCAGGCGCGGCAAAGAGCAGAGGGAAGAGTAGAGTGGGGGAGCCGCAATTTCTGGTCCATCCCTCTCCCAGCTCTATGGGCATCTGTCCCCACACCCCCTGCCCGTCTGCCCCGTGTGCGTGGGTCACTCCCAGGCTCCCAACCAGTTCCCTGTGGGTGCCGTGTGCCCCGGGGAGCTGCCATTGGGCCGGGCGGGAGGGTTGGAGCCTCCCCAGCCCCGCAGCTCCTCCAAACCGGCTCTACCTGCCGAGGAGCCCAGACCTGCTGGGGAACCCCGGCGGGTCCCCTCCCCGCCGCCAGCCTCTGCCCCAGGAACGGCCCCATCCCCACAGGCAAAGGGACCAGGCCCAGCAGTGCCACGCGTCCTCCTGACACGCGGCTGGGGAAGCCTCTCGCTGCCCGGGAGGTACCAGCCGTGGGGTGCCAGTGTTTGGCCGTGTCACCCCTTCACACAAAGAGCCCGGCACAAAACCGCCCTGTGCCCGGACTCACCGCGTGTTCCCGCCCGCCGCAGCGCGGCTCTGTCCCAGGAGATCCCGGGGCACGCACGGCCGGGAGTCCGCTACCGGCGGCCCCCGATCGACGGCTGAGCTCGGCGGTGCCGTGAGCTGGGCTGTGCTGAGCCGAACTGAGCCGTCCCGACGCGCCGGCACTGGGCGCGCACCCCCGGCTCCCACCCGAACTGGGAAGGGGCCGCGGGCACGGGGATGCGGTGTGGGACACGGGGATGCGGTGCTGGGCACGGGGACCCCCCGAGCGTGTGCGGGCAGCGGGCCACACACAGCTGCGAGGGCAGGGGCGGGCAAGAGGTGCCCGGCGAGGCCACTCCGCACCCCCCACTGCCCTCCGTGTTTTCCCTGCAGCCTTTTGTGTACGCAGCGCCGAGCACAGGGAGGGCGCCCGGCCTTCCCCTTCCCCCTCCTCCTCCTCCTCCCCCGATCCCGCCCCCCGGCCGCCATTTCGCAGCGCCGGCCTCGCCCGCGCTCTCTGCACATCATGGAGGACCGGCGGAGGGAGGAACAAAGAGACCCCGTCCGCCCCTGCCCTGCGTGTTCCCCGGTCCCCCCGCCCCGCGGGCATCCCCCGCCCCGCGGGCACCCCCCGCTATTCCCGGGCTGTGTCTGACCAGGGGCGTCATTCCAGACCTATCCCGAATCCATGTGTGATGAGTTTGCGGGGGTCTCAGCCCGGTTGAAGCAGCACCTTCCTTGGAGTCTCCTGTATCCTGGGGCTCAGCCGGCCTGCAGTGGTCCCCAAGGCACCTGTGCGGGCGAGGCTCGGAGAGGGGCTGTGTGTGCACTCGTGTGTGCGGGTGTGACCGTGTGTGCACATGAGTGGGGCTCTGGTGTGACAGTCTGTGCACGTGTGATGGGGCGCACAGGAGGGCACACGGCATGTGTGATGGGCGTGTGGGTGTGTGATGATACGACAGCTTGCACAGGTGGCCATGTGCTCAGGTGTGACAGTGCAGGTGCGTCTCTGCACATGTGGCACCGGCTGTGCTGGCATGGCTGTGAGTGTGCCAGGCTGTGGGGGTGTGACAGCAAGAGCGTGTGCGAGTGTGCACGAGTGTGCACATGTGTGCACATCAGCATGGGGGGGTGGACGTGAGAGTGTGTGTGGCTCAGGGGCGTGTGAGTGTGCATGTGGGGGCACATGCATCTGGCACACACGTCGTAGCTCCAGGTTGTGCCTCCCGTTTCTTCCCTCAGCGTGTGGGCAGAGGGGTGAGTCAGGGGGCAACCACAGGGGACTGCAGTGCACGGCAGGGGCACAGCCCTGGCCCATGGGCAGGCTGGACCAGACCCCCCCATGGGCACTGGCAGTGGGGTCCACAGGTAGAGTGGTTCTGCTCTTCCTCCTGTTCCTCTCCCCAACAGTTCAGTCCCAACCATGCCCCCAGTCACTGATCACACTGAAACCAACATCAGGGCTGGGAGGAGAGCCTGGGGTCCCCGCTGCCCTGTCCTGCCCCCTCTGCCCAGGGGTATGGCCCCAGGCACCCCAGGCAGGGGAAATGGAGGGAACGGTGGCACTGGAAGTTACGTATGGCTGGGAACACAGGAAGCAAATGGATGCTGCTCCCTGGCCCTGCCCAGCCCTCCTTGCCATGGCCCCATGCAAGGGCCTCGTCCTGTCCTCTGAAGCTCTGTTGCACGTGGCGTTTCTGGCTCCTTCCCTCCTATTCCACCTGGTTTTCATTCTGTCTCCCCCTTTCAGGTTTATCTTGTCCTGGCACTTCCTGTCTGTCCTTCCCAGCTGACCTTGGCTTTGGGCACCACTCATTCTTTAAGCTGGATGCAACCAAAACATCTCCCCTTGCATAGGGCTTGTATTGCCCCCCACCCCATATCCTTCCAAGGAGAAACCAAACCAAGCAGCAGTGCAGGGCACAGCTCACCTGCAAACTGTCTGAGACCAGTGCCTGGTGCCATCCTTAGCCCCACAGCCCCGCTTTTGTGTGCATGAGTGCCCAGCCCCTGTTGTGCCCCTCTCCTCTACTCCATGGTGCTCTTGCTGAGTGCCAAGCAGGGCTGTCAACACATAATCTGCCTTCATCAGCTGAGGGGACAAAACACCAGGGCAGAGAACATGGCGGGTGCGCTGGTGCCACCCTGCCCTGCACGAGCTGCTCGCGGTGAGCAGTACCCTGATCACGGCTCCCGTCCCTCCCTGGTGCCTTCCAGCCACCAGCATCAAGGCACTTTGTCAGCATTAAATATTCAGTTCCTTTCTCCATCCCCTCCCTGCGAAGGAGTTCAGCATTGCAATGAACCCGCTGGCCTGCCCATGCCCTGCGCTGCCGGGATGTGTCTGGGCGGATGCTGCGTGCCAGCCTCCTGCAGCAGCACCTGGGAACAGAGGAGAGGAGAGCCACATCCCCCAGCACATGGTCGAGTGGTGGCCCTGGGGACCAGGGTCACCTTGCCCCCTCTCCAGCTGCTCTCTTGTGCATCCACCTGCTGCAACACAGGGTTTACCTTTCTGTGCATCTCTACCCCTGGTTTGGATCTTCCCAGGAGCAGCTCCCTCTTCGCTACCCTCATTCCCTTCCACCCCTCAAGTACCAGCTGGCCCGTTCACCCAGTGACCTGTTAAGCAGGGATTAATATCCGTCAGGCCCCCAAAAATGTCACCCGAGGGCAGTGGGAGCTCCCTGGGTGCTGCAGCAGGAGCGGGCTGGGTAGCGGGTAGCTGTGCCTATGTGGAAATCGCATGGGATGGTCAGCAGACACAGGCAGCAGAGCTAATGGGTCTGCAAGGAGAGAAATACGATTGGAGGGGGTCAGCCCTGAGTGCTAGACAAGTGCTGGGGCTTGAGGGCCCTTCTGTGAAGCAGAGCAACAGCAAACCCTGACCCAGAGCCAAAGCTGGAGAGAGATATGGAGCAGGTGACCGTGCATGGAGGGAAAAGTGTGAGCACCCCAGCTTTGGGAGCCCAAGCCAGCACCCTGTTCTGTGAGGGAGGGAAGCTTGCCAAAAGATTTGGGACCCCCCACGAGAGCTGGGAGAACCGGACACAGGGCATGGCTGAATGAGCCCAGTCCCAGCCTGGTGGCTCGCGGGAGCCCCAGGAGCAGAGGCAAGCCGCCCCGCCATTCCTGCAGCGTGGCATCATCGCTGCGCACGATGCCGCTGGAGTAATTGCCGCCGGGCTGGGTGCCAGCGCAGCGCCCGCCCTCGGCCCCCCGGCACAGGAGATAACTCAATCTGCCCCTCCTGCCTCCTCCATGCAACAGGGGGGCCACCGAGCTCGCCCCTGCTCAGCCCAGGGTAGGTGAGTGGGGAGGGAGGCAATGTGGAGCACTGGGGCAGCCTTGTGGCACTCAAAGGCCATTCCTTGCATCCCCCTATCCTAATCTGAGGCATCTGCTTGGCAAAGCCCGAGGGCTTCCCGTTGCAAAGGCCACCGGAGCATTTTAATAGCCTGCTTTTGCCTGGCTTCCTTCCTGGAAATAAACCACGTCCTGGTGATACGGAGCATAAAAACCCAGCGTTAACGGCCAGCGGCCAAAGCTGGGAGTGGGCAGAGCTGCACCCACCCCCCACCCCGGCTCAGCCTGGGACATGACCTGCCAGAGCCCTGCTGCGGGCCCGTCCCCGCTGCTGCTGCCACTGCCGTTGCAAAACAGGATGCAATAAAACCCCCTTTGGAGCCCGAGTGACAGTAGGGAAGGGCGGAGGGATGGCTGGCTCGTGCTGGGTGGCTGCTGTGGGCAGCACACATGTCAGCCGTGCTGCAGAGCAGTGTGGCACCTGCCTGCACTGTGGAGAGGCGTGTTTGGGGGAGCCATCTCCCTGTGCCTGGCAGCCCTTGCTTGCCCAGGAGTGGGGGGCACAGCCCCAGAGGAGTCACATCCCAGGAAGGGGAGCTTGACCCCCATCGAGTGCCTCTGTGCCCCTCCAGAGCACTGCCTCCATCCTGGGGACAGAAAGGGACACTTGTCCCAAGCCGTGTCCAGAAGTCACACCTTCACCAAACAGTGAAGGTGCTTTGAGCCCCCAGACTCATCATTGCCATAGAGTCTGGGAGGGTTTTGTCCTTGGCCTGTTCAACCTAAAGCTCTTCCCAAAGTGTATTTTAATAATTAAACTACATTTTAGACTGAACAAAGTGAAGGAAGAGTGTCCCACAGGGCATTGTGAGTTACCCACTCATTGTCCCCAGCCCATGGGCAGCTCCAGTGCTGCCCCAAGGTCTCCAGTACAGGCTGGAGCCCCCATCCCCCCAGGCACCCCACTGCTGAGAGAGCATGGAAACACAGCGATAACACCAAGGCCAGAGGGGATGTTTCTGGAAAACTGTGTCGGATAAGTCACTGCAACCCCTGTGTTCTCTACCTGAATACTGACGGGTGGATTCTGCGGGGGGTTTTGGGCAGTTGTGGCTTTTTTGGAGGGAAAATAGAGTGGGGGAGCTGTGGGATGAGCACATTTGATGGCAGCTTGCTGCCTCTGGGTTGGTGGGATTTGGCTCCTCTGGGGTGTGTGGAGTACAGGCTGTAGCTGACAGGAGTTCAGTGGCCAGCCTGTGGCGTAGGCACAGCACTCAGAGCCCCGCAGCTGTGGAATGAGTCTGTCAGGGCTCATCCCAGGTGAGGGGGCTGGCAGTCCTGCTGTGGGTCCCCAGGGAGCTCCCACAGCAGCACAGCTCAGGTGTGAACCCAGATCAAAGCCCTTCCTGCAGGTGGGCTGTGCTGGGTGCGCCACGTGTGGCTTTTCCGCTGTCTAATAAGGAGTTGAGCTGTGGAGCAGCCCGCCTCTGTGCTAGAGGAAGGGAAGTCCTCTCTCTCCCTCCCCCAGCTGCACATTTTTTGCCAGCCCCGTTGACCTCAGCATGTTTGCAGGTTGCTGCCTCTCTGTCCACAGGGATGGAAATGTAGTCAGTTTATTAGAAGGGCGCCAGCCACACAAACACGTGTGTGTGTGTTTGTGTGCATGTTTGTGTGTGTATATATAGGCAAAGCGTGACGGTGTGACCTTTGTTTCCTTAGGAAGCCACGCTGAAAGGCAAAGCCAGGAGGGGAGGAAGCAAACAGGCAGGAAGAGGCGATGCAGTAGGTGTATTTTCAGCTGTGCTCTGTCTCCCCACAGTGCGGGAAGGCAGCTGGGAAGGAGGGCACAGGGACAAATGGTGGCAGCAGGAGCCAGAGCCCAGAGAGCAGCACAGGGGATCAGCCTGTGCACCGTACTGGAGGAGCAAAACCAATCACCGTGTCCCACTGGAGCAACGTTTTGCCAGTCTGTGTCATGGGCACCTGGCCTCTGTCACCCAAAGGTGCTTTCAGGATCATTACGGGGCATTTTTCCTGCAGAGAACAACCTGGGGGCTGTGCACATCCCATCCTGCTGGGATTCTGATCTTCCTGGCACAAAGGGCATTTACTCCCTGGTGCTTCGCTTGTGCCAGAGGAAATCTGCCTGCCGGGGCACTTGCAGCAGGCACTGAGGCAGAGTGTGTAGTGATGGGGGCCTTCAGCTGCTATGACTAATTTTCATCCCCATGCCAGGCCAGGCTCTGGCCAGGCTTTTCCCCTTCCACCATAGCAGAGGCTGCTCTGAGGACTGGGCTCTGCTCCTCTGTGTTAGGCAAGTGACATCCCACTCACCTGTGGCTTGGTCTGCAGGAAGGAGGGATGCTACCAAGCTGGCTACACTGCTGTGCTTGGTGGTGGCTGTCACTGAGAGCAGGGCCATCGTGTCCCTCCTGTGGAGCGAGGAAATGGCAGAAGCCTGGGTGTGCTCTGCCACAGGTGCTGGCCTCTCTTGCCCACACATACACGTTCCTCCTTTGTAGCAGGCAAGGCCTTTTGTATCTGACAGGAGGCTGCTGTCTCCAGCCTGGCCACTGGCATGTGAAATCACAGGGTCCACAGCACCTGATTCCCAGGGGACAGCCACTGCCCGTGCCCATCACTTGGGTCACCAGAGTGCAAAGAGCAGGGCAGAGTGTCTCAGTGCTCCTGTGATGGTACCTGGGGATGTGCGGGGCTGTGGTGTTTCTCTGGCACACCTGGGCAGGGAAGGACATCATTCCCTGCTGCTGCCAAGAGGGCTGTGACAAAGGACACTGTGCAAGAGGACTCTCCTGGGACAGAGCAGAGGCAACCAGCCCCTGGCCTCCTGGGGGATGGCAGTGTCCCCAAACCCACTGCTAACCCCCCATACCCCAGGCATGTGCCAAGAGGAAGACACCAGGATGATTTTCAGGAGACCATACCAGGGCCACATTCTTAGACATTTCATGCTTGCAGCCACAGTGCCACTTTTCCAGGGCAAAGGGGAGTCCCCTCCATCCAGGCCCTGTAGCAGTCCCTCTGTCCCTGGAGGCTGTTATGAAGCCATACATGGAAGAACCCTGGGAACAGAGATTGAGCTGAGAACAGCCAGAACTGGTCCTTTCCCAAAACTGCACATACTCTGTCCCACCACCATCCCGCCCCATTCACCACCACATATTGCTCCCACCCCCTTCCCAGAACAGCTGTAGGTGCTGGCTGTGGTGCCAGAGGTTGCAGAGCCAGTGTGGAGACCACGAGGCTGTGCCGTTCCTGAGGGGCAAGCCTGGGAGCAGAGGGACACTCAGTGCCCAGCCCTGCCCACACACGGGGACAAGGACCAGCCGGTGCCCAGGTGCCAGAGCAATGCCATGCTGGAAGGATGCCGGCCAAGGCTCTCATCATGCACCACCACAGCCAGGGAAGTCAGCCCTGGTGACTCAGAGGAGAGAGGAGAAATTCAGACTTCTCTGCCCTCCGACTGGCTTCCTGTCTCCTCTAAATTTGCATAACAGCCCCTCAGCTGTTCCCTGGGGCCAAGGGGACCCCTGTAGCAGCCAGGCCCCCTGTGGCAGCCGCGAGTTCCTGCGGTCAGCCCCAGCTCTCGCTCTTGCTCATGCAAACAACTGCACCAACGGCTCCCTCCCTGCACGTGGGGGCTGGCGAGCGCCCGCCCTTGGTCCGCAGCCAGGGCTCGTCCCCATCGCAAGTGCCGCGGGGACTGCAAGCCCAGCCGGAGTGCCTTGCGCTGCGCGGCTGCTCAGTCATGCTCCAGGCTGCAGTCGGGGCAGTTGCAGCCCTCTAACAACAGGGGTGAGGAACGGTGTCTCCGTGGGTGGCTGTGACCGATGTCTCTTCCATATTCTGCTCACGCAAGGCTGGTGGCTTTGGCACAGAAGCGCCACGCTGGCATCCAAGTTCACCAACGGTTCGCTGGGTGACTTCCCACGGTGCAAAGGTCGAGGCTCCTCGTGCTTCCCAGTCACGCCTGATGCTTCCCCAGCACTGCTGCGAACCCACCGGGAGCAAAGAGCACGCCCAGGTGGGATAGCTAACCACCACATACCTGAGCCCTCTCCCGTCTCCCCGCTCCAGGCTGAGCCACCAGTGTATCCCCTCCCAGCCCAGCCCAGGGGCCAGGGAGTCAGGGACAAGGAGGGAAAATGACAGCCCAGATCCAGTGCCTGTGGTGCTGTTGGCCGGCTCCAACCGTCACTGCTCAGCCCAGGAGGGAACCTTTCTGCTTCCAAGGTCACGGCACAGCTTTGGGACTGCAGCAGAGCTTTGCCCGAAATGCAGAAGTGGGGCAGGGCTGAGCTGGGGGCTGGAGGGATGCAGGCAGGTCCCACCGCAGCAGGGCTGGCTGGGGACAGAGCAGGGCTGCAGCTGCTGCCTGGGGCCACTGCTTGTGGTACTACTTGGTAACAGGGCAGCTGCAGGGACATCCCAGGCCAGTCCCCCTAAAGCTGGTAGCTGAGCTGTAGGACTGTTTAGGGCCAAATTTCAAAGGGTTTGGGAGAGGTCTGCCCGTAGGCACCGGGAAGAGAGTCTGGAGATGCCCATAGAGCAGCCAGTGCGTGGCAGCAGCAGCCCGTAGTGCTGATCCCACCCCTCGAGAGACCGTACAATAACAGACTCCACGGAGCCGCTCTGTGCTCACCCCACCCTCAGCAGCGGTGACACCGAGCTGTCCCCAACGAGCCCCGGCTTATCCACCAGTGGGCAGCACCCCGGCTCCAGCAGCCCTGTCACCTCAGCCTGCTCTAGTGCCACCAGCACAACACCTTCAGCCCCACCATCCCAAACCAGCGGATGCGAGGGAGGGAAGAAGGAAGGCGGTATAGAAAAAAAAAAAAAGTGAAAAAAAAATAAAAGCCGACCAGCCCAGACCCGGCAAAACGGCGAGCGGGGCAAGCGGGGCTGACACACGTTTATTGGGGTGCAGGAGGAGAGGATGAAATACCTGCGGAGGGGGATGCTCGGGTCCCGGGGCTGCCGGTGCAGCGTGGTCCGGGGCTCCTCCCGCCGGCGGCGGCGGCTGCCGGTGGCACGGCACGGTACATCCCGGTACGGCACATCCCGGTACGGCACATCCCGGTACGGCACATCCCGGTCCGGCCCCGGCGGCTGCCGGTGCGAGGCTCCGCCGGGCTCCGACGCACAAAGGGCTCCGCTTTTAAAGCCGCTGCCGGAGCCCCCATCCCCGGAGGGCCCGGATTGGCGGGGCGGGCAGCGCTGCGGGGGGAGCCGCGCCGCGGGGGGAGCAGAATTAAACAAAAAAAAAGAAGGAAGAAAAGAAAAGCAAACACTGGAGGGGAAAGTGCAATCCAGCCGCAAATATCGGAAAAAACAGCCCCGGGGATGCCCCGGGCACGGCCCCGCCGGCCCCTCCCGTCTGTGGGGCTGGGGGGGCTCAGAGGGGTCCCGGGTGCTGCGCGGAGGGGCCGGGCGGGAAAGGCTGGAAACCGCAAACCTCCTGTGGAAAAAACTTGTTAATTCCGGGCCTGGCGAGACGGGGTGGGCGGGTGTTTCACTCGTGTTGTGGGCGACTCCCGGCTCCAACCCATTGCCGGTGCCCGGCCCCTCTCCAGCCGCCGGCCTTGGCCTCGGGGCTGCCCCGGCCCCCCCGGTTCTATCCCGTGGTTGCAGCTGGTTTGGGTTTGGTTGGGGTTTTTTTTCGGGGGGAGGGTATGTTGTCCGGGGAGCTGTGTTTTTCCAGCTCGTCGGCAGGGGGTATGCTTGTACCGAATAATCCAGCTCTTTTGTCCGGGATGCTGGCCCCCATCCCCGTCCCCGTCGCCGTCCCGGTTGGGGCTGCAGACAGGCAGGGGCCCCGCGTGCTGCCAGACCCCGAGGCCAGCGGAGAACCTGCCCTTGTCGACACCAGCCCTGGCACGGTGGAGAGAGCTGCGGGTGGGTGCACTCCACGGGGTGATGGATGAGAGAACGCCTCTCTTCACCCTGTCCCACCCGTTGGAAGGTGTTTCCAGCCCCACCAGAGCTGCTGTAAAGGGCACTGGCAGGAGGGGGAACTTCTGGGACTCAGTGGCTCTGATGGAGTGTTTAGGGTGGCAGGACAGCCCTGGTGTCCTGCTCTATAGGCCAGGGATGCTCTATAGTGGTGTGTCACACCTTTTTCAGTAGCTGCATGTTAGGGTTATCTTGCCTTCACAGGTTCTGGGCATGTGATTGACCCAGCTACAGAGAGGAAAACTTTGCTAAATCCCACCCTGATGGGAAAAATTTCCAGCCTCATCATGCTTCAGCCGTGGCACTTTGTTGTCCCAGTCTTGAGTCCGAAGCGTTCCTGACCAGTTTTCTTTTAATAATTTCTGGGGTTTGCATGTGAAGCATCACCCCTCGGTCCTGGGTACACCTTCTGTCAGGAGCAAAGCTACAGGGGTAGAACAGCAAGCAGTGTCCATATGCAGCTGGGAGTTGTGCAGGTATACATGCAGGGCAGGGCAGCTCCAAGGCCCTGCTCAGAGAGGATGGATGCTCTGGGGATGGCTGCATGAAGGGGAGGACTCAGTGGGGAAGTGAGGGGTCCTGGTACAGGCAGGAGAGCGAGTGCCTCTGGGAACACCAATCCAAATCCCCTCGTTTGCTGTGAATTTCTGCTTGCACTGGGCTTTGTTCACAGGGCAGGGGGCAAGTGCCTCACCAGGGCCCCCAGCCCATCCTCTTTGCTCCACTGCCAAGCTCCAGGCCCTGGGCAACAACATGTCAGGACAGAGAGCCATGAGCAGTTCAGTAATGACCTCCCTTGTTGTTAATTGGAAAGCCAAATTAACTCGGTGACTCCACTCTCAATGCCGTGCTGTGTGGCTGCCGTCTCATGTCCTCAGGAAGAATTTCCCCTGACAATACCAATGGATATGGAGTTGGATGCTGTGGCCTCTTCCCCTCTCTACACATCTTCTGTTGGAATCATCTGACTCTGCCTGGGCAGCTGGTATCATCTGGTGGGGGGGAGGGGAAACTGAGGCACGGAAGTCAGTCTGGCACCTGTGTCAAGACTGCTCACCTACCAAAAAAAAGTTCTAGTTCAAAGCCAGGATCCAGGAGGCCTCAGCACTGCTCTTGCCCTCCAACCCCTGTACTGATTTCCAAAGGGCTCATCCGCACACTGTGAGTGACCCACACCAAGGGCAAGCTGGCTCCTGAGGCTGTTGACAGAGGGGCAGACCCAGTTGTGGTGAGTCCACCTTGAAGATCAGTGGGTATATAGAAAAAAAATAAGGCTACATCACACACAGGCTGCATCCAGGCTTGGTTTCTTTGATTTATCTTTTCTTTTCTTAGAGGGAACCTGACCTGACTCTGGATTTCTGCTGTTCCTTTGCAGATAGGTAAAACCATAGAGGGATTGTGATCAGGCTGGCTTTGGAATTAACACCAGAGCTGAACAGTCTAGGTTAGCAGTGCTCGGGGCTCCTCGACAGACAGTGCTAATGATGACACAGCATTGTGCTCACGACTCGTTAAAACCCAGACTTTAACGAGATCACCGTGTATTTAAACCCACGCAGCCCTATCACAGTGCCCATGTGTGGAACCAGACCTGCTCAGAAGTGCATCTGAGAACTCCTCGTGGCTACACAGGTCTCCAGGCTGCCAGCACTGGCACAAGTGGGACAAGGCACGGTGGGTACTGGGTGTTTGAAGGGTTCTGGGCTCTGCTTGGGTAGGGATGCAGGCAGGGAAGGATGGCACGTTGCTTTGGGATGCCCTGTCCACCCCCATGGCTCACCTTACTGCTTAAACCTTCCCAAAGCTGTTGGAAGTCGCTGCTCAGCTCAGGCCGTGCACATTAAGTTCTCCTTATCCATGCATGGCCCAAAATGGGCTGGATCCTGAAGCCATCCATATGCCACCAAATCCAGCTGCCTTTTCTCTCTTGGAATCTCTTTTATCCCCAGGCAACGGGGATAAAACAAACACAAATATTGAGCAGGGGAAGTTTGGCTGCTCAAACTTTTTGCCTGGAGCTGGCTGGAGCATCCTGGCAAAGTAAACGCTCCCACTAGTGTTTGTTCCAGTTTTCCTCTGAAGCCCCCTTTTTTATTAAACAGGGTCCTGGCGAGTTTGCTTCACCGCCCATCAGAGCAGCCCTGCGGGGCCAGGCTGGCTGTGGGAGGGAGATGTGGAGCCAGAAATGCCTGACCCCACCCCAGCCCTTATTTCTTCTTTCAGCGAGAAGTGTAACAGCATCACGATCCTTGGTGGCATTGAGGGACTATTTGTCATTGGGAGAAATGCACTGGCAGGCAGCAGGAAGAGAGCCAAAGGCTGCAGCAAAGCATGAGGCAGGCATAGCTCCAGCATCCCAGCACCACGTGCTGCCAGTGCTGGGGATCCTGCCTTTGCTGCCCTCATGGGCTTGGGCATGTGTCGGGCGAGGCTCTGCCTGCACGCAGTGCCATACACGCACGTGCCCCGCCTCCATTGGGACACCACGGGTGAATCCGGCAGTCTGGCTGCTTGTCCTCAGCTGAGAGGGGGAACTAAACCAGAGCTGTTGGACCATGGGAATGCAGTGATGCAGCAAGGAGCTGGGGCTGGCATCATGTTTGAGACAGGCTTCTCTGTAGTACCAGCTCAGCTCTTCCTCTGCCTGCAGCGATGCCTTCCCAGGGACCGCAGCTTCGCAGATGTTGCACTGATGGAGTGAGATTCCTCCTCTTCAACACACTGCAGCCAGGTGCTTGTTCAGGCAGCCCTGGCTTGCAATAAATTTGAAGCAGGGATTCAAAGCTGAAATAGCTCTTCTGAAATCCTCCCTAAACAATGGGAGAAAGAGTCAGGTCTGATCAGGGATTTTCAGTCAGACCCTGGACTCCACCAACTCCACCCACTGTTCTGAGGGATTACAAGGCTGAGGCAGCCAGGAAATCAGCTTCAAGATGGTCTTTCATGTCCCATGCACTCCTGGGACTGGGTTCAAGAAGCCATGACAAAAATTCAATAGGAAGGGGCTGGTTTGAAGTTTGGGGTGGGAGATAAGCAAGAGCTGGAGCCCAGGAGGGAGCCTGGCCACAAGCCCTGGTCCTGCCCATCCCTAGTGCAGCCCCTCTGGGATAAGCTCTCTTCTCTGCTCTTAGCCTGACAGCTGTCTTGCAGATCACTTAGCAACAAGCATGTGTGAAGCATTTGTCACATTGCAGGTGTGCATCCCAGTCTGGACACAAGGTCCAGTCACTGCTCCTGCTTGTTCCCTGGCATCGCTCTCCTCCTGTTGTTTTTGAAGCAGTGTGGATGAGGCCACTCACCAGCCTCTCTGTAATGTGTACACGTGTTCCTGTGCCTTCAGCAGCTCCTCCTGGGCTTTCCTCCTGCTCCACTTAATTAGGCACCGAGGGAGAGGGACAGTAACCAACAATTAGGTGAGCTGGAGAAGTGCCCTGGTTTTCTGGCCTCGCTGCTCTGAGCACCTTGCGAACTACTTTCCCCCGAGACAGAAGGAGAGAGAGGGAGCCAAAGAAAGACGGAGCAAAGCAGCATCAGCTGGGAAGAGCAGGCAGTGGGTTAAATTGTGCAGGCATGATGGGATGAGGCAGGAGAGTCCCTGGGAAGGAGTGAGGCAATGGGTTTTGATCCTGGCTCTGAATCAGTGGGGTTATAGGATCGTCATTGGACATCTGGATGGAGGAATGTCCTCATGCAACATTTATTACACGGGAAGTGCTCAGGAGTGACAGGTCAGTGTGGCTGCCCAAACTTGGCCCTGTGGTCCCTTGTCACTGGCATGGTCAGCTTATGTGGCTGTGATGTCCCGAGAACTGGCTCTCACCCCTGGAGCTTGTGAGGTTTGTCCATTCATAACTGTTCTGTGATCACAGTGGCATCCCTGGGGAGGGATTACATCCTCTGCCGACTGTGTGCCTGGCCCAGTTGGAAACAGTTCCGAGCAGCCTCTCCTTCTCTTTCTGTTGCCAATTTGAGGCCTTGGAGCTAATCTCCAGTGTCGCCAAGAGATCAGGTCTTGGCCCTGCTGGTAATGGTGTGATCCCAAAACATTCCAGGAACAGAGAATTTGAGATGCTGAGCCAGATGCTGACCTGGAGAAGATAAAAGGGGATGGGGAATCTGACTGCATCCAGGTGAGTCTGCAATTCAGTGCAGGCTGTGTGGGTGATAATCAGAGGTGACACTGCCCCAAAGCAACCTGGAAATGCAATGGGAACCAGATAAAGTGCAGCAGTCTAAGGCTTGGGAGCATCCAGCTGCTCTCCTCGCTGGCTGGGAGCTACCCAAGAGGTGCTGCAGGAGCCCCACAAACGGGCTGCTGCAGGAGAGGAGATGGGTGCTTGGAGCCCTGGTACCCACACCCCACTGGAAGTCTAAGTGATCAGAGACTTTCTTGGTCCTGGTCTCTCTGAAAGGTTCAATGTTGGCCTTGCCAAGGCCAGAGCTGTCTCTACATCTTACCAAGAAATTCCTGCCAAGACATTATTTGGCCAACGTCCTGGAGGCAGGATAAATCAGTCTGGATTTGCAAACCCCAGGCAAGTGGCTGTGTGTGTGCTCAGACACACCCCCAAGAGCAGCCGTTCCTTATCTGCATCCGCCTCTGCCAATCCCCCTTTGCTCAAGGTTGTCTCAGCCCTTACTCCTGCTCCTGGCTCAGCTCCCTTAGCTTCAAATTCCATTAGGCTTCCATGGCGTCCTCTCAAGGCAAGGGGCTTTCAAGAAGGGTTGTGCCCCATTTCCACTCAACTGGGGAGCTCTGGCAAGTGACAGAGCATCCAAGGAGTGCATGCAATAAAAATCACTCATTCGTCTCCATGGCAAATGGCCTGGCAGTGGCAAGAAACTGCTCTCCCATCCACAAAGCACATGCAGCTCCTCATGGGCTGACTCTGCCTTCTCTTTCTCCTAAACTGGTTGTGCATCCCCAGGTCCATATTCCCTCCAGCTGAGGTCACTGGATATGAAACTCTCATCCCTGCTGCTGTGGAGGGGAGAGTTACCGATTGCTGCTGCTGAGCTCTGCCTTGCAGGGAAACCCCTGGTAGGGTGGAAGATCCTGTACCTGCCAAATTTTTTCCCTGGAAATGTGATATGAAATGATCCACGGAACTGGTCCTGTGCTTGGCTGTCACTGCTGGCGCCTCTGACTCCACTCATCCACTGGGCTGAGTCCCAACTGTCCGTGCATGATGCCACCAGCAAATGAGTGACAAGGGGCGCAGGTCCAGCCGTGCAGAATGAGAGAGGCGCTGGGGGAAGGCTGGAGGAGAGGAGTCTGTCCGGGTGAGCTGCATCGATCGCCTGTTATCTGATACATTATTCATAACCAACCTGGGCTGCAGCTCAGGAGAAAGTGGTGAGCACGCACTTCTCCTTGGGAAATATGCCTGTGAGAGATGAAGAGCCCTCAGCTCCAGCTCATCAAATACCCTGCTAGGCAGTCGCAACATACCTCCTTTTGCTTTTCATGCCCACATCCACCGGTGCTCGTGGCACCAAAGACTGGCCAGTGAGTCTCAGCACCCACTGTCACATCATACCAGGGAGTGTTTCTATCCAGGATTGCTCTCTCTAAGGGCAGAGCATCTTCTCTTTGCTGGGACACCCCAGTCCTTGTCACAAACATATGTGACTCCACCTTGACCAGCAAGTGAAGGATGTTCCGCTTCCCAGCCTGGACATGAGCACAGCACTGAGCAGCAAGGGATGTGGGGCCCATCATACTTCCCCAGGGTGAGGTAATGGTGACAGAGAGGAAGGCAGAGGCACACAATGAGGACGTGGCTTCACGTCGGGTGTCATTCAGTGTAGGAGTCCCAGCCTGGATGGATGCAGTCCCAGGGCTGACCGCATCTGGAAGACTTTGGAGAGGATACTAAGGAAGGGACCTTCCTCCCAAAATGTCCAAGCAACCAATGCACCTGGAAAACCCATTCCTGGCCAGCTGGGGTTCCTCTGAGAACTTGGTCCTGTTCCAGTGGGGTGCAACATTCACATGGACTTCAGCCCAGCTGTCCAGGTCAGGGCGGTGAGGCACAGTGGTGTGACAGCAGCATCACCCGTGGGACCTGCTCCCCACCATTGCAGGATTCCCTTGGGAAGCAAGGCAGTTGCGTGTTCCATGGGACAATCCACTCGCTGTGGCACTTGGCATGATGCCACCACACTGCGGAGGGACTGTGGCTGGGAAGAGACGCTGGGCTGGGGTGTGTCAGGCTGGAAGTGCTTTGGCATTTGGGCTAGGGAGGGGTTCTAATGGGGAAAAAGGAGGTTGTGAGGCACTGAGGACAGCCACACTCTACATTTTGAGAGGGGCCCTTAGAGATGCCTGGTTCCAGGTTTTACACCCCTCTGCCCACAGCAGCAGGCCCATGAGGTGGAGTGGGCTCACAGCCACCCATCCAGCCCCACAAGCATCCTCTGTGGTGCTGCTTCTCTCCCTGAACCCATTTCTTCCCCTCCCCTGCATCCGGGGATGCGCTGCCTTGCCTCTCTGGAGGCTGCAAATAAACCAGCCAGGCCTGGGACACCAGCTTTCTCCCTGGAAATATCACTGCTGTAATTCCCAGCAGATCCAAGGTCGGTTCCATATGGCTGTGGGCTCCCCGCTGCCCGGCTCGCAGCCTGCCCAGCCCGGCTGCCTTGCCGCTTCTCCCTGGTGCAATATGGCGCCTCAAAGCCCAGCGCCAGCACTCAGGGATTAGCTCTCTTTTTTCTCTTGTTGTTATTGCTTTATTAGCTAAACCTAACGAGGCAGCATTTGTGCTGGCCCTTGAGGGCAGGTGGCCAGGATTTATGACTGCAGTGCTGCTGGGTGACCTGGAGTAGAAACGGGCATTCAGTGCCGGGGAAAAGAGACCAGCACCCGCATCCCTGGGGATGCCGGGAGGACCAGGACAGCTGCGCTGCCCAGTGATTTTTGCCGTGTTTGCACCGAGGGAGAGCTCCCGCGGTCCAGGGGCATTCGCTGGCATCGCTCACGCCGGAGCTGGCAAGGACGCTGTGCCATGCTGAGAGAGCACCCGCATTGCGAGAGTCACAGCTGGCACGGGCACGGCGTGGCTCTGAAGGGGCATTTCACTGCTCAGACGGCCGCTGCGCATGAAAAGGGCATTGTAGGGGACCGTGTGTGGCTGGGGAGCAGCTGGCGTTGGCAAAGCATCGCCGCATCTTAAAGGGACACAAAGACCACTGCCTCCTTCCCCAAAGGGCATTTTGAAGCTGGTTTGGGGGATGGGGGAAAGGGCAAGAGATTGCTGGGGGGGGGGGTGGGGGGGGGCAGGGGCAGTGGACATCACTTTGGGGCTGTGAGCACAAAGGGGACAGATACACAAGTCCCGTCTGTGATTTGGGGCAGATGGGTCCGTGCTCCAAGCACCCAGTGTGTGGCATGAACACTTCCCACCAGGTGCCCTGGGGTGCTGCACCCCGAGAGTGGTGACCCCAGATCTGCCCAGATGGTGAGGACTTACTAAAAACCCCTTCACTCCCCTTCTTCTAAGCCAGCCACAGGGAGCCCCTGGCCATGGTCCCTTGCAGAATCAGGGCATCTGCCCCCACAGCTGCCCCCATCCATGCTGTGCCCGTGCTGTGAACACCCCCCCGCATGCCCTGCCCAGGGGTGCAGCATTCCCCCGTACCTGTCTGCCTAGGCCTGGTTCACACCAAGGGATCACAGAAGTTTCGTCCTGAAACTGGTTTTTGAACGGGCTCGGCTCACCCAGCGTGAAGAGCAGGACGGGCAACGCTTTATTTCAGGCGGCGGCATAAATCAGCCCATGGCTGGTGTCGGGCTCTGCCAGACGTTCCCCTGGGGAAGTGGAGGCAGCCGCAGGGGATGTTTCTCCAAGCCCGAGTTTGCAGCTTGGGGCCTGGTACAATTCCACGGCCACGTTTGGGTTCAAAAAAGGGACCAGGGACACACAAGGGACATGCAGGGCCCTCCGGCAGCAGAGAGCAGCTAGCTGGATGCTGTGATGGCTCAGCTCACCGCTGCCAGCTTTGCTGGAGCCAGTTTGCCAAAACAGGGTGCATAAAGCGGCTTGGAAATGCTTGGAAGGAGGCACGACTTCCTCTGAGAAAGGACCAGAATGAGACAGGGACTGCAGGAGAGTCAGGAGGCAGCGGGGTGCAAGGGAAGGAGCCACAAAGACAAAAAGCACTTGGAAAAGTCCTCAGCAGCCAAACCCACGAGCCCAGACATGCCGCAAAGCACCTCTCACTTGGGAGCCACTGCTTGAAAAGAGCCTTTGAGGAAAAGCTGGGGAGCACAAACACGTTTCTCCTCCTTCCCCTGGAGGGAAAGCTCCTGCTCCACAGCAGGGTGCTGCACCCTACATGGAGGAGGACAGTAGTTGGGGGGCTTGTCACAGCATCCTCGGTTGGGAATGGGGGGCTGGGCGTGAGCATGAGAAGTGGGATCCAGACTTTCCAAGCAGAGGGAAGGGGGGATTCTGCCTTGCTGCCTACCCTGCTGTCGTAGCGGGGCTGCCGGAAGCGGGGCGAGAGGCTCGGGGTGGCCGCCTCGCCCCCTCCCCGCCCGCCCGCTCCCGGCAGTGCCGCTCTCTCGCGGCAGAGGGCGCCCCGCTCCACGCTTGCGAGCGGCGGCACGGGGCGGGAGGGGGGACACAGGGGGACACAGGGGGACACAGGGGACAGGGGATCCGGTTCCCAAAGCCCAGAGAAAACCTCACTGCCTCCCGAAACAGGAACCCTGCCACTGCTCCACCAAGTGTGAGGCGGTTTGCATCCCTGCTTCCCTGCATCTCTGCTTCCCTGCATCCTTGCATCCCTGCCCCGTGAAGAGTGAGGTGGCTGGCAGCTTGCATCCTTGCTTCCCTGCATCCCTGCCCCATGAAGGACAAGGTAGTTTGCAGCTGGCATTCCTGCCCTTGGCAGGTCCTGCCCCTGCCACTCCAGCCTTCATATTTCCTAAGGACCTTCCAGAGCTGGAGGAGGCTCAGAGTGGCGCTTCAAGGATGTTCTGTGGAGGGAACAGCTGTGATGTCCACATGGATGAAGAGACACCAAGGGGAGATGATAGAGGTTAAACTACTATCCCAAGTGTCGGGGAAAAGGTGAGGAAGGGTGACAGTTCCTGCTGCCTCCAACAGAAAAGCCATTGGGGCAGCAAATGAAGACTGAAGGTGGAGAAGCGAAATGGGCGGTGTAGGTCACTCAAGGACTCCCTGAAGGACTCCCCACTGCAGGAAGAAAAATCCATGGAAGTCTGTTAGATACAAAAGCTCAGACATCTCTGTGCTGACAGTGGTCAGAGGTGAGAGGACCATGGTCCATCCTGTGGTTCCTGCTCCTGCACTGCTCCCTGCACATATGAGAGACATCCAGGCAGGCTACCATGGGGTAGTGGTGGAGACAGACCTCTGGGCTGTCCTTCTTTACCTCTCTTCCCTTCTTGCTCAGTCCGGAGTAAGAAAAATTAAAAGCGAACATGATTTTCTGTTTTGTTTTTCTTTTTGTTCCTAAAAGAGAGCAGTTGCTCCTACCCGGGAATACCTGTCCCATCTGGCTTCCGAGTTGCTCATTTTCATTGCATGAGCAAAGGACCAAGAAATAGACCATAAAAATAACTGCCTACAGCTGAACCTCTCTGGGAAGCTGGGATACACAAAGGAGGTGGATTTAGGGGAAGCTGGTGACATAGGATCTAGGCTATAAACCACCTCCTTCTGCTGCAGGGACCGAGGCTGCGTTCGTGCAGAGGAATGATCAGTGCTGTAATTCAGATGCTCCTGCAATTGTAGAGTGTGTCAGCTGGGAAGTCCCCAAAGCTCGTCGCCAGATTAAGAATTAGCTGCAGATTGTAGTGAGATGGATTGGTGTCATGGCATGGTACCCTCCAGCAGTCCCTCAGAGCTGCTCCTGGTGCTTTCTGATGCCATCGATCCCTGCTGCCTACGGGAAGGAGACACTGGGGAAGGAACCAAAACAAGCAGATGAGGAGCTGGCCCTGTGCCCCCAGCCTCTGTCCTGATCCCAATGGTCTGAGCCCTGAGCTGATTACCAGCAGCTTGATCTCTCCTCTAATGCCACAGCCTGGTGCCCATGCAGGGCTGCCCGGGGGCAGCTGGTACACCTGGCTGCCAGCTTCTATGGATGCAGTTGTTTCCAGCCTGGCTTTGCTGGCTCTGCATTGTGTTTCTCACCTTCCCCAGCAAAGAAGTGCACAGGACAGGGAGAGAGAAAGCTTCATGCTAAGCCACCCTCCCCTGCCAGCCGGTGTGCCCAGGCAGCCTGGCAAGCCTTTGGCTGGCAGCCTGAAGGACAGGAGTTACCAGCATTGCTCAGGAGTGAGAAAGGTCTCCTGGGGACAGCACTGGGGTGACAGAGGACACCATGGGAAAAGCCACTTTGCAGAAGGCAGAGCTGGAGGACAAGGGCTGGTGTCACAGAAAGAGAGTGGCACACTTGAATGCAGGTTGTGTGTCCCCTCCAAATGAGAGCCCTCTCAGCTCTGTGATCCCCTTCATCCTCCTGTCCCTCTCCCAGGGCTGGGACACAGAAAAGATCTTTTGCATTTTTCCTTGCACTACTGCTGGCAGAAAATTTTTCTGTACTGGAAACTTTGCAAAAGTCCTTGGGGACACACTGGAGGGAGTAGGGAGGGCTGTTTGACCCCAAAGCAGAAGGATCCCAAAGAAGGACAAGCAGAGTATCCCATATGTAGGCTCTGGAGCCCCGAACTACCATCTCTGTTTGCAGAAGACAACCCTCAGCCCTGGGCTGCCAGCATTTCCTGACAAGCCAAGGCACACCAAGTGTAGCCAGGCTGGGATCTAAGTCACAAGGGCTTCCCAACTGCCTGCACACAAGGGAAGAGTGGAGGATGCTGCTCTGCTCCTCTGTGCTCCCCTGGTCTCCCTGAGCTGCCAGGAGATACTCTGGGCTTTTCCTCTCCCTAGTCTTTATCCCCCCAGCTGATTGCCTGTAGCTCCAGGGGAGAGCCCATCACCTTGGCCTCTTGGCTGCAGGGTTGTGAGGTTCCCACACATCCTTTGCCAGCTGAGTGATTTCTCCTGGAAATAACACCTTTTTCTTGACCCTTTTCTTGTCCCACAGTCTGGCCAGGTGGGTGTTAAACACCACACACACTTCATGCTCCCTGTGCCATAAGGTGCCCAGGGTGTCTGGTCCAGCACTGAGACACCCCGGGGACCTCATGGATTTGAGACCCTCTGGGCACTCAGACAAATGGTGTCACAGGCACTTGGAGAAGAAAGATTACAGAAGGAGAATTAAAGTTTGGGGCTGAGAGTTAAAAACTAAACAGAGTTACTTAAATAGCCCAGGAGCTATAGGACATGCTGTGGTTTCTCCTGAAGGAAAGGATGTAGTTGTGAGGCCAGGTGGAATTTTGAAGTCATCTGATAAGTCTTTGTTGATGCTAACACATAGCAGAATGGTGAACAACCTACTGGATTGTTCAGAGAAATTACACCAGGGTGAAGACCATTCTGAAGATCTGGCACATCCACTAGTTAAAAAAACAAAGGATGAAGGTTGCTGAAACTGTAGGTAATAATCTCACATGAAAGGAACCACACAGGACACAAAATAACATGACTTTGGACCTCGTTATGACAGATACAGATGAATTAATTGCTGGGCTGAAAGGCAGTGGTTGTCCTGATTGGTTGACCTGATTCTGCTTGTTCTGGGGGGAAAAAAAGCTGTTCTGTCTCATTTAAATGTGCTGATCCATAGGGTTAATTTTTCCAAAGATGAAAGTAGAAGAGGAATTCAGATTGGGAGGAATAATTTAGGAAAAATGTGAGAAAATATTGTGAGCTCTTCAGAAAGAGTTTTTCATAGGTGGCAGGTCACGGTGCAAACAGAGAGGAAATGGGTTTGGCTACAAGCCCATTGTGATTCAGTGGCAAATTGGAAACCAAAGAGCTACAGATGACAACTGGAAGGGAAGGAGGACACAAAAAATCAGTCAATAAAATAGAAACTCAAGATATTGATTACAAATGCTAAAAAAAAGCAAGTAAATAAACCTATACTGGGCAGGAGGGAGGACAACAAGAGAAGTGCAGGTAGATGGAGAAGAAAATAAGTGACAGCATTGATACAGTCTCCACCTAACATCATGGAGATGGTAAAACTGACAGTCTAAAAGCTTTTGTGCTCAGTAAGTAATTCCAGGAGGGGATATACTTGTATCAGATGAGATACCATACAGACCACTGGAATCTTCGACAGATATTAGAGCACATACAGGAGTAAACTCACAAGCCCAGAAGAGTCCTTTGAGAGCTGGCAGAGGTGTCCTGCCCTACTAATCCTTATTTGCAAGAAGATCAGAGAAATGCTAATGTTTTACCAGAATTTCTAAAAAAGGCAAATGAGATCACTGGATAAATCAGACCTGTTAACCTGGCATCATGCAAAAGAGTGGAAGAGAATCTGAGCATTAACCAACATGGAGCTAACAAAGTAGAAATAATGAATTGCCCGTTTTTTGTGGCAATGATGTTTGGGTTTGGTGCGTGAAGGTCACTGCATGACCACAACATTGTTATTGTGAACATTTTGCCTGAGAACACTGAGATACAATAGGATAAAGTATTTCCTACAGGAGTTAGCTGCAGGTGAGCCTCAGGAATAGATGACCTCTGTTGATACGTGGGAATCTTCCCCCCAGAAAGGTGGATGCTCCTGAACCCTTCTCACGGCTGATAATGCTGGCGCATGGCGGAAGGACGGGTAATGAGATAAGGACATCACAGTCCTGCTCACTGGTTTGTTACTTTGGTGAACTCAACCTATTCAAACAAAATATCTTAGCAAATCAAATGCAAGGAGGAAGGAGCAAATTGTGGACTTCAGTTACTGAGTGGGAGGATGGAAATGGTCAGAGCAAACAACTCAACCAGAGCTCCCACTGTGATACGGGAGTACAAGGAGTAGCACAGGTTTTGCATATTTAAATGGAGAGTAATGACATGGCTGATGCAAGTCCTGCCTATGATTCTCAGTTCAATTCAGTTTTGTTTTGTTTTGTCTTGTTTTGTTTTTAATCGAGATGAAACATGGGAGAAGAGGCAGAAAAGAATCACTGCAAGGAAGCCCGAGCATGGGAGAGAACGAGAGCACACATGCCTGGTCTGGTTATCTAAATGAAACAGAGATTAAGAGGTGTATGAGTGCTTTCCTAAGGCCACGGGAAATCTAATTTCAGTTGTAGACAACACCGAACATTTACAGAGAAACCAACAAGAAAAACTCCTCAGCCTGCTGATGACATGAGGGGCGCGTTCTAACAAAGTTAAACCTCCAGCCTTTTCTCATCATATTCCCAATCTCTCTGGCTTGGCAGAGGAAGGATCCACCACAGGTGTCAGAGACCTCACCCTGGGAAACAAAACCCTCAGACACGCCCTTCAATCCCCTACAGCAATCCAAACGTACATATTCATCTCAACATACTCCAAGCAGGTATCCCACAGCACATACCTGGCATACCTAGCTCTGCTGGCTAACTTAACACTCATATCAGTTCCGCATTAGTCGAAGCATTAGAGCCACTTAGCGTACTGTTATTGGTGCTTGATCTCACAAGTGTCTTAAGGAAGTTGGTGTTCATACAGCCTGACTTTGTTAACATCTTAGGAGAATTGGCAATGCTAAAATATCCTTATTGCTCCTTCTACACCCATTTTAATCTAGCACCTTTACACATTGAGAGATTTATCATTTTATTGCTCCATTAACAAAACTGTCCACCATCGTCTTCATCTGAGGTCCTATGACCCTTTTCTCTATGCTGACAAAATCCTTAACTAGGAGTTAAAGGTTTTTAAATTAAAACTCTCTCAGGAGCCTAATTACCACCATTTCAATGCTAAATGCTTTAATACAGGCAACAAACCAAAGGCCAAATTCCAAAGCCAGGGTAAACCCACATGAGAAATGATCAGGCTTCCTCCACAAGAAGCATGATTAATCACCAGAACCAACCAGCTAATGAGAGAGTCTATGGGTTTATCTTCAGATCAAGACTTGGTTCCCTCTCGGAAGAGGTGTTTGCTTTGGCATCCATTGTAGCAGTAAGTGGGCAAAATACAATGGCTTGTGGTGTAAAGGAAGCCACATGGGAGGGGTGGCCATTTTTTCTGGTCTGATCCTCCCAAATGCACTGCACCTCCACCTGCTTCACCAAGAGCTGGAGGTGAGCAAATTGGCTCCCTGAAATCAAGGTTGGGGAGACAGCTCATCCAGCCTGCCCTCCTCTCTGCCTTCAAGGGATCCCTTGTTATGCAGTGTAAAGCAGTGAAGGGCAGAGAGCCAAAGTGTGGCTAACCCCAGCCCAGAGTCACTAAAGGCCTGGGAGCCTCTCTGATACATAAATCTTTGACACGTGTCTGGAACTGTCACCAACCCAAAAGACCAAACAGGGCCTTCCTTGGAGGTCACAACTTGGGGAACTTGTTCCCAATCAAAATCCTCACCCCCAGCCTGAGGCTGATCATGGTGCTTGAGGGAAGTCCCATTAGATCAGTGCTGTTCTGGTGCCTTATGGCAGCTATGCCAGCATAGTCCTCTCAGAAGCGACCCAAGAGGTTGTCTTGAGATATCTTATTAACTGAGAGGTGCCTCTGGACACAGAGCACCTCCTTTTCCTTGTTACTTGGTGGAAGGTCGCTAACCCAATGGGATGGGTGAAAGGTGGGAGGACGAACTGTACACTGAAGGTGGTTCTCCCTCCTGCTTGACGATAGTGGGCATCCCAGTAATGGATGGGTATTTTAGGGGTGGCAAAATCTCACCTTCTGTTATTACCTTGATGCATCCCTCACAAAGCTTTGGTCCAGCTGGCAGACTCCATCTTGCCCTTCCGGACATGGCCACATCTCAGGCATGTCCTCCCTTTCCCACCACCATTTCTGGCTGCCCCAGCAACACAGTACCCTGGGCAAGAGGACTTTTGCTCTGAGGAGACAGCAGTGAGCATACAGTTTTGCCACATTTATCTCCAGCAGCCCATGCCAAGCATGTCCTATGCTCCCCATACCAGCATCTCTGAGCAGGAGGCCATAGGGCTGATGAGGGTTAATGCTTTGCCCTTGAGGCTGTTCTGGAAATGATTGTTGAATCTTTGAAATGGATGCAAGCCCTTGACTTTCAAAAGGATGGACTTTTGATACCTTTACGGAGGTGAGTTCAAGCTCTCTTTGTCTTTGGGTGCTCCATGGTGTGAGGCTGTGGTAGAGCCTGAAAGCCAAAGTTAGGACCATTATTTGTTCCTTTGACCCAGAACATTTGAGGGCAACCATAATGCCCCTGCGACCTCTTCAGAAGACAGTCCAAATGGTGCAACCAACTTCTCCAAGAGGGACAGGCTGCTCCCAATCTCCCTGAAACCCTCTCTGTTTCTGTGGTCATTTATTTCTTGCTCACATGCACAGAGTAAGGGGCATTGCTGGGAAACGTGGGCAGGTGTGGAGTCAAAATATGATTCCACAGACTTGCCACTCCTGGGGAGCATGTGGGAATGAAACCAAAGCCATAGCACTTTGGGGAAAGTCCCACATCCCAGTTGGCTGCCAGGCAGGGGAGTCTGGATGGGAGCAGTAGTGCAAGGTGGGGGTGGGTCAGTCTGTAGTGCTTGGGAGCAGAGCTGCCCCATGCGCTTGGAGCTGCAGCCCCACACACTTAATGAGCACCAAATGTGCATAAAGTGAACAGAGGAAAAGCCTTTGTCAGGCAACAGCGGCAACTGCCACTGCGGAAACAGTCAGAAAAGCCTTTCCCCTTAAAGTTTACTACTTTTACTACTAGCCTGGCCTGGAAGCCTTTATTGCTCCAGACAAAGCTGGGACTTTGCTCTTGAGCCAGCCAATGAGAAGCATCAGAAAACCTGCATCCATGTATATAAGCCTGGTGCACCTTTGTGTGCATTCTTCAGCGTGTGGGTGCCCGTGTGTGTGCACATGCCAAGGGCTCTGAGCGTGGGTTTGGGTGGGGCAGGAGCTCACCTCGCCCTCCTGGGTGCTGCTGTGGGGAGCCAGGCGGGGGGCAGCCAGAGGCTCCAGGTTCCCTCCCGCTGCTGGGAGGCTCGGGGGGGGGAAGTTCAGCAGTTCTGCAAACAGAGGCCTCTCTCAGAAACACTGACAGCCACTTCAGGGGCAGGTTTGCAGAGGAGCTCGTTGCCCCTTTGCAGAGCTGGAAGGAAGCAAGCTTCTGCAGGGAGCTTGTCACCTCGAGGCCCCCTCCAGGCTCTTTGGAGGGTCTGCCCCCACTGTGCCACACACCTGCCTGTGCAACTCAGAAACACTGCTGGAGCTTTTTGGAGAGCCCTGGTGAACCTGTGCACACGGATGTGGATCCTGTGGGTGCAGAGTGGGACAGGGTTGGTGCTTGAGCTGCCCCTGGCAAACCCCCAGCAGAAACCATGCTCTTGGTTTCCACTGAGCTCCAGCCAAGATCAGGGTCTTCCAACAACAGGGAGGTGTGAAAGGTGCTGAGGCCATCTAGAAGGGACATGATCTTTGCTGATGTGGGTGGCAAAGGCCTCCCAGCTCCAGAGGAGCTGCCAGGAGCCATGGAAGCCAGAGTATCGTGACTGTCCTCCTCCACATTCTGGCTACCAGACCCCTGCCAGCAGCAGGGCAGGTGCCTGGTGACTCCTGGCTGAATGGTCACTCCTGCAACTTGAGACCTCAGCCAAGCCATGCATCCCATGCTCTTGTGGGATACCAAATGCTGGAGTAGCCTGTGGTCTGCACCACCTGATGGGCACTTCTGCATCGCCTGACTCCTGTCCACAGGGTGCTTCTCCCAGGACTGACATCAACCTACTTGTGCCCATGGCAGGTGGAGGCCCTCGACCACATTTCATCTGCTGGTCCAGGATGGCAAGAGAACGCTGAATCCTGGCCTCCTCTGCTGCTCCTGGCCCTCCCACGACCCGCAGTGTCTGGGAGCTGTGGCAGGCATGCCTGCTGCACCATGCGGCGTTTCTGCAGGCGAGGAGGCCTTTGAGAGGCCAGGATAATGGCTAATAGTGCTGTTTTCCTCTGCTCTGCTTTCCTTCAAGTGAATTACCAGGGTCTTGCTGGGAATTATCCTGCCATTACCCAGCACTCTGGGGAGCTGCCAGTGATTTACTTAACAGCAAACAACACAAAGAGCCGGACACGGCGGGAGCTACACAACTGAGCAAGCTGGGGAACGTACAAGTGGAAGAAAAATGCTGTAACAGCAGCCAGGGTGCAGGGATCCGGCCAGGGCTGCCAGCCACGGATGGGCACGAGGATATCCCCAGGATCTGCCCTCAGTTTGCACGTTCCAGGGAGCCGTTCCCTGCAAGGGTAGACTTGGTCCATGGAAATGTCAAAGGGTGGAGGCCCCATGGTTCTGTGCCCAGCTGGCCAGGGGGAAGCCCAGGGCTGTGGCACAGAGAAAAATCCAGCTCTCCCTGTTCCTGGAGAGGTATTGGACTCAGAGATGGTGGGGAAGGCTGTGAGCAGGCTGGCAGCAGAGCCAGGACTGACCCCCTGCTCTACACCAAGACCCACCAGTGCCTGAATAAGGGGTGCAGAAGGGACAAAGAGTCCTGACCTCTCCCATTGCCTCTTTGCATCTTCCAGATTTTGTCCTTGTCACCCTTTATTATCCCATGGGTGAGCAGGGCCCTCAGACACCCATGGCCTGCCTCGCCCCAGCCACACTGATGCCTGTGACAGCCTTGGCTCCAGCAGATCACCACAATGCCAGGCTGCCCCAGGCTGCTCCCGCCTTCCTCCGGGAACTGCCCTCTGCGCACAAAAGGGTACGGACACCCCCACAGACACGTGCCTCCCATATGTGTCCCCAGCATTTGTGCTGCACCCACCCCACAGGCTCTCATGTTTGCCATGTGTCCCCTCTCCTCTCACAGGCTGCCCCTGCACAGCCACCACGTGGTCCCCCAAGCACCCACACAGACCCCCTTGTCCTCCTGCCCTGTGCACAGCTCTGCACACACACACACACACACTCTCCTCTTGACACTTCACAGGCGCCGGGCAAAGGAGGGGCGAAGGAGGGGCTCCTCGAGTGCTAGAAAGTTGTTCCTACTCTGCGCTGGGAGAAACCACATTACTCACGAGTCCTTTTTTAGCGCGGCTATGTGTTTCCCCCTTCCATCTCCAGTCCATTAGCTACTATGGAAACAACATGTCATTGCCCGGAGGTGGAGTTCAGCCACAGCCAAAACAGCCGCGGATAAATTCCAGCACCCAAATTCACATCCTGGGGCAAAGCCCGTGCAGTTCAGCCGGTGAATGGGAGCAGAGTCCTGGCTGTGCTAAAGGAGCAGATCTCAGTCAGGGCATGCTTGCTGCAGGATGTGTGGGGTGCAGAAAGCACTGGTGGGAGCCCCATTCTCCCAGCCAGAGTGGACATGGCATGGGGAAGGCCAGGATGATGTACTCTTCCAGAGCTGACCAAGGGCATGCGAGTGGAGATAAACAGCAGATCCACAGGGCCTTGGCTGTGTCATGTCTGCTGCATCCTGCAGCACCCACTGCCCAGCCTGTGACAGCTCTCAGCTGTGGATTTTTGGTGTCCGGCCTGAACATTTCGTGCATCTCACCCAGGCCCCTACTGCGGGGCAGAAGAAGCCAGGAGTCCTCAGTGCACCAGGGCAGCCAAAGTGCTTGAGCTGAGCTGCTGCAGGTGAGCAGTGGGGAGCACTGTGGGATGTTCTCCTCAAATTCTGTCCCCATACCCTGAGTCACCTGGATCTGGGGAGGGACTATCATTGTCCCAAAGCCTGCCTGGCTCTGCATGGGGAAATACACCGAAGGTGGGGCGGAAGCTGAAGGGACCCAAGGGACCCAAGGGAGTCACAGTTTAAGTGTGGCTGCTCCTTGTCATATCCCCTCGGGACCCTGGGAGGAGGAGGGCAGGCAGGGATGGTGGCATGTCCTGCCTGGAGGCTTTCATAGCAAGGGTGAGTCCTGACTCCAGTCTTCCCTCACAGATGGGAAATACTGGGGATAGGAAGCAAAGCCCTTAGAAGGAGGAACTTCCCTCAGTGGCAGCTAGCAGTCCATGACGGAGCTGTGACATCCAGCAATGGTTCTGCCCAGCTGCCTGCTGCTGTCTGTGGGCACCCTCCCATCCTGGGCTGCCCAGGAGCTGCCATGTCCCACTCTGGTGGATTTGCTACCCTGCAGTGCCAGTGCCTGGGGACAGCAGTGCCACATCAGGTAGGCAGTAACTACCCCAGCACTTCCAACAGCTCACCCAGAGACAGGCAACAGAGCCAGCTCTGGCCTAGCTTGGACACCCCCTCCCTTCCCCAGCTTCCTCAGGAGATGGAGCAGGAAAACCTGTTAGTCCCCAGGGCAGCCTGGGAGTGATCCACTGGCTTTCGAGTTGGAGCAGTGACCTGTGTAAGTGCCTGCCTGGATCAGGGCCAGTGAGAGCAAACTCTGGCCATGAGGCTCCCTCAGAGGAGGGAGGGAGAGACCAGAGGCAAGCAGAGATGCCTTTCCAAAGCAGGCAGAGGAACTGCCCGTCAGCAAGGCTTCTCTGCAAAGAGGTGAGCACCATCTCTGAAAAACAACAGAACAAACATAGTGAGGCAGAAAAAAATAATACTGGTTTCTAGAGCAGGGATTTTCAACCTGTTCTGCTTTGCTGATCTCCAAAAATATCCCACCAGAGATGCAAGTTCCTTTGTAGCAAACCCACACCACCTGGCATGATGCTTCCTGGCCTCAGTTACTCTTCCTTAAAAGCAGCCACGGAGCCATGGGGATCCCCCGGCCACAAAAGCTGCAGCTCCTGAGAGCACTGGAAACACAAATCAGGCTTGCTTACTCTCATGGGAGCCCCATGAAGTGGATTGCAGCCCCAAAACCCCAGGGCATGGTGCTACAAGAGCAATGCTTGCCCCACACCCACTAAGGAAGGAGCAGGAGGGCACCCAGTGAAGCTGGGAAAAGCTGAGGTGCTGGGGAGCACTGGGGACATTGCAGTTTCAAAGCCATGCTTCTGACGGGGTGCTTGGTGTGGATTCTCTGGTGACTAATAAAAGGCCTGAGATTGCAGTGGCAGGTCTCTTGGGGTGGGTGCTAGTGAGTGTCCCCCATCTGCTCAGCCACTTGTTTCCAAGACATTGCAAGAACATATAGAATCTCCCCCTCACATCACCACTAAATTTGTTTAAAATTGGTCCCATGGGTTTGCAACAACTAGAAAGGAACGAGCAGCAAAAATGGGAGAAAGGCTCTTTTTCTTTGGAAACCAATGTGAACAGCAGCTAAAATAAATGCCAAGGGATGCAGAAAGGTGGAAAGGAAAGAGGTAGGAAGAGAATGATCCTGCTAAAATATCTCTTCTCTCCAAAATCCTGCCTATCACAGGTGTCTCCACTGAAGTAGGATGCCTGAGCATCCTTAACAAGTGGGGGACAGTCCTGAGATACAGATTGGTCCCAATGTCCCCAGTCACATCCTTGTCCAGAATCTCAGAAATGCCACCCAAGAAAATTTCTTCCAGGCAGGGATCTTCCCTGTGTTCCTGTCCTGGGGCTATGGGTGTGAACACAGACCCCATCAGCTCTGCAGCTGAGCTGAGTGACACAGGGGACACACATCCACAGGGATGGCATTTCCCCCCATATCCCCTTTGCTTTTAGCCACTGATGTAAGGACCAGAGGAGCTTCTCTCAAGCCTGCACAGCCATGAGACAAGTTGGCCAAATAACCTGGGTGAAAATAAAAAAAAAAAAGAAAAAGAAAAAAGGCAGAGTCCATTCCCTAATTCCCTCTCGTTGCACAAGCAGTGAGGGAGGCCGCACACCGGCAGAGCTGGACGGCTCCTTTGGCAGCGGCACAGATTTCGATCGGCTTGAAGCAATCATGAAAATGCAGCCTGAACTTCCAGTGACTCACCCAGAGAAGGGAAACTTCCTGGCTTGTGTGTTTGAGCATTTCTGGAAAAACTGCTATATTTGGCATGGAAAATAGGAAGGATTCCTCCAGTTGCTTGAAACAGGAGCAGCAGAAATGAGTCAATGGGCACTTGAAGAACGTTGAACAAGGGCGCTCTCTAAATTATTCATTGTGATTGTCCACATTGTGTATTTTCCCCACAACAAGCTCAAAAATGACAGCCCAGGATGGCCCAGGCTTCACCAGGAAGATCCTCGATTTATTGCTCCGACAGCCACCCCAGCACTGCACATTGGCTGTGTATCATTGGCTATGGACATTACAGGCTGCTTCCCATCTGTTTACCAACAAATACTGCTCCTAAAGGTATGGCATTGTGCTTATCGCTACATGTTGACCCAGCGTGAAAAATCTGCCAATTTATATTTTCATGACATCAGTAGCTAGAAATGCAGTTCTTGCCAGCTTCAAACACTCTCAAATGTTTCATCTAGTATGCTGGGGGAAAAAAATGAAGGAACTGCTCTTCTGCACATTACTGAAGTTGGTGGAGGGGGGAGCTATTTTGAGGATTTGAAATGCATTCTTCTCTCCCTTTTTTTTTTTTCAATAGTTGTCCAAATGGTTATTCAAACAGCTTGTTCATTAAACTCCTGAGTCGGTAAATGAAAATTGTCATTTTCAGATCATATTGTTATTACCTAAAGGAAAAAAAAGATATGAATAAATTACAAGAAAAAAAAAACCAACAACTTTTCATGAAAAATCTGCTAAAAAGAGAGAGAGAGGGCAGCAAACATTTTCCATTGGGTGCAATGCCAACCACCTCCTGGTTAGCGTACACTGAATTAAATATTCAATTTGGTCATGCTCTGCTTTTATTGGTGGATTAAGTATCAACAAATATGTCTAATGCAGAGAGATGCTTCATGCTGCAGCCTGGCAAATCCCATTGCAGCTCTGGATCAGTGCTTCGGGTGGGAAAACCTCTTCCTCCTGCCACTGTGACCCTGCAAGGCTGATGCCCGGGATCCATAGCCATTGCAAGGGGGCCCTTTCACCTTGTGACCTGCCGGTGTCCCTCATGGCTGGCCAAGCAGTGGGTGACCAGCACCTCTGCCATGATGCTGAGGGCAGGAAGCAGGAGAGGGACTGTTAGGCAGTGACCCTCTCCCAGCCACTGAGGCTTTGGAGCTGATGGACCTCTAGAACAGAGAGCGGGACCATTGGATTTAACTTCTTCCAATTTCTCTGCTGAATTTATCCAGTTGCTTTTTGCCTGTGAATTTTTAGGCCATTTTCCATGTTCCCACAGCAAGAAGGCCACAGCTTGGCCATGGCAGGAGAGCTCTCCCTTTCACTGGAATGAGCTTGCAGCTTTCTGGTGGCCCCACATTCTTGTACAGGGAAGAGCCAAGCACCCACCTTGATTTGGCAGACTTCTTTCCTCTTCCCCGCTCAGCCCACTCTTTCCAAAGGTGCTGTTCAGTGGGAACCACCTGAAGCAGGAGGGTTTCAGCCTGGAAGCAGTGGCCTCCTACCCCTGGCTCCTCCCTGCTGGGCTCGAACATGGCCAGCCCCTCCAGAGCTCCAGCAGCACGGGGGGTGAGCTGGGAGACGAGTGGAGGAGCACTCCTATCCCCACATCTTCAGCCCACCAGAGGCCCCAGGCAGGAATGAGATATGTTGGAATCATATCAGAGAGAAGGGTCTTGTCTGGGGCTCTGCTTTGCCTCTCAAATGCTGCCCCTGGAGATTCGGTATCTGCTTGAGACTTCTGGTCCATCAATTATTTAATTCCCTCCAGCCATGTGGTCTCCAGCCCTGAGTGCTCTTCTCCTCCTAGCGCACAGGCCTGCCTGTGGGGGGAGAGGGGTTGGGCGGAGGGATGCAGAGCTGGGGCTAGGCAGAGGACTCCCACTGGGAAGGAAAGCAGAGGCACAGGGGACAGGTCCCACCAGCCGAAATCTTGAGCTGAGCAGTTGGGCCGGCACCTTCTTTCCCAGCCACTCATTGGTTGAAGGAGTGGGTTCTTCTTCCGATCTCTGCGGATGACCCTGCGGAAATCACCTCCCTGCTCCATGCCTCACTTTCCCCACCTGTAAAATGGGGCCAAGGATTTCACAAGTGGTGTGAGCTCCAGTGGCACCCCAAATGTGCGTGCTAGACAGTGTTTTGCAATAAGCAAGAGTGTGACTCTTGCCCCTGCTCAGGGGGGTTACACCACCACGGATGTGCCTTTAGTGGCTCATGTAAGGCTGGTGGTCCCTGTTTGCTGCTGCTGCCCGTGCTGCCTCAAGCTAAAGCAGCACGGCACGGCACGGCACGGCACGGCACAGCACGGCACTGCTGGGTAGGCACGACAAGCTGCGACACGCGGGCAGGCAGGCGGCTGGAGCTGGGTAGGTGTGTCCCTGTTACCCAATAAATAACTCAAGCCCTAAAGCAGCCCATTGTAATTACTGGGGCCCCGCGCAGATTGAAAATGAAGAAGAAGGAGGGGAAAAAAGGAAATCAAGGTTCAGTTCTTCCCCAGGAGGTAGCGCTCCACGGGGAAAGCAATAGAGGGGAGCAGTGATTTATATCTCTCCAGAGGAATTCTCCTTTGCAGGGCCGCCCAAGGCGCCGCCAGGTTCAGCTGAGTTTCTCATCTGAATATGCATGAGCCAGTAATTAATTCTCTCTGATACTGATCCAGATTTGGGGTTGGTTTTGTGAGTGTGTGCGTGCGCGTTGTGTGTCCGTCTTCTCCCAGGTGTGCCAATGCACCAAGGAGGGATGAGACGAAGGAGTGGTGGTTCTCCACAGTTGTCCCTGCAGGATAATGGCCATTGACACTCCATGGCCAGCTTGGGGCAGACGGGTGGCCCTGGTTGGGTGGGCACTCCTGTGGAGTGGCTCTGGGTGGTGTCCTGCTGGGGAAAGCATGAGGAACGGGGAGAGAGAGCAGGGCAAAATCGGGGTCATGTGCCTGGGGCTGGCCACACCATGGGGCAATCCCTGCCCAAACACACATCCAGCCTTGGGCATGTTGCAGGAGGTGTTTTTCCTCCTCCAGTGGACATTGCAAAGATACTGTGTTTGCAAAGTGCTGGAAAGAGGCAGGGAGGGAAGAGAATCTGGACTCACCTCCTCACTCCCACCTTCCTCTCTCTCTCCTTTTAAATCTCTTCCATGCATCATTTGAGCAGTGGGATGGGAAGGAACCCTGAGGAGCAAAACCCTGTGTCTGGCCCAAGGCCCAGGCCTGGGGCAGGATGTGGGTATGTAAATGCTGTGCCATGGGCCCTTGCTCTGGGTCTGATCCATGGCTTGTAGTCACAACCAGCCTTCAAAACAGGGGAAAAACAGAAAACATTAATGAGAGAGAAACAACTGTTTTCCAGCTTTGCTTAGTCCACACCCCAGAACACAGGTCTCTTGCTCCGGCCTCAGAAGCAGGTTGCCCCAATGGCCTCCTCACCCTTTCCTTGAGAGAAAGGCAATAATCAGCTTTCCTGCCTTTAAACCTTGCTGTGGGGCTCTGGCCATCTCTCAGGGATGAGTTGAGATTGTTCAAACACACAGGCAGGGAAGGACAGGGATGTGAATACTGGTGCCTGGGTCATGGATCAGCATCCCAAACTGGAGGCTTCCCTGGTCCCCCCACCATGTCCCCACTCTGCCTGTAGCCAGGAGCAGGATTAGTAGCAGTGCTGGGGTAAATTGCTCCCCTCCACCTGGCCCTGGCTCCTGACAGCACCCATCAACATGAGGCAGAAAAGGGGCTGCCTCGGCACCACATCTCAACCGGACAGGGCAGTGGCTTCCCAGAGCCACAGAGAAGCCAGTGAGCATCAAGGGATCATGGTGTCATTACCTGCTGGGGTCAGAGGATCTGGAGAGGTCACACTCCTTTTCCCACATCCTCCAGTCACGGGGGATAACTCCTCTAGAATGCTGTCCTCACTCTGGAGCTCCATGCAGAGGCCCAAGGACTGTGCCATGTCCTATCTACCACATCCAGCTCTGGATGCGGACTGGAGTGCAGAGGAGACAGACTCCCTACATCCATCTGAAGGATCCCTGCAATGTCTCCAGGCTTGGGAAGCAGCGGGCTGGGAACGGCCGGTGAGTCAGAGCCCTGTGTTGTAACATAGGGGGCAGAGCGCGTGTCAGAGCAGGGATGGCCGTGAGCTGCAGTGCGGGACCCGCCTGGGCCTTTTGCAATCCTCTGGGGAAAGGCGAAGTTAGTGTCTCCATCCCTTAATTAAAGTGTGCCACAGGGCCCTGCTCCCGCCTGTTTACGTGGTTCGTGGGGATGGACGGAGGAGCAGCAGCCCGAGACATGGGGAAGAGGGTGGCCTCATCAGCCCTTCCCTGCTCTCAAACGCAGTCTCTGGCTCCTGCAGCCAGGTCTCAGCCTTGGCCCCACGGTCTCTCAAAGACACTTTTTGGACCCATGAGCCGACTCCAGTTCTCTACACACCTCCCCTCCCACCTGTGAGCACACATGAAGCTCCTTCCCACCTCCTCATTGCCCTCCATCCCCCCAGTACTGCTCCTCCTGAGAAAACATCCACCAAGCCCCGGCCCCCATGTGCAACCCTTGCCCATCGAGGAACAGAAGGTGACACAGCCAGGATGTCATCTCTGCTGGCTTCACGTCCCGCATCACCAGCCTGACCTAGAAACACTACCACGTCTCGTGCGCCGGAGCCCGGGGATGCTGCAGGCTCATCCCTCTGTTTTTTCCAGAGCAGCTGAGTGACAGTCGCCCCTCCCTTGCCTCTCCGAAGAGCGTAATGAGAATTTCCTCCGAGGAGCAGCTTGCCGCGATGAAATAATCGCCCGAGCAGCATGATCTTCGCCGGGGATTAGAGAGGCTGCTACTTGCTGAGCTAGGGAAACGGCCGGTGAGGAGGGAAAACTCCTACCTCCTCCTCCAGCACCTCGGCTCCTTTGCCAAAGCAATCGCCTGCCGCAGACGGAGCGAGGTCCGAGGCAGAGAGCTCAGCCCTGGAAACTTCTGTCCCCGATGCTCGGGTACTTTTGGAAAGTCCCCTTCCACCCTCCTCCTCCTGTCTCTGCTCCCTGCGGAGCCGCTCCCCAGGCCCGGCAGTCGGGAGGGGTGGAGAAGAGGTAAAGAAGCAGCTGCCTTTTGCAGGCAACAGTTTCTGTTGTTGTTTCTTTTTGGACTGCTGAGGCATACAGCGCCGAGCTGAGCCTGCTTCTCCCTGCCTTCCGCACACAGGCACTCGCCAGCCGGTTATTCCGCTGCACGGAGGGACGGCAGCAAGGGCTATACATGGATTTCCGACGCGGAGTGGTTTAAGGCAGTTTTGCTTCCACTGCAGGCTTGGTTGTTTTTTTTATCTCCAACCCTCCCACCACCACCCCCCCGCCCCCTGTCCTCTGTGAGATCCTGGTTGTGACCATCCCTTGAGGATTCCTAGATTCCGAATTTTCTTCCTGAAATATCCCACATCTCATTTTCTTTTTTTTAAACTCTTCCTGAAACGTGGGAACCCCAAGCTCAAAGGAACATCCCTAGTTTGAGCAGAAGGCACGCATGAAAGACAAGTTATAGCAGAAGTGATTTTTTAGGGGGGCTGGGCTTGGGTGGGTATTTTTTCTTTCCTCTTTCGGACGCATTTCGAGACTCGCTGGCCGCCAGCTCCCGGCTGGGCTGTGGCAGAGGGCGCTCCTGCCTCCAGCATTGCGAGCAACCTGCCCCAGACCCAGAGTCGTGTCTCCGGGAATAGCAGCTGCCCTTGTCTCGAACACTCCAAGCAAGAGGCGTAGCCAGCAGCGACCAGAAATCCCGGTTTCCACAGCCATCTCCTTCCCCTGAGTGCATGGAGAAGCTATCGCCCTGCTCCCGCCCAGTTCTGCCATCAGGTCAGAGCGGGACATCCAACGTAAGAAATCCATCATCCCCGAAAGGTCCCAATGCGAGAAATCCGTCGTCCCAAAAGGTCCCTCCTGACAAAACGCCGGCAGTGCCCGACAGTCATGAGCGGGGCACTGCTGTGTCGACAGCGTCTGTGATCCAAAGCGAGAGTTGCTCGTGGGGCCGCAGCCCCTGGGGCCAGGGGGCGGCCAGGGCAGGGGGTGGCTTGGCCCTGGCACGAGGTCAGTCCAAGGGTCAGCGGCCACCGTGAAGTCTCAGCCACCGTGGTGCTTCCCGCTCCCGCCACAGCCCTGCGGCCCTAACCCCCATCCGCACACCGCCATCCCCTCAGTGCCGCTCCCACGAGGGGCAGGACACGCAGACTGAGGAGAAAAGCACTCCATGGTGCGCCCAGGCACAGACCAGCCTGTTTGCGGTGCTACTGCGCTGAGTGGGAGGGACATTTTGTCCTGGAAGCGTGGCCCTGTCTCTGTGTCCAGCCGCCGAGAGCGTGTGGGGATGGGGCAAGGGATGCCGGCGCCATGACGCCTCGTGCCGCGACGCCTGGTACCAGGCGGTGTGGGGGCTACCATGGCTTCTCTGCAGCTCTCCTGAAGCCGTAGAGGGAACAGCCCCGGGTCAGCGCGGCTCCCAGCAGCCAGGAGCAGTGCTCCCCCCCCAGCGGCAGCCCCCCCCCCCCCCCCACCGAGCCCCCGGCCGACCAGCCCCAGCTCCGCTCCACAGCTCCGCCCCGAGCGGCCTCCGGGTTTTCAAAATCACTTCGCCGCAGACAGACAGGCGTTTCAGCCAACAAAAAGCCGCAAAGCGTCAGCACAGCGTTCGCCTGGCGCTGCCGGCCAATCCACATCGCTCGATCCCTATATCCCGCCCTCCGAGGACAAGTTCTGCCTCGGTCCGGCGGCCATGTTGAGTGTGGCAGCCTCTCTGCTCCGTCTGGAGGGGCGTTTTTCGCACTCCTTCACCCCTTGCTTCGCGCTTTCCGCACCGGGAGCCATTCACGCGCGGCGCTGTCTCACCCTCGGGGCTGTTGCGGGCGGTGGAGCGGCTCCCCGGGGGTGGTAACACCGTGTGGTTACCCCACGAAGCGCTCTCGGCGCCATCTTGAGTGTGGCAGAGCCCACTCACCCGCCGCGTCGGTGCCCCGTTACCCCTGGTGTGAGGGGGGACAGATGTGGCCCCGGTGCCCGCGGGCGCGGTGCGAGGGGCAGGGTCGTATATAACGGGAAGCTGAGGAATGGGGAGCACAGGGAAGCTCCTGGTGCGCCTCAAGCCCTGAACTCGCACAAGGTTGGGGAGGGGGGGAAGTAGAAGCAGCTTGGCTACGTTTTTTTACTGTAAAATAAGCAAACGGGTGGGAATCCCGCATTTCTGCGCGGCAGGCTGGGCGGGCCGCCCCTCCCCGCTCCCCCTCCAGGGGCGGCCGCGGTTGTTATTGTGGCCAAAGTTTCCGCGGGGCGCCGAAAACACAGTGAGCGAGGGGGGCTAGCGGGGTACCGAAGGGACGGGGATGCCCCGAGACCAGCGGCGGCCCCGTGGGAGCGGGGTGGGGGAGGGCAGCGCCGGTTCTCCCACATTACTGTTATTATTCTTATTTTTAACTCTTATTATTTCCCCTCCGCCCCTCCTCAGGCGCGGCGGGAGCTTCCCCCCCCCCTCCCCCCTCCCGCCGCCTCACACGGCGGGAGGGGCGGGGCGGAGGCGGCGGGGGCGGAGGTAGTGCGGGGGGGCGTGGCCCTGTTCCCCTCCGCGCCCGCCACGCTGAGACCGGACCCCACTCATCGCCGCAGTAGCGGCGCTCGCCGGCTCCTTTAAGCGGCCGTGCCCCATTGTTTGCGCCGCGGCCAATGGGCGCCCGGCGGCCGCGGCGCGCGCGTCCAATGGGGCGCGGCGCGGGGCAGCGCGCGCGCCGCCCCCCGGCTCTATAAGAGGGCCGGCGGCGCCGCGTGAGTTCCCACTGGCTCGCGCAAAGCCATCTTGGCATTGTTCTGCCCGCCCGCCCGCGCCGCCGCAGCCCCGCGCGACACAGCCCCGCACGCCCCCGCCATGTCCGACGCGGCCGTGGACACCAGCGCCGAGATCTCCGCCAAGGTGAGCGACCCGCCGCCTCGCGCTGCGCTCTACGGCTTTCATCCCCGTGTTTTAATTTTTTTTTTGCTCGAGCGATTTCTGGCTTTTTTTTTTTTTTCCCTCTTGTGTTTTTTTTTTTAAAAATTTTTTGTGCTCCCCGCCCGTCCCGCGTCCTGTTTTCTCCCCTTTTCCCCTCCGTTTCTCGCGTTCAAGTTGGTGGCGCGGCGCGGAGTGGAGCCGGCGCCGCCGCGCTCGCTGTGCGGGGCTGCCAGCGCTGTTCCTTTGTCTACAGCGTGCGGGAAACGTGCTCGCCGCCTTTGCCGGTGCTGCCGAGCCCCGCCGCTCCGCGCCCCGCTCCCTCCCGCCTTTCCTGGGGACAGCAGCTGGCCGTCCCGCTGCGGAGGGACTCGGGGAGCCGGGGGGGACATGCACGGCAGCGCCTCGGCACCCGGCAGCGCTCGCTCATTCACTCCGCGTTGCGGGAGCTTGACAGCCCCGTCAAACTTGTGTCCCGCTCGGCCCCGTCCCTGCGGGGGGGGTGTGGGGGGAAGCGCTCCGGAACACGCACTGGAGGGTTGGGGGGGGGGGGGGGGCGGCAGTGACTGTTTGTGGAGTTGCTGCTGAAAAGCGGGGTGGGCGGGCGGTTGCTGTTTCGGAGTTGCACCCGGTTGATGCGGGAGGGGCGTCTGCTGTGTCGGTGTTACCCCTGGAGTGTGTGTGTGGTGGCGGGGCAGTTGCTTTTTCGGCGTTGCCCCCCCGGAAGGAGGGGGCCATTTGCGGTATAGGAACTGCCCCGAATTGGGGGTTGCTATTTCGGAGGTGGGAGGGAGTAGAAGGTGCTCCGGAGCTGTGCCGGGGGGGCTTTTACTATTTTTGGAGTTACCCCGATGGGGGCACCCCCACAGTGGAGATGCCCCGGTGCGCTGGGGCGACGGGGCTGAGGGCGCCGGCCCTGGCCCAAGCTCCTTGCAGCGGGATAACTTCACGAGTCGCTGCTAGAGGTGATGGGAAGCGGTTGGGGAGCGCCGGTACCAGCCGGGAGAGGCTCTCCCGGGAGTCCCCGCTGCGGCTCCCGGCGCACGCCTTTGTCTGCGAGCCGCGGCGGAGCGTTCCCCGGAGGGACTGCGCTCCCCGAGCGGCTGCGGTGCGCCCTGCTGAGCCCGGGGCCGCGGCCGGAAAAGTTGCGGGGGGACCCGGCCCTGGCCGGTGCGTGGGAAGGCGGCGGGGATGTGCCCGGCGGCCTCCTCACCCTGTGCCCCGGCCGGCCCCAGGTCGCACCGCTCCCGGCGGCAGCGCGGCTGGAGGGGAAAAAAAACCTGACGGGGAGGAGGGTTTATTAAAAACAACCAACAAAACGCCGTTTATGGCAGATTTCGATTTCACTTCTGTTTCCCGCTCCCGCAGCCATGCCCCCATCCCGCCTGCCCTGCCTCCGTTCCGGGGCCGCGGCTTGGTCCGCGCCGCCTCCGGCTCTCCCGCTGCCGGGAAGCGGCGAGGCGGGTCGATCCCCATCCTTCCCCCGGGGAACGGGGCCAAGTTTACCGTTAACCTTCCCCTGCCCTTTACCGCGTGCGGGAAGGGGCCTCGTCTCTGGCTCGCCCTCCTGGGAGCGGACAAGGGTCCGCGCTGCAGGGCGGGCGGAGGCACGCACGGCGGCAAGGTGACCCTCCCCCCCCACCCCCCCCCCCGAGAAGCGCGGAGGCACCGGGGCCGTTCGCCCTCGTCCCGCCTCGCCGTCCGGAGCGCTCCCGGGAGGCGGGGATGGGGGGGGGGGAGGGGGTTCCCGCCCCGCCCGGGCGCCGCCCCCGGCCGGTGCCGCGGGGCGCCCACCACGTGCAGGCCTGGGAGCCGGAGGCCGCCTCGCCGCCTCCGCCGGGACTACAGTTCCCGGCAGCCCGCGGGGCGCCGCGCTGGCCGCCGGCCAATCAGCGGGGCGCGGAGAGTGGCGCGCAGTTTGAATGGCGGCCGCGCGCGTGGCGGCGTGGGTGAGCCCCCTGCCGGCGGGAGGCGCGGGCTGCGGCGGCCCCTCTGTCGTCCCCGGGTCCCGATTCCGCCCCCCCCCCCCCCTTTCCCACCGGCATCCTGCCGAGAGCAGGGCCAGGGAGAAGGTAGAGCTTTCGGGACTGGTGGTGTGTGACTGTACACCGCTGCTATTCTTTCCATAGACAAACAGCCCTGACACACCTATAATTAGAGGCTGTGTCCCAGTCTTGGTGCCAGAGCAGCGCTGCTGCTGCACTGGCCCTTGGTCTGGAGGCTTCTGTGCACATCTATTTGTGTTGGACTGGGAAAGGAAAAGGGAGAATCCGTGATGCTCTCTGCAACCCCGTTGCTAGCACAAACTTCATAACCTGGCATCGTGATGCTGGTTAAATTGAGAGCATTTTCAGTGATGCAGGAAAGGTCAAGGCTGGAGATCTGTCCAGCTAAAATGCCCAAGAATAAGTTGTTCCTTCACTGGGAGAATTGCTTGTGTTTTGTGAACAACTCGTTTTAATAAGAAATGTTGGGCAGGGTGAGATGTGGAAATTTTGACTGCTTGACTTGCTCTGTGTTTAACTTGGGAACTGCTTTGTCGCCCTCGTGCTCATGTGCCTGGTGTGAGGCAGCAGCTGTAGCCCAGTGATGCACGAGAGGCCAAATGGTTGTGATCAGTCTCCAGGAAACAGGGCAGTGGAAGCCACTGAGAGTGTAAAACTGTGGTGGAACTGGGCAGTGTGGAGGAGGTGGCCTGGGATTTGTGTGTGAGCAGGGAAAGGAGGAGGGAGCTTGTGTGTTTGTTTTAACCCAGACTCCTGGGTTGGTTTGCATAGGTGAGGTTTGATCAACAGGTATTGTCCCCTCAAAGGTTTCTTCCAGAGAAAGTATTTTCTCAGTGCACTGGCAGCCTGTGGGTGCCTCTGGAAACAGCATCTGTGTGTTTAAGTAACCTGTTAGTCTAAAATGCCTTTGCTGCCTCCCCTGAGCAGCCTGCAGGGCAGTAGAAACCCTCCCAGAAGGGAGCAGTGATCGCACCCTAGCAGGGCCAGGGCCATGCTCTTCCCTGCTGTGTTCCCACGAGGCAGTGGCTCCTGGGAGTGAAAGTGCCCGCTCGCTGTCCGTGGGCGGCGCAGCAGCCGCAAAGGGCAGGCGGGGGGAGGGAGAAGCCACCACAGCGGAGCAGGAGCTTCCAGCAACTTTTAAACACCTCATGGTCGCTGCCGAAGCCGGCTGTGGCTGTGCTGCTGGCCCTGGGGAAGGGCCTCCCTGCTTTCCTTGGCTGGGGTAGTGCTCACTGTGCTGAAGGATCTCGCTCCAGCTGATGGAGGAACAGAAGGGGAGGAGGATGCAAGCAGAGATGCCAGTGTTAAATCCAAGTGTTCTTTATGCGGGAACATAAAGTTGGATCCTTTCAGACTGTTTGCTGAGTGACTTGGCATGACATTTTGACAGTGATCAATAGCAAAAACACACAAGCTCCCCCTCTGCTTGCGGTGGAGGCTTGAACCGAACTAGCCAGGCACTGCTCTTGGAGCAGTGTAAAAATAGACTTCTTCCCCCACCCCATCCTGTTACACTTTAAGCTGCGAGCTGGATGCTGGAGCCTCCTCTCTGCTGCTGTGAGAAAGACCAGGCATGTAATATTTGCTGTATGATTTTCCCAGGCAGGGCAGAGACCACAGCCTCTGCTAATGAGTCCCTGGGATTTGTTCCTGATGTGAAGGTACCAAGCAGCTGTGGATGTCCGCAGCCCCGGGGTGGCAGAGCCCATCCTTTGGATGGGGCTGCCGGCTGTCCATGGCATTGCAGGAGCTTGTGTGGACTGTGCTAAGATGGGCAATCAGCCAGCTCTGCTGCTGTTGAGCATATGCAGGCGGCCAGCTCTGTCTGTTTGGGAGCTCAGAGGTGAAACAGAGCAGTCTCTTTTTTAGATGGCTGCTCTGGCAAGGCTGACTTGGATTGAGATTCGCCCCCATGTTTTCCCGTTCCCAAGGAGGAGCCAGAACGTGGCGACCAAATCGCAGAACAAATCTGTGTGAAGAGAAACCAGCTCCTGCTCTCGCTCTCAAACTGTGTTTTTCACACCTGATCTGCAGCTTCTCTGACCCAGACACCTGGAATCGGGGTGACTTCTCTGCTTTTCTGCTCCTTCCAGGATCTAAAAGAGAAGAAGGAAGTTGTTGAAGAAACAGAAAATGGCAGAGATGCACCGGCCAACGGCAATGCTGTGAGTATGGTTGCAATCTGCTGGGGGAGGCAGTTCTTATACCAATGCCTTTTTGTTTTCCTCTGTCTTCTTGCTTTTGCTGCAAGTTTGTCCCTAGCCCTGCTGAGAGGGGACCTCTGTAAATGGCAGCACTGAGTGCTGCAGAGCCCTCCAGCCTTTGGCGCTTCATGTTATGCAGACACTCCCAGCCTGTGGGCTGTTGTGTGTGCAGAAGAGAAGGGCCGGGCTCGGATTCCCTTCCTGACAGCCGTGTGAGGCTGTCCAGTACCACCTCTTCCCTAGACAGGGATAGAGGAGAAAAATTTTAAAAGCCACTAGGATTTACAATGTTACAACCAGTCGAGCTGGGAAACACATCATGTACATGTTAACTGGTTGGTTTTCTAATTTTAACATGCTGGGGGAAAACTGTGCCACATTTCAACGTGTCATGAAAGCCATTGCAGGTTTTGTCTCAAAGCTGCAGCCCCAAGTTACTGTAGGCTTGATCCTTTGTGCCTGGGCTGTCTGGGTTGTGTGGAGGCAGGTAGGAAGCGGGATGTGTGCCCGGGGCTCCGGTGGGCTGGTGCTTTGCTTTCGGCAGGAAAGGTGGGAACACACACTTGTGCTGAATGTCTCTTCCACCTTCTCCCTTCCCCAGTGCATTTTTTTTAAGTGATGTTTTGTCTTGCCAAGGAGAACGAGGAAAACGGAGAGCAGGAGGCTGACAATGAAGTAGACGAAGAGGAGGAGGAAGGTGGTGAAGAAGAGGATGAGGAGGAAGAGGGTGATGGTAACTTTGTTTGTTCCCCCCCCCACTCCCATCCCACGGCAGTGTCCTGCTCTGGATACCAGGCTCCTGGGACGCGGAGGCGAGCGGAGAGCAGCATCTCCCCCTCGCGGCTGCGGCCAGGGAGCTCCCGCCAGCCAGGCTCGCTTCTTCCTTGCTTGCCCGAGCCACCAATGCTGGGAGTGAAGTCAGCCTTGAATCCTTTCCAGCAGGTTGAGGGCAGATTCCTTCCTCCCTCCCTCTGGCCAGACGGCACCGTACCGCGGCGCTGAATAAGCGCATTAGCCCTTCCGTGCGAGTAGTAAAATCTGCCCTTGACTCCTGCGAGCACAGCCGCTGCTGCAGACACCAGTGCCGGCCAGTGGGACAGGGACAGCCCTGGGTGGCTATGGCTTGGCACAGAGGGCAAGTCACCATCCTTGTTCATGGAGCAGTGTGCTGAGAGGCCCGTGCAGCCCTCATTCCCAGCCCTTTCCCAGGCTGGATGCCATATGGAAATGAGCAGAGGAACCTGTGGCTCTCCCCTGCTCCTCCAGCTGGAGTAGATAGGCTTCCTTTGAACCTTCTCTGTCTGTAATGTCCTGTGTTTCCCTGCCCTCCTCTGCTTCCTGACCTGACCCAGCCTGGAAGTGGGTTTTGGCAGCAGTGACTAGAAATCCAGCAGTGACTTGCCGAATCACTTCTCACCCTCCCTGCTATTATTTTTTTCCCAAGATCTGCTTGGATGAATAACATTGTTTATTTTTATCGCTTGTTAAGGCTGGGAGAAAACCTTTCTTGTTATGCTGAAATGAACTCAGGGCCCCTGATTATCTGTTACTAGGTTAATCCCCTGTCAATTTTTGGTTTACGTGCTGACCTACTAACCTGATGGCTAGTTTTGGGAGATAGGGACAGGGCTGGAAATTTAATGACCATTAAACCAATGTTTATTCAGAGTGTGAGCTGGGAAAGCCACCTCCTTCGGGGGTAGCACTTTCTCACCAGCTGCTATGCCCTTCTGTAGGAATTGGCTCACTAGGAAAACTGGGAATTGTGACCCTCTTTAACTTGTGGTTTTAACTCCTGGGGACAGGTGCAGCACTGCTTTGTGCTGTCCTGAGCCCATTTACCCCCAACCCTACTTGAGGGTGGAAGAGAAGGGGAATACTTGGCTCTCCCTGCTCCTCTTGGGCAGGAGCAGGGAGGATATGTGTGCTGCAGGCGTGTGTGTGGGGTGGAAGTGTTGCTTGGATACTGCTGTGACAAACCTGGGGAGATTTGGTCCCGCAGTGCCAGCCCAGCTCTTCTCAGCTCACCGAGTGCAGGCATGATTTGGCACACGGTGCCTGGAGACGCCGATGCCTTGCGGGAATCCGGCACAGGCTCTGACCACTGGCACGGGCTCTGTCCGTGCTTGCTGCCCTCGGGCGATCCCTACCTGAGAGCTGCACCTGAGCACTGCAGGAGAGAGATTTAAAGGCAGCAAATCCAGCTTGCATCAGCTTTTTTAGCCAAGACTTGCAGCCAAACTCCCGGAGTTTGACAGCAGAGGAGAGCTTGAGGGTATATTTTCCTCTCGCATCTCTCCATCCCATCTCATTATTTGCTTTGCTTAAAGCAGCTCAAAGAACTAAAAATGCTCCCAATCAGCTTGGCAATGTCACCTGACCTGCTGGCCGACCCAGTGCATGTGATGGCTGCTGGGGTGTTGATCCATCGCTGGGAGCTAATCTTGGCCCTTCCCACTGCATGGGCCATGCCACAGCTTGGGCACACACTGGGAGAGGAGAGGGGAAGGGAGGATGGGCTGACCTTAATCCCCCCGGCTGTCCATACGTGTGGCTCGTGGCAGTGGTTTAAAGCCAGCTTACTGGCCTTAACACTCTCTAAGTTTTAGTAGGGTCTCCTGTTACACAAGAGACTCGTCTCAGCAGCTGAGAAGCTGTTCTGCCTCTGGGCTTGCCCCTGAGCCCCCAAAAGTGGCCAAAGGTGATTGACTCGGTTGTTCTGATCCACTGGCCTATTTGAGCTCAAAGTGGGTCAAAGCCCAGAGCTTGCTGCTTATTCTACTGGCTGGCTGTAAGATAAGTTGGAAGCATTTGTCTGCTGTTCTGATAATTAGAAAGTGTTCTGACTCAGAACTAATGCGTTCTGGCTCTCTTAACTCATTAAAGATGGACTAATAGCTGCGAAGGGAAGCAGAAGTAATCTGGAGTGGTTAGGCAGAGCAGCCACTAGAAAGAGTTTTTTCCTCTCCCTTTTTTTCCCCCCCCATTTTTACTGTGATTTCGGCACTTGTGGTAGGTAGTGGTTTTGCCATCCCATTGTCTGTGTTACAAATGCAGTGTGAACCAGACTCGAGGCTGCCAATCCTTATTTCCCCTTTGGTGGGTCAGGTCAGTGGGGGATGCCCAGAAAGCCAGTGTGTCCTCTGTCACCTCTTGTCCTGAGCAGAGTCTGTGCCACCTGGGGAGATGGGACATGATGTCGCAGTGTGGGGGTGAGCCAGGATTATACCCAGAGGGGAGGTGTGTGGTACTGGAACTCTCCTAGAGGGTCTCACATTTCCTCCCTTTGTCTTCCCTGCAGGTGAGGAAGAGGATGGTGATGATGACGATGAAGCTGAGGGAGCCACAGGCAAACGGGCAGCTGAGGATGATGAGGTAGAAAGAGTAGGCAGCCATACATGTCCCCAGAGAGCTTGGGAGGGGGGAGGGTGTTAGTGGGGCCAGAGGGGCTGGGCTGGGCTTAGCTCTGGGGCTGGAATGCTCTGCCTGTGTGCTCCCCATGTCTCCCCAGGGACACAGCCCAATTCCGTTTATACACTGGCCTGGTTAGGGGGGTGTCTGCTCCTGCTGAGTGAAGCCCTGGGCTAGGGAGCCCTGGCATGCTCATGGCAGACCGAGGTGGGGGCACCCAAGGGGCTCCCTGAGAAGAGAGGGTTTTGCCTGGGGGGTGGGGGAACAACACCTGTGGTGCTCTGACCTTGCCCCCAAGGCAGGAGAGGGACCTGAAACTCTTGCCTGCCCCCAGCAGCTCCACTCCCCATTCCCTCTCCTGATGGCTTTGCTTTCCCCTCAGGATGACGACGTCGATCCCAAGAAGCAGAAAACCGATGAAGATGACTAGGCAGCAAATTTTTTTTTTTTTTTTTTTTTTTTTTTAAAATAAGGAGGAAAACAAACCAACAAAAAAGGCCAGCGCGTCCTCTTCACCCTTGGGTCCCCCCTTGGGACTCCTGTTGCAGCCCCCTTTCCCACACACAGCCCCTTCCTCCCCCCTCCGCCGTGGTCATCCTCACCAAGTAGAGTGAACCCTGTCCCCGCCCCCCAGCGCGGCGCTGCCACTCAACGAACATGGAAATGATTCGCCCGTTAGCGGGGAGAGAAAAACCCCCCTTCCCCCACAGACCCCCTCCCCCCAAGCACCAAAACTTCAAGGCCCTGCTTTCTTTCTTAAAAGTACTTTAAAGGAGAATTTGTTTGTATTTTTTATTTACATTTTATATTTTTGTACATATTGTTAGGAGGTCCGCCATTTTTAAGTGATCTCGGATTGACCAAAAGGGGGGCTTTGAAGTGTATATCTCTCTTGTTACCTATCTCTGACTTTACTTGTGGTGTGACCAGGCCCAAACCATTATCTCAAAGGAGAATAAAACAAAACCTTGTAAAAAAAAAAAATTAAAAAAAGACAAAAATGCAAAAAAAAAAAAATTTACAATCTTATTCTGAGCATTCCAGTAACTTTTTTTGTGTATGTACTTTAGCTGTACCATAGATCGTGGTTTGTATGAGGTGGCAAGGCCAAAGATAAAAAAGTTTTCTTTTTTTTTTCTGTCTATGAAGTTGCTGTTTATTTTTATTTTTTCTTTTTTTTTTTGGCCTGTTTGATGTATGTGTGAAACAATGTTGTCCAACAATAAACCGGAATTTTATTTTGCTGAGTTGTCCTAACAAGGCTGCCTCCCAACTGCTGCTTTTTGTTTTAGTTTTCATTTGTTTTAGTTTTTTATTTCTTTCTTTCCCTTCTTTCTCTCCTTTTCTTTCTTTGCTTTGGACTTGGGCTGGGAAGACAGAGAGGGGTAGAGGGGTGCAGGGTGTTGATGGGGAGGGTCTGTGGGCCATCCTGTCCCCCTGCTGCTGTGGAGGTCGGGGAGGCAGAGTCTTTCCATGGCTATATTCCTGTGGAGAGCTGCACCAGCATCCCCAGCATGGCCTCTGCATGGTCCTGCATGCTCTGGCTGCCCTTGGCAAGTGGTAGGGAGGGGTTAGACTGGGAAACTATCAGGGATATGGACAGTGAATGTGGGGGGCCTGGGTATGGGCTGCTCAGCAGTTCTCCTGTCTGCAGCCAAATTCATTGGGGATTTGTTTGGCTTGTGTAGTGGGGAGGAGAAACCTATCCCCAAAATCCTTCCTTGCAGTGTCTGCTGCAGGTGATTGACCCTTAGCTGTGGGGTGGGGAGAGCTCAGGCTGCATAAATGCCTTCCCTCCCTTGGGGCTTGTTTAAGCTTTGCTGGCAGTGGGGCAGGAGCCAGTGTCAGCAGGGATTGGAGTCAGCCAGAACTGGTCCTGGGGGGGATGCTCCAGACTGCATTGGTCGCCCAGCAACTTCTGGGGTACCAAGCTTCAGGTTTGGTGATGGGACTCCGGGGAGACAGGCTCAGATTTGTCTGTGTGCTCTAACAAAACAAAAATGCTCTAACTTAGCCTAAGCCTCTGCTGCTTTGCTGCTAACCTTCCTCTAACTCATTTTTCCTCCTTCCTCCAGGGTATTGGAGCTTGGAAAAGCTCAGCCTGCTCTGCCAGGTGTGTGGAGTTCGTTTGCAAGAACCTGCTTTGTATCTGTGCTCCCAAACCCTCACCCCAGCTCCGGGGAGTCCCCTTTCTCTTACTGATCCAGGCTGTGCCAAAGCCTCACCAGATGGTCTCGTTTCCTCTTCTCACACTGCAATCCCAGCAGTCAGTGTTCAGATGCTGGGAGATGATTCCTATTTTACATTTTTTTTTTAAAAAAGAGGAACCAATGTGCAGTTAATGCACTGGGTGCGAGGGTCATGGCACCTCCTGATCGCTGGGACCAGCCAGGTTACTTTGTACTTATACCAGTAGCAAATAAGCTCAAAATCTGGCTTCTTGTCCTTAATTATCCAACTAATCGTGGTGCTGGCTGATAGCTTATCAGATTTACTGCCTTTGATTTGCAGGCCCTATACAGCCCTGCCTGGGTGCTGGGAGCTTGTGGCAGAGCTGGAGGCAGTGCTAGGTTTGGTTATCCGGTGCTCCCATGGGATGTGACATGGGAGTGGCAAATGGTGCTGCTGAGTGTCACCATGCTGCTGGGTGGGGCCTTGTTGTGTAGTGCTGGGAGTTGTATCCACATCCTTGTGTCCTCACCACGGCTGTCCCATGCCTGGCTCCTGCATCATGATGGGATGGGATCTGATGGGATGGGCGCCAATGGTGCAAGATTCAAGCTGGTACTTGTAGATTTGCAAGGCAAATTATTCAAATAAGCTTCTGCAGCTGCATAGACAAGAGCTGGCTCCAGGTGTCCCTAAATGTGGGGACCCTGCACACACAAAGCTGATGTGAGGGCCCAGGGGGTGGAGATTTTGGGGGAGCAGTGGCCTTACTGTCCCCATTGCAGAGAAGGACTTGCCTGCCCTGCAGCCCCCCAAAACCTGGTGGTCTCGGGTCATACCCCACACATTTTGGTGTGGGGTAAAACTGGAGGCTGCCCCCAGGCTCCCAGGTGGGCATACTGATGATGGTAGGGCATGGAGCAGCCAGGGGTGTGTGGGTAGGTCAGAGGGACCCCCAGCCCTACAGCTCCTGGTCTGCACCCGGCTGTGTGAGCCCCCACAGTCACTGCTGATGGAGAGGGCAAACCCCACTCCCTTGTCCCCATGTGCCCTGGTGTTTCTGCACCCCATGTCTACCCTCTCATTGCTTGGTCCCAGTGGCTCTGGCTGCCCCTGCCACCCTGTGACCCCAGGGGTGCTCTGGTGTCGCCAGTGCCAGCAGTGGGGCTGAGGCCAGGCACAGCTCAGTGCATGGACCCTCACCGGGATCCCAGCCCCAGCCAATCCCCATGTGGCAGCTCAGCCAACCGGCCAATCCTGCGCTGCCACCTGGCCCGTCCTGCTTTGTGCTGCCTCCACCAATCACAGCTAAGCAATGCCCTGGTCTGACCAATCATGTGCTGCCACCTGGCGCTTCCCCACAGCCAACCACGTGCTGCCACTTGTCTCTGCTGCTGCCTCACCCCTTGCAGCAGCAGCCCACCAATCACAGTGCGAGGGGGACTGTGCGGAGCCAATCAGGAGCTGCTGCCTGCCAGCTGTCCCAGCCAATCAGGGGCAGCCACACCCTGTCAGGAGCTATAAAAGCCCTTCAGCGCTGGTGCTGCCCTAGCATTCCAGGTCATGCCAGGGTGGAGAGCTGTGGTCCTTTGGAAGGTGGTTCCTTTGGAAAAGGCCCCCCACTTGCAGGGTCCCAGAGGGATGTAGCTGGAACATGGTGCTTTTTTGGTGCCCAGTACTACAGAGGCCATCTGAGTGAATCCAAAATCCTACAGGGATTTCTCACCTGGATAATGTCTTGGGACAGGGACCATGAGCAGCAGGTCCTCCAAGCAGGAGAGGGTTTACAGGAGTCATGCCAGCTGAAGGCACCTGTGAAGATCTTGGAGATGGTCTCCCTGAGAAGCTGGCCTTGTCCTACCTGCCTCGGGTGTGCAGGAGATGATCCCAGCCCTGCCTGGAGGCCAGAGCCTGGGCTCTGTGGGGGCTGATGCCACAGGATGGAAGGTGAAGAGCACACAGCCATCGTGTGCATTCAACCATGGGGTGGTGCTGCCAGGGCTGTGTCACAGTGCCGCCCCTCACCTGCAGACACCACCTGTCATGAGGGATCCGAATCCCACTTGGACTGCTGATCGCACTGGTCCTGGAGACCGCGGAGACAAGTGGCTGAAGCTGTTCTGAGGTGTGCTGGCTGGCAGCTGACCTCTGAAGATGGGTGAGGTAGTTCCCACATGAAGTATCAGGAGAGCTGCAGGAGGGAGCATCAGGAGAGCCTCGTATGCACTGGGAAGGACTTGGGCTGTGCCAATGTGCTCTGGTGGCCACTTAGACCAAGGGCAGCCCTTCCCAAGGACTACCTGCTGTGTTTGGACCTCAGCTGAAGCCACCTGTGTGCAGCTCAACAACCAGGTGGGCTGAGAGCAACTCCCACGTGGTTGGCATGATGCACGTCCTTCCAGTGGAGCTGTCCTGCTGGAGGTCACAGCCAGCAGAACCAGTGGGGCTGAGCCCATGCCCTGTGGACAGCTGGACTGAGTCTGGGCCAGCACAGCTGCCTCTAGCCCTGACCTGCCTGTAGTGGGTTAGGACCTGTTTCATTAGCTTGAGCTTGTCCTGCACCAGCTGTAGCTTTTGGTTAGCCTCATCCAAAACTTCTTGTTGCATCTTGACAACCTTCATGAAATTTGGAGCACCTTGGGGGTTCAGTGGAGAACCTGCCTGTGGGGAATGCAGGGCTTGGACTGCAAGCAAGACACAGGCTGGGGTTGGTTAGTGGTGCAGTTTGTGTCTGGGCAAATAACTGGTATCTACTTAAGAGACTGATGAGTGAAACTGCCTTCCAGGTGTGATTCCTCAAGATCACAAACACAGAAGCAGTTTTGAGTGGCTGCTGTTGAAAATACACACGAAGAGCTGCTCCTGTGGTGGAGCAATTGCCACCTGGCTCAGGATGTGAGGTGTACCATTGGAACGGACCCCTCAGGAGTGGGCTGTGGAAGGTCCTGGCCAACCCAGCAAAGATGTGCCTTCTCAATGGCTCAGGAATATTTATGCACTTGCCTCAAGAGCTGCCTGGTGTGGGCGGGAAAGCCCAGCGCAGGCTGAAGAGCAGATGCGGGACATCTGGTTCCTGTCTTGTCCCTGGCTGCTGTGTCCCCACAGCCCTTCCCCCTCAGTGAGCCAGGGCAGCTCTGCCCCTGGCCCTGACTTGACTTGGCAGTCAAAGGGACCTGGCCGTCCCCAGCCCAGTGGAGGTCCTTGAGCTCTGAAACCCAGTTGGATGTTTACCCCCACTGCCAGGTCTTCCTGGGGCCACCACCCCAATCCTTTCCCCCTGTGGGGTGGAGGCCTTGGAGAGGGAGCAGAGCTGGGGTGCCTGGGGCTCCTCCTGTGCAGACCTTCGGAATCCTCCATCCTTCCCTGTGCCTGTGGCTGCTCCATCTTGTTTGGCTGAGCTGCTCCTCTCCAAAGGGCAGGAGAACAGAAGGAAGGGCTGAGGGGGACCCTCTGTTTTGCAAACCCCAGTGAGGGCTGTGGCTCCTGTTCATGGCTGACTGGGGAGCCCCAGAGGGAGGGGTGGTGGGCAACCAGGGATTGGTGGGCTCAGAGGCCACTCCCCAGGGCTGTGCTTTGGGCCAGGAAGAGACCTGGGAGAAAGCGTCAAGTGCTGTCCTTCAGAGCAGATGTGGACCTGGAGAGGATCCTGCATTCCTTTTGTAAGAAAGCACGGTGCAAGGGGAACAGCTGGGGGTTGAGAAAGTGCAACCTGATTTGCCCTTGGAGAATCCACAGGGATGGGGTCTTTACCTGTGTCCTTTCCTACCCAGGAGAGAGGCCTGAAGGTGAGGGGCTCTGCCTGGGTGTTGGGTGGGGATCTGTGTCCTCCAGCTCTCCCTGCCCTGGACTCTGGGCATCTCCCTGGGTTCCTCTCTTTTGCTGCAGGCAGAGCAGGCTCCTGACCCTGCTCCCTCAGGGAGCTGGGAAGCAGCATGCCTCTGTCAGGGCTTGGGGCAGGAGGTGTGAAAGGGGCTGCAGCTTGTGCCCAAAGCTGGAGATCCCAGTGCTCAGTGGGCATGCGACTCACGGGCCACATTGAGAAGGACAATGACCCATAGCAAGTACGAGGCACCTGCTCTGTGCCCAGCAGCCAGGGCACTGCCAGACCCTGGATCCACAGGCAGAGAAGGGCTGTGGCTCTAAAGGGCCTGTCTGGAGTGGCAGGGAGTGTGGTCCTGCATGGGGCCGGACAGCCTGCACTGGGGTTGTCTCTGCCACCAAGTGAAGCCCCGAGCAGCTACCGTGGGGTGCAGCCCCTGCAGGGATGGGGCAGTGCAGGGTGCAGAGCCAGTTTTGGTTAAACCAAACCCCAACAATTGCAGGGGCTGGCTGGTTTCCTATCTTGGGTCTAATTCCCCTTATCCCTGCTCCCAAGGTGAGGGAGGATGTGCTGCTTCTCTGGGGACAACCCCAGCCTAAAGCTCCATCCCTCGGATGGACTATGGGACAAGGCTGCAGCTCTGGAGCAGCGTCCTGGGAAGCCAGCAGCAGGCAGGAAGTGGAACTGTGGGACTCTGCCATGGGAAGGGATGAACATGGGACACCTGTCCCCAAGCAGGCACTGGAGCTGGTGCTCCCTGCACCCCGTGCAGCTCTGTGGGATGGCCGTGAGCACCCCCCAGAGCTGGCAGATCCCCAGCAAAAGCCAGGGACTGTGTTTGGCCGTGGGGAGCCCCACCGGGCTGTTTGCTGCGGCCTAGGGCTCCAGGGACTTGTGCATCCCCAGCTTGGCAGGAACGTGGTCGGAAGAGGGATGAAGGCAGGCGTGAGGCACGGAGATGTCGGTGCCTGTGGAGATGCCGGGACAGCTCATCCCAGCTCCGGGCTGGCACAAGGAACAGCATGTCCAGCCCAGCGCAAGGGCCGCTCCTCTCCTGGGGCACAGCTGGTGGCACGTCCCATCCCGGGTGGCCCGCCAGCCCGCCTGGTGTGAGGCCGGCCCGAGCTGGCTCTCGGTGGCTCTCGCGGGGCCCCGGCCGAGGCGGTGACCACAAGCAGCGTCCTGGCCGGCCGGGCACCGCGCTGTGCAGCGCAGGCAGCAGCGCTGTCTCGCAGCACCATCTAGCGCTGCGGCGTGGGCGAGCCCCGCGCTCGGCCCGAGAGCCGCGGCAGCGCCGTGGGGACCGGCCGTGGCTGTCCCGCGTCCTGGGTCGTGCTGCCAAGGCCGACCTGCCAGGAGAGCCAGCCAGGCTGGTGGTGATGGGGATGAACAGGCGGCACAGCGTGGCTGCTGGCCCGGGGCAGCCGGAACTACCTCCCCCGTGCTCCTGCTCTGTGCCAGGGAATTTCCTGCAAGGATTCCGGGAAACATCAAGGGGCGCAGACGTTCCCAGTTCCTGAGCCAAATGTATCTGGCCTCAGCTGCCGGTTTTGCCACCTCCTCCCATGGAAATTGGGCCTCTGCCCTCTCCTTGGAACACTTGCTTCTCTATCAGCCAGGTTGCTCCAGCTCTGTCAGTCCCTCACCCTCAGGGTCTTCACCTCACTCGTGTTGTTTCCTCCTGCATCCCCAGCGGTTTCTTGGGGCCCATCTTCCATACCTGGTGAAAGTGTGATCCCTTCCCGCAGCTTGTCACTGTTCCCCTTTTGCACATTCAGGGCAATGTCAGACCTTTCCAGTCTGGCTTTGGGGACACCAGGACACCAGCACTGTTACTCTGTCCTCTTGTCCCCTTGCTCTGTGTCCCCTGCTCGTCCCCTCTCAGCTTGTCACCACTTCTGAGTGTCTGCCACTCTCTGCACCCTGCCTGGCACTGAGGTGCTGGGAGAGCAGGCAGGATTCTGGTGTGGGGAGGGTGGTGCAGGAAAGGCTTTGGCACAGAGCTGGATGCCGTAAGAACAGAATGCTCTTCCAAAGGGGCCCTGGCAATGGCTGGTCCCTCTCTTGGAGTGCTGCTGTGGATGGGGATGTCAGACCTGCAGTGGGGTGAGGCAGCTGCTGAGCCCCAACAGGGATTGCACCCAGGTCCTGTAGCACTGCAGGGCTGGTGACCAGAGGCTCCCTAGGGCAGGAAGAACTGGGCACCTTGGACTGAAAAAGGGTCCTTTGAATCCTATCTTTGCTGCAGCTGCCCTCCTCCTGTCCTTGGGGAGAGGTGGAACTGTGCCCATGTCACCTGGCAGTGAAATCCTTGTGTCCAAGTGGCTGAGTGCCTGCCTGCAGCTCTGCCTGCTCTGATTTGGCAACCCGGGGGTGGGATCTGTGCTCCCCAAAAGGGGCAGGGGGCTCAAATTTTCCCAGGCCTTCTGACTCCTCCCAGTGCTGCTGAACTGGATGGCACTGGCTGAGGTGGGACGAGATGTTGTTGACCCCGAAGGCTGCCCACTGCCACCACGCTCTGCCCGCTGCCACCACGCCCTGCCCGCCGCCTGCCCGTGCCACCGGCACCTGCGGGGAGGTAAGAGTAGCAAAGCAGACGCCGAACATAACGTGGCCCTGGGCTGTTTGTGCGCCTTTTGTTCGGCAGCAACTTTCATGAATCAGCTCATTAACCACATTAGGATGGCTCTGCTGCCCCGCCTGAGCCTTATCGGGCGGGGCAGATCTGGGGCACGCGCCAGCGGGACCCCGGTGGCTTTGCCAGGCAGGCGGGCAGCTGAGGGCTCCCACAGCAGCCGGGGAGGTGACAGCCCGGAGGGGTGCTGGCGATGGGCGCTGAGGGTGTTGAGAGCCTGGCGCTTGCCGTGGAGAGGAGGAGCTGGCCCTGTTCCCCTCACCCTCATGGCAGCACACCGGGAAGAGTCTCACACCCCCAGTGCAGGGTCCCGCTCCACAGCCGGCCCTGCAGCCCATTCCGGGGTGGTTCCATTGCCATAAGCCGTGCTTCAGGGAGCCTTATGGTGTGATGGGCGCCAGAACTATGCAGAGAGCTCCCCTGAAGCCAAAAGGGTGTTGTGCATCACCCTCGTCCCGAGCTGCCGAGCTGCTGTGCAACAGCCCAGCTTGGAGGGCTCCCAGGCCAAGACATGGCTGGAGGGCAGTGAGGATGGAGCTTCACCCCAGATCTCTCTGTGCCAGCCCCCCAAAGCAGTGCACACTTCCCGATGTGCCTCTGTGGCCCCGACTGCGTGCCAGGCTCTGCAGGGCCGCCCTGCTCTCGCCACCAGGTTTCCAAGGCTGCCAAGGCGGCTCACAGCCCTCCCGAGGTGGGTGACGAGTCCCCTGTGGCGACTTTCCAGCTGGCAGGGAGCGGCCTCTCGAGCACGTTCCCTGCCCCGAGGCTCTCGCAGAAACAAATGCCCCGTGTGTGCCGGCGGCCGGGAGGCACCGGTGCCCGCCGTGGCAGCTGCCTAGGCCAGAGCAGCCCGGCTGCAAACAAAGGGCCGGGAAAGTCGCGGCTGCCGGCTGGGATTCGCCCGCAGCGTTGGTTGCCGAGCTCGGCCGGTTCCTCTCCCCAGCGCTGCTTGGCCGGCCCGATGCCGAAGGCTCCCGGAGCAGCACTGGAGCAGCACTGGAGGCAGCAGCTCCAAGTGAGCCGGGGTTTTGTGAGTGGCTGGGCTTTGGGCAAGGTCCTGCGTAGCTCCTCAGGAGCCCGGCCAGGTCCTACCCTTGCCAGTGCTGCCTCCCTTCCACCACAGAGCCCTCCCCTCATGCAGAGCCTTGCACGTAGACCTGGCTGGGGGAAGTTTCGTAGCCCAGAGATGCCTGCCAAGGCTGTGAACTTCCAGGTGGGAACTTACTTGGTAAATAAGAGGAGGAATCATTGTGTTGGTCCTTGCACCCACTTCTCACCCCCAAACTTCGCACAGAGAGCGACATAAGGCTGCCCTCAGGTTGCAGCCAGAACCACCACAGGGACATGGATGGTTGGTGGCAGTGGTGACATGTGCACACCTGACCTCCTGCTCTGCTCTTGTGCTTTCCAGCCCCACTTTTCTCTTCACTGGCACCTTTGCTGTCCCATGCAAGGGAGCCAAGATCTCACTGTGCCATGCTTGGGCCCTGGGCACGGGACATGCCCGTGTCTCCCACCCCTTCTCCCAAGGCTCCCAAATCGTGGCAGCCCCACAGGGAAGGGGACCTGCAGCTGCCTGGGCCAAGAACGGGCTCCTGCTCTGAGCACCCCGGGGCCCTTTGCCTGGGTTTTGGGTGGTGGCTGCTCAGACCCCAGTGCCACCCCTGCCTTGCCCTCCCGCGGCCCCGCCGTTTGCTCCTCCTGTTCTTCAGGGAGGTTGATCCCGGCACTGGGGGGTTCTGGGAGAGGCTGTTCCCGGACAGGAGCGGGTGAGCTGCTCCCGGCTATTTCCCACGGAGCCACTGGAGGGCGGCAGTGACCCGCCGCAAGCGGGGCCGCCAGCTCCGACTGGGCAAACTGGGCCAGCCCGGGCAGGGCGGGCCCGGGGGGCAGGGAAGGGGCTCCGGAGGTTCCCCCGGGCCGTTTCAGCACCCGGGTGCCTCCGGGGCCCTCTCCCAGGGCTGCTCACCCGGCGGGAGCCTTAGCCACCTGTGTCGGTGGCCACTTGAAGCCCCACGGAGCCTCCAGCATGAGCTTTCTGCAGGGAGCGCGTCCCGCAGGCGCCCGGGAGGTTAAATGGGTGTGGGAATTCACAGCTTGTTTCACAGAATGATGTGCGTTGGAAAGAACCTTTAAAGGTCACCTAGCTCAACCCCCCTGCCATGAGCAGGGACGTCTCCAACCAGGTCAGGTGCTGATCCACTGATCTGACCTGATCTGGGCAACCTGTTCCAGTGTTTCACCACCCTCATCCTAAAAAATTCATTCCTTAAATTTGGTTTAAACTGACTCTCCTTGAGTTTAAAGCCATCACCCCTTGTCCTATAGCTACAGACCCTACTAAAAAGTCTGTTCCCATCTCTTATAGGCCCCTTCAAGTACTGGAAGGCTGCAAAAAGTTCTCTCTGGAGCGCTCTCCAGGCTGAACAACCACAGCTGTCTCAGCCTGTCTTACTAATGAGCCAACCCTTCCCTCTGATCATTTTTGTGGCCTTCTCTGGACCCTCTCCACGAGGTCTGTGTGGTCTGTGTCTTTCCTGTACTGACACCCCAGGGCTGGATGCAGCACTCCAGGTGGGATCTCAAGAGAGTGGGGTAGAGGGGGAGAATCATCTCCTTTGACCTGCTGGCTGTGCTGCTTTGGATGCAGCCCAGGATAAGATTGGCCATTCAAAGAAAAGACACCAGGGTAGACTCAGACCCACTGGGAGCATCCATCCCTCTGCTCTTGGTCAGTCCTTGGTTGTAGCTGAGCTTGGCGGAGGTGGTACCTGCTCCGTTTCTGCTGGACACCTGCTGTGTGGATCTACCAGAGCATCTGCCCTACAACACAGAGGCACCTGCTCTCAAGACCTTCAACCTTTTTTATTTTTCCTCTTGGACAGAGGTCTCACCCTCACTGGGTGTTGTTCCTGCTGGGTGCAGTTGTGGTTCATGTCTCTGAAGGCTGGCCTAGGATGGGTCACACTGCCAACAAGACTCTGCCCTGCCAGTGCCCCAGGCTGGGATTCATCAGTGAGGTCTGGTGAAAAGTTGCTACTGTGGCTAATGGGACTTAATGGTCCAACTTCAAACCCCCTAAATATTTACTCTGCATCCCTCCCACATACACCCAGTGGCTGAATCCAGGATGTGAAATGATGCCTTTCATTTTCCTGTGACTCTGAGGATCTCAAGCCCAGCAACAGGACAGGCTGTCCAAGGCATTCAGTGATGACACAGCTGCCTGTGATGTTGATCAGGAGCAGAAGCTGGAGATGCCCCTTCCCACGATGTCCATGTGCTAGAGCTGATTACAAACAGCAGGGAAAAGTGGCAGCAGGGCTGGAGAAATCTGTCCCAGTGAAAGTGTCACTGAAGCCCCCACACGCAGGGAGCGTTGGTGTGAGCAGCTGCAGCCCCAGCAGAGCTCCAGGGAGCCCAGTCCAGCACAGGAGTGATGCTGGTGGGCTCAGGGGAACACAGGTTTTCCAGAGGGGCTTGAGTGTCCCCAGGCAGTTGGAAAAGCAGAATAGTGCGCAGTGTTGCTCGACACTATTTGTCACAATCGGTGACAAAGGGACAATCGGCCCCAAGGGATTAACAGACGGGAAGCCAAGGAGAAACCTTGGTCAGAGAAGTCAGGACACCTTTCTGATGTGGCCAGTTGGAGGAAGAGAAGTTAACAGAGATGGGGGTTGTGGAAGGGGCGGGTCAGTGGAAAGCCCTGTTCTGCTGCTGGCTTGAGTGATGGGAATTTGTGCCTATTGAGGTGCATTTTTGTAACAGAAAGGAAAACACACAGCACTAACATTTCTTCCCTTCTTTGGACGGTAGGAATGTTTTAATTGAGAAATTGGTTTTAATTACATTAGGTGATATCACAGTCTATTTTACAAGTTTGGGGTAACAGGATGTGTGGACCAGTTACACAGAAATCCAGCGAAAGGATAAAAATCTACATGAGAAAAATGAAAAGGTTAACTTAACCCCAAAAGAAAAGCATTGAGAGTTTGGTTTGAGTGGAAATGGGAGATTATACCAGGGTCCAGAGAAGTAGAAAGGATGAGACTACCATAAATTTACAGTACTGGTTCTGCATGACCATCGTTTGTCTGTGTTCAGAGACAGCCTCTCTTCCTGAGGGCATCGCTGAGCAGATGGCCCCGTCTCTGAGGGTTTGGTCTGGTCTTGTCAGAGGAGAAAGCAAAATAACTGATGGGCAAAGGTCACAACCCACGCTGAGCTGGTCCCCAGGGTCACCGCCTACAGGAGTGTCTTCCACTGGATAGTCGGGGGGTTCTGCACCAAGAACTGTATGGAGGAAAACTAAAACAGCTCCAAAAAGCCCCATCTCAAACGTAGAAAAGTCTCACTCTGGAAGTGCTTACGAGAAGATCGTCATCATAGAATTTGGTTTCTATAATAACATTACCACTGCAGGAGGAAAGGAGGAGAAAGAGGAGGTGTTAGAAGGATGCATGGACAGTGGACAGATTGCTCCTCTCCACGCTCTCACAAGCCTGGGCTCCCACCTTGACCCCCCCCCAACATGATCTTTGGTTTGGAGCTGCACACAGTGAGCACTGTCCTGGTCTGGCTCAATCAGAACTGAGGGATCTCCCAAACACATTCCTGTGTGGAATGTTCCCCTCACACCTCCCATGTCTGAGCACAGTACTGCTCAGGCTGCAGAGTGCTTGGACAGCAAACTCCTGCTCACTCCTATTGCTAAAAATAAACTAGCAGTCCCAGCACCTTCAGGCCCCTCTCTCCTGCAGGAATTGTGAAAACTAATGGGAATTCTTTTTTTGTGATCCTTCTCTGTCCTTTAGCGCTGAGCAAGCTACATCAACCAACTTAACATGTCATTTCCCTCAAGAAGTGCTTAAATGCAAAGACACAGGCATATTTTATACAAACTGCAATGGAAATGTGGATTTGGGTGTGACAGACGCTCTGGGGATTTAACTTGCTGACTTTTGAGATTTTGGCACATAAAATAAGAACTCTGGGACCATTACAACACCTGGACACCTGAGCAGTGTGATCTGGCCCTGTGTAAACAACCTGGCTCTTGAAAACCAAAGCAGCAGTTCTACCTCCACTGTGGCTCTTGGTGTCTGTAACACTGAACCTCCTGTGAGTGTAAGGTTTTGCTGTGGTGTGGACAACGTCTGAACTTAAATGTCAGGGAATGTTCTCAGTCTCATACTCGGTCATCCTGGGAACTCTTCATGCAGAGTGTCTTGGTTAGCACCAAGTATCACACCTCCATTCTCTCCTGGTTTGGAAACACCAAGACAAACATGAGATCTTTGGGAATATCAGAAAGTGAGGGGTTCTCCAAATCTTAGCAGCTGGAAAATGATGACTTCTTTGGGCCACAAATTCCCCTTTGGATTTCTTTGGGCTGGGGGTTCTACAGAAAAGCCTCAAGAATTACTTTAGGACACCTCCATGAATAGGAGAGAGCAATCTGGGCTCCCCACTACACATGGACATACTTCAGGGAAAGAATGGGACATGGGAAAATCCTCAAGGTCATTTGAAAACTAGCTTCTCTTGACTCCCAGTTCTAAAAACATCTTGAATTCCTCAGATGATCAAAACCAACTTGTCAGATGTCTTTATTTCTTTACTCTGGTTCCCCAGCCTGGCTCCTCCTGTATTGACTGACAGTGCCTAGCTCTGGGAGCTGAGGACGTGTGCAGCACCTCCAAGGTTCTGAGCAGGCTGTGCCAGGAGCACTATTGGAACACTGGTGCTCTCTTCCAAGCCCGCTCTCTCTTTGAAACGTGCTGTGAATGGGAATCAGTGCCGGGAGCTCCCATCCCAGTGCCTTCTCTATGCGACTGGCTTTGCTCCAGACAGGGAATAAGAGGGAAAATGCTGGAGAGGGAGGTCTTCCAGAGGACACAGTGACCTTGAGGTGAGACTGGCTGCTCCCTGTCTGCCTCTTGTTGGCAGCAGGGTTCCCAAACCCTTCTGTTTCTGGCAGTGCACTCCTTGTGTGCTTGCCAGCACCCATCCAGCACTGCAGGGAGGATGGTTACACTTCCCAAGAACCTTCCTCCAGGACCCTTTCCCCCCAAAGCTGGAGCCTGGCTGCCCACACTGAGCAATGCCCAGCACGTGCCACTGTGACACGTCTGAGGCACTGCTGCCCTGCTCAGGAGCCCATGTGCACACGGAGCCAGGACTGGACTGTGAGGAGGGGGTGTGAATCTTCCTACAGGTGACTGTAAAATGACTGATTCCTACCTGTTAAGGGTATTTTAGCCCCAGATACAACTCAGTGCATAGTGTATACAAATGTATATAAATGCATGTACACTAAACGTGTATAAGCCAGTGTTAAAGACGCAAAGCTCAGCAAAATGTTACAGTGATGAAACAAACACTAGAGCAGCTACTACAGGTGATCTATTGCATGAACTAAACTACTTTGGACAAGAGTCAGTGATCAATAGCTGATTTAAAAATGGCCCAAAAATCTGCTGGGTACTTTTGTCCCCTGGTTGTAAGGGGTATTACATAGAAAAATATTTTAAAATCCTTTCATGATTAACCTTCAAAAAAACTGAAGTAACTTTATTAAAGAATCAGTTTCACTTTCTCCAAACCTTTATTGCTATATTAATGCAAACTGGACCTATGGGAAGGAAGGTAGTGAGGTTGGATTAGCCTCTTTTATCTCTCAACAACTAACAGCAGTGAGATGATTCAGAGTTGGTAGCAGTTCCCTCTCCTCTTTCCCATCGTTGCCCCCAAGGAAATGCCACACACGGCTTTTGCTTTGCCTGCTCTCAGATTCTGCAAGCCCAAGGCACTCACGTTAAAACGTTAGCTGGCATCATCTGTGATTCAGGTGCTGCCTCTATCAAGGACTGCCAAGTGTTTGTGGAGTTAGGAATCACAAAACCAAATTCAAAGAACCATTCTGCAAAGTAAAACAAAAAAAAAAAGATCCAGAGGCATTTGAAAGAAGAAAATTCACAAATGGTCCTTTTGCTTTTCACCTGACAGGCTGGGCAACTCCCTAAACTGTCCTGCTGGGCTGCCAACATTTTACATTTAAATTACTTTGCACAGCTTAAACTGCACTGAGCCCTGTCCTCCTCTTAGAGCAGATACTCCCTTTCTAAAATAGCTGATGGTACTGATAAGGTCAACCACTTCCTTAGCATTTGGTGGAAATTTTAACACACCTAATTGGGAACAGGGAAACCACACTCCTCCTCCCGCAGACGTCCCTGGGATCCAGCTGAGGCTAAGTGTGCAACTGGTTGCCCAAAAGACACAGAAGAGCTCAATGTTTTATCTGCCCCTCCTCAAGCCCAGATTAAGAGCAGCACTGCAGTGAGGGGGGTCAGATGTGCAGTTGTGGGGTCACTGGCATTGCTGTAACCCAGGTAAACCAGAGGCTCCAGCCTGGCACTCTGAGGAAGACCCAGGAATTCCAGTAATAGCTGACTCTGAAATAACCTGTTTCCTTGCCTCAGGCAGCCTGTGGTGGATTTATGCCCTCAGACATGATTACCCAGCTTTTTTGCTTACATAACAAAGTGTTAATACACTTATGAAATGCTATCCTTAATACTGTGGCCCATTAGTCCTGACAAGATGAGTGCTTCAGTGCTACTCTGAAAAATTAAAATCACCACATTCAACCCGTTTTAGTCACTCTAATCCCTGCTCTGCTGCGGGTCAGTCCCTGTGCTGCAGCACACAGAGCACATCCATACCTTCTAGACACTGCCCTTTGAAATAAACTTTCTGTTCCAGACGGAATTTTTCCATTTGTTCTGCTGAGGAAAAGTTTAACTCCCGAGATACTGCTTTGCATTTCAGGATTTTTTTAGGAACTCGAGCTGTGAAACAGAAAAAGCATTATTTGGACACAGTAAAATGCAGCTTCTGCAGGTATTATTATTATTCAATACTTGGAAATAATGATTAGGACTAATACAAGATCATAGCAGCAGGAAAAATGCAAACACAAAGGACTTTGTTTTTACATTTGTTTTTACATTTGCAAGAGTGAAATCCAAGATGCAAATACCTTAAGTACCTTGCCCACAGCCAAGAATGACAGAACCAGGGATACAACACTGATCTCTCAGACTCCTAGTTCTTAGTTGTTTGTTACTAAACCCCATAATTTTTCAAGATGAAATATAAGATGCAACTTAAATTTTTACTTGAGGAATTGTGCTGAAGATCACTGGCAGCCAAAGGGCTGCTTAGCACACCAAGCCTCTTAGCCCTTCTCACTTTCCCTTCGCTCTCAGACTGTGCATCCCCAGAGCAAACCACAAGTGTGAATTTCCCAGCCCAGCAGCACTTCCTCAGCCATCTCAGAGCTCTGGGAAGTGTCCTGTGGAAGTAAATGACTGTTCCCTTAACAGTGAGACCTACCCAGGCTGTAAAGCCAGAACCACACTGGAAGGTTTAAGAGAGCCATTTGACAATCCAGGTTTCTGGGCCCTTGCAATGGGTGAGACACCAACAGCAAATGACAAACTGTACCCAGTAGATGTTTCACAAGATGATTTTTTTTTTTAGAGGTGGAGGAGTAAGAGAAGGGACAGTTTGAGACCACTGATTAAGAGTCCTAATCAGGAGAATATGGGGGGGAGTCAATACAGTAAAAATCTCCCAAGCCCATCATACTTCAGTGGTGTGATTGTGCATAATCCTTCCTGCATTTTAGAGAATGTTTTATGTGAATTTATTAGAAAGAGGGAAGACAGCTGGCATGTGCTTTATGAGCCAAACTGTTCCAAAATGGAAAGAGTATCAAAACATCCATCAACAGGCAGCAGCTTGGTGTTTAATAACAGGAAGAGTCTCCCAAACCCTAGGCAAATCTACCTAATGTAGAACAGTTTAATAGAGTAGGGCCCTGACATGAGACCAATCTTGAGAGCTGGAGGCTTAGAGAATATAAGCCAGCATCCTACCCCAAGGAGAAGTACACAGCCCACAGTTTGTTAAAAAAAAAATAAGATTAAAAAGAAAATTAAAAGTGTAATGCAAGTGTTTTAAATGTAAAAGATCTCTAATTATTTTTATGGGATTTTTTGCACCACGGAAATCTGCATGGCACCATCTTTACCACCCTCATCAGTACAGACTACACCACTGTGGGTAAACATCCCTTTGCAGTTAAGTGTAAAATGACTTGTTAAAACTATTCTGCAATTTAGTAATTTCATTTCCTTCATCCCCAAGACAGACTGCTGAGAATGTTTGCTTTAACATTGTAAAACTACCAAATAAATAGTTACTTTTAATAAAAGTAGGACTGCATTGTCTTTAAACATCTAAGACATTTTAATTTACATTTATACCATCAAGCAAAAATTTTAACTGAAATTATTTTTTTAAGCTCATTTAACTTTTATTTCTCTTTTTATTTTCTATTAAAAATATAGAAAAGAAGGAAGTTTGATTCTCGTCAGTTAGGTCCATTTTAAACCATGATGGGATGCAGATAAGCATAGACTTAATCCTAAATTTACTATTGCTTTTTGTTAACTTTAGGATGTACTATACCTGCACATTTATGTAAGCACTTACAGGGTTAATATACATTTATTCAGATACTTTATGCTGATTAGATCAAAAAGCGTTGAATGACACATTTCTTATTTACTAAGCAAGTCATTTTGGGTCCAACTGTGTTCAGTTAGAAACTGAAATTCAGTTAAATATCCATATAATTATGTTCTCCTTTCATTTAAAATAAAGCTACCTTAAATATTTGGGACACATAAGAAAGCAAGTTATCTTAGCCAAAGTGATTTTACATTTCAAACTACACCTTTTCTTAGATAATGAAAGGACTGTTTGTATGTCATGAATGAAAGCTGGCTGTGGGGATTCTCTAAGAGCTACACCTCAGCAGCTTACTCCAAGATTTGCTTGTATATTGGAAGAAACCAAACTTTACAGATTTGCATCTTCCAAATTGCCTCCCAGTTTTGAATGCCCTGTCACTGAATCGAGCTGGCTGGAAAAGCCCCTGCTGTCAAAAGCTGGTTTAGATGATTAATTCCAGTTTCAGGTGCTCAGGCTGTGATTTTCACTACTTAAGGCAGTTTAATGTTAAGACTTTGGCAGCAACCCAATACCACATTAATATTGTTTTTATTTCATCTAAGTGGTAACAGTAAGTTAAGGTAGTAACACAGTATCATGATTTGAAACTTAAGAGTTCATTTTATAAAGAAACTTGTACTTAAATCAAATAGAAGTCATGTTTAAAAAGCAAACAGAAGTCCTGTTTAAAGAAAAGATATTTTATTCATTCTGCTATATATTTGGTTCTTTGTTTGCTATTGTCTAGACTGTGATTTGCCCTGAATGGCCACAGAACATACACACACATACACACACACACACACAAAAGTACTATATAATGAATTTAAGACACATATGGACTTAATTTTAAAACAGTTATTCTGTTTGCCCTCACTGCTTCTGCTGCAGGACTGTACCAGAACCATATTTCCCCACAACTTTTAATTCACCATCAGATCACCCTGTTCTGTTGGACGTCTCCCCGCTTCCAGCCTATTTATTGAGCATAACCTATCTACTTCAGATTTCTTTTCTAGCTATGACATACAAGAACTGCTTTTTTCATCTCTTCTCCCAAGGAAGACCATCCTCCCATCCGTAATATTTTCAGTGGCTTCTCCTAATAGCTCTCCTCTGCATCTGCTACAGTTTGTAGTCATCCATCTTCTAGATGGATGAGTGAACTGTGCACCAGATAAGGTCTTAACTACTCCTTGTACAATGGGCATTAATCTCAGGCCAGAGTATGTTTTAATTAATTCCCCAAGCTCCTCTGATGGAGATGACAGTTCCTGTTTTATTTGTGATGAAAATCTGAGGCACAGTGAGGTGATATGATTTGCCCAAGTGACAAAGGTGACATCTGTCCTTCAAAGCAGGGGTATGTTTGCAACTCAGGTGACCCAGACATGCAGCACCACCCAGCCCCAAAACGCAGAATAAAATCACACAGTACCTTCATGCTCCACTCCAGGTACAGACAGATCTTCTGTTCCTTGCCAGAGGATTTTCCCTGTTTCTGCATCCCGAAGGTTCATCCAATTTCTGATTGGGAAGCAAATAAGGAAAACAAGCCATCTATATCCCTAAATGCTCTGTGTAGTATTCTTTGCTGAGCTCTGAAATAGGCTACTCCAGGTGAGTTTCCATCATGGTTTCTGATTCTCAGGAGGCCAAGGAAAAGAGATGCTTTTTCCCCAAGAATAAATGAACAAGCCAACCCCTGATCAGAATGAATGCAACAAGAATTGTATAGCCACAGATTTAGTTTTCACTTTAGACTGAAGCTTGTTAACCTCATTTATCATTTTCCATTGCTTCTAAAGGATAAAGGCAGTGTCACTGTGCTGCAGAGAAGCAAGAACATTGCTAACAATAACAGATAATTCTACACAAACAATTGCTGTTCTCCAGCATTTGAAAAACACCAGGAAAAGGAGTCCTTTCTACATAACATGGTAAAAAGAATAACATTCAATCGAGCTTGTTGTCTTAGCTTACAAAATAGTAACATCAAGGGTTGTTCTATTGCTGTTGACCTCGTAACTGCCACTCATGGGAATTCTTCAGCTGCTGAGTGCTAAGCAAAGAGAGATCTTCTCTTCACTCTCAGCAAATGAGGCTGTGCCAGCTTTCAAAATGCCCAGATCAGTGAATTAGTCAATAAATTTATAGGCAAGTAGGAAATATTCATATTTCCAAAGGGACAGCTAATAATGATCTTAAGCACACCTTTGAAAAATCTCTCTCACAGGATAACTCAGACACTGACAGCTCAGAACAAGGAGCCTGCACACCTGCCTGATGCCATCTTGAACAGGGACACAGCCATCCATAAGCCTCAGGCCCTCCTGCTCCACAGCTCATCAGGGTGGCTCTGACGATTCACCAGTGTCAATGCCAGAGACTGAACAGAGCAGACTTGTGGGATGAGCCCACACAAACCAGAGCCTTTCCAGGAGCTCCCTTGACTGCTTTATGGCAGTGCACCCTTCATACTCAGTACTGCCTACAACAACTGCTCAAGGAACTGGCTGGGGAGGTGGAGAGACAGAAGAGGGACAATATGGACCTTGACATGAGTATAAATAGGAGCTGTTGGAGATTTGCATATTGAACTCATCCTCTAACATACGCAGTTTCCAGGCAGACTCACAAACTCATCACATCGATCACATTTTTCCAGAGCTCCCAGGAAGAAACAGATGCTTTAGCAAATTTTGCATTACAGGGTAATATTTGTTTTAAAATTATGTGTATGGAGGAAGGGAAGAGAAAATGGCTGCTTCAACAGAGATGTGAGGAGTTTTTCCCTTGCTGAGGGCTGGTCAGACTTTCCATGTCTCACTGAAAGGACAAAGGGAATGTGTGCACAGGGTCTGTTCACACAAAACTTAGCAACAACTTGGAGCATGGGAAGGGGGAACATAGGGCAGCCGGCTCGTGTCCTTCCAGGCCTGTTCTAAACACGATGGCTACCACTTGTTCTGGGATTAAGGTAAAAGAGAAAGGGGCAGAAGATGAAAAACATCCTCTGAGGGTCCCATATGGCACCTCCAAATCCTAACAGGAAGCTGCAAAGTCTAGCTCTCTCCCCAGCCAGCAACCCAAGGGAGACAGGGGCTGGCAGGGAAGTCAGAGAGAGAAAAGGAGCAGCAGAATGGCAAGAAGAACCTGCAGCAGGGCTGGGCATTTCATGTAGTGCTGGCTGGAAAAGTCGAAGTCCTCAGCCAACACAGCCTGCAGGATGGAACTGCCCCAACTGTAATTTAAAATGTAAAAAAAATCCACCGTTTTTCCATACATCTTCCCACACACAAACATACAAACTAGCCAGGGTGAAGTTATTTGCATGGAAAGCAGTGTGCCATCTATCAAATGCCATGTACGAGGGGAAAATAACAAATGAGACAATCTGAGCATCTCACTGACAAACTCATTTATCTTCCCGACACTCTGCCATGCAAACACTCCTAACTATTAGCTGAGCAGTAATTTAGTAAATTGGGCACTTGATTATCAAAAACCTGTACTACCTTTAAAAAATGTTCCCCTCACAAGTGTTTACTTGCTATTTGTTCACGATCAATATCCGTCAGAGTTATGAGCTCCCAGGTTTGGCCACAGGCTGTGCAGTGCCAAACAGAGCACTAGCCAAGTTCCTCTGAACTGGAAATGAAACACTGACCAGGACAGCAAACCCAGCACTGCAACTGAACTGATCCAGCCTCCCAATTGCTATATCAGTACTTTAACTAACGGACCATTCCTTTTCCTTGCCATGACTTGCCTTGCCTTCCCATCCCTCTTCCCTTGTCAATTTTTGGAGCACTCTAAAATCACATTTACCATTTTCAAAAGTATTATATTAGAAGTGCCCTTCAGTGAGAAGTAGCCTGACAGTTTAATTATTATCCTTACTTGAAATACACAGTTACAGCGTGTTAGTGACCTACTATTTCTGGTGAGAGAAAACACTACTGTACACTACTGACCTCTGTAACTTCTCCCTATCAGGATTTCTCTCTCAGTCCAGTCCAAGAAAGATGATACAAGTTATGTTGCTCTGCTGAACAATGTTAACATTTAAAATGTTTGTTAACATTTGGGGTGCTGGACATCTATAAAGTGCTATCTGGCTTTATTTTGTTTATTGATGTTCCACTGTAAAAGTAAATCCATGCAGGACAGCCTGCTCCATGCTTTGTATGATGACTGTCAAATTCACGATGAAGAATAAATAAAAAGCTCAAGGCTATACCCCTGCTGACGAGACCATGCCTCATACATGCAGTAAGGCACACCACAGTTCCTAGAAAATATCTTGTATTTAAACAAACTGAACATTGCTAGCCTGTGTAAATTCCTTATCAAATAAATAAAGGTTTAATGTCAGTGTAGCCAAAGGCTTTCTGACCTTGACAAGTCCGTGTGCTGGCTCAGAACATGCTTTTGCAACTTCTGCAACTGAAGAAACAAAATCAACCTGCTACTCAGAGTGCATGCAAAGAGTAAAAATATGTGGACCCAAACATATTTGAAGGGATCAGAATACACCAGCCAGTTCACAAGTTTTTTCCCAGTAACTAAGCATTATTAAAAGGGAAGAACAAATCATCAGATCTTAGAAGCACACACACACACACAATCTCTTTCTATTGAAAAAAACACTTCATGTACAAGAGGTTAATTCTTTTTAAAAAATAAATGTTTAAAAAGAAACAGGCATATGGAAAATGTTTAAGTCAAAATCGAGGTAATGTACAAAACTTAACTGTAATGGAATTAACAAAAAAAAAAAGAGGCAAACCCCATCACAAGTGATTTCTTGACAAGGGAGTAACTGACAAAGCAGCAGCTATACTGCTTACCTAGTCAGCAGCTTATCACACTATTTCTGTCATCTTGGATAGGAAGGCTGGTACTAGGACATACCCCAGAGTGAAGAAAATGCACATCTTGAACGAAACCTATATGCACTATTATCTTCTAATGTGTTTAATTGGTTTAAGATTCTTCCACCCCAGCATGAGAGATATTGTTACTAAAAATAAAGAGTGCTCCACCTCCTGAGCAGCAGTGGAGACCTGCGGGCAGGATGACAAGGGCATTTTAAGCATTATTGAAAAGGAGAAAGTAAATTAATATTGGTTTAATACAATTACTCTTTTTGAAGAGGTTCATGTTAAGCCACTTGACAGGGGTAGCTAAGAAGAGCAAGTAGGAAGCCAGGCAATTCCAGCTTTGTGAAGTTTCTGTATGTTGAGAGAGGGGAAGGAAGAACAGTAGTGTATTCCTAATTCAGTTTTCTCACTCTTACACCATTAAATTTTCATTCACCTGGATTTTGGGGGCTTGGTTGTTTTTTTTGAAAACAATGTCTGATTTAAGACTCAATAGATCAAATACTCTTCAATCCTGAAGGCAAGAAAGGATTAGGTAGAACAGCAGAAGGAAGGGTGTACTGTTGATCTATTTATATTCCACCACCTATTGGGTCAGCAAAGTCTTACATAAAAGCTTTGTAGTAGCTGGAACCTGACTTGCTTTATATACATGACATGAATTAGCTTCCTCATAGACCTACTTTGCTTAGCCTGATGAAGGGGAATGGTTTGTGCATTTCTAAATCCAAATTTTGCTTTCTTGAATACCTCTGTTGTCAGAAGTTCTCTTTTTTTGTATCTGTCATAGAGATCACTTGGTTCAAACAAATCAAAACATATATCCTTATCTTTCAGTGCTTTAGCATTGCAAAAGATTGCCTTGTATTACCACACTTGTAATTAAGAGTTGCCTTGAAGAAGAGAATGAGTACAAACAAAATTTATCATTAAAGTAGTATGGAGTTAAAAGAAGTTCTGACTCAATCTTCCTGACTATTATTTGTATGTTTTAATGTTTAGCACTTCTTGAATATCTCAAAAGCTGTGGCAAACAGTAGGTGTCATTTCTTTTGTTAAAATGATCCATTTTTCATTTTATTCCTTGCTGTCTACACCATTCTAAAACCTCAGGAACTGCAGTACTCTTATATTTCATAATAAAAACAAGGCTAATGTTCATAACCACTCCTAGAAGGAAGGTCTTTCATCATCTTTGCCAGCTTTTTTTTTTTCCACATGAAATGCAACATTAAAAACAGTTCACTACATGCCTGGTCCAAACAGCATCTCAACAATTACATGTTAATGAGACCTGTCCCCTGGGAGAAGGTGGAGCTGAAAGCCCCAAACAAGTCAGACAACAATCCCTGTTGCAGACCCAAATAAGCTTCTGATCTGAACTTGCCAACCTTCACTCCTCATTTTACACACTCTGTTGTGAAAAGCAGACACAACCAGGCAGTCATGACATGGGGCAAGCACATTACCTTACAAGCAAGTAAAGATCACACTTCAGGGATTATATTTATATCAGACATATTTTCCCAGAAGAATATTTGCATCTCAGTTGCTTCAGTCCAGTCTGAAGAATCGGGACCAATATAAATTATGCAAAGTAACTACTAAACTACAGGACTACAAAGTAGACCACCTAAATGGCCTTACGTTTCTCCTCCACTCATGCCATTCATCCTGTCATCTTTGCCATCTCTGATCTTACTTTTTATTACAACTTCCACAGAACTCCTAATTGTGTGCTTAAATTAAATCATATGCATAGACGTTCTGCTGATTCAGGTCCTTGAATTCACTCTGTTCACGCTCAAGAGAAATGCTGCTGCCTGCTGTTTAATAAACCACAAGTACACATGCTGGCAGTGTTCTTCCTAGCCTAAGGATGAAATTCAGTGCAACATCCTATCTACTGAATGAGCATCCATCCTTTCTGTGTAGTAACAGGAATACCAACACACAAAAACTGGAAGTTATTCCTCACACATTACTGGAGCCTTCGGGTATAGTACTGTCAACTTCTCCTGCTTCCAGAAAGCAGCACACTTTCTTGAGTTCCTGATTAGACCAAAAACATGCAATGACAGCTCCTACAGGAGCAGAACTTTAAAAAAACTCATCTATTATAAATCAACTTTCCTGGAGTGATGCACAAGATATGGGTTACTGTGCTTCTCCAAATGATGGGAGGTGCTGGGGACTGGAAAGGTGCTCTATTAAATCCTCAAATGGAAGGTAGCCAATTATCCCTTCAAAGCACTCCTGACACTCCTCCACTTGCTGTAAAAGAGCCTGCTTTTCAAGTCTCCTGTACAGAACAAATTGCTGTGCAACAGAAGCCAGGGAGATCCACAGATTAATGTGAACCACATGACAAAATGCAGCAAAAATCCTCAGCAACCAACAAAGTCATTTCACATAAAATTATGTAATCAGAGGGATATATTTAACAGCTACAGCATCACAGCAAAAATATCAACACAATATCATATACCCGTATACTTTATACTTCCCTTTATACCTTCTGCCTTACATCTCTGTGTGTGCCTGCGCAGATCTGGTATCACCACAATGAATTTCCATCTAACATCCACCACACAGTTCTGGATTAAGCTGCTCTTGGCCTGTATTTGGAAAGACAGTTACACAAGTTACTGCACGCCATGCCAACCTTACCTTAGCTGTAATAGAAAATTACGGTAAAAGGGCAGAAGTTAATATTGCTCCCTTCTACTGTGTTAAGTAGACAGAGCTCTGATCATTCCCACTGGGCAGTAGGGTGGCCCTGGAGTGAAGCTCCAGTACTCCCTGTTTTGTGTCACATTCTCCCTGCGCCTTGGGTGACTATTTTGAAACTGAGCTATGTTCATACCAAGTATTTCCTGCTTGAACCTCGGAATACATTTTAATTTAGCAAGGCTCACTGTGAAAGTCTACAACAAAAATGCAGCCTAGGTCCATTCACAGCCAGATCAGCTGCAATGGGATGCCAATAAACTAGAGAACTATAGAACCTGTTTATCTCTACAAACATTGGAAATGAAGTAAACCCACATCCATCATTTGCTAATAAAAATTTTATCCACTTAAACATCTGTGCCTTCGAACAGTTTAGGTTGAAAGACACAAATATTATTCAGTATTTTCATCAAAATGAACAACTAACATCCATCTGTACTCCACAGCATCCTAGTGACAGCATGTAGCAGAAAAAGGCAGAGTTTGCTTTAAGTTAGTTTACGTTTAATTTTTAGTGTTGGCAATTAACTGTCTGAAAATACTCAGAGTGAAATCTCTCCAAATCTTAAATATTTAAATCAGAATTTGTGACACCTACAGTAGCCTTAACAAAAGCAGGTACATGTATGAAAACAATGAAGATGGAGAGCACCTAGACTCTGGAAGGAGAAGTGTCCACCATGGGCAGGCACGTTGAGAGAATGTGTTTTCTTTCTTTGGTAATACCCATCAGTACTGCAAACTAAGCCAGGCTTCAATTTCACTGACTTTTCCTCTCTTCCTCAAACAGAAGGAGCAACAAACAAACAGATGCACATTTTAAAGGAAAGCATTACATATCTACTGAAAATGAAGCTAAGGGTCATCAGGAGGGAAAAAGGGAAAAAAGAATAAATTATAGTGGTTTGCACACAGCTGAACCAGGGATGTAGACACTACTGCTTCAAGGTTTACACCTCTGTCCAGGTAAGTCTAGTGTTGAAGAAGCTTAACTCTTATGAAGTCCAGCAAATTTTGTCAGTGATGAGCAATAGGAACCAGTTTAGGTATTTGCAAGTAACCTTTGATTTCTTCAGACAAAAGTAACAACACGTGACACTCCCGAGCAGCTCCTGCCTGCAGCAGATGAGGACACTGCCCTGCTACCCCAGCACACCAGCTAGGGCTACAAGAAAAGGCTTCTGGAGAGCATGCCAGGCACTTCTCTGGGAACTAAACTCAACCCAGAGAGATTAAACCACTTCTAATCTCAAAAAACCCCCCCATACGCTAAGATTTGAGATCCCTAACAAAAAAAATCTAAAGTAAAACCCAAAATGTACTCGTGGTACAATGAATATGATGTTGTTTAAAGTGGGAATAAGCTCCAAATCAAATCTATACACACATCACTGGCTTATGGGGCAGATTTCCCTGTTAGAGGGAGCAAGCTGCCTTCTGTGCCAGATCTGTTTGCTACTATCAGAAATATGCTTTGTTTCCACTAGAGACAGATGTTAAAATGGTCCCTAGAACCAGATAACAGTGCCAAAATAAAAGCAAGCTGAAGCAATGTAGTGGTTTTATGTGTTTTCTGCCACCTGTGTTTTTTAGGCTTTTCTTTGGCTTACCTCAATAGCCTTGACAGAATTCCTTCATACCAATGCCTCAGCAGGAAAAACAACATGTGAGCACATCTGGAGATTGCTTTACAGTCTAGGTAGTAAAACAATCAATAACTTGGAAAAACTCATCATTCCTTGTAGGACCACGAATTGCACAAAGAAAATTATTTTCTCTTTTCCAGTGCAATAACACCCAACTCCTCCCATCTTCCCTGCATTTTAAATGCATCTCAAAAATTAGCATGTTAGAAAAGCCTGAGCTTGTGCTAAGAACCCTTTGAATATGAACATAATTAATGTCATCAGTAATACTCTGATTTTGCAGAAACAGCAGGTGAATCAATGGGAATGATGTATTCATCCGAGAAAAGAATGTGACCTTTAAAATCCATCGGGCTTTATCAGAACGTAATTTTAAAGTGTGTTGCTCAGTGGAAAGAACAAAACTGAATGTAACTAGGGAGAAAGCTAATAGAGGCATTATGTATACAAGAGAAACTAAAAATACAGTTGAAACACTGGAACCTCCTTATAGAAGATGCCTGGCCTATATCAAAAGTTAAGACAGATTGCAGGACAGCTTGAGGAGCCACAACCAGAATGCTTAAAATTAAGTTAAATTCTTTAAACCCAAAAACAATTGGAATCAGTTTGTCCACTTTTTAATTTTAGCACATTAAACAATTTTCCTCTCTGCAAGTGAACATTGAAAGTGATTCAGCAATTGAAATAAGTTTGTCTTAACTACTTCAAAACAATAATTTCTTCACAGCTGAACTATTATGGTAGCATTTCAAGGTTCTCATCAATAAGTGAACTAGAGGGAATTTCATGGAAACAATCTATCAAGGGGTTCTGGTGCATAACTTCATTTTCATAGATAAGGTTGCAGCTAGAAGCCCTCACAGGAATTTATCTCCCTGTAAATCGTTATGGACTATTGTTCTTTACAGAGCTGATGTCACGACAGTTATGCAACAAAATCAGCTTTAATGGAATGAGGCATTTTAAGCCTCAATACGCCTCTTTATTTCATACAATTATTCAACTGTTTTAAAATATGCATTATATTGGCTTCCTTATAAAAGAAAGCTTGGATTGATTTCATGTCATTTTTGCAACACTGAAGGATTGGATTTTTTATGTCTAAAAGGATCTTCACACTTCCCCATATTGAAAGGGCACAGACCTGAGCAGAGGAACAATGACTTCTTTGACCAAATTTTTAAAAGGGATAAACATGGCTGCTTAGCTGGCATTTTCATAGAGTTTCACTTGAATGACCTGTAGCCTTGTGTGCAAAACGGAGAAAAAGCAAACCTAAAAGGCTCTAAAGAGGCAGTTTTATCAGCACTGCTTGTGGCCAGTCAATGCTTTTGTTCCTTGAAGGCCTCTGCAATAATTTCTCTATTGAGCAAAGTGATGTTTATTGAGAATGGCAAAGCTGAGCATCAGCAGGTCCCCCCGCTGTTCCGTTTATGCATTCAACTCCAAGCAATATCTCTGGCTGAAAGTGTCCCCTGGTAAAATAAGCAACTGAATACACAGAAAGCCTCCGTGACTTCCAACTGCCTGTGCTTATGTAGTGACTATGTGCTTTTCCCCCCATTAATGTTTAATTTCTTTTTTCTCTCCTTCATTCCATGTCTCTCTTACAGAGCTCTCTAGCACATCAGCCCATTGAGCTCCAAAGACTGCTTCTGATAGTCCACAGATTTATCAGTTTCACGTATTTTAGAAGAATATGTAATTTACTGGAGGCATTAATATATCGTGTACTTCTAAGTACAGATATGCAGATTGGAAATTGGTGAGAGGTTTGGCTTTGGCATGAACTGGGCCAGCAGTTTGCAACAGCTTCATACTGTCACTGTCATCTACCAAGGGCCACTCCAGATGGGAGGCAAACCCCATCAATTACCTGGAGAGACAGGATGCCCCCCATGACAGGCAATACAGTACAGCTCAGTGATCAGTAACTTAAACCATACCTAGTACTACACTGTGCTTCAAAAACTTCAACTCATGCTCTCAAAGTAGCTTAATAACTGCCTATTGTAGAGACTGGGAAATAAACATGAAGACTTGCCCACAGCCACACAATGAATCAGTAAGAGAAGAGGAAAGATATCTCAGGAGGTGTTTGGCTTCAAGACTTGGGTTTCAACAGACAATACTGCTTCTCTTTTTAGGCAGCCAGGAACTGTGCTCCCTGGCTGATGGAAACTCTTATTGTAACTTGGAGTGCCCGCAGGAGCACAGATTGCTGCCATCATGCTGTGGGGTGGGTGCCAGTGGTTTCCTTCACTCTGTTTCTCTTGCTTTTGTTGGTTTCTCAGTCACCCTATCTCGAAAGCAGGGTGGTTCTGAATCACTGCCAAGCATTAGTAATGGAAGTGGGAAGCAGAAAGGAAATAAAGAGGACTGCTTGCAGAATTAGAAGGACTTTTTAGTGTCTAAAATGCCGTATTAAAGCAGGACAGCAAAATGGCTGTATTAGCTCTGATAATAGAAGCAAAATGGTTCTAAACTAGAAAAATGTGCAAGCCTCTGAAACTTATCAATAATATTCTTGTTCTTTAAGACAACTTAAAAAAACACCAGAAATACAAAATAGGAAAGTCATGGGGGAAAATACAGCATTTGTTCCTGCCTTAGCTCATATTAATTCAACCAGAGCTCCTGTGAAAATTTTATTTTCTTTTTACTTTCTAAGTCTGGACACTCAAGTATATTTTGAGCTCAAAAGTGCTTCAATGAATTCGGTGTATAGGTCATGCTCAACAACACAGGTTGTTTTTTTGTTGACTTAAGACAAGTAGCCACCTAAGCTAAAAAATCTCCACCACTCTAAAAACTAGTGATGCCCCTGATACAAAGTTTCTAACATGCTTTAACCCACAAGGTTTCCTTCGTCATTTCATTAGGCGTAAAAGAGAGCCCAGTGAAGGAGTGGAAACACAGCACTTTTCCATGTATTCAAATTGTCCTCAACACTGCCAGCTCCAGGAACTGCAGCAATAATTTTGCAAAAGGCAGTCAGCAGTAGATCTGAAAGGACAAACTCTTGGGACAAATGCTTTGGCTGTTCACTGCTGGCAGGGACAAGCAGGCTCCATTTTGTACAAAGAGACCATCAATTTTGCACAGAATGACTATGAGTCTAAAGGACTCTTAGAGATGAACCAATATAAACGCATTTTGCTTAAGTAAGTCCAAACAGCCTGGTAGCACCTTCACTTCATCAACACCCTCATGTTGGACTCCTTGAACACAAGATGACAGTGGTTGAGTAATTAAATTTTAGAGAAAGTTCCAAGTCTTGAAGCTGTTTGGTTAAAATACTAAAAATAAACCCCATGCTAGGCAGAGTTGTGCTTTCAGAACAAATGTGACCTGACCAGCTCTACAAGGATCCACAAATGGCCCTGTGACAGAGATACTCCCTTGCACTGTACTGTAATGGAACTATACTTTGGGATTAGTTGTTCCCGTATCCACCAAAGCTTCCCAGAGTCGGATTGCAAGCCGTCACTGTGTGGAAATGTCCACCCTGTTGCATCCTGCCTTGTTTCCTTTTTTCATTACATTCTTTCAGAATCTATTGGGATCAGAGGAGGACAAAGACTAAGCACAGTGCTGGAATAAAAAAAAAACTGCTGGAAAAAAGCAGTAAGTTCCCGCAGCAAGCTTTTCCTAACTTAACTTTGCTTGAAAAACTTACCAGTAGTTCCAGCCTCACCAGATCCTGCTGAGTATGGGCAAGGACTCATTTTTCACTCATTCTTACGCAATGCACAATTCTTTCTATACAATTTATTATCACAAACATTTTAGTGGGCAATCTTTCAAATCTCAGCTATCTACCTGTAACTGAACTCTTAAACATTAGGCTCCATTCTTCCTTACACAAAATGCCATGAAGAAACATGTATTTATTTTCTTGGATCTCCTCCATTTGTGAAGGGTGTCTGAACACCTGACAGCCCTATTTCTCCACAGAGGCTAGTTCCAAGGAGAAGCAGCAGACCTGTCTCACAGACACACATTGTGACTGTAGCCCTGGCACCTGGAGACACAGAATCAGCCTGGACAGATCTGGCAGCCCCTGCAACACTGGTGCACAGGCCAGGAATATAGGCCAATGATAATGAGATGGGGCTGCACACAGCCAGCCCAGATACAGCACAACTTCAAGTGCTCAAGCTCTGTACTGAACCTCCCCAGTGAAATTCTGAGCCTCTCTGCCCTCTGGGAGCCACTGCCCTTACCTGCTTTCTCCACCAGAGGAGTAACTTATAAAAAATACCAGCTACTGACTTGCACAATGAGGTAAAACAACATTTCAGAAAGGGATGCAAACGTACCTAGCAGAGCCTCAAATGAGCTGGTTAGATACTCAGCAAAATGGGAACTGAGTTTTATTTAGGAGAAACAAATCTATGGGGAAGGCAGTTTGTGTGGAGTGCATTTTAGTTCAACCAAGATGAGCTGCTTGGCTTTCTAGCGCTTGTTCTATTTATTCCTCTTCTCCAATCTTCTCAGTGTGACGTCTTTAATGAGGAGATCACAACATCCCCTATACTGGCCGGGGAGATTAAGCAACACACACACACGCACACAACTAGAAAGCAAGAGTCTTTGAGATTTAACTCAAAATCTATGCTGGTTTGCCATAAAGATTTGACATTTAAATGACTGAATAATGTTAATCTTCCACTAATATTAGACTGCTGTTATGAGGTATTACAGGATAAACCCAAGCCCTTTTCTTTTGAAAATGTATCTCCTTATCACTATATAAAAGATGTCTGTTGATTTTCCCCTGGGGATCTTCTGTTCTGGGAGATACGAATCTAATGGTGGACGTGCTCATGCCTAGGTGGCACTAGACCACAAAATAGGGAGCAAGGGGTTTGTTTTCATTCTCATAAAGCTCAATAAATACACTATTTATTACTAGAATAGCAGCTGATACACAATCAGAGCAAAGTCCATCTATTTTTGAAATTACCAGTGCCAGATTCTGTAGTATTTCTTTACAAGGTTCATTGGAATAACAAGGATCCCAAGAACACAACAGGGGTAATTAACCTCTAATTTCTATGAGCACAGTCATAAAAGACTGCTTTAGGGTGAGAAGCAGGAAGAGAGAAAAGAAGATCACAGTTGAAATAAAAAGAGAAAATTTTTCTTTTGTCAGTAGTCTGGCCATACTACAAAGCAAGCACAGACCACAGCAATAGGTTTTTTTTTTAAAATACAAAAACTAACCGACAATCTTAGCTAGAAGTGCATAGCTGAATGCTCAGATTTGTGGCATTTTAATAAGTCTGCTTTAATTGCTTATTTTCTATCTCTTTCCATGGTAAGACAAAGATACCATTGAGGATGCATCTCCCCGATAAGGCAATCAGAACATGAGCCTGCAATTACAGTAATACTTTGCATAAAGGCTTCCCTTATTAATCCAAAAGAGCTCTATTTCAAAACCCACTGTTTTACCAGGCTGCCATTCACAATAGTGCAAAAATTCTTCTGGATTCTTTGTGCCTGAATTCCAAGCAACTCAACTGGGCTTCCTCTCTTCAGAGAGCCTTTATTTGTTCTATTTCCAAGGATAAAAAAGGCATGGTACAGTGGCACCACTGAATGTCCAGCAGTTCAACAACATCAGGTTCTTCCTACTGTTCCTTTGGACTGCTGCCCATGTCAGAGATCAGCACCACGTAGTTCACACACACAGGATGCATGTACTACCCAGACACCTGTGTTTGTAAAGCCTCCTATTAATCATTCCTGTACTGCCATGAATTAAGTAGGTGATTAGTGTGTTAGCAGCCAACAGCCCTGCTAGCCTCTCAGGTGGATACTGTTTCCTCAAGAATTTTACTGTAATTTCTGTTGGCAAAAAATATTCCACAAAGAACAAATATATATTCCATCTTTTAATGGAATTCTTTTTCACAATCTTCATGAAACAAAACCCAAACAATCCCCCAAATTTAGCATGTAAGACATGACAATTCAACATATAGAGCTGTATTAGCAAGGACTGTGAAACAGGTCCTTGAACATCAAATTTAGCAACCAGGAGGGACTGTGATTTTTAAAAATCTTCTTCAGCAGAAGACTGGTCAGAGCAGAGTCAAGGAGTACAGATTTTGTACATTCGAAAGACTTCTTACTTCTGATTAACTGCTCAAAGACTGGAAGAGGCTATGAGCACACTGCACTATTACTGGGGAGAGATCCTGTTCTGAGCTGCCCTTAAAACACTCCCTGCACAGGAGGGCAGATATCCTTAACTCTGGATATACAAGCAACTGCAGCTACCACAGAAGTCTTCAAGAGCCATCATTTTAAGGGATTCAAGTGACCCTTTGTTGTTCTCCAGCAATCCTACGTAACTGGTGAATGTTTGGTACATGAAAGGAGGCATCTTTCCTATCAAGAGCTCTTCACCCACGTCTTTCACATGAAGGACAGATAGTTGTCCCTACAGAAAGTTCTGCCCTTGAATTTTTTACATTTCTGATATAAAGTTGCTTTTGTTTGGTCTCTTGCTCTTCCAGGGAATCAGGAAAGAGCAGAAATAAAACTGTGCTCAAGAGCATACTTTAACTTGTGCTGCTGAGAACAAAAACTAGGCCAGGGAAGATTTCAGTGTTGCTGTCAAGTGGGGTTTCCACCTATACAGAACAAAGCAAAAAAATCACTATTGAAAAAGACTTTGTAGAAACATTTAGGGAAAATCTGTAGCTCAGTCTTCAGATAGACACTTCTCAATTTCAGAGAGGTCTGTAAAAGAGGAAGAATTCACTTGTGCAAAGGACTTCAGGGACTCAGGGATTTTTATTTGGCCATGGAAACTTCAGGCTGTGTGTTAGCACTCCAAATCCTCCTCATCAGATCAATAAAGCCTGCAGTCATTACGTCTGATAGCTCCTGCCTTCCAGGAAATGAGCTTGTGAGTTTTATTCTAATTGTTAAAAGGCAGGTGTTCACACCACCAAAGTCAACCATAAAGGGAGCACTTAAGATTCTTGTTGGCAGTCTCAAGAGAAGGCAGGAATAAAAAGGTCAAGCACTGGATTTCTCTTGCATTCACACACTGATTCCGTCTGAACTCCCCTTACTGAACACCTTTTCAACACAATGTCAATTTTTAAACAGTACCTTTCTCTGGCAATTGAATTAACTGGGAATTTGTCACTGCACTCGAGTCAATCCAGATTAATGCACAGAGTGAATTTAGAGTTGAGCTAATTATCCCTCATTTAACCTTTGCATGAATGTTCTTATTCTACACCAAGAGAGTCCAGTTCCAAAGTTTTTAAGTGACTTGGAACTGGACACACTCACCCAGGGATAAAGGTATGCACAGTGGGGAAATCAAACAGAAATGATTAAACTGCAGTAAATTTTAAGCACATGAACAATGTGGTCTTATCTTGAATAGAGCTTTTTCCAACAACATTGTCACCTCTTCTTTGACACTGGGAAGAAAAGTACAGACAGTGCTTTATCCAGTGCAATACATTTACACCATGTAGCTACATCCATTCAAGAATTCCTGGCACCAACAAATTCCATAGTGCCCAAGCCCGTTGGCATAAAGATGGTGTGCATTCCCTCAAAGATTACAGCTCTGTGTGCTATTCAGAAAAACAGGCCAGACAATTGAACTTCCTTTTCCAGGTGGGCTCATTTGCCCTTTCTCACAAGTAATGCTAGAAAAAGACAAAAATGAATGATATCCTGAAAAGATCCTCTTTACACAGCTCTGAAAGCAAATGCCAATTGCAGCCTTCGGGGAACAAGTGCTACTGCTGCAGTACATCTGGTAATTAGTCTGTAAGGGTTTCTGTTTATGACAAGAGTGAAAGCTAACTATTGCAGCAGAAGTAATACTGGCTGAACACAAATCTGCTGTTTTGTTCAGTCTCCCAGCTGTGCCCAGTGGATCTGCACCAGCAGGAATGTGATGCTGAAGTTGGTAGGGCAGAAGTCACTCAGTTCTCCTAAAAGGTGGTTTACTCAAAGCACTTGATGCTGTTTTTGAACCTCTGCACCTTTAACTGCCCCACAGTATCTCACACAGAGCACATCCCTCACTGTTTCAATCCAGAGCTGTTCTGTAACCAGGGATACATCTAGAGATCACCACGAGTTCTCTGGGAAAGCAACACAATATCCTTGAAATTAATTACAGAATGGCAAGGGGATTTAATCTTGTTGAGATTTTATATAAAACAGCATTTAGCCCTGGCACTCACACTCCACACCTAATAAACAAAATAAAAATTCAAATCAGCCAGAGAAACAGCTACAACAAGCACTTTCACGAAGTCCACAATGACAAATACCAAACTCCTATTTGCTGACACAGCACAGCAGAGGAACAAGCCACACTTTTCCTGGCATTAGCTTAAATGGTTCCTTGGATATACAATCCCTGTGAATAGTATTGGCCTGAATTTCACTGGGGCTACAAATACTTCCATTTTGCTTATTGTTTTTTTTAACTTGAACTATGTCTGCATGAGAAGTGGGCATGCTTTATCCTTGCAAACTGTACAACCCCCATAGCCAGAAGGGTTGACTGAACAAGAAGAGCATCCTCACTGCCAGTCACCCTGTTTTTCCAGACACAAACTGGCAGAAAATTATTATGAACACCCTCAATGTCAAGCTGAGGAAGTCAGTAAAGATGTGGATACTTAGGTGGATGTCAGTGGCCCTCTAGACTCAGAGGACAAGACCAAAGTGAGAATCAGATATAATTATTTAATGGGTAAGAAAAAGAAAAGTCATGGATCTGAGACACTAAAGTGGTTCTATCTCTGGAGTAGAATGCAGGCAGGACCACATGCTGCAATACAGATCAAATAATTTTTGGTTTTCCACTTAAAACTGACAGGACTAAGATTATTCAAGGAAAACAAGTTCATTATCTTGTCTCTTCTGAGGAAGGGAGGAAAACTTAGAGCATACAGACCAAGTGGAGAATGAAAGCAAAATGAAAATACAGCCAGGAGGGAATGACTGGCAGTTGCAGGAGGAAACTAATCTTGTGAATGGACCAGAGGCTGCTCAAAGTGGATGCAGAGAGGAGGAATAAAGGGGGATTTATGCAGATTGAAGCAGAACTCTCAAAAAACAATGACTCCGTATCAGAAATACTATGCTTTTTTAGGAATCTCCAGAATATGAGAAGTGCTTCAATTGGCAGTGTGGACTAGTGATTTGACAATTTAACCATCCCAACACTTTACACAGTGTTCAACAGTACGGCAAGCTGAAAAGAGAGAGAGTTGTTTGGAAAAGCACTACGGCAAAACACGGAAAGTACAAGGAAACAATTCAGCTCCAGACCAGTTCCAGACCTCCTCTCCAAAATTATCTTGTTCTGAATGATGTACTTTGACCATCTTCTACAGCTCCAGTAACGTGACCTACAATGATGTGAACCTCTGAGCATGTCACTATGATCACCATGATCTGGAAGATGGAGGGTCTGTGCCCAAACCAGCATCTCTCTGCTTTAGCATGCATTGGAATTCAGAAAATAACCATTATTGTGGGGACAGAGTAATGAAACCTCCACTGAAATGACAAAAAAAGCAATTACCTCTATTACTCTACCCTGTTTCCAAGCAGCTCTGATAGCTTTCACTGTCAATAAAATCGACAGTCATGATTATACTAAAGTTTCAATTTTACTATTTTAACATGCTTGTAGCTGTATGTTAAATTTTCAGACTACATTGAATCAGATGTTTGCCATTTTAATAAATATCTATTAATATCTTTTTCAGCTCAAGCAATGGAATATCTTATTTCTACTGTGAAAATGTACAGAATGTATAAATACAATTAGCTGTAATTCACAAGCTGATTCTTTCAATATAGGTATTAATAATAAAAAAATAAAAATTTACTTACTGAAAAGCTAGACTTAGACACAGCTGATACAAATCTTTATAAAATATTATATTAGTGTTTCAAAGTGTGGACTTCATAAGCATTTATGTTAAGGTGAATACTAACATGGAGAAGTTATACAGAAAAAGATGAAAAACTGCTATAATCAGCATTATCTGCACCCTTTACAGGTGTGCCTACATTAAAATATAGTCCTTTTTTATTTGAATTTGCACCTTTCCAAGCATTCTACTGCCTCATTCACTGCATTTACTATTTCAGAACTGGCAATACTAGGACTGAGGCAGACAATGTTACTAAGCAGGAAAACAAGGTACTGTTTTATCAATGCAAACAAACCAAGAGACCACCACGAACTGTGAAACATTTTCAGTTGGCCACTGGCAGGGCTGTAGTTATATGAGAAAGAGAACCTTACAGAGGGCACTATGGCTGGGGGATCAGCAGTAGAGGTTTGTGCTACAGCTGCACTCCCTGGTTAATGCCTCCCTCTAATTTGTGTAATTGGGGAGAAGGTGGTCGTGGAGGGACTGCCAGTGGTGAGAGAAAAGGAACTTATTCTAGTGGCAGAACGGAAGATGCTTGGAAAACCAGGGAACCAGTGTTTCTTCCTTCCTATGAAACTAACCCTTAAGGTCAGTGTGGTAGTAGTATAATGCACTTCCCTTTGAAGGAATTACAGGGGGAAGTACATAAAACAATTCATTTCTGGAGCTGTTTAAATACTGCATTTTTATGGCAACAATACATTGTAATGATGCCTTGTGGATTAATGAGGGTGCCATAAATGAACAGCCCAGACTGGATTGAGAAATTTACTGGCTTCTCTGTCTCTTTCTGGAAAGAGTATTTAAAAAAGAACATGCATTTGCTCTCCAAGGCTGAATAGGGTTTTTAGCCAATGATTTTCTATGTCTGGTTCATTGAGAGTTGCAGAGAATAGAGTCTCTAATGGTACCTGCTGCATGACCCTGTTTGTGACTTTGCCTGGTGACCAGGCAGTAACTTGTTACACACCACAGTAATGCTATAGATTTCTTGCACAGCTCAAGGGCAAAGAGAAAATTACTACCTTACTGATGTAATCTCAAATGCATTTCTCTTAAAAGAAGTTATGTGACCACAGACTTATCAATGTGAAGCTAAAATGCTCAACTAATAATGCTAAGCTAGGTTTTTAGAATTGGTGCTGGATAACTAAACATGGTATGTGAGAAGCCTCCTCAGGTAAGGTGGTGCCGAGTGCTGGAGAACACAGCACAACACTGCACTGAGTTAATCTGATCTGAGGCTGTGGGCATGACATCCAACAGCAGCAGTGGCTGAAGAGGACTCTGCCTACAGCCCTCCCCAGCTGCTTCTTACTTTCTCCCTCAAATTGAACAGCTGGGCTGTTGGTAGAACTGCCAACCAGCACAGGTCCTGCTCCTCAACCTGTTGCTGAAGTTGTTTGAGCCAGCAGGCAGGAGACTGCAGTTCTCATCTGAGCAGTTTGACTAGTAAATCTGAAAATGAGGCAACAAGCAGCTGGGGATGGTAACCCATGCTCTGCACAGCTGCTGTGACAGAAGCATGCAGCAAGAAGAATGAATGAGCAGGTATTTTTTGGATGTCCTCTTTGCTCAGAAGCAGCACATCACTTCCTGGACTGAGATGTTTTTAAATTTCACCTGAAAGCTACTAAGGTTCAAGCAAAATAACAAACAGAAGGACTTTTCCCCTCTTTATTTCAGCTTCTGGGAAAGGAAGTAACTTTACTAGAAAAACAGTGAAATCTTAAGTTGGACTGTAACTGACAGGGCAGTATTCTAATGCACTAAAGAGTCTACTCTAAAGAGTTAAACTGGAAGTCAAATGTCTGAAGTATCTTCAAAAGATCTACCTGTGTTAATGGCTGGTAGGTATTTCTTGGTGTCCAATTTCCAGATGGGTTGGTCTATTCCACCACATGACAGTACATTAATGGGGATAATGGTTGTTCTTCTACCTTCTCTCTCTACAAAACTCTTCCTTCAAGAGCAGTTGAGGGTGTTGCAGAACTCCCAGAAGCACAGTTAGCAACAGTTCATGCCAACACTTGAATCAAAACTGGGTCCTCCTTAGTGAGCGTTTCCGTAAGACTTTTCCCAAACACAAAAATTTTATTTAAAGCTGTGCAAATAGCCAGCTTTTCCACTGCCTCCTAAAATACAATTTCCTTTGACCTCCCAAACCAAAGTGACTTGACATTAACTCTCTGCCTCCTCAGCAGGCTGTCCCTGATCAGAAGTTTCTGGCACTTAAAACATCAGATGAACTCTTGGTTCCAAGCATGTGTAGCTTTCCTTCTCAAAAGGCTTAAATTAGGTCATGTGAAGAGGAGGAAAGAGGCATGTAGGCAATCTGCTTTCATTGGTGAGTAAAATACATGATCCTCCCCACTTTCTTGATAAATAGGAAAAGATGGATATAATTAGGTGTCCTAAGGACCAAATAAGCTTCTGACTTGCTACAGAGTAGATGAAGGTTATGTACAGTGTAGCATACAAACCAACCCATATAAATAGTCCTCTGTAGAATTACTAAGTATAATGCCCTGCACTCTCAATCTCTAATGGAAGACTATTGCTCCTAGTTAGTTACAATCCTTTCAATCCAGGAGTGGATAAATTTAATAACACTATTCTTTTGTGCACTGCTATCCCAAAGATTGACTGAAAATAAAAAAATTATTTCCCTTTCTCTTTTTACCTAAGCCTGCCATTCTTCCAGGAGAATGTTGCCTGAAATTCTAGTCATGAACATAATCAACTCAAAGGCTCACTCATGACTGAACTAATCTGATACTGCTTCCCTTAAATCTCTTCTATACATAACATTTCTGTCACACTGAGAACTCTGTTCAGGAGAAATGTGACAATGGAATCTTGAGTTCCATAATCACAACTGAAAATCCTGGCTGTCAACTAGAATTTAGCAATCTGCAGTTGAGATCTGGTTTCTGAGAGAACCTTGGTTGCTGTCAGTTGTCTCCTGGACAGAGCCTCCCAATAGTCCTACTGTGTCTGCTTGGGCATGAGGCCAAATGGCATTGGAAACCTCACAGAAACACCCAACAAGTGTATGGGGACGCTCCCTCAAACTGCTCTGGGAGTGATGCTACACAGATGACAAACCTGCTTCTGTAAGTGCTCCTGATGAAGTCTCAGGACAAAAAGGCAGCACTTGAGGAAGCTTTTAATATTAAGGGCTTGCTGCTGTAGCTTATTGCACACTCAGAATAAACATATGATGTGTTCCTTAAGATGTGAGAGCAACAGATGTGCAAAAATCACCTTTCATGTGCTTAAATAACTAAATTTTATAAACTCTGCTATACTAATATGCAGAAAAAAAGGATGAAATTCAATGTTGCCAGGTGGACCTTAATAGATTATGATGTTTTCTGCTTGTTCCCTATACCTGGGAATGTAGCATACCTCCTATTTCTATACATATGTTGACTACTAGATGTAAATGAAGCACTGGTTTATCTTTAATGGAGGCTCTGAGCTCAAATTTGAAGTTGCCTTAATTTCCCAACTTAGAGAAATAGAAGAGGCTTATCTTACATAAATGTAAGAAATACAGTAGCCTGCTACCTTACAAATTTAATGTAAAATTTTGACTCAACATTCTTTCTGGGAACAGCCTAAGTTCAGAGATAAATGTGTAAGAAGTCAAATCAGCTTCCACACTAAGGTTGCTTTAGCTAACAGAAAGCTTTTTTTTTTTTTTGCCAGGGACACAGGAGCCACATCAGATGTCTATATTAAAAAAACCCTACTCTGAACAGTATCTGTTTAATTTGAGGAGTTTTGGATACCTCCCCTGCTTCTTTATATCTGTGTAAGCTTGGCTTTTATCCTATATGTTGGCTGTGAAGATGCAGGAAAGGGGTTGGGGCAGGGGGGAAGAAGCTCTAACAGTTCTCACTTGATGGATTAAATTACTATCTTCTGCTCTGTGGAAATTCAAATACTGTAACAACAGATGAAGCATAAGGCACCAATGACTTCCAAGGATGCAAAGAGTAACTGATATCTTAGCATGATACAGAGGAAACAAAGGGAAATAATTTTACTAATGACAACTGCATTATTTTAAGTACTTCATTAGGTTGGCACTAAGCAAGCAATTAAAAATACTGAAACCATAATTCCATAAAATATTGGATAGGTAGGCTTTTGGAGAGATCAAAGGATAAATTTTAGATACAAAATTGTAACTACAAAGTGCTAAAGCAATATTGCTGATTAAAAAGAAAAACCAGAACTCCAATGTCAACTTACACTTTTAAGTTGATGTCAGATGTATTCTCTGTGGCACCTGGCAACTCATTTGTATCCTGTGATGCCCCTTCCACTGTCAAGGGCACAAAGCCCCACTTCCAACACTACGCATGGACTGCATTAAATCTGATAAGCAGACAACTGACTGTAGCTCAGATATCAAGTTAATGCAAATCACAGGTTAAGCACCGTTAAATATTTACACTTTTTTCAATGAAAGTTAACAAGGGGAGGACATGAAGTTTTGGTGCTCGCTAAGGAACCAGGCAGGTAAAACCAAACCTGTTAAAATTGCTCCTGCTTTATTTTCAGGTGTGCCTCATGACTCAGTCATAAGAAACATGATCACTCTGTGTTTAGCATGCCAGAACTATAGATCATTGCATCGTGCAGAACTTCTGTCAATGTTGAAAATAATTCTGATATGGTAAACGTACCTTGACTACCATGAGATTCAACTACCAACTACAACCTGGCTAAAGCTTCTATGTGAAACTCTGGTCTCTGAAACAAAGATCTCTCAATGCTGCCAGGGTGAGAACTTGTTCTGAAGTCAGACTAACTGGGAACGTGGACAACTCCTGCTTGTAAAGTATTTTAAGTTTTGTAGAAAGTAAGAGGGTTCTAAAAACCAGAAATAGGGATGAGGGAGAACAAAGTTATGTTTTCTAGGGTATTTTAAAATTGCATTAGAGCGAGCTATGTGCAATTTCTGCTTTGGGTCTCTACAGAGTACATGTCCCAGCTTCTGGCCAGTCCTGTTCCTTCTTTTGGCTGGCCACTGTCTCCTTTTAACCCATGAATTTGATGCTTCATCTTTCTATTCCATTGCAAGGAGTCTAAACAGAGTGAGATCTGAGGAAGTGCACAGAGGAAACCTCAAAACAAAGGGGAATCTTTAAGCCAATTAAAGCTGCGACCTTGTTAGTTTTGTAAACACTGCAGCAGGTAAGCATTTCAAATTAATAAGCTGCCAAAAATCCACCAGCCTAACAATTAAATTGGAAACTCAATTCCATGTTGCTTCCAATTAGATTTCTCAGCTTTGGAATGCTGCATGAAACTAGTTCAAAACCTCAGTGACTGTTCTAGGAATTGATGGACAAGACTGTCATTCAGTTCCTCTGTGTACAGCAGACCTGGGTGAAGTTGGAAGTTTCCCTGTGTGCAGAGTAATATAAAGTTCATAGATACTCTAATGATTTCTGTTATAACTATATTTTCACTACAGCCCTATCCATCTTTCTAAGAGGATAACACTCTGCTAGAAAGACTTCCTAGACAGAAGAACAATGGTGAGAATAAAGCTGGAAAAAGCTCTGGGAGCTAGGAAGATGTTGCACAGGGAAGTCTGAGGATTGTAGAAAAATAGGCCAGCCTTTGACATGAGAAGTTTTGCCTGCAAGTGTTGGAGTGCTTGAGCAACAGGTGTATGTTTACACTGACCAAAAACACGAGTTTCATAACTCTGTAATTGTTCTGGAGTTAATACTGTCAGTTAATGCTGTCTCTTCATGCTTACATTGATCATATTAATTTGTTTCAGGAGACTTCTGAAGGATAGGCTACTGCACAGCCTTAAAACGAATTCCAAAGGAAAAACTTACCCAAAACTGATAAACAGCTACAGGACGATTAACACTATAGAAATTCTGATAAGACTCCTCTGTACAGAAGCAAATAAATAGGTGATATCATGTTTGACTTGTAAGATTTAAAATGGAAAGCAGATGTCCTTACTCCTGTGTTGAGAGGCAAGACATGGCACTTTAAGCGTGCTATGAGAATCAACCGACTCGTTTGGGTTTTCTCCTCCTTGCTGTTCTGACTGAAACCTCACAGAAAGAAGCGCTTAAAGAAGTGGGACTGTGGTCCCTCAAGAGTTGGATGTGAATCTGCTGTTGCAAACTATGACTGGGTACTTCTAATCTACAGCACGGATGCTTTCCAAATGCTGGCAAACCAAACCAAACAGGGTAACTGTCCATAGGGTCCTTATTCTAGTGCGCTTAAAAAAAATAATTCTGCGCTAGTTCACCTCAGAACAAAGGTAAACAGGCAACCCACAAATTGTCAAGGAAGTTGTTGAGGGGGAGCCATCATAATAAAACAACCCTGAACTCTGACTGTTGGGCAAGTACATCACTGGTGTTACTTTCTTTTGATAAAGGATGCTAAATATGTACATCTATTAGTACACACTAAAGATAAAATGACAGAACAACATCTGAAGAATATGTTGAAAGGGTATGTGAGGGTCAAGTAAAATGCCCTTCTGTAGCTTGACAGAGTAACTGTCCCATCTTTCAGAGGAAAAAAGGCATAATCTAATTTCATGCATTTGAGATCACAGGACCAGATGTGCATTAATACTTGCAGAAATAAGACTTGGCTAATACTTCACACAAATCGATCTTCAGTTACCAGCTGAACTGATGTTGCTTTTAGCCAAACAAGTGCATTTTCATAGCACTAAACTACCTGTAGATATTGTGTGGGGCGTAACAACTGCTGTTCAAGCAAGTGCCTTTAGGATAGTTTGTTGATAAACACACTTACAAGGTCTGTTAGCAGATATTGTCCCTGAACAAGTGACAAGCTCTAAGTGTTTGCTGTCTGCTTTCAAAATTTTTCTGCACCATATTTACTGGACTGTTAGTGGTCAATTTTAACTGGTGCCATAAAAATTCTTAGGACAAGTGTAATAAAGTATAATATTCTCACTTGCCTGCAAGCATCAAATATATTTCCCTTGGTTTTAATATTTTTAAAATAGCAAAATCCATGAGAAGAGGGAAAAAATGTTTATGGCTTGAATTTTGGGACATTAGTCACAACATGTTTCTGCACTACTGTCATAGAGGAAGGAAAACCTATCTTTGCATCGAAATTAGAGCGTGGATTTAGGCTATAATTTAATTCCCACATGCCCGAATCATCCAGCATGCCCCAATGAGTAGGAAAGCTTGTAATTAACCCCTTCTCAGGAACCACAAGTAAACAGAATTGTTTGAGGAAACTCTGATTACTCAACGTGAAGTGGACTTCCAGCTAGAGTGCCTGCTGTTGGGTTAAAGTTAGCAATTATTTTGGAAGCCTGCTTCCTCAGTGATGCTTTTGGCCCTAGCAACTGTTCTTGCCTCCCAAGGAATCCCCTGCACACAGCCCCTGAGTGCAATGCCATGCTCCTCTCCTGTGCTAAAAGCAAGCTCAGTTTGAAGTGCCAAGTTTGCAGGATGTGCTTAAGTTGGAGTTGAACTCCCTCCCTCATGGGAGCAGAGGAGAAAGGTTTCAAGTACTAAAAGTATAAACTGAACAGTTTTTCACAACATGTTTCTCTATTCCTTTCTATTAATTGAGTACATGTAGCAATAGGGTGGGTGGAAGATAAAGCACCTCTGAACTGTAATTCTCTCTGGAACAAATGCCAGCCCTTCCACAAGGGATGGGAAGTCTGAGCTGATGTCTCCCTTACAGGGAGCGTGGTCACAGCTGGGCATGAGCAGTTTCCTGTGGGGATGGTGTGGTGTCTCAAGGCTTCCTCATAAATGAGGAATGTCTGTTCAGCCACTCTTCTGGTTTACTAAGGGCAATAGATGTTTTCCAACTATTTCAGCTTGCTAAAAGTTTCAGTTATTAAATGCTTCTGCAAACTTTCCTGTTTGTCAGACTTTGTACTACATGGTAACTATCAAACTACTCTACAATGTTTTCGGAGAAGTGCAGTCCAGATTTTGCCTTAAACTGTCCTGTCAGAAGTAAAATTTCTTTTTTTTTTTTTTGCAAGGACA